>NC_064627.1:1039493779-1040130565 GCF_023864275.1 Schistocerca cancellata | reverse complement strand
CCGAGCCTAGATATGTTTGAACCAAGTGAAAGCGTGGAAAGCAAAGAAACATTGAAAACTGATATTATGCAGTTGATTTTGGCAAAATTGAGAGCAGTTAATGATCAGTTAATAGGAATAAGAACAGATAACAATAGCAAATTTAGTGCAGTCAATGATCAGTTAACGGAAATATGAACTGAAAACAATGATAAAATGGACAGGGTGCAATACCAAATAGACCAACTTAATAATCATGTTTCAGAATTGAAAAATGGGCTATCAAAGGGATTAAAAAGTGGGAATGAAAAAACAATGTAATAGAAAATGAATTTATTGTTTTGGAAAATGAGTTCATGGCCTAATCTGCACAACAGGTGAAGAATGTTGATGACGTCAAAGTTGAACAGAAAGCCAAAGCAGAAAGAATGGAACAGAACTTTAGTAGTTTAGATCAAAAAATTTTAAATATTGAAAACAGTATGTTAACTAATGTAAATATTTTAGATCAAAAAACCTTAGTAGTTCAGGAAAATTGCATTCACAAGAATCTGTATTCAAACAATGGTATTGTGTGGTCCAATCAAAAGTTTTCCATCGGACAATTTACATCCAGTGGATTTTCTACACCACTGTAGAGATAGTTTCGATTGGGTATGAGTGATGACCAAAAGATTAAATTCGCTAAAAGATGTCTTGAAGGGAAGCTCTGTCATAGGTAAATCTAAATTAAAGTCACTGGGAAAATAACCAAAGTCTCAAAAAAAGTTTTTTAGATAAATTTTGGTCAGAAGCTGAACAAGGGAGAATTAAAAGAGAATTTCTGAATGGTCCAAATTATAGGAATAGGGACAGTACACTGAAAGAATTTTGTAAGAATCAACTTAAGAAACTAGCACATTTGACAAAATGACATTAATTTATGCACTAAAAAGGAGATTACCAGAAAGGTTGCAGTGGGATTTAGTACAAAGGCCTGACAATCATCAATAACAATTTTTATGATATGTTGACAGGCTAAATATGGCAGTAGAAAGAAACATGTACCATAGTAATCGAAATGATAGAGATCAGAAAGGTAACAACTACAGGAACAGAGATAGTGGTAACTTCAATCGGGGTGAAAATGGTAATAGAGACAGAATTTTTAAACATCATCAGAATAGGAACAATGGTGATAACAATGGGCAATATAATAGGAGAAACAATCATAGATGCAACTATTCAGGACAAGTCGGTCTGCCTCAATGAAGGTCCACAGTTTTGGGGCGAGGAAATACAACAAGTGCAGGACCCCAAATTTAGACTTACAATTAGACAATAATAACAGTATTAATAATGTGTCACAGGTATCTCAAGTTGAACAGAAGGAAGATCACATTTCTCTTTTTTGTTGTGATCAAAAGTTTTGGAATACTATGTTTAATTACAGCAATGTAGATACTAATCACAAACCAGAATGTGAGAGTAATGATAATTTTGATGTAGTGTGGGCTAATGATTTCTTCTCTTGGTCAGAAAACAGTATTATTGATACATGTAAAACAAGAGATGACTGTATTGGATCTGAACTAGGTGATATTTTTGATGTAGATAAGAATGAGAGCTGTGAAATAACTGAGGTCAGTAGTTTGAGACTGGCAGCTTATTGCAAATGAATGTAGGTGAAGTGTGTGACTTTGATGGTGATGAGACTCATGTTGTTAATGATATTACTGATGAAGTAATTTTGGAAAAATATGATGATGAGTATCAGGTTTTTGTGGATTTTAAGAATAATGAAGTTTCAGAGTTATTTGCGAATACAGGTATGGTAAGCGATGTCCGTGATGATGTAAGTGAGAGCCATGGAATACCACTCTAGTCAAAGCAGTTTTTCATTAATGTCATGCAGAGTAATGATCCAAACAGTAAAGGTGAGTTATCTGTAAGCCTAGAGAATAAAGGTGAAAAATTTTTGAAATTTGTTTGGGACCGAATTGATGATAACATAGATAAATGTGCATTCTGAAATACGTTAGCTATGGTCAGTCAAAAATTGTATCCCCATTGGTTGAGTGAAGTGTATGAAGATCTTGGTAGGAAATGTAATTTTGACACTAATATATTTTGTGTTCCTTCTGTAATAACTGATGTTAGTTATGCTATGGAACCCATTGAGTGTGTTCAATCTTTACCTGACAACATGTGTAACCAAAGTAATGCAATGGTACCAGTAAAGTTGACAAAACCCTGCAAAAACAGTGTAGATGTAGCATTTGATGAAATGGAAAGTGATCTTTTTTGTTTACTAACAGAGATGATGATTCAGATTTTGGATGTCCTTACATTAAGATTAAAATTGATTAATGGGAAGGGAACTGTTTGATTGATACAGGTAGTCCATTTTGTGGTATATCTGAACAATTCAGAGACAAGGTTAAATATAGTAAGAATTTTGTGGAAATGTCCATTGTAGGTGTAAAGACAAGAGGAGCTACAGATAAGCAAAGTAAATTGGTAAAACCTCAGGTACTTTTAATGTCTAGTTTAGAAGGCAAGGCCTTTGAATATGGATGCATAATGATACCTAGTCTAGAATAAAATATTCACTATGTCTATAGATTTATAAGACTACATAATTGTTTTGTTTGCCATGAACGTGGTTTGTCATATGAGGGAGATGGTGAAAATGAAATAAAGAAATTTTCTGATATTTATATTGGACCATTCAAAATTCTTGAAAATCCACATCCTAATGCATACAGACTTGTGTATCCAAAATCTAATCATGTGATCGCTAGATAGGAAGTTACCTATCCGTTGAAGCAAGTGATGAGAACTGTAAGGGGAAAGCTGAAAGATGTGGGTGGATCCACTCCCCACACTACTGTACGGCTGCACTCTGCTGGACCAGTCTACTTGCAAGAGATCATGGGTGCTGTGTAATGTACTTGAGCATCTGTCGTCTGGATCTGTGTTGTTAGCCAAGACTGCTGAAGATTGTGTTATTCAGCAAAAATTCATTTTTTTTGGAGGGGGGGGGTGGGGAGGGGGTGATTGACTTTTCAATCATTATGTAGCTTTAAATTGGTATGTATTTTTTTATCATTTGTAAATGGATCTTTGAGATATTTATGTATGTAGATTATCTGTATGGACAATTAACAAATAGCATGCGTGGTGTTTGCCACTGTAGACAATGTAGCAAGATGCATATGTATCAAGAATCAAGAATCAAGAATTTTATTCACCGTAGATCATTTTACAATGATATTGGCTTCGTCATACAAGATGTACTAGTACATACAGAATAATAAAATAAACTTCTGTCAATACATTACAGAATACATTTGAAGCATGGCAGTGTACTAAATTAAAAAGGATAGCTTTTAAAAGTTAACACAACAAGCTATCTTATAATCTAATATAATATGGTATTTTATTGTTTATAGTATAAACTTTGTAATTACACACGATTAACCACAGCACAAAATAATATGTTTAACTACAGACAACTTTTAAATGCTCATATTCTCCTCAGGCATTCTTTAATGTCATAGAATGGATGATCTGACAGCCAGTATAGTATAAACTTTGTAATTACACACGATTAACCACAGCACAAAATAATATGTTTAACTACAGACAACTTTTAAATGCTCATATTCTCCTCAGGCATTCTTTAATGTCATAGAATGGATGATCTGACAGCCAGCTGTACCACTTAATTTTAAAAGAATTTGTATCCATAGACTGAACATGAACTGGCAGTTTATTGAACATTTTGAGTGGGTTAACTTTGTGGGAATTTCCTGTTCTCGCTAATCTGTGTCTATGTCTAAATTACCATTAGCCCTGGTGTTGTGTTCGTGTATTTCCCTTCTGGCAATAAATTCTGAAATATTATTTTTAATATAGAGTACAGACACATAGATGTATAGATTTATAATTGTAAGTATTCTGAGTCTGGAAAAAAGAGGACGACAGTGCTCCCTATGATCTCTTTTACATATTATACGTATGACTTTTTTTTTGTAATTTCAATACGTTTTGGATGTGAGGGGAGTGCCCCCATATAATCAGACCATATGAAATATGTGACTGGAATAGCCCAAAGTATGTCACCCTGAGGTACTCCAAGCTCACTACCTCCCTTAGTTTCAAGAGAAGGTATGCCACCCGAGATATTTTTTCACATACATGATTGACATGTTCCTCCCAATATAGTTTTGAGTCAATGTGAATACCCAAGAGTTTTACCGTCTTATTGCCTACTTCATTTGATGTTCCCATTAGAAGTTGTTGTGTTTTGTCAGGGTTGCATAGGAGCTTATTGGCTGCAAACCAGTCCAGTGTCTTATCTAGTGTTTCTTTTGTTAGGTTATTCAGATCTGAAATGTTCTGATGTGTGGTAAGTAGTGTTGTATCGTCAGCATAACACACAACAGGGTGAGCTATATTTTTAGCTAAATCATTAATAGCGACAATGAAGAAGAAGGGTCCAAGGATAGACCCTTGTGGTACAACTGTGCTGATTTTCAAGATGGAAGAATTTAAATTTCTGACTGAAATGAATTGTTTTTGGTTACTTAAATAAGAATTTATCACAGATAAAGTGCTCCCTCTCACCCCATAAAACTCTAGTTTCCCCAGTAGTATGTCAACAGGAATGCAATTGAAAGCTTTGCTTAGGTCACATAATACCAGTGATACCATGTTATTATTTTCAAAAGCTGTTAAGGTTGGGTCAATTGATTTCCAAGATGGCCCCTGTTGTGTTCTTCCCCTTACGAAAGTCAAACTGATTGTTACATAGGATATTGTGTTTTTCAAAGAAGTTGCTTATTTGTGTGTGTATCAGCACCTCAAATACCTTTGAGAATATTGGAACAATGGAGACTGGTCTGTAGCTTTGGGGAAGATGTTTGTCTCCTTTTTTAAAAACTGGGACAACTTTTGATACCTTGAGTGCATCCGGAAAAACTCCAAATTCTACACATTTATTAAAAATATAAGCTAATGGTTTGGCGATTGAGTGTATTGTCTTTTTGATTATGTTATTTGATAACCAATAACAGTCCATACTTGTAGAACCTGAAAATTTGGATACCGCTTTTATAACATCAGCAGGTGTGACAGCCCTCCATTGAAATGCCAGGTTAACAGGCAGTGGTGTTCCAACAAGGTTCATTGCAGATGAATTTGTTGCTTTGATACTGTTACTTATTTCTTTAATTGAGTTTAAAAAGTACTCATTTAATTCTTCAGGATTAAGCAGAGCTGTTTCTGTGCGTTTCGGTGTATTCTCCTGTTTTATTATTTGCCAGGCTGCCTTGCATTTATTGGGAGCTCTTTCTATATAGTTCTCCACTGCTTGCTTTTTTGCCAGAAGAAGTTTAGCTTTATAGTATTTTTTGCATTTCAGATATGACCTATGAATGTTCACACTCTGTTCTGACCCTTGGTCAGAGGCTTGTTTATGCATCTGGTACAGCATATGCAAGTTTCCTCTAATTTCTACTAGTTCTTGTGTGAACCAGTTCAGACTTTTCTTTTTCATTTCATTTGGATATCTAATTTTTTTTACTGGTGAGGAAGAATACCATAAATCTGTGTACTTTTTAAAGAAGTTACCAAAGCTAATTTCAGCTTCCCTTTTTCCAGATTGACAATTATATATAAAGTCCCAATCTGCACTTCCTAATCTATCAACAAACATATTTATGTACTCTTCCTTCTGTCTTCGTACCACTACTACTTTAGATTCTTCAGTTTTAACTGGCTGTCTCTTACAGAGTGTAAGGAGCAGTGGCTCATGATCTGCAAGTCCACTTCCTGCAAGTCTAACTGTAAAATCCTCCCTATGGAAATTCACAATAATATTGTCTATACAGGCGTTCTTAACGTGTGGCACAGTTAATTGTACAATAGAGGTCTAATGATCTTAGCATATTCAAAAATGTCCTAGCAACTGGTCTCTGTGTGTTTACCATTTCTATGTTGCAATCACCACATATAGCAATTCTCGTTTTACTCTTCAATATTTTTTTAATTATTAATTCACATTTTTCAATAAACAAATTTACATCACCATCTGGCGACCTATATAGACTAACTACCACTATATTTTCATTCATTAGTTTTACACAACTAAACTCCCCATCTAGCTCTGAGGAGTATGTAGATACATCAATTCTGGAAAACATTATTCCTTCTTTGACAAAAATTCCCGCCCCACCATTCTTTCTCTGTTTTCTACATATCATGTCTCCCACAACATACCCTTGGGGAATGCACATATTTACTTGTTCTTGTGTTAACCAGTGCTCAGATACACATATAACATTTACATGCTCAGTGTTACATAAATGTTCTAATTCTAAAATTTTATTTCTAATGCAACGTATGTTAACTTGTAGAAAAGTAAGTAGTTTGTCTCTATCTGTATTCCTCTGAGAGCAATTTGACTTTATATTTGAAGTTGTAGGTTCCGTTAATGTCTTTAATCTTGATGCACTGTGATCATATGTGTTATGATAGTCACATACCTGTTCATCCACTTGATGACTCACTTTGTTAACTGCTTTCGTCTGTGAAACCACTGCTGATCCCACCAAAAATCCTGGTCCCTCGGTTGTGGTTTCTTTTTTCAGGTTGACTGCCGTACTCCACATGTTGGTATTCTCATCCCTTGAGCTTGATTTGCTGTTCTTCTTTTTACAAGTAGGTCTCTCTTCTTATATGGTGCCTTCTTTCCTGCCACCTCATTTGCTGCTTCTTCAAACTTTTGCGCTGTCCTCTTGGGTAAGTTTATTGCTTGAGTAATTGTCCTCTCCACACAAACAGAGTTCACTTTTAAGGATTCTGTTGTTATTTGTGTTGGAGTTGTGTCACTAACAATTCTCACTGATTCTTTATCTGAGACTTCAGTATCCTTCCATTTAAGTTCTATTGCTGTTTTGTACATTTTCCTGTTTGTTTCCACTGATTCATAAATCCTTGTGGCAATTAGTTCTTTACCAGTTGCATTAAGGTGTTGTCCATGTGCTGTATAAAGCTCCTTGTTACTAGGAGTGTCAATAAAACAAGTGTTATGGAAGCCTTTCACTATTTTTTTTAGTTTTCTGTTTGCAGATTGAATTTCTTGGTTTACACAAGACCATTCAGGCAGGTCATGTCTATGTGTTACACCAACTACAATCACTTTTGTATTTGTATTTTGTAATGCTGACAAGGCTTTATGTAGTGAACGAATTGCCAACTTGATTTCATTCTTTGCTATATCATTAGCCCCTGCCCAGATAACTGCAAAATCGGGTTGTCAACTTATGGAGGTCATTGCATTTTTTTAGTATTACACTAGTGGGGGCACATGTGTATCACCTTCCCTTCAACATCATATTTATTTGAAGCTAAGTTTAAAATGTTTCTTGCACAGTCTCTGCCATGGCTATGTGAGGCAACGAATATTTTGGGTCTCCTATTCACTGACTGACTCTCAGGAGCAAAGGTTTGCATTTTCACTGCTGCACCCATAGATTGATTTCCTTTTTGAACTGCGTTCTGTGTTGTGGTATGCACACTGTGTTGTGAATCATGATTTATGTTGGGTGCATCAAATCTGTAGTTTTTGCACATTTCTATCTTGCCTGATTCTCGCTTCTGTAGTTCGTTTGTTAGCAAACATATAATTGTTTTCGAATACTTAAGTTCCTTTCTTACTATTCTGAGTTCATTCTGTAACTTTTCGCACACACACGTTTTTAATGGGTCTGTTTTGATTTCATCCATATCGTCACCATCAGTACGAAAACAATCACTGCATTTCCAGCTTTTCACTCTATTCGTTGAATTTACACATGAGTAATGGAATTTCCTGTTACACTTTACACAACACACACCTTTTCTTGCTGTTTTGTTACAGGAACACGGTTTATTCCACGCTTCCTCACTTATTTCGTAAATAGTATACAAATTTTCCGAACTGGTCGCGGCCATTGTGCACTAGTTAGTTTCAAAGCACAATATGTCCCTGTTCTTTCAACAGATCACCGTATTTTTAGTTACTCACCAAGAACAATTACTAATCCACATATACACACCATAATATGTTTAACTTAAGCTCGTTAAACGATCAAAGTAACTTATTTTGTTCACACATTTATCAGCACACACTATACAGCCATTCCAAAGATCATGTCCATCTGCTTTCATACTCTGATTTTGGTTCTCAAGCTACTGGATTGTGTCACCATTCAAGGCTATTTATGACTGTGTTTACTTGAATTTATCCTGAGAATTGCAACACTGTATCCTTAGCTCTATTTTGGGTACCCCTGGTCATTGCGACTGTGTGTGTGTGTGTGTGTGTGTGTGTGTGTGTGTGTGTGTGTGTGTGTGTGTGTGTGTGTGTGTGTACTCAAGGAGAATGTACAACCATTTACTGATGCTAGATGCTTCTGACAATTATTCTTTGCGTATGATTGATCTTATTGATATGATTATGAACTTTATTCATTTTGTTGGGTCGAAACTTTTTTGCTGGTTTGTACCCAGTCTGGGTTGGATTCATGGGTTGATCCCCACATTGTAAACTTAGGCCCTAATATTTTTCCATTATTTTGTTCTTTCATGAGTCAACATATCCTTGAATACTACAGTTTATGTGGCTCATTGATTCCTGCTCAAAGTTGAGTCTTCTGGTTTGTACCCGTCATTGTGAGGTTTTTGGGTCAGCTCACTTGTCGTACACTCAGGCTCTGAAATTTTTTCTCTTCTCTTTTGATGATTTAGAAGGTTTGATTGTACAGATCTGAACATAAAATTTGTAAACTCTAGTGATTTACATTGTCTATGTAATTATTTCTATAGTTTATTGGTGTAATGAAGTAGTTTTGACTTTATATTATTTTTCTTGTGATACTATGTTCTGCAGATCTGAAAATCTGAATGCCATATCCTTATATATGTATAAATTATGATTTATATAGTAGATATTTTTCTCATGTTCTCTGTAATATATTTTGTATCAGATACTTCTATACATCCATATGACATTGTGGGCATTATTTTGTACAATCATCCCGTTTCCATATTTTGTGAGGGGGATATTATAAGGGGACACCCTCCTCTAACATTACCAATTTTCTTTATAGAAATAACCGATACCATGTATACTATTGATTCTTGTGTAGGTGAACATTCTCAGCTGTTTAACTGAATGAACTTGATATGATTTTGTGTATTATGTTCCAGGCTAGAATGTATCAAAAGAAATTAATTTTTTACACTCCGTATGTATGGTTAAAATTACTCTTCTTTTAAAAATATTTGAAATTACTAAATTTATGGCATACTTAAAATTTATATTATTAATTGTAGAATATAACTCCAATTATTAAAATTATTTCTGGACTCAGTTAGAAAATAATATTATATCTTGTTGATGATTCTTCTGCTGTCAAGAAAATATGTAAACTCTCTTTCTTTGTAAACTCTTTGGAAAGTAGTTAGTACCTCAGAATGTAAGTAGTAGTGGGCATGCCTCTGATGAAAATGCATGTATATTTCGAATCTTGTCAACAACATTGTAATTTGTGGTGTGACATAAGTGAAAATTGTAAAGTCGGAGTGATTTAGAAGAATTGTATATAATAAAAAGATATCTTTTTTTCAAAGCAACAGGCAAATCTTCATTAGTTATTTCATCTTCAGGAACCCATAACATTAAATCAAAATTTCAGCTGTAAGAATGTACCCCTAGACAAGACTTGGAGCTAGCAACAACAACGACAACAACAACAAGATAATGAAGATAAGTAACTAAGTTTTTCTTTTGTATATCTTACACCTCTTGACGCTTTCGAAATTTGTGCAAAGACAGAAAAGTTTAATAATGTTGTGTGGCAGGGTAAGATTACAATTGAAGATTTGACAGCAATTTAACCAACCAAAGGGTCCACAGCATGGCATCAGGTGTCAGGTTGCTCTTCAGATGAGACATGGGAGCAGAGATGGCGCCACAATTGGGGTGGGGTCTGATCCTGCAGCTGTATGTCATGAACGATGTAATGAATTGCTTCAGCAGGAGAGCATGACAGGCGTTCAGTAATTCAGGACCAAACTGTAGATAGTTTAGGGATATGTCCAACAGGCACCTGTCGTGGTGTCACAGGAAGAAGCAAGCGGCAGTGTTGTGATGGCAGCGGTGGTGTGGACCCAGGAAGTGATACATCACCCGAGGTCTGTGGGAGGGAGGGGTTAGTGATACTCTGTCCACACATAGCATATGATGAGGTTGTCACAGATGATGTGTCTGTGGTCACGAATTGTTGAATTAGAATGTTTTTGGTACAAGGGATGCATAGAAGTACATGTCCATGCATATTGGAAGGGGAGAACAAGTCCAGGTTATAAATGTACGTCTTCTGCTGTGCCACTGGGAAAGGCAAAGTTCTTACTTGTTTGATTTCATGTGGGATGAAAGTGGAGTGTTATGGCAGGTTGTGGAAGTGGACACATTGTCCTTCATGTGGTTCCCAACAAAGGTGGCTGTGACCTGAAGAGGTTAGTGTTCACATTTGTGGATGAATGCAAGCTGGTAGCCACACACAAGTGTGGGATCAGTATAGGTTGAATTTAAGTAGTATTACTATTAAAAAAAAACTGTCTGTGTGCCCATGGCAGAGTCCAAGTCACAAAACTGTAGCCAGATCATTGTGTAAGTTTAGGCTCAAAAGTGTAAATTCATTGCACAAAAGATGACTGAAGAGAAGACATCAGGGGCCACCAATATAGCAGTTCCAACTCCCATGGTGAATCATTGGGCAGAGGAGATCACCACACACAACTGAATGTGGAAATGAAGCACTTTATTACTATAAATGGCACACAACAAATACAAGCAAGCACACACGATAGACATTCATACTGGACTGAGCCAAAGTTCATAGACTCCTGAATCAAAGTAGTTCTTCTCAAAGTTGATAACCACATCTTGGATGTTGGTGGTCGCCACATGTGTATCTACCTACCATTTTCTTTTACCTTCCGTTGCATGCTGGCAGTACCTCATGCATATGTTTCATGCAAGAGCTGCTGTGGGAGGCAGGGGAGGCGGGCCAAGTAATGGAACAAACCGGATAAATCAACTTTATATTACAGCACCACATATTAATGTACAATTGATACCAAAAGTCTCACATCTGTGTATATTTTACTTATGCATATTGCCACAAACTTTACAGCAGAATGCAATGTTAATGTGACCTGCAAAGCTGTGTATAGCTAATCAAGTAGTCAAGTAACAGAACAGTATTTCAAAAGTAACTTCTCAAAACAAACTGTAAATAAACAGCATCTATTACTATTTTGATAAAATCTGTACAGTTGATAAAAAATCAACTTAGCAATATACTTAGCAATATATTTGGTACTTGAGGAAATGTTAGCTACAAAATCTAAATTGTAATTAATTATAAAATCAACATTATTTGTTTTGCATTATTGGATCTGACATAAAATACTATTTTGTACAGCAAATTACTCTAAGAGAATCATTATTATGTTTTAATTTGGTAACTTATTTGATGTAAAACCATATTAATAGAAACTTATTTAATTGACCTTTTAATTACAAGTTTATGAAATATATTGTAAAGAGATATCATATTTTCATATGTCACCAAAATCAGTTCAGTTCATTAAAAAGAAAACAGCTTAATGAGGATATTAAGCAATATTTCTGGAATTCATGAAACTGTTATCCACAAAAACCAATTTTTAATTAAGAAGAAAATCATTATTTTATATTTTGCATACAAGATTATTTTCACAGTTAATTACAAAAATCACAATTACAGTCCCTATGAATCAATCTGGCAATTTATTTCATGTAAAACTACTGCAGCAAGAACTTTTGTAATTAACTTTTTTTAAGTGGAAGTCATGTATTTGTCAATTTCAATAATTAGTGTTTTGCTTACTTGTTTGATAAAAGGATAATATATATGTGAACTGCAGAGGCCCAATCGAGGTAGTCCCACAGATTCTCAATTAGGTTTGACTGTGGGGAGCTTGGTGGCAGGGGAGTACTGTAAACTCATCCTGGTGCTCTTCAAACCATGCACACACACTGCGAGCTGTATGACATGCTGCATTGTCCTGCTGATAGATGTCATAGTGCCGAGGGAAAGCAGATTACATGTAGGAGTGAATGTGATCCCCAAGGATAAATGCATTCTTGTGTTGATCCATTCTGTCTTCCAGAATGATGAGATTACCCAGGAATGTCACAAAAAATTCCCCAGATCGTAATGCTCTCTCCTACGGGCTGGACCCTTTGCTTTCAGACATTTCACACTATATATGCCAACCTGATGGAGCATAAAATGTGATTCATCTGAAAAGGCCATCTGTTGCCACTCAGTGGACATCCATTTAAGATACTGGCAAGCAAATTCCTGCCTTCTTCATTGATGAACAATAGTCAGCATGGGTGTATGAATGAGGCACCTATTGCAGAGGTCTGTACACAGAAACATTCGCTGAATGGTTATTGATGAGACACTGTTGGGAGCCCCTTGATTCATATGGGTGGTGAGTTGATCAACAACTGCACATCTATTTGCCAATACACATCTTCACAGCTACCATCCACCCCTGTCATCTATGGCCAGTGGTGCATTACAGATGCCCCAATACCATGGCCGATAAATCACACCATTTCCACATTACAACAATGACTGCACTGTTTTCCACATCACCCAACACACTTTTTTTGACCCTTCACTGCTAGTGCTCCCACCTGCCATCTAAAAGTGGTTATTGCATGTTGACATTGAATATAGATGGTGTTCAAATTAATGTGAGCGGTCCATGTGTATTGAGGAAGCCATTGGTTAGGGACTTAGCTTCATGAATGGTAGTAAATTATGTGCATGAAGTCATGTGCTATGAAGTCATGGTAAATTATTTGTAATTAGAGAAACTGGCTCATGAAAAATCTGAGACTAGAGATAAAGTATATTTTGATATCAGTTGATTTTGAAATTTGAGAATGCAAAGTATGTGGAATAATAATTTAATAATAAAATATTAAATGTAAAAATCAAACAATTTTCTTTTGCATCACTATACTCAATGTTTGTCCTCTTTCTCTTCTGTCCTGTGTTTCTCTTGTTGCCTTACAAACCGCACTGCACACCTACTTAGGAGCCACACTGTATCAACTGTCTTAGCCGCACACAACAATTGGCTCCAAGACCATGCTGATTGTTGGTGCCTCATCTTATATCCCAAATTACTCCCACTGATATAATTATTCCTATACTTTCAAATTGATCACTCTCCCTGTTTCATTACACATATTTTTGCATGTTTACTCCTGCACCTTTCCAGTGCCATTATATCTCATCCTACGAACCCCTCCCCACCCCGACACTTTCTCCGTTCTGTCCAGTTCACACACACACACACACACACACACACACACACATATATATATATATATATATATATATATATATATATATATATATATATATATAATAGAGGGAAACATTCCACGTGGGAAAAATATATTTAAAAAGAAAGATGATGAGACTTACCAAACAAAAGCGCTGGCAGGTCGACAGACACACAAACAAACACAAACATACACACAAAATTCTAGCTTTCGCAACAAACTGTTGCCTCATCAGGAAAGAGGGAAGGAGAGGGAAAGACGAAAGAATATGGGTTTTAAGGGAGAGGGTAAGGAGTCATTCCAATCCCGGGAGCGGAAAGACTTACCTTAGGGGGAAAAAAGAACAGGTATACACTCGCACACACACACATATCCATCCGCATATACACAGACACAAGCAGCTTTAAAGACCAAACGTGTCTGCTTGTGTCTGTATATGTGTGGATGGATATGTGTGTGTGTGCGTGCGAGTGTATACCCGTCCTTTTTTCCCCCTAAGGTAAGTCTTTCCGCTCCCGGGACTGGAATGACTCCTTACCCTCTCCCTTAAAACCCACATCCTTTCGTCTTTCCCTCTCCTTCCCTCTTTCCTGATGAGGCAACAGTTTGTTGCGAAAGCTTGAATTTTGTGTGTATGTTTGTGTTCGTTTGTGTGTCTGTCGACCTGCCAGCACTTTCATTTGGTAAGTCACATCATCTTTGTTTTTAGGTATATATATATATATATATATATATATATATATATATATATATATATATATATATATATATATATATAAAGAAACATGATGAAACTTACCAAACAAAAGCGCTGGCAGGTCGATAGACACACAAACAAACACAAACATACACACAAAATTCTAGCTTTCGCAACCAATGGTTGCCTCGTCAGGAAAGAGGGAAGGAGAAGGAAAGACAAAAGGATATGGGTTTTAAGGGAGAGGGTAAGGAGTCATTCCAATCCCGGGAGCAGAAAGACTTACCTTAGGGGGAAGGTAAGTCTTTCTGCTCCCGGGATTGGAATGACTCCTTACCCTCTCCCTTAAAACCCATATCCTTTTGTCTTTCCTTCTCCTTCCCTCTTTCCTGACGAGGCAACCATTGGTTGCGAAAGCTAGAATTTTGTGTGTATGTTTGTGTTTGTTTGTGTGTCTATCGACCTGCCAGCGCTTTTGTTTGGTAAGTTTCATCATCTTTCTTTTTAGATATATTTTTCCCACGTGGAATGTTTCCCTCTATTATATATATATATATATATATATATATATATATATATATATATATATATGTGTGTGTGTGTGTGTGTGTGTGAGTGGAATTACTCCTTACCCTCTCCCTTAAAACCCAAATCCTTTCGTCTTTCCCTCTCCTTCCCTCTTTCATGACGAGGCAACCGTTGGTTGTGAAAGCTAGAATTTTGTGTGTTTGTTTGTGTTTGTTTGTGTGTCTATCGACCTGCCAGCGCTTTTGTTTGGTAAGTCTCATCATCTTTCTTTTTAGATATAAACAATGTAATGTGTATTTTTAACAAGGTTGGCCAAGGCAAGTAACAGACTTGTCTACAATAGATGGCCGTGTGACCAAGCTCTGAAGTAAGCATGCAGAGGAGCCTCGTGGTCTTTTTGTCTCGGTCATTTGTGGAGTGAAGACAGTGTTTTGATTGTTACCATTCAAAGAGCAAAGGTCTCTGTTGGTAAGATTCAGTCAATGGGCCACTTGTGATTAAGTGGTTCAGGATAGTAGTAGTGTGGAATTTTTGTGATTATAGTTGACTGCAGTGGGACATTAATGTGTTAAACAAGTGAATAGTAGGACTGATACCAGTGTTGGAATTTATTTGTTCTTTAATGAGTTTTAATGGCACTTTGAAAACGTTGCAAAGTGTTGAAATTGTTACATGTGCTATAAACTCTGAGATCTAGAGCTCAGAATTTTTCATTCAATACTCTGTTTGATTTGTTCTGCTATATAGATTGCCTCATTTAAATATCTGCTGCAAGTCTATTTTGAAATGTGTGACCATCTTTTTGTACAGTTTACTTCGTTTGATTCTTTGCTTGTAAGTAAATTTATGAGTGAATTCAAACCACTGCATTCGGCTACCTCATTATCCATCAGGATACTGAACTTCATAACATTTGTTAATACTTCTGATTTAATATATTTGAAAACAAATGCTTAATTCTGTAAAATTTAGCTGACTGTTATGCTAAGCCACATCAATGCTTAATCATTTGGGCCAAAAGGGAGCAGCAGACAACTATCCCTTAGATGTATTTGAGCTATAATTATTGTAGGCTGTGTGCTTGTATAGTCACTACAAGTTGCTACTGATAGAGCCTCAGTGCAAATGCAGTTGGTTCACTCTTCAGAACCCAGCCAGTGAACTCACAAACAAAACGTTTATTCATTATGCCAATTCAAATTTAAGTTGATCATATTAGTCATGTATCATTGCAGATACAACTCTTGTACACATTACATAAATTTTATTTTCAGAAAATTAAAAATTTTATGCTTTTCAAAATTTGAGCTTTGGGCAGTCCCAGTCTTTTGGTATCAGAATTTTTTTCACATTCATGTGCTCGCAAAATTTTTGGGTGGCTATTGTAATGGAACTGATCAGTGATCTTAACTCTTTCACGTATAGTAGGGTATGATATTCATGTTAAATTGATGACACATTTCCACGAAGAAAAATGATCCTAATCCTACTCCTAATGATCCAACTCCCCAAGACACTACCCAAATTGAACCCTGCCTGGAACAGTTCCGTCCTCCGTCACAGCGGGACCCACCTCCTCTTCCTCAAAATCACCCTCTCCAAACCTTCCAGGAATTTCTGACTTCCAGCCTTGCCTCTCAATCCTTCTTAAAAAACCTTAATCCTACTCCCAACATCACCACTGCTGAATCCCAGGCTATCCGTGATCTGAAGGCTGACCGGTCCATCGTCATTCTTCCGGCGGACAAGGGTTCCACGACCGTGGTACTTGATCGTTGGGAGTATGTGGCTGAGGGACTGCGTCAGCTTTCAGACAACACCACATACAAAGTTTGCCAAGGTAATCCCATTCCTGATGTCCAGGCGGAGCTTCAAGGAATCCTCAGAACCTTAGGCCCCCTACAAAACCTTTCACCTGACTCCATCAACCTCCTGACCCCACCGACACCCCGCACCTACCTTCTACCTTCTTCCTAAAATTCACAAACCCAATCATCCTGGCCGCCCCATTGTAGCTGGTTACCAAGCTCCCACAGAACGTATCTCTACCTACGTAGATCAACACCTTCAACCGATTACATGCAGTCTCCCATCCTTCATCAAAGACACCAACCACTTTCTCGAATGCCTGGAATCCTTACCCAATCCATTACCCCCGGAAACCATCCTTGTAACCATTGATGCCACTTCCTTATACACAAATATCCTGCACGTCCAGGGCCTCACTGCAATGGAGCACTTCCTTTCACACCGATCACCTGCCACCCTACCTAAAACCTCTTTCCTTATTACCTTAGCCAGCTTCATCCTGACCCACAACTTCTTCACTTTTGAAGACCAGACATACCAACAATTAAAGGGAACAGCCATGGGTACCAGGATGGCCCCTTCATACGCCAACCTATTCATGGGTCGCTTAGAGGAAGCCTTCTTGGTTACCCAAGCCTGCCAACCCAAAGTTTGGTACAGATTTATTGATGACATCTTCATGATCTGGACTCACAGTGAAGAAGAACTCCAGAATTTCCTCTCCAACCTCAACTCCTTTGGTTCCATCAGATTCACCTGGTCCTACTCCAAATCCCATGCAGGTCGATAGACACAGAAACAAACACAAACATACACACAAAATTCTAGCTTTCGCAACCAACGGCTGCTTCGTCAGGAAAGAGGGAAGGAGAGGGAAAGACGAAAGGATGTGGGTTTTAAGGGAGAGGGTAAGGAGTCATTCCAATCCCGGGAGCGGAAAGACTTACCTTAGGGGGAAAAAAGGACGGGTATACAGTCGCACACACACACATATCCATCCGCATATACACAAACACAAGCAGACATTTGTAAAGGCAAAGAGTTTGGGCAGAGATGTCAGTCGAGGCAGAAGTACAGAGGCAAAGATGTTGTTGAAAGACAGGTGAGGTATGAGCGGTGGCAAATTGAAATTAGAAATTAGCGGAGATTGAGGCCTGGCGGATAGCGAGAAGAGAGGATATGATGAAGGGCAAGTTCCCATCTCCGGAGTTCTGACAGGTTGGTGTTAGTGGGAAGTATCCAGATAACCCGGATGGTGTAACACTGTGCCGAGATGTGCTGGCCGTGCACCAAGGCATGTTTAGCCACAGGGTGATCCTCATTACCAACAAACACTGTCTGCCTGTGTCCATTCATGCGAATGGACAGTTTGTTGCTGGTCATTCCCACATAGAATGCGTCACAGTGTAGGCAGGTCAGTTGGTAGATCACGTGGGTGCTTTCACACGTGGCTCTGCCTTTGATCGTGTACACCTTCCGGGTTACAGGACTGGAGTAGGTGGTGGTGGGAGGGTGCATGGGACACATTTTGCACCGGGGGCAGTTACAAGGGTAGGAGCCAGAGGGTAGGGAAGGTGGTTTGGGGATTTCATAGGGATGAACTAAGAGGTTACGAAGGTTAGGTGGATGGTGGAAAGACACTCTTGGTGGAGTGGGGAGGATTTCATGAAGGATGGATCTCATTTCAGGGCAGGATTTGAGGAAGTCGTATCCCTGCTGGAGAGTCACATTCAGAGTCTGATCCAGTCCCGGAAAGTATCCTGTCACAAGTGGGGCACTTTTGTGGTTCTTCTGTGGGAGGTTCTGGGTTTGAGAGGATAAGGAAGTGGGTCTGGTTATTTGCTTCTGTACCAGGTCGGGAGGGTAGTTGCGGGATGTGAAAGCTGTTGTCAGGTTGTTGGTGTAATGGTTCAGGGATTCCGGACTGGAGCAGATTCTTTTGCAACGAAGATCTAGGCTGTAGGGAAGGGAATGTTTGATGTGGAATGAGTGGCAGCTGTCATAATGGAGGTACTGTTCCTTGTTGGTGGGTTTGATGTGGATAGACGTGTGAAGCTGGCCATTGGACAGGTGGAGGTCAACGTCAAGGAAAGTGGCATGGGATTTAGAGTAGGACCAGGTGAATCTGATGGAACCAAAGGAGTTGAGGTTGGAGAGGAAATTCTGGAGTTCTTCTTCATCGTGAGTCCAGATCATGAAAATGTCATCAATGAATCTGTACCAAACTTTGGGTTGGCAGGCCTGGGTAACCAAGAAGGCTTCCTCTAAGTGACCCATGAATAGGTTGGCGTACGAGGGGGCCATCCTGGTACCCATGGCTGTTCCCTTTAATTGTTGGTATGTCTGACCTTCGAAAGTGAAGAAGTTGTGGGTCAGGATGAAGCTGGCTAAGGTAATGAGGAAAGAGGTTTTAGGTAGGGTGGCAGGTGATCGGCGTGAAAGGAAGTGCTCCATCGCAGCGAGGCCCTGGACATGTGGAATATTTGTGTATAAGGAAGTGGCATCAATGGTTACAAGGATGGTTTCCGGGGGTAACAGACTGGGTAGGGATTCCAGGCGTTCGAGAAAGTGGTTGGTGTCTTTGATGAAGGATGGGAGACTGCATGTAATGGGTTGAAGGTGTTGATCTACGTAGACAGAGATGCGTTCTGTTGGGGCTTGGTAACCAGCTACAATGGGACGGCCGGGATGATTGGGTTTGTGAATTTTAGGAAGAAGGTAGAAGGTAGGGGTGCGGGGTGTCAGTAGGGTCAGGAGGTTGATGGAGTCAGGTGAAAGGTTTTGTAGGGGGCCTAAGGTTCTGAGGATTCCTTGAAGCTCCACCTGGACATCAGGAATGGGATTACCTTGGCAAACTTTGTAAGTAGTGTTGTCTGAAAGCTGACGCAGTCCCTCAGCCACATACTCCCGACGATCAAGTACCACAGTCATGGAACCCTTTTCTGCCGGAAGAATGACGATGGATTGGTCAGCCTTCAGATCACGGATAGCCTGGGCTTCAGCAGTGGTGATGTTGGGAGTGGGATTAAGGTATTTTAAAAAGGATTGAGAGGCAAGGCTGGAAGTCAGAAATTCCTGGAAGGTTTGGAGAGGGTGATTTTGAGGAAGAGGAGGTGAGTCCCGCTGTGATGGAGGACGGAACTGTTCCAGGCAGGGTTCAATTTGGATAGTGTCTTGGGGAGTTGGATCATTAGGAGTAGGATTAGGATCATTTTTCTTCGTGGCAAAGTGATATTTCCAGCAGAGAGTATGGGTGTAGGACAGTAAATCTTTGACGAGGGCTGTTTGGTTAAATCTGGGAGTGGGGCTGAAGGTGAGGCCTTTGGATAGGACAGAGGTTTCGGATTGGGAGAGAGGTTTGGAGGAAAGGTTAACTACTGAATTGGGGTGTTGTGGTTCCAGATTGTGTTGATTGGAATTTTGAGGTTTTGGAGGGAGTGGAGCTGGAAGTGGGAGATTGAGTAGATGGGAGATACTGGGTTTGTGTGCAATGAGAGGAGGTTGAGGTTTGCTGGAAAGGTTGTGAAGGGTGAGTGAGTTGCCTTTCCAGAGGTGGGAAACCAGAAGATTGGATAGTTTTTTATGATGGAGGGTGGCATGCTGTTCTAATTTGCGGTTGGCCTGTAGGAGGATGCTCTGAACAGCCGGTGTGGATGTGGGAGAGGAAAGATTGAGGACTTTTATTAAGGATAGGAGTTGATGGGTGTGTTGATTGGCTGAGTGGTTGTGTAGGTGAAGGATTAGGTGGGTGAGGGCAATGGATTGTTCATTTTGGAACTGGTATAGGGACTGATGGGAAGAAGGGTTGCAGCCAGAGATGGGAATTTTAAGTGTGAGGCCTTTGCGGGTGATGCCAAATGTCAGACAAGCCTGAGAATATATTTAGATATATTTTTCCCACGTGGAATGTTTCCCTCTATTATATATATATATATATATATATATATATATATATATATATATATATATATATATAGTTATAATAGAAGGAAACATTCCACGAAGGAAAAATATACCTAAAAACAAAGATGATGTGACTTACCAAATGAAAGTGCTGGCAGGTCGACAGACACACAAACTAACACAAACATACACACAAAATTCAAGCTTTCGCAACAAACTGCTGCCTCATCAGGAAAGAGGGAAGGAGAGGGAAAGACGAAAGGATGTGGGTTTTAAGGGAGAGGGTAAGGAGTCACCTGCCAGCGCTTTTGTTTGGTAAGTCTCATCATCTTTCTTTTTAGATATATTTTTCCCACGTGGAATGTTTCCCTCTATTATGTTCATATATATATATATATATATATATATATATATATATATATATATATATATATATATAACTGAACTGTGGCTTTTTATATCTTTGTACTTGTTAATTTGTGTCACAGTTAGTTAGAAGAATTTGGTAGGTTATGGCAAGAGTTGTTGTGAAGTGACTGTCTTGAAGCTGATATGAAATTGTTATGCTCAAATGAATGCATCGTATCATAATGGAAACAATTAGTGACATATTACTGAAGTATGAGGTGAATAAAATAAAAGGAAGAATAAAATTTCATCATGCAGTAATGTCCTTATTTTACAAACAGACTTGATCATAATCCTAGATGTGATAATTACTGTTTCCGTGAGCCATGATTTTCAGTGAGTCTCAAATTTGACGAAATGCAACCAGAAGCAGGTATTGAGTGACTTTCCTCCTTGCCAACCAGTATTTATTAGCTGTGCATATCTAGGGATGTAAGCTAGAAAAATGAGCATGCTCTGAACTTTTACTTTTGATTGTTTTATATGATAGTAGAGGGGAGGGCCTCTTCAAATTCCACAAGTCAAATCAGGAGAGGGGTGAGAAGTCTTAGAAATTCTGTCCCCAGTACTGGTTCACTGACGTCATTATGAAAAATTGCCAAGAGAACATGCCCTCTATGCCATAGTCCAAGGTTCAATATGTGGTTCCCTACACTGCAATGTGTGAATCATTCACCACAGGGAGTTGAGCTGGAGGTAAAGTTTTTCCATTCGTGGTAGTTCACATGGGATAGCATTCATCTCAGACCCAGCTTCAACGAGAAAATATTGGTTGCAAGTGTGATCCAGGACATAGTCTACTGCAAGAGAACAGTGTGCAATGAGATGGGCTCATATATAAATGCAGTAGGTGACTTAATTGGTGCGACGATCTGTATCGTTGATCACATATGGGTGCTCACAAGGTGCCGTGCAGTTGCATGCTCTATCATCAAATTAACCTGAATCCAACAGAGACATGGTCATATCTCCTTGTAGGTGAGTGACATGTTGTTGTTAGTTGGCTGTGTATTTGTTTCGCCTGGCTGGTCACAGCCTGGGCAGGTGCAGATGACATCATCCTGATGGTGTCTGTGCATGATCATAATTGTTCAGCTGCCTGCTGCTGAGCACTGCAGCATGGTTCCCCACTGAGGGAGGACTGGTCTGTGTTTTCCAGTGAATTAACACATTGTTCTTCTCTAATGGCTCATCTCACATGAGATCTTTTCTAGTTGGAGCTGGGCAACTGTATGATCCACAGTGTCCATAGGGTCTGATCTGGCATAATTATTGTGTTGATCAACGTTTGGAGACATCCTCAGAGTTGCAAAGGCATCTTGGTGCCTAAACACTCATTTTAAATAACCTGATGCAACTGTTGTTCCAGCATTCAGACTAGATGCTAAATGAGCACTGCCTTTGCTGCATTGTTTTTGTTGGTAGCCAGGGGTAACAAAATATCATCACTAATGAGGCTGATGCTCACCAACTCAGCACAGTAATGTGAAGAACATGGAGCTATCATCAGAAATGCCATGATTGTGAGCACACACTTGATGATAGCAAACCACATAGTTGGTTGTTTTGACCAGAATGGTGGTAATGAGTCAAAATTCTGGTATGCATGTGGCACCACAGCTACATGTAGAGCATCAGTGGATGAGCTCTTGTGTGATGGGTCCGGCTTGGTGTTGTAAACAAATTCATCAGAACTGTACTCAACATGGTAGGTGCATCACAACTGAGTGAAGTCATCTGTGTCTGTCCTTGAAAGTTTGTTGAAAGGCATTTTGCTGGTACGCAAATCAGATGCATTCATCACTAAAGTCACTCAGAAGATCGGTAGTCAGTACCCGTCATTCAGATTCATGTAGGTCATTGTTGACACCAATAGCACTGTGCAAGAGAATGTCACATTTGCATTTAACCCAAGGCAATGTTTGTCACCACTGATGAGAAACACTGACGCAAAATGTCGTGGATTTGCTTGTCCTCTGGCACTCAGTATGCAACATGGTTGCATTGTTGTTGCAGCAAGATGAGTCAAGGAATGTGATGTAATTCATAGCTGATAGCATCGTCTGATTCTGGTTCAACAACGAATAGTAGAAGCAGGTTAAATAATGGACACTGTGAATACTGTGAATATATAGTTTATTAGCAGGCAGAGATGCATCAGAGAACATGCATACACCACAAAAGCTCAGGAGAGAGTAGTTCAAATATTGTCCTGTGGCAGAGCCTTAGTGCTGGCCAGAAAGTTCCCTTACACTGCATCACAAGATTGCTGCTAGGTGTCCATAAACATAAAGAAAACAAATAGTATAGACTTCAGCATGTGGAGGGAAAACAACTCTGTCACATTAAGCATAGTTGATAAATCTATAGACTGTGTAACAAACACAAAGTTTTTAGGGATGAACATTGATTGTCAGCTAGCATGGAATGAGCACACAAAGATGCTGGCAAAAAGAATGTCATCAGCATGTTATGCTGTTAGGACACTAGCATCAGTTTGTAACAGCTAATGTATTGTTGTGGCATACTGTGCCTACATGCACTCCATTCTGAGCTGTGGGATTCTTTTCTGGGGGTCAAAGGCACAAAACATGAACACAGTTTTGAAAAGCCTGTAAGAATAATAACTGGAAGATGTAGTTGGGCCCATTAACAAATCTATTTATAAAAAATTGCATATCTTTTGATGCACCAAGAGAGCACATCTATAAATCTGTGGTGCATATCAGGGAAAACATTATGAAGCACTTCAGTAATAGTTCTACATTATAGTTATGGAACACAAGCCAGGCTATTTGCCTGGGAAAACAAATAAAAAACTCAAGACAGCATTTTTATATCAGGGGATAAAATTGGATAATACATGAAAGAGATTACTAAAATATACCTGTTTAAAAAGGCAGTTAAAATGTTTTGCATAAATAATACATATTACACAATTAACTTAGGGGACTTGAAGTAGTGGTGATAATGAGAGGGGATACTAAATCACCTTTCACATTTCAATCCCTGATCATGGCTTTCTGTTTTTGCAAGGAAGTCATGGTGTCAAGATGTAAACTGCTTGATAGTAGTGTCTTCTGATTCAGGTAGAGTGAGCATAATTGAATATGGTAGGAATGGAGTCTGGTGTTGATGCAGTCATCAGCGGATGTCCTTGGTGTATGCGGCAATGAACAAAACTGTGCTTTATATTACAAGCTACTTGTAACAAATTGTGTGTAAATCAAGGAACATTGTACAGCAGGGACTTACCAAATGAGCAGTGCAGCTGTTATGCCACTGACTTCATATTTGGGAGGATGGTGTTGCTCTGTCTCGCCATCCTGATTTGGGGTTTCTATTGTTTTCCTAGATCACCAAGGCAAATGTTGTGATGGTTCCTTAATCAAGAACATGGCCAACCATTTGCCCTATCCTCGTAAGGCATGTTGTGTATGCTGTGTATTGTATAACATTATGGATATGATACTGGCAGTTTCAGTAAAACTTTCTAGTTCATCTTTACAGTCTGTTCAAACTGTTCACACAATATTTTCACGCAATATTTTGACACCCTATAAGTTCTGTAGACAAGAAATATAATATGGATTTTACAGCTTATCAAAAATTATTGTCAGTGTAGACTTACAACAAAATTTGTAACTACACAATTATTAAAAAAAAAAAAAAAAACCTAAATTTTGTAACAGGCAAAATTCATATTACATGTAAACAAACATCTGGGTGCTAACATAATAGAAATAGCCATGTTAATTTCAATAACAACCCAAAGAGCAAAGGTTACAAATTATGAAGTAATATTAAATTACTAATTGAATTAGCTGTTGGAGCTTTGTGTTTCATCTGAAAACTTAGGAGACAGAGAGACTGCAATGCTTCCTAATTTTTGTCAATTCTATCCCAAATAGAAAACAGCCAAATTTGAAGTATAAAATAATGTCATAATTTTGAATTCAAAAGAATAGTTGATTCTCAAAACTTTTCATACCAAAATTACTTTTATTGTTTGTAAATTCTGATAAGGAACATAAAACATATGGAACCTATTCATAGAAAATACAAAACTGCGAAACACCTGTTTGACAATCAGAGTGGAAAATATGCCTAAATCAAAATAAGTTTACCACTGACGACACAGTATAAACATCACATTACCATAAAAAATTATCAATAGTTAGTGTGAGTGTTGTTCTCAACTTGCATATTTCCTATTTTTCTAGTTTTTAAAATGACATTAACCTGTCTCAAAAATGTATAAACAAAAACCAGAATAACAGTTCCAGCCTGAACCTGGAGGTTCTATGAGGTCTTTGACATACCAATGCAAATGATGCAAGTGGTTGTCAGAAACGCACAAAAGCGGATGTGCGTTAAAGGGTTGCTCTTTAAACTGTTGTCACTAATATATGTGAATATTGCAATCAGTTGTGAAAGTGTATCAGAACCTATAGTTAAACCATCTGGTGGAAAATGACATCATGGCCAAGACTATTTATTTGAACACAAACAACTTAAACCTATTACCAGAACATATTTTTACAAGCTTGCACAATAAGAAGAAGCAGCAGCCTGGGAGACTATTGTAACAACTTAATCATCAAAAAACTGAGTACCATTTATTCAGCTATGCCTTCTTCACTTTGCCCAAAGTTTGATGCTTTAGAGCAGAAGACGAGTACTAGAATTTGGTCATACCCAAGAGGTATTAGATCAGATGGATGAAGTGACATAAGAATTGTATATTTTAACCTGTTGATTTGAATTGTATTATCTTGGCAAATCCCATGTCATTGTGAGATGTTCCTTGGATGAATAAAGATATTATTAAAAAAAAAAAAAATAAACCCACTGGTAGTACTTGGAGAGCATGATGACTTTTGTGTGTCAGTATACCAATTCCTACAAAACATCCTCCTGAAATCTAATGGTAATTGTCATGAATTGTTTTGAAACAGATTTTGTGTACATGTTAAATAGAAGATTGTGAAAGAGAATTCACAAAAATTTATGATTTTCAGGAGTGTCCACTACAATGGACACTGGGCCTTGTTGACATATAAGTAAAATCAAACAATGGAAAATCCAGGATGGAATAATGTTAATATTAAGAAAAGGACAGTCTACTATTCACCATAAAGTGGTGATGTTAAGCACTGGACAGATACAGCAAAAAGGCTATTAAACATGTAAGCTTTTGGCCGGAAGGCCTTCTTCTGAAATAGACAACATGCACACATACATTCACGCAAATTCAGCTTACACACATGACCACTGTCTCTAGGAAAACAGACTGAGTGTGCACTCATGAAGTAGAAGGCTGTGGAGTGGGAACAGGGAAGTGGATAGGTGGGTGAAGGACAATGACTAATGAACAATCAGGTCAAGAGGGTTACAGGAACGTAGGATACATGATGTCCGTTCAAAAATTCCAGAACTTTGTCCACAAAATTTTCTATGCTTACCTTTTACTTATTGTGCATGGTCTCCTTCGAAATACTCTCCTTCACAACTGATACACCATTCCCAACACTGTTTCCACTTCCACAAGCAGTCTTGGGATGCCTCTTGATGGATTGCATGAATTTTCTTTTATCTTGTCTATCATTGCAAATCTTCATTATTTCAATAGGGTTTTCAACTTTGGAAATAAAAAAAAGTCTTTAGGGGCCAGGTCTGGAGAGTACAGAGGATGAGGCAGCAGAGTGATTTCATTTTTTGTGCAACAGTCATGCACCAACAGAGACGAATGTGCAGGCATGTTACCATGATGAAAGAACCATGAACTATCTCACCACATTTGAGGCCATTTTATTCTTACAGTTTCTCGTAGGCATCACAACACATCTCAATAAGACCATCAGTTAGGAGTTTCTCCCTGTGGCATGAATTCATGATGAACTAATCCTTCAAAGTCAAAGAAAATATCAGCATGGTTTTGACCAACTGATGAGCTTTTTCTTATGGTCTTGGAGAATCTTTCCCAACCCATTGTGAAGATTGACCTTTGGTCTCAGCATCACAACTATAGGTGCTCATCTCATCACCAGTTATGATTCTCTTAAGGAACAGCTCATTCTCATCTGTGTGCTCTAAAAGCTCTTCACAGATTGTGAGGCAAATGTCTTGACTCAGGAGCCATGAGACGAACATGGTGGCAACATGATGTATTCCGAGATGTTGTGTCAGGATTTCATGACATGATCCAGCTGAAATGTTACATTTTTCTGCAGTCTCTTGGACAGTCAGTCTTTGATTGGCATGCACAATTTCATTGACATTCCTGTAATGAGTGTCCTTGGTAGATGTCGAAGGCATCCTAAATGAGGGTCATCCTTAACTTCCATCTGGCCATTTTTAAACCATGTGAGCCATTTGTAAAACTGAGTACAGCTTAAGCACCCAACACTGAAGGCTTCCTGCATCATTTGGTGCATCTCTGTAAAGATTTTCTTGAGTTTTGTGCAAAATTTAATGCAGACATGTTGCTCCTCTAACACTGCCATCTCAAAATTCGCAAATTATGTGACACAATGTTCTACTCAATACAGCACTGAACAATAACTGACAGACAGACAACAATGAAACTTCCGGCAGTTACACATTAAACACAGGCATGTGCAGGGATGCCAACCACATTTCGCTCCAACACACCATTGGCATGAAATTACAAATGTTACAGAATTTTTTGAACAGACCTCATATTGCAGGAATAGTTCCCACCTGCACAATTCAGAAAAGATGGTGTCAGTAGGAAGGATCCAGATGGAACAGACTGTGAAGCAGTCATTAAAATGAAGAATGTTATGTTGGACAGCATGCACATCAATGGGACGGTCCAGTTATTTCTTGGCCACAGTTTGTCAGCAACCATCCATCTGGTCAGTCAGCTTGTTGGTTGTCATGCCAAGCCAGAATGAAGCACAGTGGTTGCAGATTAGCTTGCAGATCACATGAATGATTTCACAGATGAGATGATATGGGTGATGAGATGGGTGATGCTTGTGACAGGACTGGAGTAGGTGGTGGTGGGGGGATGTGTGCAACCACTGTGCTTTGTTCTGCATGGGCATGACAACCAATAAGCTGTCTGTCCCCAAGAATGGCCACTGACCATCCAGTTGTTAGTAAGCAGCCCAACACAACTTTCTTCATTTTAATGACTGCTTTACAGTCTGTGCCATCTTGGTCCTCCCTACCAACACTGGCTTTTTTGAATTGCACAGGTGGAACTCTCCCTGCAATACTGGTATGTCATATGTTCCCGTAACCCTCCTGGCCTCAACCTATGTTACTCATTGTCCTTCACCCACCTATCATCTTCACTATTCCCTTTCCATAGCCTTCTGTGTCCACATATCCACAACCTGTTTACTTTTCTCCTCCCCCCTCCACCTCCCCCTCCCCCCTGCCCAATGTCTAACCTGACTGTACCTAGTTGCCCTACCCTCTCTCCACCTCGTCCCTGTATGCTCCCACAAAAAGCACTTCACTGTCCCCCATCTGTACCCCCTCTACCACCCCCTCCCTGCCGCTGCCTCCGTCTTATCCCCAACACACACTGCTTCTCCCATCGCAAGCTGTTGCTTGCAGTCTGGTCTTGGCAGCCAGAGACAGCGGTCATATGTGTGAGATGCATTTGCATAAATGTGTGTGTGTATGTTCTCTATTTTAGAAGATGACCTTCTGGCTGAAAGCTTATGTATTTGTAGTCTTTTTGTTGTTTCTGTCTGCGACTCAACGTCTCCGCTATATGGTGAGTAACAGTCTATCCTTTTTATGGCATACGAGTACGCATTACAAAGAAAGTGAAAAATGTAAAAAAAACATAATTTTATTGATAGTTTACTTAACAAAATATAGTTCACTTGTATCATACACTGTTTGTAAATTTTTTAAAAAAAAGAACACAAATTGTGATAATTTTATTTCTGGTGACACACAGAGACACAGTTGTTCTGTGTTGTTAGACACAGGAAAGCTGAACAGCCTTGGCACCTTATTTTGGTTTTCATCATACAGCCAGTGTTGTTGCACCTTGTGCTATTTTTAAACTCAGTCATTTCTGGCAAATGGTTTACAGTAGGTGAGCGTGATTATAATGCCAATAATATTCACCTTTTAAGAGCTGAAATGTCACAATAAATTTTTTTCAATCTTGAAATGTGTCATTCATCTCGGGTGAATAATGATATTTGGTCAAATGGAGAATAAGTGTTCTTAAATAGTGGGGAAATAAATGTATCTCTTCATTTCAGTACCATAACATGCTAACTAAAGGTTGATTTTTTTTTATAGCTCATGTAGTGGATCAGATGGTGAGTTTTTGTGAGAAAAGTTAGCTGGCTTGGTCACAATTTGCACAGCTACATTGTGGCCATCTCACTGAGAAGACTGTCATTTATATTTATTACATTGAACTGCTTGTTTCATCTTAATGAAGTCCACTCTGTCAGTGAATAGGGGTTTATGTGCCTATAATTTTGAAATTTCATGGTCGTAAAATTTTCATCTACACCAGTTAATTCTAAAAGAAATATTTCATGTCCACATTTTTGATGCTGTCAAAAGGGGGGAGGGGGGAGAGACAGAGAGAGAGAGAGAGGGGGGGGGGGATTCAAGAATAGTAGTATTTAGTATTATTGTTGTGGAAAGCTCTGTACAGTTTTCTCTCTCACCAATGTAGCAGCTGTTTTTATGTGGTCTGAAACCACACTTCATTATTGACTTTGGACATTCTTTAAGCTAAAAGATTTTTGTAATTCCTTTGATACACAGACTGCATATAAGCAATATTACAGAGCCGAGTCCTCATGTACTTCTTCAGAATGTTGTTCCTCTTGGCATTTAAAAAATGCTCTGAAATTCTTAGATAGAAATCAAGATATTGCAGGATACTCTTCTTTGACTTATCATTCCTAATTCTGTCAGTCCTGTGCTGAATCCAACTGTTTGCAGTTCCTAGATCAATGAAGTGAAAAATAGTCTTTACATCCACTTTCTGGTTCTGGTGCAGATGCTGTAAAAACACATTTCCTGTCAATTAGGTATGTGCCACCCATATTTTTATTGTAGTAGCTGATTACTGCTGGACGGGGAACCTGAATGACCACCCATCTTTCTTTGACCATCTTTTGCACTGATTCATAGGTTGCTTCCCAGTCTTGGTCAATCCATTTATGACTGGTGTTTGAGCATACAAATTTTACAATAGAAATTTTGAAATAGGAAATTAGTTTGTCTTTTGTCACTGTCAACAGATCCATGTCCCTGATTTGCAAGAATCAAGTCTGTTGTCAGATGGACTGCCCTGGTTACTCTCGACTTTATTATTGTTCCAACGGCAAGCAAGGTTTTTTTTTCCCAGCCAGTGAGGCCAGTAAAGAAATGGAGGTAAAATATCTAACAAAGAACACATGTGTTCGTTCTGGATGACTGTGGTAAAGCCTCTGGACTGCTGAGGTAAGTTCAGGCATTTCCTTTCAAAAGGCCATGTCAAAGTGTTGCTAAAAATAGTCCATGATCTGTTTCTCATTGTGCTTTGCAGCCTGTGTGGGTGAGAAGAAAGCCTAGAGTCCATCAGCCCTGAAATCTGGAAAAATAGCATGGGAAAAAAATCTGAAATCACAGGGACAGTAGAAAATTACTTACAAGAAGGTATAACACTTACCTTTCACTTTCATCCCAGTGCATCTTGTGATTGTGCAAAGAAGTCTCATCACTGAGCATTGATGACCTGTATCCTTTAAGAAAATGATTATATTAACATAGAACCTAATTTGCTTACAAAAAATAATAATGTGTCACATAATGTCATTTAGCAACATTCACAGCAAGAAATGTGTTGGAAATCGCCACTGATGCCTCGTAATCAGTGTTTGAAAATGTGGCAAAATATCCCAGTGTCCATTACAGTGGACATTCCTACTCTATAACCACAATTAAAGAAACTTATCACATAGCAAAGCCACATGAACAACACATATAGATATTGCCTACAATAGATAGATATTTTCATGAAATAAGTTTCCAAGAATACATAACAATGAAATAGTGATATGAATACAATAGAGGGAAACATTCCACATGGGAAAAATATATCTAAAAACAAAGATGATGAGACTTACCAAACAAAAGCACTGGCAGGTCGATAGACACACAAACATACACACAAAATTCAAGCTTTCGCAACAAACAGTTGCTTCATCAGGAAAGAGGGAAGAAGAGGGAAAGACGAAAGGATGTGGGTTTTAAGGGAGAGGGTAAGGAGTCATTCCAATCCTGGGAGCGGAACGACTTACCTTAGGGGTAAAAAAGGACAGGTATACACTCGCGCACACGCACACATATCCGTCCGCACATTCTTTTAAACTTAAACCATAACTTCCCTGCACGCTCCTGCCCTCTGTTGAAAATTTTCAAATTCCTCTTTGATATATGACACTACTGATTTTTTCTAGTTTTTCAGGTTCTTTCCATATTGCCATTTCATTGATATAAAATCCTCTTTCTTATGCTGAAACTAAGGCTGTCTTTGTGTGATATATTGGATTGTATTTAAATTTCCACCACACATTACTAATTGAAACAACAAAATGCCACTGTGTCCCAAATCTCAACTAAATGAGGGCAGTGACAAACCTCTTCCATTGCCCCTCCCTACTCTTATCATTTCCCAACACAACATAAACCAATTCCCACTTCTGATCCATAAATCTGTAGTCAAATTTAACCATCCTATATGTAGCCCCTCTATGGCTTATCTCCTCCTATAACTCAATCCTCCATTACCCAACTTTAATCTGCAGTTTCGTAAAAACCTAATCTCCATAAAAAGAACTTCTCAACCTTTCTATGAGTCTTTATACAGCTCGTGACACCCATATTACTCCCCTTCCCATAGAGCCATTCATCCATCCATTCTACTGTTACCACGAGCAATTAATCATTTGTCACCATTGTACAGACACCTCCCTCTATTAATTTGTTTGCTGTGAACCAGTTGGATGCCTATTCAAATATAATCAGCATCTTATCTAGTACAGCTGGTTTGGAAATTGATTAAAAAGTTTACAATATGTGCAGATACTACATTTTAAAAGCAATCCTTAGTAAGCACATTTAATGCAAGAGAAGTAGGTAGAACACCAAACTTCATAGGAAAGTTAGTTAGTAACATATTCCACAGATCATTTTGCATGATAGATTGTAATGATGTGGAACAAGTCATTATACATTCACATTGCAAATTAATTTTACATTTTTTTCAAAGACTGCCTTAATGTAGAGTAATGAATGCAATTTTTCCTTCTGGTATTGTAATCATGTGTCTCATTGTTCCTCCTGAACTGTAGCAGATTATTTACAACAAATTTCAAGAGGGAATAAATATAATGTGAAGCAGTAGCCAGAATGCCCAACTCTTTAAATAGATATCTACAAGGTGACTGTGGGTGAGCACCACATCACGTTTTTGCACAATGAAGACTTTCTTTCTTACAGAAGAATCACCCCAGAAATTTATTCCATGTGACAGTATTGAATGAAAATATCAAAAATATGTCAACTTACTTATTTCTCTCTCCCCAAGATTTGCAATGATTCTTAGCGCAAATGTGGCAAAACTAAATTGTTTTAGGAGTTCCAAAGTGTGTTTTTCTTCAGTTTAAATTCTCGTCAATATGGATTCCTATGCACTTTTACTTACTTTACTTTTACTTACAAAAGCTGCTATTTCTCTTACTTTGTTGAGGTCTGAAGTTATGTGGAAAAAAAAGAGATGTTTCTCCTATTTTTACTGTTTACTTAATTTTAATAAATGTATTTAGTTGTTACTTGAAACAATGGAATTGCGAAACATATGTATGTACTACTTTGGTTCGTGTTAATTTTACATTTTGTTTTTACTAAATGATAATTTGATCCGGGCAGTTTCTTTCAGCAATTCATCCTTCTCTATAGGTTGTAGTGCACAAGTTCAAATAAGGCCACCTATTTTGTAGACATGTTTTGATACTAAGTAGGCTGCTTCTCTTACACAGCATTACACTATCTGCAACTAATCCCATTTCTTAATTTATATACTGCAGTAAGTATCAAGTAAGGCCTGAAAACTGGAACCAGTCTACATATCTTGTCTCATCAGCTCCTGAGAAACTCAATATTGGCACTGAATTCACTTTTAATATAATGTTACCTAACATGTTATTACCACCCTCTCTATTACATAGTATGATGCTGTTTCTCCAGAAGCTTCGTGTATCTGATACTAATTCAAAATATAACTAACAGTTATTAAAAATATTTATGACAGAAGAGCATTGCCATACCAAATGGCATTGTCACTACTTTTTCAGCTGGTGCACAGATCTTTTTCTAACATGAATATATCTTGAGCTTGGAATTTTTATTAAAAACATTTTTGTAAAGTTAAGGTGCATTTCACTGACAGAAATTTCGAAGTCAACATTTCCTCACAATGGACATGTATTTATTGCATTTCCATTAACAATAATCTACATCTACATCTACATCTATACTCCGCAAGCCACCCAACGATGTGTGGCGGAGGGCACTTTACGTGCCACTGTCATTACCTCCCTTTCCTGTTCCAGTCGCGTATGGTTCGCGGGAAAAACGACTGTCTGAAAGCCTTCGTGCACGCTCTAATCTCTCTAATTTTACATTCGTGATCTGCTCGGGAGGTATAAGTAGGGGGAAGCAATATATTCGATACCTCATCCAGAAACGCACCCTCTCGAAACCTGGCGAGCAAGCTACACTGCGATGCAGAGCGCCTCTCTTGCAGAGTCTGCCGCTTGAGTTTGTTAAACATCTCCGTAACGCTATCACGGTTACCAAATAACCCTGTGACGAAACGCGCCACTCTTCCTTGGATCTTCTCTTTCTCCTCCATCAACCCGATCTGGTACGGATCCCACACTGATGTGCAATACTCATGTATAGGTCGAACGAGTGTTTTGTAAGCCACCTCCTTTGTTGATGGACTACATTTTCTAAGGACTCTCCCAATGAATCTCAACCTGGTACCCACCTTACCAACAATTAATTTTATATGATCATTCCACTTCAAATCGTTCCGCACGCATACTCCCAGATATTTTACAGAAGTAACTGCTACCAGTGTTTGTTCCGCTATCGTATAATCATACAATAAAGGATCCTTCTTTCTATGTATTCGCAATACATTACATTTGTCTATGTTAAGGGTCAGTTGCCACTCCCTGCACCAAGTGCCTATCCGCTGCAGATCTTCCTGCATTTCGCTACAATTTTCTAATGCTGCAACTTCTCTGTATACTACAGCATCAGCCGCGAAAAGCCACATGGAACTTCCGACACTATCTACTAGGTCATTTATATATATTGTGACAAGCAATGGTCCCATAACACTCCCCTGTGGCACGCCAGAGGTTACTTTAACGTCTCTCCATTGATAACAACATGCTGTGTTCTGTTTGCTAAAAACTCTTCAATCCAGTCACACAGATCACTGTTTCCGGAATCCATGTTGATTCCTACATAGTAGATTCTGGGTTTCCAAAAACGACATGATACTCGAGCAAAAAACATGTTCTAAAATTCTACAACAGATCAATGTCAGAGATATAGGTCTATAGTTTTGCGCATCTGCTCGACGAACCTTCTTGAAGACTGGGACTACCTGTGCTCTTTTCCAATCATTTGGAACCTTCCGTTCCTCTAGAGACTTGCGGTACACGGCTGTTAGAAGGGGGGCAAGTTCTTTCGCGTACTCTGTGTAGAATCGAATTGGTATCCCGTCAGGTCCAGTGGACTTTCCTCTGTTGAGTGATTCCAGTTGCTTTTCTATTCCTTGGACACTTATTTCGATGTCAGCCTTTTTTCGTTTGTGCGAGGATTTAGAGAAGGAACTGCAGTGCGGTCTTCCTCTGTGAAACAGCTTTGGAAAAAGGTGTTTAGTATTTCAGCTTTACATGTGTCATCCTCTGTTTCAATGCCATCATCATCCCGGAGTGTCTGGACATGATGTTTCGAGCCACTTACTGATTTAACGTAAGACCAGAACTTCCTAGGATTTTCTGTCAAGTCGGTACATAGAATTTTACTTTCGAATTCACTGAACGCTTCTCGCATAGCCCTCCTTACGCTAACTTTGACATCGTTTAGCTTCTGTTTGTCTGAGAGGTTTTGGCTGCGTTTAAACTTGCAGTGAAGCTCTCTTTGCTTTCGCAGTAGTTTCCTAACTTTGTTGTTGTACCACGGTGGGTTTTTCCCGTCCCTCAGTTTTACTCGGCACGTACCTTTTTTTTTTTTTTTTTAATGATACAGAAATTAACTATTTACTTTTCATTTTTTTTCAGAGGAGTCCGTCTCTTAAACTGCACGTTTCAGAGAAAGTAACGAAGTTCGTCATTAGTATGTGCTAGACACCGGTCCGGAAACTAAATCCAATCTGAGAAATACAGCTCTACATCGTGACAGTGTGCAGTTAGATTCTTGTAATTTTTTTAAGTTGACATAGTGACTGTAATTGGCAGTCAGATCACACACCGTTTCACATTGTTCATCTGTGGTAAAAGACTGTGATAAATGACATGAAATGTCGTGTGGCTATGGCCTCCTGTCGGGTAGACCGTTCGCCTGGTGCAAGTCTTTTGATTTGATGCCACTTTGGCGACTTGCGCGCCGATGGGGATGAAATGAGGATGATTAGGACAACACAACAGCCAGTCCCTGAGTGGAGAAAATCTCCGACCCAGCCAGGAATCTAACCCAGGCCCTTAGGATTGACATTCCGTCGCGCTGACCATTCAGCTACCGGGGGCGGTAGCTCGCTCTCTCTCTCTCTCTCTCTCTCTCTCTCTCTCTCTCTCTCTCTCTCTCTGTGTGTGTGTGTGTGTGTGTGTGTGTGTGTGTGTGTGTGTGTGTGTGTGTGTGGGCGCGCGCGCGCGCATCTGCAAGCATGCATTTCTTCTTCTGTTTTCGAGCTTAAAAGAAATCGAAATGATATTTGCGATAAAGGGGAAAAACATTTCAAAAAAATAAAATAATTGCTGTAGTGTTTTGTAATTTTTATAACAACATTTTGCACCACATTTTATAGTTTATGTTTAACAAATATATTAAATAAATAAAAACACCGGTGACAATGAAATGTGAAATGACTGAAGTGAAAAACACAACAAAGATAAAAGAATTGTGAATATGGAATGGATTGTGACTGTGAAATGAATAATGACTGAAATGAATAATGACTGTGAAATGAATAATGACTGTGAAATGAATAATGACTGTGAAATGAATAATGACTGTGAAATGAATAATGACTGTGAAATGAATAATGACAAATGGATGTGAAATGAATTACAACTATGAAATGAATTATGATTATTAACAGAAATATGAGAACGTATTAGTGGTTCTATGGCATGACAAAATACAGATGAAAATCTCCAACTCAGTTTACAAATTCTCTCTAAAGTAAAGTAGTTGCCATTTCACTTTAGCATGACACACTGAAATACATGGTCACAATAAATTGTTTCTGCATCCAAAACAATGCCACTGAAACTGAAGTTGTAAGAATCTCCCATTTCTTTGTACAATAGCTCAGAAAATTTTCTTTGGAGTTTAACACATAAAGAGAAAGATTTTAAGTCTTTTAAAGTACATCTCTGTACATTCAATCTGTGAAAAAGTTTGAAATGTACTGTACAGAAAGTGTCATGACAACATAAGTTTTTGTGTGTATACAGTACTTCACAAACTATTTCTGTCTGCTCTCTTAACACAGAGCTGATCTTATCACATTATAATCACTGCTACAATCAGAGGTTTTCAGAATAATGAAGAATAGCATTTGTGACTAAGGACAAAAGTGAGATTTTTGAATCAGTCTTTTAATTTTTTGGTGACCTATATACACCCATAAACAGAACAGCTTGTGACATACGGTCAAACAAGAAGTACACAAAAGGATGGTTGCACACGAATTTTGTTGGATTAAGAGGCCTTGCTGAACGGAAGAGGAATATGGCTGTTGCAGCAGCAGCTTCCGTTCCTTCTTCATTCACTTCTATCTTCGCTTGGTGTATGGCACTATTAAAGGACACTTCAGGTTTACCAGTAAATCCTGAATAATCAGCCGTTTTCTCAAAAGCATCACCTGCTCCAAGGGCTTTAAAAACCTGCAAAAAAAAAAAAAAAAAAATAAAAAAAAAAATGAAAAACCACCACTGCATCTGCTCTCTACACACACCTAGAAATATATCAGTGGTTAATGCTGAAGTATTAAAGCACTTAAAAAGGAATAATTGCATGTAAGAATATTGTATACTGGGTACCTACAGTACGTAATAGACTATTTTTATTCAAGAGCTCTTATGCAGTACAGAAATGTTTATTGTGGAATAACAACTTTAACATGCTTGTAAGCTCAATCTGCTGCCTATCAGTCTCTTTTTTCACAAGACATAAAATATTTTCAAATTCCTGATAATTTCTCGTTTGGTTTAGCAGTATCTACATCTACATTGACACTCCGCAAGCCACTATTACAGTGCATGACAGAGGGCATCTGTTCATTTCACAAACTGAGTGAGGGAAAAACGACTATCTATATACCTCCATACAAGCTCTAATTTCTCTTATCTTTGTGGTCCGTATGCGAGATGTTCATTGGTGGCAGTAGAATTGTTCTGCAGTCAGCAGCAAATGCCAGTTATCTAAATTTTATCATTAATATTTCTCTAAAACAATGTCATCTCTCAGGAATTCCCATGCGAGTTTATGAAGCATCACTGTAATACTGATGTGTTGATCAAACCTACCAATAACAAATCCAACAGCATGCCTCTAAACTGGTTTGTCTTCCTTTAATCTGACCTGGTGGGGATCTCAAACACTCTCCAATGAACATTTACTTTCCACGCAAAAGTACTGGGTTCTATTAGTTAAGAAATCTTTGAGCCAATCACTTATCTAAGGATTTATTCTGTATGCTCATACCTTTGCTTTCCAGAAATCTGGGAATATGAAATCTATCTGTTGCCCTACATCCTTGCTTTACAGGATATAGTGCAAGAAAAGGGAAGCTTAGTTCCACGTGAGTGACAGTTTCTTAACATCGTGATGATTTGTGGACAGAAGCTTTTATGTCTCAAAGAAACTTATTAGATTTGAGCTTAGAATATTTGAAGAATTCTGCAGCAAACTAAAAATGATATTGGTCTGTAATGTGTGGGCCTAGTCTTTTACCCTTCTTACATAAAAAAGAGACACCAGTACCTTTTTCCAGTCATTACAAATTTGCAAGAGATTCATTACAAGTGCAAGTAAGAGGCCAATGCCGGAGAATCCTCTATGTAAAACCAAAGTGGAATTACATCCAGACCTGGCAACTTATTCATTTACAACTCTTTCAGTCAATTGTCTGTATGATCCTCCCAAGTGAATATTTTGTTTTTTTAATGTGGCATTTAAAACCAGATTTTTCTTTCCTTTCTCCACTACTGCACCAGACTGGTCACCGGGTGATTAAATATAAGCCTTCAGCATACTTAGTGATTTTGCACAGGACCACAATTTTCTTGGGCTTTGGCAAGGTCATTTGCTACACAATAGTGGCAATATATGTATGCTTTGTGGATCAACCTTTTTATACAAACACAAGTTTCAACTAACTTTTGTCTGTAGACACTTCTGCGTTCTTTTTTATACAGTTATAATTAAAGTTAAATTTATGACAACACAGCAACATATTCTTACCTGCTGCATTTCAATTCGGCTTTCCACAGTGAATTTTGGTATTTCAACTTCCACAGTCTGTGGGTACATGGCATCTTGTTCTGTGATTTCCCTCAGGCTGTCCACATCCAGCTGCTTAATTATTGCATCCACACCATTGCTCTTTAGAAATGGTGGCAAGAGAATGAACATACTAATATCTTCTCCTTTGTATGGCAGTTCCAGCACATGGGCTCCTAGCCTTTCAGAAATCACTAGAAAAAAAAAAGCTAGATAAATATATTTTCACATGGGGCATTTTCGAAAAGTCATGTGATGAAGGTATGGTACAAAATGAACAGCATTTATTTTTTTACATTACAGCTATAACATATATTTCTGGAAACAAAACAATTTCTCAGATGTTGACTGTATCACTCTTACATTTTTGGAATGCTACACAATGCCTCGAATAAAGAGAGTACATGTATAAACAGAGAATAACTTACTGTAGTTAAATGTTCCTTTTTGTTTCATCATCTCAACCAAAGCCTGTTTTGAATGTGAGATATGAAAGACTTCTTTGTGGGTGTTTTCAGGCTGGAATTGTGATTGCCATTTTCCTTTGAAATATGCAGCATTCACCTAGAATGCAATTAAACATTTGCTTAAATGCAGAACTATGTCTTAAAAAATTATCTTATTTTTTAATTGCTACTGATGTACATATTTCAGAATTAATTTACAAACATATAAGATATTATAGTACATTATTTTCACTTTCAACTCTCAAAAAGTAAACAATTTATGTTTTAAAAAATGACAAAAAGTATGGTCCACAGCTGCAGGTAGCCACACCTGACAATAGTTAAGGAAACTGCTTGACAAATAAAAGTTTAAAAACTATCAGAGTCAGAGGAAAGAGCATGAGAAGTACCCACCTGTTATGTGGACAAGTTTAGACTAGGATCTTTGACTACCTTTGTCCTCATAACATGTGGCTTCTCTCAGCAAGGGGTCTGAGTGACCTGCCTTTCTTTTTAAGCTACCCCAAACTATCCCTCTGTCCTCTCTGAGGAGAAACTTACAAAAGCTAGTATAGGTAAAGTAACTTTATACGTTTATTGGCAGTACTGAAATTTTCCCTCTTGAAGGTAAGAAGTGGTCAGCAACTTTGCCTCATAATTTTTTAATATGAATTTACAATCTTCTTATTTGATGTGTGATTTAAATAGCATGTTTATGACCAGGAATACATTTCAATGTATGATATACAGAACAAACTACATACTACATATGGTGGGTGACTGAAGAAAAACAAAAAATTTCAGGATGTAATATAACAGGATAAAAAAGGAAATTAACTGATGGGAAGCACGAGAGAATGATGTGGGACCAAATTAATCACAAGAATGGGAAGTTTTGCATAATAGTCATATCCTGAAGTAAAATTTATGTTACAAAATATGGAAACCAGACTATACAACACTTGAAAAAAATTCACAGCTAAGAACTGCTATGACCAAGTATAATGAAATGAATTTGATGTGCTATTTGTGATTGCTTACCAGTGTAACAGTAGAAGCCGGAGAAAGACCTTGTATCAGGTTGTTAATCTGTCCATGTGTTTGTTCAGAAACCCAAGCATTGATGGCTTTTTGTGCAGTCTCCACATTGGTTTCGTAGTCAATGGATGCAAGTTCAGTGTCAAATTTCTCTGCAAGGCACGGCCGCATCTTAAGCTTGTTGGAGATGTATACCCTGTTTGAGCTGGTGAAGAGATGGCCATCCGAAGTGTTGAAATTGCGAAGGAACTTCTCTAGTCTGTAGGCCTGCCATGTTGCTGCTTTACTCTGTAACAATACAGTGTAATTTATTACATTATTTGTTAAATAACATCATTTGACAAAAACAATACAATTTGCATGATATGAAATCGTAATGTGCATTCAGCATTATCAGTGTCTCAATTAGTACTACAGTTGTGAACATGGGTCTGATGACTGTAGCTATGTGAGAGTGTAATTGGGAGGGAATACCTTTTTTCCTGTCATTTATGCCTACATTCTACTATGTTTCTTTGTGGAGGGTCTTTGGCTTTCTGTCTTGCCTAGTTAAGAAATTTGTAGATTTCTAAAAACTTAAAAGGGTTATAGTTAAATAGTTTTTTTTGGGGGGGGGGGGGGGAGGGGGGAGGATCCTGACCTCAGGAACCCTTCACTGCACTTGGGAAATTTGAAAAAAGGCAGGTGACTGGTAACTATAAGCCATGAGCTCTCCTCTGCTGTTGAAAATTTCTTCCACTGCCAAAATTTGAACCAGATGGAGTTCATGCAATATAACTTCACCCTTACACGGAAACACATTCTCATCCTGACTGCTGGTTGATCCCATCCCTTTGTTCCAAAAGAGTGGCCACCTTGCTTGACATGCACGCTTTTGAACGTTCTCTTTACTCCATAGCATGGCACTGTAACCTTTGTACACTGTAGGAGCAGGGACAATTCTTTGTAATCAGGCATTTAAGCTTATATGCAGTGTCATTAAATTTTTGTCAGAAGACACAAAGAAGCAAGTGAAAGTCTCATTGAAAAGTATACTTGAAAGGGTTGCATAAAATGAACAATCAAGAGAATAAAGAAAGAGGGGGAAAATGTAGATACTAGTACCTCCCTTAGCTTCACTATTTTGGAAAGATGCGAAATAAAGAGAAAAGAATTTTTTACTTAGGTAATAATGATGAACATGTTCTCAGAAGGCTGACACATAATTTCCACATTGCAAATATTCTTTATTTACATTGTCAGTATCATAGCAAGTTAAGTTGTCCGCTATGTTACGTTTTTCATCCTTTTTCTTATCCAATTTCCTTTTGGAAGTACATGATTAGAACTGTGTCTGATCATTCATTTATGTTATTTCTTTTATGATACTCTACTAAGATGTTATTGGCTATGGTGCTGTATATTTGTTGAATTGTTGGTCATACTGGCATAGCCTGTTACTACAATAGTTTGCAGACTCATTGGGCGCAGGTTGCAAGCTATGTTAAGGATATTCAGCTGTTCAACTGCAACTCCCCTTCCTCACAATGGGGTCCCCACTACTACCCTCCTCTCTTCACCTGCAGAGCATATGGTACAGCTATGGTACAAGTAGGGAACACGTGTGTGGTCGACACATCAAATGACTGCCTCAGCAGTTATCCCTTTCGAAAAAGTACCTGAGCCGGTATGATTTCTCTCACCACAATGGACACTGCACTGTCAAGAGTGCTTTTGCATTGCATCTGTTGCACCCTTTAACTCTACTGTAGAATACCCGTTGCCTCGAGTTCTTCGGAATAGGCACTTTTATGGATAAATACTGTACAGCCTGCCAAGAGACTTCATTCTGAAGACAAAGGGTCTCAGTTAATTTTGTATCCCAGACCACTGCATGACCCAACATCTGAAATGGGCTATCCTAGTGTGAGACAGTGACAAAGCCACATACTGCTGTGTTAGCAACATAACACTCACTGTGTCTGATGACTAACTGCCAAGCTTGCTCACAACGATCTCTACTGCACATTTTGTGCTCATCAAGAAAATGCACAAAATATGAGATTGGGTGGTACAAGACAAGTATTTAGGGATTCAGCTTGCAGGTACCAAGGGTTATGTCATATCAGTACACAATGGCATTTAGATAACTGGTAAGTCCCAGTAAAACGGCTCAAATGATGGGCACATCCGAATTACCTGGATCACCCAGTCTGGAGCTGCTTACGTGAGATACTCAGCAGCAGCTCAACAATACACGAGGTCTCCCCTATCTGGCACCTGTAGGTCCACCCAGCTAATGTGTTGCACCTCCTTCCCCTCAGAAAGGCAGCTCAAGGCAGCTCAAAGGTCACCCCACTACAAGAACTGGGTACTTGAATAACAAACAAAATCTTTAGGCAATGTTTACTTATTATCAGCCACCAGCTCTAGTATGAAAATGTATCTATTGCACTTCAATTACTTCGATGACTGTTAGCACCATACTATTACTCAGAAATACAGTACGGTGGCATTGGAAGCTGTCAATGCCAAACCACTCCACTCAGCTATGGAGGCAGGTTCTCTGAAGAGTGATCTGAGTACACGCAATGTAGGAGAGAGTGAGAGAGCGAAGGAGGACCCACCTGCTGTTGGGGGACACGGAGAGCACGTCGGAGTGCGGCATCGGTCTGGTTGGCAGCACCGAAGTATGCGAGCAGCAGTGCCTGGTGCGTGCTGTAGGGCGAGAAGAAGAGGTTGGAGGCAGGCAGTGTGGCAGCTAACTGCTGCAGCAGTGCCACACTGAACGCCTGCTGGCCTGCCGACAGCTCGCGCCGGTCCTCGCGGCCCGCACCCACCGCCGCGTCATCTGCACTCAGGCACTGCCCCCGTGCACTTGCCACCACCACCAAACAGCTCAGCATAAACACCCACCACATCCTGCCGGAACAAAAAACACACACAATTGTAATCGACACATCTTCAGGTTGTGTGTGCAGCACTTCCTCCTGCATAAAGCATGTTTTACATGAGCAACATCCTGGTCAAACTCAAGTAGTCAATGTTGGTGCACATCACATGCTTGGAAATGAATCAGTCGTCAACAAAGTGGCGAGTGGGTCAGTGATGTCAATGATCGATTGACTGTGCCAAATATGTTCCAGAGTCCCTTTTACCCACACAGCTTTCCTGTCTCACTCTACCACTCGGGGCAAGTGAGTTTACTGCCTTTTTTCCTTTACCGTTATTTATTTCACCCCCGTAACCCATATGAGCAGGGGAGGGGGTGGGGGAGCTGTCAGCTGTACAGGCAACCTGCTCTCAGCCAACTGACAATAAAAATTAAATGAGATGATAAAGAAACAAACAGGGGAGACATTTACATTGAATTTTAAAACTTTTTAGAGGTGAGAAATTGAACTTAAATTTTTAGATATACAAGAGATGTGACCTCTTGCACTGGTAGTTAGAAGCAGTAGCAATAAAAGGTGGAACATGACAGAATAAGTGTACATTTAAAACTTGATGCCGAAACAATGTTTAAAAGAAACACTTTCCTGTCACTAAAAATTGGAAGGACCAGCCCTGAGCTAAGGAGTCTTTTGTTGAAGGGGGAAATGTTAGCTAGTGAGGAAGATAGGAATGTGGTGGAATAAGGATGAAGGACTAGTGCATAGCAATTATGGGGTAAGAGTGGCTGCTGGGATACAAGGAGTGGAGTAGAGGGGGGAATTGGTGATGCTAATAGTTGTTGGGAAGATGGGGTTCAGGAAAGAAAGGCAGAAGGCAGAATAAAGGTGGAGGGGGGAAGGAAATGTGAGGAGGGGAGGGAGAGGAAGCCTTGATGAGGTGGAATGCATTGGGTGGGCTTACAGATGGTAGGTGGAGTTCATAATCTGGGAGGGGGAGATAGCTGAAATTTCTTTGGAATAGTATGTGGAGGGTGTGTACGTGTATGGATGGTGGAATGTGTTTGTAAACATATGGCAGCAGAAGAGGACTGAAAAGTAGAGGGGTAAGGATAGGATTATTGGAGTCGAGCTTGCGAATGGTGCAGGTTGTTTGGAGGTGTTCAATGCGAGTGAGGAGAAGTTGGAATTTGATATATTGGTAAAGTGTCCTTGTGGGGGAAGGTAAATGGATGCAGAAAGTGAGGTGGAGTGCATGGCATTCTAGGTTCTGGAGGGACTGACAGAACTTGGATGCAGCAAAGATCCATGCAACATTTACAAAGCAAAGGTTGGGTTGGATCAAAGTTTTATAGGTGCCAAACACAGTGAAGGGGTGAAGTCTGGCCAGTTTGTAGTTTTAGTCTATTGTGGGCTTCGTGTTGGATGTTTAGGAGGTATGATTTCCATATTAGTTGCCTGTTGAAGGTTAGTTCAAGGTATTTTAGTATGTTTAGCTAGATAGAATAGTCGTAAATGATGAAGTAGAAGTTGTGGAGACAAAAGGTGCATGTGGTGTGTCCTGTAATTATTGCCTGAGTTTTGAAGGGGTTAATCTTAAGGAGCCATTGGTTACAACAGGAGGTAAACTAACTATGGTGGATTTGGAGGGATCGGGATCATTGGGATTTCGGTACAATAGGGTGAGGTGAGCGGTGTCATCAGCATACTGAACGAGGTGGACAGGAGGGGGTGGTTCTGGCATATCAGCAGTGTATAAGAGGTAAAGGAGAGAGAAGAGAATGGAACATTTGGGCACACCTGTAATGGGGTGGAAAGTAAGGGAATTCAAGTTGTTAACAGTGACATAGAATGAGCGATTGGAGACAAAGGATGTAATAAGGGAGATATACCCTGGTTGAGTGGAAGTGAGTAAGTCTGGAGTTTGAAAAGGGGAATGCCATATGCGGTCATAAGCTTTCTCTTGATCAAGGGAGACAAAGGTGGCGGATTTACAGCAGCTGAACTGTTGAGATATGAGATGAGTGAGTTTCAGTTGTTCATCAGCAGACACAGAGGGACAGAAGGCACACTGGGTAATAGGAAGCAAATGGTGTTGGTGCCGAGTGTAGTGTAACGCCCCTGGCATTTCATTGCTATACTTAGTCTGTTATGAGTGATCTTTTTCATTCACACCCCCAACACCAAAGCAAACTACAACAGCGAATGAGACTTCTCTCTGGCGTAATCGCAAGGTACGCATTAGCAAACGGCATTTGGTCTTGTTCGGTTCACATTCATCTGCATTCATTATTTTCTGCTGGTTGTTGGTCTTTTAGCGAACCATCCAAGGAAGTTCGCGGCCTCTCCGCTTCATCACTAGCAGTACAGAAAAGTCCTATCTGATATCTAGTCTACTGAGCTATGGAACGTTCTGACGGAAGAATATAGACAGCATATGTGCTTCTGGGATCCAACAGATCTACAGCACGACTGCCGCCACAAAAAAGTTAAGCAGAAAATTGCAGAAGCACTAAGAGGTCCTGTTGGGGACGTGAGAAAGAACATAAATTCATTGGATACTTGCATCAGGCAGGAATGTAGTGAACAAGCACAAGCTTGGTAATTCTTTTTACGGAAAAAGAACAATAATCTCCCTTGAAAGTAAGCAAGTGTGATTATGTTCCTTTTATGCTAACTGAAATATACAAACCACCTGATCATTCTCGCTGCTTATGTTCATGGTATCTAATTACATGGCTGATGTATCACTCTTACTTTAGAGATTTCTGATGACAAATACTGTTTACCCAGCATCACACTATCTGCTCTCCAACAAACATTACCACACATTTCATCAAGTAGCCTATATGACGAGTCGCATGTATATTTAATTAATCACGTTTTGTTGACATTATGTTCCTTATAGTTCATTAATAAAATGCTCTAAATGCTTCATATGTCACTTCATACATAATAAACTAACATATGACAGCTCTTGAAATGGGAAACAATCACTAACGTAAATGTCTCCAATTCTTTATAACGAAGAGCGTAAATGTTAGTTAGCCTTTCTCCCAATTCTGTTCATTGGTAAGAAGTGTCCTGCTTTTAAATTTCCTCCTCAACTGTAATGATAAACCAGCGAAATGTGTATATCGACATATGCCCAAAGTTTTGGACTGATTGTAAAGAAAGCAAGAGCCGCAAGTGCACTACCTCCACGCGTTTCACGTTTACGTCCAAATTGAAACACCTAAATACTTCCTTTTCTGCGCCATTTTGATTACTTCATCAAAACAGCGCACTCAACATACGAAATAATCGTCTCTGAATACCAAAGTTTTGCATCGTGGCTCTAACGGTGTAGTGTTGTATTCTGTGTGGTGGTTATTGGCGCCAAAAAGCAATAACGCACCATTCATAGACTATGTTTGTAATCTCGTGTTCTCTTCCATTCCTTCTTGCGTAAATCCTTTTTAACAGATATATGCAAATGGTGGTGAACAATGGCGAATTGTTTCCGACTGCGCATTTGCATGTGTTCGCCTCCATTTGCTACGGTTCTCCTTTTTGCTCTTTCTCGCGTTGTGCCTTTCTCTGTTGTAACAGACTTCTGTCGATACTGGTTGCCTTTTCGCCCTCTTTATCAGATCTCGGAAAAACAGACTTATGGGAAGTAAGAAGTTTTAGGTCATTCGATGGCAACAAAAAGGCTAAATGAACATCAGGCTGTTCATAACACCCAAGCTGTCTTTTGTTTTTGTGGCCTCCATTTCGCAGTTGCAGTTTTAAAAAATTCATGTTATGCACTCTTTTGCGACTGAACAAAGTCTTATTTGGAACAGATCCCTTTCGCTCTATTTAAAGCAGGGATGCCGGTAAGCCGTTCGTTCCTGTAATTTTTTACTCATATTGCATTACCTCCAGCAAATGAGAGGGTGGGCCGTAATAGAACTTTGTTCTTATGAGCCACGCCAGTACACTTTGAATCGGAGCACGGGGTTCGAAAAATCGGAATAGCTTGTCTCAAGGCACCTAATTTCTAAACTTGAGCAACAATGCAGTCGCGGCAACAAGAACCGCACGTAAGACTGCAGGGAACGTCATTGTTTAGTTGTCTATGGTTCGTGTATTCTGCACTATATATGGGGCTTCAGAGAGCTTCATGAACGTACACATTAGTGCCTCGAACCTTTTGCGACGAAAGTAAACAATAATGTCGTTTTTTCCGCACGATTTTTTTTGTTTTCTTCGTATATATTGCGTTTTTGCGGTATTAGCAGGTCTCTCTACACCCCTGATTGAAAGCAGGTCTCTACACCCCTGATTTAAAGCATCAACGGATCATTGTAACAATTGTGGTTTTCCTTACAAAAGAGTTTAATGAGATTTGGATCCAAGAAAGACTTTATATACAGTCGCATCGCATAACACGACATATCTCCCATACTCGTCTTCAAAATGTTTCTGAGAACATCGAGCATGATTAAAGGGATATGCGTTGAGCTTTAAAGATTTGTTGGATCTCACAGTACCTACCAAAATACCCTGCTAAGGAAATGTAATTCACCAAAGGAGAGACTTTTGAGGTGAGTGCAACGACTTAAAAATGATAAAACTACCCTTTTCAAAAGAATTAGGGAACCTGTGTATCAACGTCAGATATCTTAAATCTATTTTGATACAAGTGGTACCTGTGGTCTTACTGAATGGCTTGGGACCTTCGCTTTCAATGTAGGCAACAATTAAAATCATTTGCCATCTATTGGCTGTGTTATGCACTACAGTGTCAGGTGACACCTCAGAAGGAGCAGAGTATCGGTGTCCCAGTCTTTTTTAGTGATGTACACAGATGGCATTTGTCTGTGGACATTGTATTCAACCAAGCACATGCAATGTGACATCTTAATGCAGCGCAAGTTGCAAGGGCGGTCTGTTTGGTACAAAAGTATTGCTGCAAATGCCACCGCCTCTCCGTGTGTCATCTGTAGGTTGTGGGCACGCTACAGAGAGAAAGGTCAGTACATAAAGCGAGTTGGACAAGGTCGCCGACTCATTAGAATCGGATGTGAAGACCGATAACTGGCCATGTTTGCGTTGCGGCGTCGCACGAATAGCGCCAGAACACTGCAAGACGATCTCAGAAAGGCCATTGGAGCCGCTTTGTCTGAGCAGACTAATGAACAGGTTAGAGAAAGGACCTTACGACCCACACGTCCTGTTCGAATACCTCGCTTGACACAACGTCCTGCAGCTCGCCTTCAGTTCTGCTATTCCCATGTCAACTGGCAACTTCGTCACTGCGAAACGTGTTATTCATAGTATGATTTGGTAACGTATCCAGTTCTCAATTATTGGTTAATGGGATATGGCAGACGCCTGGTCATGTTCCCCAATTCTTTTCGGGAGTGTATCTAACGTTCACGTAATGTTTATTAACTTGCTGGTATTGTATTAAGCTGCTCTTTTCTACACATCAGTACCCCACGGTAGTGTTATAGGCCCTTTGCTGTTCCTTATGTATATAAACGATTTGGGAGACGAACTGAGCAGCCGTCTTCAGTTGTTTGCTGATGGCGCTATCGTTTATCGACTAATAAAGCCATCAGAAGATCAAAACAAACTGCAAAACGATTTAGAAGATATATCGGAATGGTGCGAAAAGTGGCAGTTGACCCTAAATAACGAAAAGTGTGAGGTCATCCACATGAGTGCTAAAAGGAACGCGTTAAACTTCGGTTACACGATAAATCAGTGTAATCTAAAAGCCGTAAATTCAACTAACGAACAATTTAAATTGGAAGGTTCAAATGGTTCAAATGGCTCTGAGCACTATGGGACTTAACAGCTGTGGTCATCAGTCCCCTAGAACTTAGAACTACTTAAACCTAACTAACCTAAGGACATCACACAACACCCAGTCATCACGAGGCAGAGAAAATCCCTGACCCCGCCGGGAATCGAACCCGTGTGGAACAGGACTGGGTGGCTGTACGTATAAGATTTGCTTCTAGCTAGTTCTTACGGGGATATCAAAAGGACCCCCTACCGTCATATACCAACACCAGAAAAGAGCCCGTTGGCATGACTTGCGGGCGAGACCAGTGTTCGCAGTCTCAATGCGATTATAAACAGGATCCAACTACATATACACACCGTAATCCACCGTAAAGTGCCTGATGACGAATGCTTCGTACGTAAGGTTATTAGCCATTGTCTTCCCCATTCTTTCTCACATGGAGGTAGGGCAAAACGACTATCTACATGCCGTTGTATGCGCCCTTATAACTTATCTTATTCTCGTGATCTCTGCTTCTGGTACACGATGAAGGCAGCAGGTTTGTCGCGCAGCGTACCTGAATACAGATTTCTTGAAGACAAGGCCGCCTTTTCCTCCGAAGCTCCTCATTTAAGTCCTCTGCACATCTCTGTACCACTTTCTTACTGGGTACTCTCACCTGTATGGTCCCAAAGAGATCCTCTGAATTAGTTCGATGTCTACTGCCGCACCTACTAGATAAGAACTCCGAACGCTGAAGCAGCACTCAAGAGTAGGTCGTACCAGCGTCTCGTAGGCGTCTTCCTTTCCGGTTGGACATGCCAGATTTTCTCGAAACCTTCCAACAAAATAGTCACCATTCGGTTTCCTTACAAATTATTTTACGCGTACATCCCATTTCATGTCGCTTCTTATCATTACTCCAAACTATTTTAACGATGTCAAGATGTCCCGAAGTTTATGGTATATACAGCTCCGACGATTTTGCAGCCCCGTACCGGCAAAATTGGTACCTTCTTCTTCCTAATAATTCTCCTAAAAAGAGCGCCTGAGAATACATTGGCGTAAGCGGCGGTGTCGTTGGCACTTCCTGTATTTCCACAAATAATTCCGATACCGGAGAACTTGATCTGTCGTTATGTTAACTCTTCAGTCAACAGCTCACCATCATTATATCTTAACAATTGTAATTTTACTGTTTCGCCCCTAACACATCCCTTGACCGCTCCTCCGGGGCACGATGCGGTCATGTTTAGTTTGACTGATTGTTGGTCTGATTGATATTTGTCTCTTCAGCTACTTCAGTTATTATCAGTTGTTGTCGTGTATTCGGTCTATATTTCTCTTTGTTAGGGCATTTTCTTGCTTTTACTCACAATTAATGGGAGGCTTCATCCAATATACCGAATGAAAAAATGGTCTCTGTTGTTTTGCTTTTTGGGGCTATAGCAAGCAGTCTCACTTGCACACTAGACAGTAACATCACTGCATCCATCCACTAACCGGTCCGATGTAGGTAAAAAAAATGGAGCACCTCACAAAAATGTTCAAATGTGTGTGAAATCTTATGGGACTTAACTGCTAAGGTCATCAGCCCCTAAGCTTACACACTACTTAACCTAAATTATCGCCGGCCGCGGTGGTCTAGCGGTTCTAGGCACTCAGTCCGGAACCGCGCGACTGCTACGGTCGCAGGTTCGAATCCTGCCTCGGGCATGGATGTGTGTGATGTCTTTAGGTTAGTTAGGTTTAAGTAGTTCTAAGTTCTAGGGGACTGATGACCACAGATGACAAGTCCCATAGTGCTCAGAGCCATTTGAAGCATTTTGAACCTAAATTATCCCAAGGACAAACACATACACCCATGCCCGAGGGAGGACTCGAACCTCCGCCGGGACCTGGAGCCCTTCCATAAAGAGTGATAGTTGAAGAAAGGACAGCTAGAAAAAGTGTACTAGGAGTATCAACTGCAACAGTGTCTCAAAGGAATACATACATCTACATCTACATTTATACTCCGCAAGCCACCCAACGGTGTGCACTGAGCGAGTTGACTGAGTGGCTAAGACATCGGGCTCTTGATCGGGAGCATAGCGGTTCAGATACTTAATCAGCCAGGCTCCTTTATGTTTTTTGTTTGCCTAAACCAATTTACACAAATGCTCTTCCTCAAACACTGTCTGGCGGACGCGAATGCATTGTCCTAGCCTAATGACATATGCGAGGATATAAAACGGAATAGGCCCTATGTCTAGCTGCGTGTAAAAAAAAAGTAAATCGTAGTTTGAGAAACAGGTCGAACAAATGTTTGCGTACCATAATACAGCGGGAGTATATGGAATGCGTTTCAAATTGGGCGCAAGGGGGTGTAGTATATGAACGAACAGCGCAGACAGTGACGTGTGTGTAATTCCTGTGAGTCAGAGAAATGCCATAGAATCCTCAAGCAGATACTCTGAAGGAAATCTAATACAGAAATAAATTCCAGACGTCTTTCTCTGTCAGAGGGGAATATATTAAAATCATTCAGAACTGTACATGCAGCTCCCGGATGGTTAATGTCTTCTCTACCGCGTACCTCATTTTGATTTGTGTAGTGTAGGTGTAGTTGCAGGAAGTAGGTGGAGGGGGAGATAGAATACATTAAATTTTGCGAGTGACGTCCTGTTATACGCAGCCGTGCCTGACATTATCTTTCACCTACCAAGGGACGTCGTGTTCAAGACGTCGGCGTGTGTGCTGTAGCCGTAGCTAAGGGTGCGACAGTCAAAAAACAGAAAAAGGAGCGCCGTGGGCTGCAGCTGCTGGCGCCGATGCGTCGGCAGGCGCGCCTGTTTGACATTCCGGAGAAAGCGGCCGTGACGTAGCGATGACGTCACGCGGTGGCCACGCTTCAGTCAACTAGGTCGCAGGGTGCCTACGCAGCACGGGATACAGCGACTGCTGGTTTTGGCAGCGTGGCTGCTTACACAACTAACGAGTGAACTCCACCTGCAAATGCGTCACGCTAGCTGATTTCACTTTCTGTCTCGCGCTTCATGCTGCTGCCGTGCTGTGGACGGTCGAGCGAAAAAGTACAACAGCTGAACACAATATGTCTGCAAACAACACAGCTCAAGGCGGGGCAAAACACACAAACCGAAAACATCCTTACCCTTGACCCTCTGGAAAGTGACCAGTTACCCAACAAAACCTACAACGTGTGTAAAAAACACTGGTGATTTCAACGCACGGTTTGAACAGTAACCCTTTTCCCATCGCATCTGCGTACTTACTGGGAGCGGACGGCGATCAAGAAGTATTATAACATCATTCCCCCTTCCTTAAAATACTAACAGATCAAGGCAAAATGAAGCGCTGATTACTTTAAATCTGCATATATAAGAACGAAGTCTTTCCCGATGACTTCTATGCATTTGTAGAACTCATCCCCTTCAATTCGACGCACTGTCGGACGACCGAAAACAAATTTTTAATTGAAATTTCGTTACGAAAGTTATTACAAAAAGACTTATAGAACAGAGGATACAAGCCGGCCGAGGTTGCCGAGCGGTTCTAGGCGCTACAGTCTGGAACCGCGCGACCGCGACCGCTACAGTCGCAGGTTCGAATCCTGCCTTGGGCTTGTATGTGTGTGATGTCCTTAGGTTAGTTAGGTTTAAGTAGTTCTAAGTTCTAGGGGACTGATGACCTCAGAAGTTAAGTCCCATAGTGCTCAGAGCCATTTTGAACAGAGGATACAGGTTGATGCTGAAACCAGTGTACTTCTTGTGCGTTCTCAATTATGTGCAGTGGAAATTATTTTTCACGGAGGCGCTAGAGAGGCGAAGAAGTTTCTTACATTGTTCCCAGACAACATAAAAAAGCGAAGATATTTAAACGGAAGTTATTGCTTGTACACAATACCGTTTTACTACGCAGGATCCTACTGCAAGAAGTAAGGCATATTAAAGTGTTTAACAGCATACTAAACAGTTTTAACATACCCTCTAGCATAAGCGTCCGCAAAAGAGAGGTGCGGGGGTGGCGGGTGGGGAAAGTGAGGACATTTGCCCCCTCCTGAAATCTGGGCGTAGATTTTATATGTATCACGAAATTCTCGCTTATATCTACCAGTAATTGTCTGTAATTATAGAAAATCGCAGATTTGGTATTGGCGAGCGTTACAAGAAATGCTTGGATTTTTTGAAAACTACTTCTGTTTCTCCGGTTTCATGAGTGTTAATTTGGCATTGTTCTTGACTGCTTTCGTTGCTATCCAGCAAGGATTTACTCAACCATTCTGACATCTTTCTGTTTCAGATTTTTTAAATTTTCAGTGAAAACTTAACACCATTGGTTTATGAAGAAATATTTGCTATGAAAATCTCGTTGAATACCCTGAATCTAACCTTTATGAAGATGAAATTTCAGACCGTTGGATCAAAAATGGTGGCATTCATATTCATATTAATACTATAAAAATAAGTAACAATGAAATAAGCTAACCATTTATGCACCATAGTAGTCTATCTATAAACACTGAGTGAATGTTTATCAGTCGTTTGAGGTTCAATAGTTTTTGTGCAATTCCTGTCAAATTTAGTTTTTGGGATACTAAGTTCTCAAACTCACAGAACAAGTTACAAAAAAATAGCCGTGTTACTGTTTTCTCCCTTCTTGGATGAATTTCTGCGGACACTCACGTCCTCTACATCGGGATTATCAGCGACTGGCGAATGCCTGTATCTCTAAAAGAATCAGGCTTACCCTCTAGAAGTAGTATGACTTGAAGATTATCTGAAATCTTTCCACGTGAATACAAGTCCTTTGTACAGATATCTGCTGCACTTCTTTCTCAAAAACCTAAAAACTAGCTTAGACAGCTTGTAAATAGTTGAATATGATACTGTAGATGAATGACGAGGCCAGATTAACTTGTCGGTATCTGATATATAGGAAAATAATGATTTTTCTGAAATACATTTAACCATAAAGAAATGCAGTAATGATACAGTACTTTTAAATCCCCCCCGCCTGATCTCTTTCGGTACAAAGTCTCGAACGAATTTTTTAAAGAAAGAACACGACAGACTGACCGCGAGGATCACAAATAGGAGCTTATTACATGCCCGTTGCTATTGCTGATACGTGTGAAGCAAGGGACTTAGGCCGCCTGTCCTCAGAAAGCAGAATATGATATTATTTTGCGTAACTGCCCATTCACAAATTTTGTTATTACGCTAATGTGACAGGTGTGGTGCTTTGTGAGTAGGATTAAAATGTTAGCAACTAAGGGCGAAAAATGTTCAGATGTGTGAGTATTCCTAAGGGACCAAACTTCCAATGGTTCAAATGGCCCTAGACACAATGGGACTTAACATCTGAGGTCATCAGTCCCCTAGACTTAGAACTACTTAAACCTTACTTAACCTAAGGACATCACACACATCCATGGGCGAGGCAGGATTCGAACCTGCGACCGTAGCAGCAGCGCGGTTCCGGACTGAAGTGCCTAGAACCACTCGGTCACAGTGGCCGGTGGGACGAAACTGCTGAGGTCATTGGTCCCTAGACTTGCACACTACTGTACTTTAACTTACATTAAGAACAACACACACACCCATGCCCGAGGGAGGACTCGAACCTCCGGCGAGAGGGGCCGCGCAGTCCGTACTATCACGCCTCAAACCACTTGACCACTCCGCGCAGTAAGGGTGGCACATGCACATTGGTTATGTGTGCTTCATCTAAGTGGCATATGTAACTTACTAGCGATAGTGAAAGCAGTTCGTTCAAAGTGTTTAGATGTCAGTTTTACTCAAATTGCCCTTTTTTTGTAGGGCAGGTAAATACTTTCCCCAGGAGAGATACCGATTCACAATAACACAATACATCGACACGGTGCCCTTCGCTAGTTATACGAGCGGCGTTTGAAAAGTCCCTGCAATGTCCGAGTGATGGCACCACCGGCGCGTCATGTTTAGTTAGTAGCATCTTTGGAAAGAACGCACACCAAGTTTCAGCCATATTGGTCTATTTCTTTGTGTTTGGCATTCGTGTGATTCAAGAAGTCGAGTGATTGTCAAAATATGGACGAAAGAGAATTTCGTGTGGTGATTAAACATTACTTTATGAAAGACAAAACGCCTCAGGAGACTAAAGAGAAGGTTGATAAACATTACAGTGACTCTGCACCTTCAATTAGGACAGTTTATAAGTGGTTTCAAAATTTTCGGAGTGGCTATATAGTCTCAAGTGATGCTGAACGTTCTGGACGCCCTGTGGAGGTTACGACCCAAAAATCATTGATAAAATGGTAGAAGATGACAGAAAGAGTTAAGGTGCGTGACATTGCTAGTGCTGTGGGCATCTCGAATGAACGGGTACATAATATTTTGCATAAACATTTTGACATGAGAAAGCTATTCGCAAGATGGGTTCCGCGATTGCTCACGCTTGACCAAAAATTGAATAGTGTGAAGTGTTGCAAGGATGGTTTGCAGCTGTTCAGGAAGAATCCCCAGGACGTTTCGTCACTGTGTATGAAACGTGGATACAGTACTGTACTCCTGAGACCAAAGAATAATCTAAACAATGGGTTACCAAGGGAGAATCCGCACCAAAAAAGGCGAAGACCATGCCTTCGGCCAGAAAGGTTATAGCGACTGTCTTTTGGGATTCGCAAGGGATAATCCTCATCGACTATCTGGAAAAGGGAAAACTAGGTGCATATTATCCATCGTTATTGGACCGTTTGAAAACAGAGCTGCGAGAAAAACGCCGGCGATTGGACCTCAAAAAAGTCCTTTTCCATCACAACAATGCACCAGCACACACCTCAGCAGTTGTGGTCGCAAAATTAATGGAAATAGGATTCCAACTCGTTTCACATCCCCCTTTTCTCCAGACTTGGCTCCCTCGGACTACTATTTGTTCCCCAATCTGAAGAAATGGCTGACGGGACAAAGATTTTATTCAAACGAGGAGGTGATTGCAGCAACTAATAGCTATTTTGCAGACTTGGACAATTCCTATTATTTGGAAGAGATCGACAAATTAGAACAGTGTTGGACGAAGTGTATAAGTCTAAAAGGAGACTATGTCGAAAAATAAAAAATGTTTACCCCAAACACGTAAGTAGTTTTTATTTTTGCACGGACTTTTCAAACGCCTCTCGTACATTTCTCATACAGCAATTCCTAAATCACTTCATTCGTGAGGACAGTTTTATTTACACTGCAGACTGATGAAACCGTGATTATTATTGTTCAAAACTGACCCAAGTGCACTCTTCCACGATCTAATACAGGATGGAGACGAGAGCAGATTAATTACCTCCCGCACAGGGGCATTTAAAAAGTCGTTCTTCCCACGCGCCACATATGAGTGGAACGGGAAGAAGGCCTAATATCTGGTACAGTGGGGAGTAACCTCTACCATGCAGTACACAGTGGTTTGCGGAGTATGGATGTAGATGTAGTAGACGAGAAATGACCATGCAAACCGGACTTACGTCACTGTCATGAGACGTCATTATTTATAACTGGAACACGGAAATAATTCACTCAGAAATGGGACACACACATCACAGAGGTTAACGTTTTTAAAGAAAGTTCTGGCAGAATGTAAATACTTGAGCTGTAACGGAGACCACTCACCGAAAACCAAAAGCGTTGAGTTTTGAGAGGCACACACAGAGAAAAAGCAAACTTGCTAGCTTTCGCTGTAATGGTTTTCCGAGCTACAATATACACACACACACACACACACACACACACACACACACACACACACACACACACACACACATGATTTCTCCGAAAACAAGTAAGTTTGCGAAAACAAGTAAGTTTGCTTTCTTTCTTGTGTGCGCCTCTCGACGATTCAACGCTTCTGCTTTTCGGTGTGTGGTCTCCTTTACTCCTAAAGAATTTACAAAAGTTATTGTTTCTCGCTTTTAAAAGCAGTAATCTCATTTAACTTTCTTGTCATGTGAGCTCCAACTACAAATTTCGAAATTCGAAGTGAATTCTCCGACTCCCATGTGGTCTAGACGACCCGGAAGCTTTTGGTGACTGTGGTGGGATCTAGTCAAAAATATTAAAATAACTAAAAATATAAAAATAAATAAATAAATGAAATATCTGCACTCATAAGTAAATAAATGAATGTGATCAAATAAAGCTCTCGTGATTCTGCCAGACCCCTTTCCTTCCTTGAGAATGGGAAGACGACCCCTGCCCTCTTTGCCCCCGACCCTTCTCTCGGGTCAAAAAAGTGGCTAGGATAGCTAGATTTCACCCAGCGGGCCCGGGTTCGATTCCCGGCATGGGAATGAATTTTAATTTCCTGTAAATGACCACACATTTCATACTCCACTAATACATGCCAATCCGACATTATCAAACTGCATATCAGTGTCAAAAGCCACTGTAGGAGCACATGTTACTAGCGAGTTATAGTTTGAATACTTTAAGCCCGATAAATCTGCCACAACAGATCGTTCACTGGTTCGAATCCCGAGCTATCGAACTCGCTTTAATTGATCATCACGTAAATCAAATAGTCTGAAACTTTCCTACTAATGTGATTATTCATTCAATACGTGGCTGTTGGCTATACTATCTACGATTGCTTCCAGCGTATTACCAACAACACAGACATAAAATTGCACTGCATTTTCAGAGCAGTCACGTACACAGTTCAATTAAGTAAAGGGTGCCAGTGAGATGTGAATAAAAATAAGTTTCGGATGTGGGCAGTTGAATGCTCACGGGACTTAGTCACCAGACATGCAGTCGATTGCGCCAAATCTGAACTCTGCAACAAATAAAGTTTCAATTATAGGTAAGGAACACACATTTTTAATTGTTCCAACGTTCAAAAGAAAAAAAAGTGACCAGTGTTTCATTTCTTTCTATCAAAATATTAAACTGACGAACCTTGGAATGCAGTTTGAAAGTGCTGTTTACCTTACAACGACATAATTCAACACGCCTTCGAAAATGTGGGTTCGATGGAGCTCAACCGGAAACCAGTAAACAGAAAAGCTCGTCATACAAATGAGAATTCTCTGTAAAACACCGTAAAAATTCCCAGGAAAAAGTCGTGAGTCATAACTGCGAAGCCCCATTAGCGTCGTATTCAAAGTGTGCGTAAGAAAACAAACGCTGGAAATAACGCCCCGTGAAATCAAACAGTTTTACGCCACACCTTGTACGTGCTATGCTTCTTACCCTGCCTCGCATATCAGGAAAGGAGCCGTAATAAAGACAGTGACGCGTGAGTCAAACAGCGTTTGTTTTTCACGTCACTATTTGTGCAGAATTCCGAGTAGGCGCACCCTCAGTTGGATTGTGAGCTGAGTTGGTTCATGACTGACTCACGCACGCGCTATTCAGCAACGCGGAAGCGACCGGCAATTGTCATAAAGAGAAGCGCCGCTTTATGCGTCACCACACACGTATAGATATATATCGAAGCGATTTCATAAATTCATTGTAGCTGTATAGTTGACACATTGCCTCAAAACTCAACTCATATAGAAAAACTCAAAAAATATTTGTATTGTTGCAGCCGAACTTCAGATTTCTGTCACGAGAGCGCAGCAGTGACCAGTTTGGAAGTATGGCGACAGGCGCCGAGAAAGCGCAAGTTGTGCTTGAAACGCATTCCCAACAGTCTGCCGCTAACAGTGCATCGACGCTACAGAGCGAAGTTCGACAAGATCCACACACTGCCAACTCTATTCGGCGATAGCATGCAGAGCTTAAGGTTCAAGACGGCTGGTAAGGAGAAATCAACGGGTCCGGTCTGCAGTGAGTGAACAAACGGTTGACGGCGGGTTGGGGCGAGTTTCGCACGTAGTCCACAGTAGTCGATGAACAGTGTAAGCAGAGAGCTTAACATACCACAACTGACTGTGTGCAAGGACTTCAGGAAACGACTGAAGCTGAAGCCCTGCTGCTTACAACTATTGTTACAAGCCCTGGCTCCCAGTGATAAAATCAGACAGCCGGCCAGTGTGGCCGAGCTGTTCTAGGGGCTTCAGTCCGGAACCGCGCTGCTGCTACGGTCGCAGGTTCGAATCCTGCCTCGGGCATGGATGTATGTGATGTCCTTAGGTTAGTTAGGTTTATGTAGTTCTAAATTCTAGGGGACTGATGACCTCAGATGTTAAGTCCCTTAGTGCTCAGAGCCATTTGAACCAAAGTCAGACACTTTGAATTTTCGACACTGTTGCAACAGCTTATGGAAGAGGAGATGGGCTTTGTGTGAAACTTATACTCAGTGATCAAGCAACAATTTTTTTCTGAATGAACCAGTGAACAGGCACAATGTGCAAATCTGTGGACAGAGAATCCCCACGCTACCGTGCAGCACATTCGAAATTCACCAAAAATTATGCGTTCTGTGCAGTCTCACGGATTAAAGTTGACAACCCCTTTTTCGTCAGTGAAATGACCGTGTATCTGGGCATGTTAGAAAATTGGCTAGTGCCACAACTGGAGACCGACCGTGTGGATTTCATCTACCAACAGTATAAAGGTCTACCCCACTGCCATCATGATGTTCGTGAATTCTCAAACAGGAAATTGAGAAATCGCTGGATCGTTCTTGGTGGAGTTGATAATCAGCAATTTACGTCGTGGCTTCCACGCTCTTCCGACCTAACCCAATGTGGTCTTTTGTGTAGGGTTACGTGAAAGATTTAGTGTTTACACCTCCTCTACCAACAAACGTATCAGAACTGCGTGCTTATATTTTTGTACAGATTGATAGGGACTTGCTGCGCCGAACGTGGGAAGAACCTGATATCTGCAGAATCATAGGGCGCCGCATACTGAGCTCTTGTAATACGTCAAATACAGCTTTTTGAGTTTTTCTATGTGTGTGCAAAGCCGTGTGATAATATGTCATATAATGTAGCTACAGCAAATCTGTGAAATCGCTTCAGTCATTTACAAAAGCAATAACCGTGTACTAAAGCAACCCTTATGACCGGGTACCTTTAGACGCTAAGAGGCTGCAAGACTGCTACACAGCAGAGAATGTACGTTATTGAAAAGATTCAAGGCGGTGTGGCAATGTGCGCAAACAGATATTTTTGCCGTTCTGCAATTTGTTCCTCATGTTCACTAATGGCGTATTGGGCTGTATACGTATGTGAAAACTATGATCAGAAAACTAATCATAATTTTCGTAAAGAACCAGAAACATGTGAGCATTTGGTTCTGCACTGCAGAGGTTGTGATGTTCATCGTTAAAAATACTGCTATCCTTAGCACACTTGTTGAAGAGTACGATTATTTACGTGATCTCCAGTCCACATTACTGAGACTGACACAAAAGAAGACCTTACAGCAGACTGTAGTGCACCATATTAACGCCACGTAGTCACTTCTGTTGCTGTTCCATATTGCAGCCAATAGATATAAAAAAAATGATACAAGGAAAGCTCTTAAAACACGTAAATGTGCGTTTAACACGCTCTTCACAGTCACCGAAAAAGAAAAATTATATAAATAAAAATGAATTTTTAAAGCATCATGGTTTTAAATCGGGCTACGAACTACAAAACGAACTCTCCTAGCCCCGTACAGATATTCCTCAAAATTTGTGATCGTAAGTTTTTAATAGCTATGAAAAAACTTGTAAGAACTGAAACGTAAAACGTGGAGCACATGCAATAGACGGCAATAGTAAGAAGGTAAACTACTCGTGCGTCATTAATGAAGGCAAGCCAATCTTGATTCCATACAAGCATTTTGCAAGCTACGTATTTCGTATATGAACTGCAGTTTTCCAGTATCTTTCCAATAAATCGAAGCCTTCCATTAGCTGTAACTGAATTACAAGTCAGCTTACGTAATCGGCCCGCAGGCATCTGTATGGTCTTCATTGCGCTTCATTAAGCGAATAGCCTAATCATCTTCTAAAGTGCACAACCTTAATAAGTGCAGACGAAATACGAAACTGCTGGTATGACTGAAACTGACGAGAAATGAGGACCGTGGAAAACCATTAACATTAGACTGCCTTGCAGAACGAGGGGATCGACAACCCACTAGCTATAGAAAACGGGTGTGGTACATCATAAAGTTAAAAGAAGACAAATCTGAACCATAGACTTTTGGCAGTGCCGGACGTTAAGTTTGCAGTGATATAGAAACTGATACGACGTATATTGTGCCTGGTGTCCACTGTAAGCTTATTTTATACGTGATGGGAGAGTATAACATGCCAGCATGTAAATCAGCCGCCAATCACCTTGCGGTTGGGTCAGTAACCTCAATGATCGATTGATTGTGCCGAGTGTGGAGATTTAAAACAGTGCTGACGGCTGGGCATGCATCTGCTAGCATCAGAAGTTAGACATTTCTTGCCACTTCTGAAAAAAAAAAAGGTTATTGTGTTCTTGCAATATCTGAAAAAAGAAATGGCCTACACTATGCGTAAATACAGCAAAGAGGCGATCAGATTTCTACTGACTTCTAAATATTGTTTAATACACTATTTTTATTTGCTCGGCAAATGTTGATGTACTGAAATGTCTGGACACTTCCTTTTCTTCCAGTTCTGTGCAGTGTGTAAAGTTTACCATACGGTTTTCTGCTACGATTCTTCTCATCGTCAATAAATTGTATTACTATTGTAAATTCCTCTTTTTAATTCTGTTACTATGACCAGACTTGTCAAATGGGCGTTGCGTGATGACCTCACTGTCTTGGTGGCGTGTCAGACTGCGCAACAATTTTGGTGCAGACGTGTAAACGCAAACGGCCACTCGTGACAAGCGCGTCTCAGTACAGGAACAATATGCCACGGACATTGCAGCAGATTCGTTTGTCGCGAGTAAACGACTGAGACAAGACGCCCCCGTCAAAGGGGCTTGTAAGTCCACTTTTACCAACTGGAGATGTACGTCTACCGATTACGACTATCCAGCCAAACATGATTCAATAGCGACGCGAGCTGATTAAACAACGGCGCAGTGTTGTCTACATTCATTTTTTTGTCGTACAACAGAAAGCTCAGTGGAAATTCACGTGAGTCCACCTCGCGAATGCCAGAGTTCCAGCACGTGCCAGGCGCGACCAGAAGTTTCCTTAGCGCGGCCGCCAGATGGCAGGCAGGTGCTCTAAGGCCGCCCGGTCAGCGTCGCCGTATACCCTGCAGATTCACCCCGGCGAACTTGCCTACCGCAAGTGTCCTTGGTAGCATCGCGTCCCATACACCGACGTAATATCGCTTCTGGCAAACCGGTTTGGATTCACAGCGACCTTTCGATGCCAGTAGCTGATTCCAGATAGCGTACAGGACCGCCAAGCGATAATTTTACTCGCATCTAACAATAGCTGAATTATTGAGAGTCAGCAACTTTATCTGCTTAAAGTAATGACTGACTTAAAGATTACTCACAATCCTTTGTTTTTGAAACGGTAGCAGCGACTGCGTTTGTAGATTTAAAGATGGGTATTCATGTCCTATTATGCAAACAAGTATTCATTTTTATGTCCAAACCTGTTTAAGCATATCAGAACTGGTTACCGGCACTTTTATTCAGTTATTATTGTGAATCTCGGGTGCTAGAACCATTTTTTGATTGCAGTACACGGTGTCCCAGGAGGAGAGGTCAATATTAAGGGATACGACAGGAACGATCTTTCGAAGCAAAAAAGGATGGTAGGCATGGGAGAGTTGATACCATGGATCAAAGCAAGAGAAAATGTCCAATGAACATGAGCTGTAAAGTGCATTTCTTAAGAACTTTGAGCACTTGTTCATCTTCACTAATGTGAAACATCTCTTCTGCTGAGAAAGTGTCCACTTAAAGTATGCATCTTAGAGCTCATGTTTACTAGACAATTTTTTTCCTGTTTTGGCCCATACTACCACCTCCCAGAATATGGAAAGCAAAGAGCTTGCAGTAGAAGATATTTGTTTGACAGTATAGAAGCTGAAAAAGTGCCCAATGCTCTTGAGGCGTGCGTTTTAGAGTCCAGGTTTAAGTAGATTTTTTTCCTTCGAGTTATTGTTCCTGTCATATCCCTAAATGCTGTCCATTCCTCTTGGGACGCCCTGTATAGCTTGGCATAGTAAGGTCTTGCAGGAATACTCACGGAACCCTGGTAATTTTCTTTTTTCAGGGCCAAATTTGCACGTTGCAACTTCGAAGCTCACAAAACTTTTTTTTTTATTTTTTTGCTGCAGTGTGCTTGGATTTCGGTGGAAACAGCTGAATAGCAACATGGACCAAACACACAGCAAAAACAACTTATTTTGTGTAAGTTTGACGTTATTACATGCAAGTATGGCTCATCAAAAACATTTACTGGATTTCTGCGTGTGTATTCCTACAACAGATGAGTAAGCAGGTGAGAAAACGTAAAACAAAGTAACTATCGCGAGCTATATAATTGAACAATGGTTCTACAAGAGCTAGCACTCTACATAAGGAGACCTGAATAAAAGAACGCAATGTTGATGGCACAAATGTGCTGAAATTTGTTTGGATATAAAAATGAATAGCTGGCTGCAAATTGTGCAGAACTGAATTTCCATAATTAAACATTATTATCCTCAACAAATTAGATTATTGTATGGCATTAGTGGCCGGGAGGCCCGACGTTATGTTGATCGAAGTCAAAAACAGTGAGACACCACCAGTCCGCATCTTCTGCACGAAAGAACATTATTTGGTGTGTGTAATCGCCTTTGCTTTCCTCCTACCAAAGAAATAGGTCACTTGGACAGTTCGTGGTGACCGGAGTTCAGAACAACGTAACATACACTACTGGCCATTAAAATTGCTACGCCACGAAGATGACGTGCTACAGACGCGAAATTCAACCGACAGGAAGAAGATGCTGTGATATGCAAATGATTAACTTTTCTGAGCATTCACACAAGGTTGGCGCCGGTGGCGACACCGACAACGTGCTGACATGAGGAAAGTTTCTAACCGATTTCTCAAACACAAACAGCATTTGACCGGCGTTGCCTGGTGAAAGGTTGTTGTGATGCCTCGTGTAAGGAGGAGAAATGCATACCATCACGTTTCCGGCCGGATTGTAGCCTATCGCGATTGCGGTTTATCGTATCGCGACATTGCTGCTCGCGTTGGTCGAGATCCAATGACTGTTAGCAGAATATGGAATCGGTAGGATCAGGAGTGTAATACGGAACGCCGTGCTGGATCCCAACGGACTCGTATCACAAGCAGTCGACACGACAGGCATCTTATCCGCATGGCTGTAACGGATCGTGCAGCCACGTCTCGATTCCTGAGTCAACAGATCTGCAAGACAAAAACCATGAGTTTGCAGCAGCATGGACTATCAGCTCGGAGACCATGGCTGCGTTTACCCTTGACGCTGCATCACAGACAGGAGCGCCTGCGATGGTGTACTCAACGACGAACCTGGGTGCACGAATGGCAAAACGTAATTTTTTCGGATGAATCCAGGTTCTGTTTACAGCATCATGATGGTCGCATCCGTGTTTGGCGACATCGCGGTGAACGCACATTGGAAGCGTGTATTCGTCATCGCCATACTGGCGTATCACCCGGCGTGACGGTATGGGTTGCCACTGGTTACATGTCTCGTTCACCTCTTGTTCGCACTGACGGCACTTTGGACAGTGGGCGTTACATTTAAGATGTGTTACGACCCGTGACTCTACCCTTCATTCGATCCCTGCGAAACCCTACATTTGAGCAGCATAATGCACGACCGCATGTTGCAGGTCCTGTACGGGCCTTTCTGGATACAGAAAATGTTCGACTGCGGCCCTGGCCAGCACATTCTCCAGATCTCTCACCAACTGAAAACCTCTGGTCAATGGTGGCCGAGCAACTGGCTCGTCACAATACGCCAGTCAGTACTCTTGATGAAGGGTGGTATCATGTGGAAGCTGCATGGGCAGCTGTACCTGTACACGCCATCCAAGCTCTGTTTGACTCAATGCCCAGGCGTATTAAGACCGTTATTACGGCCAGAGGTCGTTGTTCTGGGTACTGATTTCTCCGGATCTATGCACCAAAACTGCGTGAAAATGTAATCACATGTCAGTTCTAGTATAACATTTGTCCACTGAATACCCGTTTATCATCTGCATTTCTTCTTGGTGTAGCAATTTTCATGGCCAGTAGTGTAGTATGACATACCTTTCGTGTTAGTGAACGGGCATTAGCCAGTGCGTGCAAGGAAGGCTTAGCGTGAATGCCTTAAATCAATTCAATGGTCATGTACTAATTACGGTCACACATTACAATGCCGATACTCAACAATCTCCAGTGGGAATATGCCACAAATAAAGAGCTGCTGCTTCTTGTAAAGCCTTAGCCACAAAATTCCAAAGGCCCACTTAACAATTATTCAAGAAACGTGTCACTTCGTGCAACATATGGCCACAAAGCAAATATCAGAGAAATTCTTGCATATACTTGGGGATATCGACAACCGGTCTTTCGCGCATCACCGGCAAATGGTATGTAAAGGTGGAGAAATGTATTTTATTCAGTCTGGACGGTGGACAGTGCTACTGTTAAAAAAACAGTAGTTGATCTGGTCACAAACTGCAACCAGTCTTTTGAAATGAGTTATTGTTCCACAACAATAAATTGTGCTACACCATGTGACCTGAGCCCCACACGTATGGTAGCTTGCATAGAACTGACAGGACGTACATGTTTCCACTGAAATGCTGAGCGCTTTCAATGAGACCTTATCAGGCGTTTGGCACACAGAATTATATTTCCTCAACCTATTTAAGGGCGCTATGCAACAATGCATGGGTCAAGCTTCAGCTTTACTTTTAGAGCATATGTAATAGTTCTGTATTCTGTGCACCTGATAATGAGGGCAAATCTTGAAACGCATTGGGTTTTTACAAGGGTCGCTCAATAAATATCGAGGAGGCGGCGCAGTAGTTCGCACACAGGACTCGCATTCGAGAGGCTGACGGTTCATCAAATCCGCGTTCGGTCATCCAGATTCAGGTTTTCCGTTATTTTCCTAAGTGGCTTCCGGTGAATGCCGGGATGGTTCGTTTGAAAGGACATGACCAGACTTCTTTCCCCATCCCTGGTATGTTCCGTCCTTGTACTCCGTTCCTAAAGACGTCATCTTCTCTTGAATAAATAATGCCCCGTTTTAAACAGATAATGGCAGTGTCCTTTTAGGTGCTCCAAATTTGACGTTTTTCTGGATGTGCAAAGTTCCGAACAATTCCGACAGACGGCAACGCTGACGCATGGCCATGGAACGCGATGGATACTATGTAGAAAAATAGTACATGTAAAAAAAAATGTTGACTGATATTGTCATCAAATTAAAACTCTTAAGAATAAGTATGTTCTGAGAAAAAAAATTGTGGGCCGTTATGTATTGAACTACTCTCCTATTGCCATAACGATATAGTAACGTAACGATTTAACTGAGGTATTTGTTCAAATTCGTAGAAATATTGCGTGCGAATGTCTATATTCAAATAGTCCAAGACCCCGATTTCAGCGAACACTCATTGAACGAACAATTTGCAGGCACCTACGTATCACTCGCATATTAATCGCTACAGCAAACTTGGATCAAACTTCAGCAACCAACAGACAAGAATGTAAACAAGGAAGGACGATTGTAATTCAATGTACCTTCGACTTCTAGGGCCCCTTGAGACGCGTGAAGATGTTTGAGGGTCCGCCCACGGCCTCGGCGAAGGAAAAGTAGAGACTTGGAAGGAGAAAGAAAAGACCGTATAATCGTCTCTACCCACACAGCAGGTGCCCAAGTAGCTTTCCACTGCTCAGCGGAAACAATCCATCATACCATTCCCATCACGTAACACATGCATATTATACAGCTTACAAATCTCGCATTAAATACTGTATAATACAAATTTCAGGCTATCCTACGAAAATAATGTAACGAAGCTGTCCATATGACATGTTTTCTCTCTGCATATGGAAAATATGTACACAAATACTTTCGTAAATCGTGCAAAAAACTAACGCATCCCCTCCTTTTCCAAGAAGTAACCAAGATTGAAACCGGAGCAATACACAGCTGTGGTCATATGATAACAGACACTCTGAATCAGTAGGAGTCGGACCGAACACACAGCTTTCAAGTTTCAGTTAGCTGTTCGAGCATCATTGATCCCTCCCCCCTTTCTCTGCCCCCCCTCCCCCCCCCCCCGTCTCTCTCTCATTAGCAGTGAGAGCCCCATAGTCGACGGAACATTAAGCCTCTCTGATAACCAGGTATTTACAACACACACAAATCACATTTCCACTTTCGGAGATAATTTACGTACGGTAACTCATGTAGCAGCCGAGAGACGCGCTCAGTCCATTCCGCAGAGAGCAACTGGTTTTCCCTGGGAGCTGACCTTGACTGCAGAAAAACGTCAAGTACTACGCTTCGCTGCATGTAAAATTTAACGACCTTCGCTTGCTGAGTTAGTCAAAACCTCAGGCATTCATGCTGGACCATTACTTGCTTTATGAACGAAGCAGAAGAAATCACGTTTTATGCAACTGTTACGATCCATTTCGGCAGAACTACGCCCTCGTCATATGTAGCATTAAATTACAGCAATTACAACAACGAAGTGAAAGCATCACAATCAGAAATTACGCAATGGATTTTAGTCCGAATTTTCATAGCTAAAAAATCAGTGGGAAACGGGGAATCACATTTACCAGCGTTGAAGTCTAGTTTTGCAAAAATGAGGTTTGTGATTTGAGCGAAAATTGAAATACTCACCAACAGCTTCTCCTAGCAATGTTTAAATAAAATGTAAAAAAATATCAAATGACGCCATAAATCGGAACCTCTATGCTTCTTGATTATTACATGCTTAATAGAATACTGATCGTTATTCGAATGTATTTCACGCTTTCAAAAAAAACTGAAACAAATGGCCAAATGTTTTGTGACATGATTTGTCTAAACTCTAAACTGATTAGAGAAACATTTGGCGCGCTTTTTGAATGATGCCCGAACTTACATGCAACAACTATAAGATGCCGTCAAATGTTTCTCGAATCGATCTCATTTCTTACCTTATGCTAAATCATTTGACAAAACTTGACTTTTTTCAGTTTTTTTAATTGGCAAACGTGAAGATTGTCTAAGTCGGCCGAAACCATTACCTAAAACGTCATCCGGGCAGCTTTGCGTTCACAAAATAATAAAACAAGATCTCCGAGTCCTGTTGCGATATAATACGGCCTTTCTGTAAACACTTATCTGTTAAGAGTGTACAGTATTACACTAAGACATGATCACACAATCTTGGTACTGAGCGAAGCGAACAGAAGACCTCCATTTACAAATAGTTAGGATACATGGAAAATGGTAGGACATGTTCTGAGGCATCAAGGGATCACCAATTTAGTATTGGAGGGCAGCGTGGAGGGTAAAAATCGTAGGGGGAGACCAAGAGATGAATACACTAAGCAGATTCAGAAGAATGTAAGTTGCAGTAGGTACTGGGAGATGAAGAAGCTTGCACAGGATAGAGTAGCATGGAGAGCTGCATCAAATCAGTCTCAGGACTGAAGACCACAACAACAACAACATGGAAACTGCACTACATTACCAACATTATTGCGAGGCATTCTTCCCGCGCTCCAGAAAAATTACCGTAAGGCTGACAACAGTCTGATGTCTGCTTCGAACACAAGGGTGCTTTATTAGGCATACTCCTATTCGCTGTGATATGCAAGAAGAAACCCAAATATGTGGTACAACGGGAAATAAGCTCTGCCATAAACTTCACAATGGTTTGCAGAGTACGGCAGTAAATGCAAAGATTGTTACTCAAAATGTGCAAGGAACGGCCCAGGAGTATTAGCTAAAAAGAATTGCAGAACATCTGAGTTTTACACGACATTCACTGAACAAACGATGCTCTAACAGATCAAAACTTTAATTAAATACTCTCATCTTTTCCCGAGAAATCAAAGGACATCTTGCACGATGCGGTGGGTGAACCGGAGCGAGAGTAATTGCCGTGCGCACGAAACGGATAATGGCCGGACTGTTATTTCATGCGGGGCCACTCGTGCACAGACTGCAATGACGCAGAAGATAAGTATTTTCTGAAGAGGCTGTGTCCCCACATTATGAAACCATTGATACGTTCGCGCCCAGCTAATGGCATGCTGGTGGCGTGCTTCCGGTTCTCCAGACACACTCGTCGAACTTTCCAACGTTTCGACAGCACTAGCGACCTACACTGCAACCGCTGGTGAACAGTTCTTTGAAAGGAATGTCATACTTGCTGACTAATCAGTCGAAAGTCTTCTCAGCACATGTAGTCCGAAGGACTTGCAGAAAGCATCATGACAGTTTGGCGCTAACAACTGCAAACACTTTTTTTGTTATGGGTCCAACGTAATTGTCTATTGGTAGCTGTGGAACACCTCTCAGTAATCCAATCGAGATATCAAATGCAGGGGCCATGCAAATCAACAACAGATCGAATGTGGTTTATGACGAAGAAACTTAGTTTCCGAAACTTATCGTAAGCAAACAGTTTGGAAATGAGATATTGGTGTTTAATTGATAATGTACAACGAAACGACTAAATACTGACAGGAATACAAGAGATGGTTGGAATTCCAATGAAATAGTTTTACTGACAAAATAGACAATAATCCCCAAAATATTTTATAGTTAAAAGTTCAAATTTCACGATCTGCTGGACAGATCAGATACAAACCGAATATGTAATGAGCGTTAAAGAAAACATATCGCGTAGCCTAGAAAAATCAGTGCGTAAGGAAGAACAAATTTATGGAAAAGAGTGCAAAGAAAACTTTTTTCCCAAGCGAAACAACTACAGCCACATTGGTTTTTTCCTAGACCGTGCCTGTTCGCTAAAATTAACAAAAAGGCATCACAGTAACCGCTACGGTAACGATTTATTAGTATCTTGCTTGTACTTTCAATACCGAATAACATGGAGTGGTTTCTTAAAACATTAACGTTGACCGTTAACGAATTAACACGTTCTTCTTTCACATGCGCTTGGAATACAGTGCCACAATTATGTAGTTGAAATGTGCGTACTGTCGCACTTGCTCGATCTCGAGATTAGAAAAGTGTGAAATAAACGAATAAATTGTAACTGGTAGCGGGTATTACTAATTGTTAGAAGTGTTCAGGGCAAGGGAACTCCCTGTATTCACGAAAAGTTTTTTTTTATCAGACTGTGACGCGCACATGCGAGTTAAAATGCTCTTTACACAGGCAAATAGAAAAAAGAAATACAGTATGCGCTGAATCAACCATGAGCCATTTCCGGCCTTACATTTGTATTTCGAAGACTATCGGTTCGGTTGCTCATATTAACCGGATTAACTTTCGAGATTTCGCGATACTACGATGGCAAAGAGGTACTGATGTTACTGGTTTTTCTTGCTGGTTTCCCCCAATCTATTGTGGAAGGACAGATACCGAGCTGTTACGACGTGTTCTATACCGTAGAACCTACAGCACGAATGAGAGTTCACAATATAATAGCCCACAGTGAATAACGGAACAGCTACTGTTAAAGTGAGAAATACGGATACTACAACAGATCCTCAAAGCTGACGCTCTTAAAGACAACGCGGTTCGAATTGCTGTTGGTGAACCGTAGAATGCGACGCAAAAGGAGAATAGCTCGCTACGAGGGAGACTGCAGCTTATAGAACACGCACACTTTCCGCTTGCGAGGACGACGCGAGTAGCGAAAGACGCACTGCGCGCCGTGACCTAGGTCACTGCGACCTACCTGTCGAGTTGCGTTCTGCGCAGACGGTGCGTCGCTGTGGGTTGGTGTTCTCTGCAGACGGTGTGTCGCTGCCAGAGGAGGGAACTGGACTAGCTGCTGCCGGCAGGAGGGCGCTGCTCATAGCCGCCGCGAGAGCTGCAGGACTTCCCAGCGCTTGCGTAACGCCCCCCACCACCTCAGTCCGACCAATCAGCGCGCGCGGCGAGGCTTGGCGCTGAGTGCCGACTTCCCGGTCAGTGGCAACGGCTCATCGCGCCTCCTTGGCCCTTGGGGAACGCCCAGAGCGGCGCAGCCACGCCGGAGGCCATCCGGCGTCTGATCTCCCTGAGCGAAGAAGGGGTTCCCGCCTACAGCAGACCTGCGAAGTTGCAATTCACCGGGAGAAAATTCGCACACCAAGTACATTTACCTAATTCATTGTTGTGCAGATGTGTGTGAAGTGCGTGATAGACTGTGCCCCCAAACTCCCCGCGCCGGAACGAACTAGGGATGTTCATAAAATATCGATATTCTCCAAAATATATCGATATATACTGGCGTTATTTTCTTCGCCGATATGTCGAAATCGAAATTTCTTTCGCAATTTTCCATAAATATTGGAAGTTGTTCTCTTACAATATTTATGGAAAATTGCGAAAAAAATATAATATAAAATAAAAATACCGGCACTCGATACTGCCATTTCGAAGTTGTTCTCTCCGCCGACCCCACAAGTGGGAAAAGGCAGAGATGATGATGATGATGATGATTGGAAGTTGTTCTCTTGATATTGTAGTAGAACATAATTTTACTTGCACTGTTAAGGACTCGTGCTAGTTTTTGAGCTTTCATCAGGTCCAGTCTTTCTCTTTGATTGTGTGATGCAAGTATATATGGCACAAAGAAGAAACACGATTGCTCTGGCGGTTGGCGGTGTGAATGGATAACAACATATCCGACGTGTAGAAATAGTACACCAGTCGTGTTAAAAGCAATTTTTAACGCCACTAGTGTGCTATTTCTTCATATCGGAATTCTTCAGCAACAGTTGCTGAAACTGATGAACAAAAGTCTAAATGATGAGATCGATTTTTGCGATGGACGGGGACTTCTGAGGAGATACACTGAGGTAATCGGCGCTCGGTGCTTCCAACAGAAACTGCAACGTTTAACTTCACCACACAGTTTTGATACTATAGCTGCTAGATCGCCGGCGTTTTCAGAAATGAAAAAACGGAAGTCGACACAAAATGTTTCAGACAAATCCGATATGTGACAAAACCAAGTGACGGACCTATCGGACACCTATTGTACCACTTACCTCCAGTTACCATTGTTAGCAAAGTGGTTACCGCCATGTGTGAACGTGCATCGGTTTCCTGTCAATACTTGCTGTAAGGTGGGGACAAGCGGGCTGCTAGCTTGTTGATGTACAGAATATCTAATAGGAAATCAATACTTAAATATAAAGCTCTAAAACTGGCAGTGTATTTACAGTGTGTAGCCGATACGTTTTTTTTTTTTTTTTGGCCAGTGCGTCGATATTTCTTCCGTCGACATATCGATAATTATTTTAGGCTCATAAATTAATTTTTTAAATATCGATATATCGGGTACCCGATATTTTTAAACATATCAACAATCCCAGAGCGAACACAGACGAATGGGCGTCCGCAGACAATTCACCAATGTTCACTACTATTCGCTTGTATCTGTTAACAAGCGTTTGCACGAGAGGAAACAGAAGAAAACACGAGATACCGCTACGTTATCGCTTTTTGGTCCTAATAATCGGGACGCAGCGTACTTAACCGTATATATATTAAGAGGGGAAGTTCATGAAATTGACCGGAAATGGTAGTTTACAATCTATTTTTTATTTATTATAGTAGAGCTCATGGACAATAAGTTCCCAAAGTTTCAGTGATGATGAATAGCATCTGCAATCAATGAAAAACAGTTAAATGCGTGACACGACCTTCCTGCCACACACACTTTTTGAAGTAACACTTCAATACTAGCTCAGTGAACAATGATTCCGTGAATTATATTCAAAAGCAGAGGCTTCCAATTTGTATCCCGGATGTTGTCAAGCCCTCTTATAGGTTTCTGGGCAAGCCTGAAATTCTAAAAATGTGTGTTCGCGGCAAAACGCGGAATACACATGTCTCTAAATTCAGTCATAAGGAAACAGCAGTTCTTGGATTTAACGACGAGAAGGGATGAATGTATTAGAGAAAATGTGCTTTAAGATAGGAAATTTCACTCAAGACATCTTGAGAAAAATAGATTTACAGCACCTCTCTGCAACTGAAAAGTCAGTTGAATGGCTGGTCAGTCGAGCGGTTCTAGGCGCTTCAGTCCGGAACCGCGCGACCGCTACGGTCGCAGGTTCGAATCCTGCCTCGGGCATGGATGTGTGTGATGTCCTTAGGTTAGTTAGGTTTAAGTAGTTCTAAGTTGTGGGGGACTGATGACCTCAGATGTTAAGTCCCATAGTGCTCAGAGCCATTTGAACCATTTGAATGGCTGGTCAAGGAAAGAAGGCTGAAAACAAGAAACAAGAAGAGAAGCCTTGAAGGGAAAGAGGACCCCAAGTACAAATATGTGGCCTTCTGAAGAGGTGACGTAGGAAAAAATCATTGGGTTGAACTTTAAATTGCATTTCCTGAAAATCACGTTTCTTAAAGTTATGCATCTTTTCCGCTGAATATTCGAAGGTTAGAATTATGAAATTTTGTACACTCATTTCTATAAACACTACAAATGATAAATTTTAACTGAGTGTAAGCTAAGGTATGGGGCAAAGTGCTTGCAATTGTGCGTGAATTTTTATATCATACTTACAGAATTATAATTAAAAAATTATTAAAATTATCGCAGTCGATATATTCAAAAGAAGTAATGAGACAAGCTTACTATGTGAAAAGACATGAAACAGAGAAAATTTTTTAGAAATCTGTTGAATAGTTTCTGAGTAAATGGGGCATATATTATTTTTGAAAGTAAAAAATCCAAGAAAATTAACAATAAGTGTGTTAATTTTACATAAAGCATGCTACAAAATTTCATTGTCGTATCTTCAAAATTGTGGAGATGGTGCATCATTTAAACAGTGTATGTTATTCATGAAGATCGTGCCCCCCCCCCCCCTCCCCCAAAGGGACCGGAAAGAAATGTCGGTTTTTTTTTTTTTTTTTACATTAAATACAACTAATGTACAAATTTTCAGCGCCGGAACAACAAAAGTCAATTGGTTTTTGAGCAAAATATCTGGAGATTCTATTTTGGACATTAACCACATTTTCTAGTTTTGTTGCCACTTAGACAATGTTGCAGCGATCGAACTAATGGAAATCCGATAGCGCAATATTGGGCGAGTATGGTGGGAGGGGCATTACTTCCGACCTCAATTCATTAATGTTTTCCACGGTTCGCCTTGCGCGGTGCGTCTTGCATTATCGTCCTGCAGAGTAACGCCTTTTCTGTTGACAATCGCTGGCCACTTTTCAATTAAAGATTGATGTACTCGATCAAATTGTTCTCAGTAACTGCATCAAATGTCCAGGTTTCAGCACTTCAAAGTGAACTAATCTGTGTGTACTCAACAAAACACGCATATGCCCCTCTTTGGGGTGTAAATCAAGCTTAGCTCTACTTCGTGGCGATTCATTGGGAGACAGCCACTGCCTTTTGTGTTTTGCATTGTCACAGAGCACCCATGTGTCATCTCCAGTGATCAAGCGATGAAGAAATTCTTCTGCATTGTGCCGCTGAAGTTATAAGTTGAATGTAGTGGATCGTTAGCTTTGTTCGTCTTTACCAACATGCTGCGAATGTTCTTGGGTGGTCGACCAAGGTTGGTTAAGAGTGTTTGATAGTTTCTCGATTGTCTGACACGGATTTACTTTCACTTCCGCCCTTAATATGTCCTTGTCTAAAGTAGTTGGTCTTCGTAATCGATAGCAGTCGGAAAGTTCAAAATTACCAGATTTGAACTTAGAAATCTGCCTTTGGCATTTACAAACGTCTAATGCACTTGGATAAACAACCAAATGTTTTTAGTAGCAATTGTTGCGTTACTATCCGTAGGAAACTCAAAAACACACGATGCCGGAAATTTGGCTGTTCATTTCAGTATACATTGCAAAAAAATTAAGATTTAATTATTTACCGGCAAACAAGTCACTCAATCTTAAAATGTCTTTGGTAGGACTTTGATGTCCACAGTGAGCTGTTACAAGAAAAACGAATATCGATATGCGCGGGAACAACATTGCTTTCCGGTAGCCCTAATAGTTTGACGCATGACGCCAAAACTTTGATAATCGGATGATTGTTTCGCATGACAAGGTGAACTGTGTTTGACTAAGTTTTGCATCTCAGTAACTGTTATATGCAAGACAGTTGCTGATGTCTGCAATGACATGTATGAAGCTCTCCAAGGAGTTTTTTAAAGGACGTATAAGGAAGGTATTGCCAAGAAATGGGGATAAGTCAAGTGTGGAACATACAAACTGCGAGAGTGTGGCGCAATCACACGGAAAGATACACTGGAGAGTCAAGGAAACTGGTAAATCTGCCTATTATCGTGTAGGGCAGCCGAGAGCATGCAGAACGCCATAGCGCGACGTGGCAAGGACTCGATTAATGTCTGAGGTAGTGCTGGGTGAAATTAACTCTATGAATCCTATAGGGCTGTCCATAAATCCGTTAGAGTACGAGGGGCTGGAGATCTCTTCTGACCAGCACGTTGCAAGGCATCCCAGAAGTGCTCAGTAATGTTAACGTCTGGAGAGTTTCGGGGCCAACTGAAGTGTTTAAACTCAGAAGACTGTTCCTGGAGCCATTCTGTAGCAATTATGGACGTGTGTGGTGTCGTATTGTCCTGCTGCAACTGTTGAAGTCCGTCGGAATACACAATGGACATGAATGGATGCAGCTGGTCAGACATGTTGCTTACGTGCGTGTCACCTTTCAGAATCGTATCTAGACGTACCAGGGGTCCCATATTACTCCAACTGCACACGCCCCACACCATTACACAGCCTCCACCAGCTTGAACAGGCCCCTGCTGACATGCAAGGTCTGTGAATTCATGACGTTGTCTCTATACCCGTACACGTCCATCCGCTCGATAGAATATGAAACGAGACTCTTCCGACCAGACAACATGTTTCCAGTCATCAACAGCCCAATGTCTGTGGTGACTGGCCAAGGCGAGTCGTAAAGCTTTGTGTCGTACAGTCATGAAGAGTACACGAGTGTGTCTTCGGCTCCGAAAGCCCATATCGATGATGTTTCGTTGAATGGTTCGCACGTTGACACTTGTTGATGGCCTAGCATTGAAATCTGCAGCAATCTGCGGAAGGATTACACTTCTGTCCTGTTGAACGATTCTCCTCAGGCGTCGTTGGTCCCGTTCTTGCAGGATCTTTTTCCGGGCGCAGCGACGTCGGAGATGTATTGTTTTAACGGACTCTTGATATTCACGGTACACTCGTGAAATAGCCGTAAGGGAAAATCCCCACTTCATCGCTACTTCGGAGATGCTGTGTCCCATCGCTTGTGCGCCCACTGTAACACCATGTTCAAACTCACTTAAATGTTGATAACCTGCCTTTGTAGCAGCAGTAACAGATCTAACAACTGTTCCAGACACTTGTCATACACACGCGTTGCCGACCGCAGCACCGTATTTTGCCTATTTACATATCTCTGTGTTTGAATAAACATTCCTATACCAATTTCTTTGGCGCTTCAGTGTAGTTGCTGCAGTTCATTCCACTGATAACGCTTTGTAATATGGTTGTTCTGGGCCTACCTCTTCATTTCTTTCTCCCAGAAATTTTCTTTCCCAGGTGGTTTTTTAAGCCGTTATATCTTAGAAAGTAGATTAAGGAAAGACAAACCTACGTTTCTAGCATTTGTAGACTTAGAGAAAGCTTTTGACAATGTTGACTGTGAAACGTCCCCTTAGAAAAATTATACTTGGAACGTCCCCTTTAGAACAATTGTACAAGACTGTGCTTAACCTGGCACACAATAATTTTAGCGCAACGCGATCTGACTATCAAAAATCCCTGCAAAAGAATGGCCCTGACAAACATTAAACTATACCTTTCACAAATCACTTACCTCACAAAAATCTTCGCTGCTCGAACTACTGCAATACAGCGAGTGCCACTACTGCCAGCTAAATAAAAGATACAAACTACTGAAGGCACTAACTACTGATAGGGATAGTTAGCAAATGAAAGATATTAATAGAGAACAAACACTGTATTTACCTTAATAGTCATCAATAGTCATAATATATACAGCAGCTCATGACATCAATTTTTACAAATTTCAAACTCCGCCATCTCTGTCCTCACATCCACCACTGCTGGCGGCTCCCCTCCAACTGCCCAGCGCTACGCGCTGTTCGCATCCAGCTATAGCAGTTCATGACAACAATGGCAGACAACAATTCAAACTTTTCATATAGAGAGTTGTACGTAACGTTGCCAATAAAAAAACATAAACAGCAAACTTACATAAAGAAAACATAAACAGCCTACTTACATAGCCCCCATGCTCCCCACAAAAAATTTTACAAATGTTTTTGGGCAGTGGCCACTGTGCTTAACCTGGCACACAATAATTTTAGCGCAACGCGATCTGACTATCAAAAATCCCTGCAAAAGAATGGCCCTGACAAACATTAAACTATACCTTTCACAAATCACTTACCTCACAAAAATCTTCGCTGCTCGAACTACTGCAATACAGCGAGTGCCACTACTGCCAGCTAAATAAAAGATACAAACTACTGAAGGCACTAACTACTGATAGGGATAGTTAGCAAATGAAAGATATTAATAGAGAACAAACACTGTATTTACCTTAATAGTCATCAATAGTCATAATATATACAGCAGCTCATGACATCAATTTTTACAAATTTCAAACTCCGCCATCTCTGTCCTCACATCCACCACTGCTGGCGGCTCCCCTCCAACTGCCCAGCGCTACGCGCTGTTCGCATCCAGCTATAGCAGTTCATGACAACAATGGCAGACAACAATTCAAACTTTTCATATAGAGAGTTGTACGTAACGTTGCCAATAAAAAAACATAAACAGCAAACTTACATAAAGAAAACATAAACAGCCTACTTACAACTGGAATACTCTCTTTCAAATTCTGAAGGTGGCAGGGGTCAAATACAGGGGGCGAAAGGCTATTTACAATTTGTACAGAAACCAGATGGCAGTTATAAGAGTCGAGGGACATAAAAGGGGAGCAGTGGTTGGGAAGGGAGTGAGACAGGGTTGTAGCCTCTCCCCGATGTTATTCAATCTGTATATTGAGCAAGCAATAAAGGAAACAAAAGAAAAATTCGGAGTAGGTATTAAAATCCATGGAGAAGAAATAAAATCTTTGAGGTTCGCCGATGACATTGTAATTCTGTTAGAGACAGCAAAGGACTTGGAAGAGCAGTTGAACGGAATGGACAGTGTCTTGAAAGGAAGATATAAGATGAACATCAACAAAAGCAAAACGAGGATAATGGAATGTAGTCGAATTAAGTCGGGTGATGCTGAGGGAATTAGATTAGGAAATGAGACACTTAATGTAGTAAAGGAGTTTTGCTATTTGGGGAGCAAAATAACTGATGATGGTCGAAGTAGAGAGGGTATAAAATGTAGACTGGCAATGGCAAGGAAAGCGTTTCTGAAGAAGAGAAATTTGTTAACATCGAGTATAGATTTAAGTGTCAGGAAGTCGTTTCTGGAAGTATTTGTATGGAGTGTAGCCATGTATGGAAGTGAAACAAGGCCAATAAATAGTTTGGACAGGAAGAGAATAGAAGCTTTAGAAATGTGGTGCTACAGAAGAATGCTGAAGATTTGATTGGTAGATCACATATCTAATGAGGAGGTATTGAATAGGATTGGGGAGAAGAGGAGTTTGTGGCACAACTTGACTATAAGAAGAGATCGGTTGGTAGGACATGTTCTGAGGCATCAAGGGATCGCCAATTTAGTATTGGAGGACAGCGGGGAGGGTAAAATAATAGAGGGAGACCAAGAGATGAATACACTAAGCAGATTCAGAAGGATGCAGGTTGCAGTAAGTACTGGGAGATAAAGAAGCTTTCACAGGATAGAGTAGCATGGAGAGCTGCACCAAACCAGTCTCTAGACTGAAGCCCACAACAACAACATGTCGAATTAGCTGCCGAATTAATTTAGTTTTTCTTCTCTGTATTATGTTAATCGAATTCCTTTTCTCTATAATTTCTTTTAGTTTTTGCTCATAAGGATTCCTCAATACTAGGATGTTTTCACCATATCTACATCTATGTTGTTGTTGTGGTCTTCAGTCCTGAGACTGGTTTGATGCAGCTCTCCATGCTACTCTATCCTGTGCAAGCGTCTTCATCTCCCAGTACCTACTGCAACCTACATCCTTCTGAATCTGCTTAGTGTATTCATCTCTTGGTCTCCCTCTGCGATTTTTACCCTCCACGCTGCCCTCCAATGCTAAATTTGTGATCCCTTGATGCCTCAAAACATGTCCTACCAACCGATCCCTTCTTCTAGTCAAGTTGTGCCACAAACTTCTCTTCTCCCCAATCCTATTCAATACCTCCTCATTAGTTACGTGATCTACCCACCTTATCTTCAGCATTCTTCTGTAGCACCACATTTCGAAAGCTTCTATTCTCTTCTTGTCCATACTAGTTATCGTCCATGTTTCACTTCCATACATGGCTACACTCCATACAAATACTTTCAGAAACGACTTCCTGACACTTAAATCTATACTCGATGTTAACAAATTTCTCTTCTTCGGAAACGATTTCCTTGCCATTGCCAGTCTACATTTTATATCCTCTCTACTTCGACCATCATCAGTTATTTTACTCCCCAAATAGCAAAACTCCTTTACTACTTTAAGTGTCTCATTTCCTAATCTAATTCCCTCAGCATTACCCGACTTAATTCGACTACATTCCATTATCCTTGTGTTACTTTTGTTGATGTTCATCTTACATCCTCCTTTCAAGACACTGTCCATTCCATTCAACTGTTCTTCCAAGTCCTTTGCTGTCTCTGACAGAATTACAATGTCATCGGCGAACCTCAAAGTTTTTACTTCTTCTCCATGAATTTTAATACCTACTCCGAATTTTTCTTTTGTTTCCTTTACTGCTTGCTCAATATACAGATTGAATAACATCGGGGATAGGCTGCAACCCTGTCTCACTCCTTTCCCACCACTGCTTCCCTTTCATGCCCCTCGACTCTTATAACTGCCATCTGGTTTCTGTACAAATTGTAAATAGCCTTTCGCTCCCTGTATTTTACCCTTGCCACCTTTAGAATGTGGAAGAGAGTATTCCAGTCAACATTGTCAAAAGCTTTCTCTAAGTCTACAAATGCTAGAAACGTAGGTTTGCCTTTTCTTAATCTTTCTTCTAAGATAAGTCGTAAGGTTAGTATTGCCTCACGTGTTCCAACATTTCTACGGAATCCAAACTGATCTTCCCCGAGGTCCGCTTCTACCAGTTTTTCCATTCGTCTGTAAAGAATTTGCGTTAGTATTTTGCAGCTGTGACTTATTAAACTGATAGTTCGGTAATTTTCACATCTGTCAACACCTGCTTTCTTTGGAATTGGAATTATTATATTCTTCTTGAAGTCTGAGGGTATTTCACCTGTCTCATACATCTTGCTCACCAGATGGTAGAGTTTTGTCAGGACTGGCTCTCTCAAGGCGGTCAGTAGTTCTAATGGAATGTTGTCTACTCCCGGGGTCTTGTTTCCACATCTATATTGATTCTAATTTTCTTCCTTTTCTTGTCCCCGGTGTCCACCCTTGACATCCATAGTTTAAAATGCTCCATTTAAATACCCCGATCAATTTCTTTCTTGTTTCTATATTAAGGTGATTGACTGTTAATATATTACCTACTCTTATTAATGAATGATTGTTTAATCATTGCAGTTCTTCTTTTAATTTCCATTGTAATCCTTACTATTGAAGTGTGGTGTCTTTTCAGTCGGATATGTCTAAAACAACAGGTAGCACACATATAATAGCAATCTCTAAGCCTTGACGGCATTTCATGATATCTTCAGTGTGGATGCCCCCTAGGTCCTACCTGTTGTAGGAATGATGCGAGATGACGCGAGCAATGAGGAAAATGAACGGGCAGTGCTACGGAAGTACTGTTCGACAATTTGGGAATTTGGGTTGGACGTGAAGCAGTGAACAGATCGTTCAAGCTGTCAAGTCGAACGCTCACGAGTAGCGGAAAATGCGGTTCGAGTCCGTCCGTCACAAATTTTCACTTCTTGCAACTGAATTATTTGGAAGCCCTTAACCGGCTGACATCGTTATTTCTCTTTCATCATTACACACTGAGGTGACAATTGTCATGGGACAGCTATAGGCACATATTCAGGTGGTGCTAGTATCGCGTAGTCAAGTTACAGAACAGCAGTGCATTGGTGGAGCTATCATTTTTAATCAAGTGATTTACGTGAAACAGTTTCCTTCGTGATTATAGCCGCACGACGGGAATTTATAGACTTTGAACGCTAGAGCTAGACGCATGGGAAATTCCACATTAGAAATCTATAGGAAATTCAATATTCCGAGATCCACAGTGCCAAGAATGTGCCGAGAATACCAAATTTCAGGCATTACCTTTCACCACGGACAACGTAGTGGCTGACGGCCTTCACTTAACTACGGAGAGCGGAGCCGTTTGCGTAGAGTTGCCAGTGCTGACAGACAAGCAACACTGCGCGAAATAACCGCAGAAATCAATGCCGGACGCACGACGAAAGTGTCCTGTAGGACAGTGCGGCGAAATTTGGCATTAATGGGCTGTGGAGGCAGACGATAAACGCCAGTGCCATTGCTAACAGCACGAAATCGCCTGATGTTTTGAGTTTTTTTTCTGAAAGCTCGCCTCTATGTGAGTTGCTAGGGAGAGGATCTGGTCGGTGCAACTGCGGTTGGGTCGAAAACCTGCCTGTTCAATCGGTACCACAGGCAGGTTTTCTACCCAACCGCAGTTTCACCGACCAGATCCTCTCCCTAGCAACTCACATAGAGGCGAGCTTTCAGAAAAAACTCAAAACATCAGTAGCCTTTATTGACCTATCAGCCGCTTATGATACCGTTTGGCGACAAGGCCTGATATTTAAGTTGCTGCGGGTCATACCATGTAACAAGCTGGCCAACCTCATTGATAACATGCTCACAGATAGAAGTTTCAGAGTCATAATGGGCGACTTAAAAAGTGACCGAATGAAGCTCAACAATGGTTTACCACAAGGCTCCGTTCTGGAGCCATTGATGTTTAACCTCTACATATCTGACTTACCTGAAACCACTTCTCAAAACTTCGGATATGCCGACGACTGGGCAATAGCTGCAAGAGGCAGATCAATGGAGGCAACGGAAAACACATTAACTGCGGATCTAACAAAGCTGGGAGATTACTTCCGAAGGTGGAGATTACGGCCAAACGCGACAAATTCGGAGGTGACATGCTTTCACCTCGACAATGCCCAAGCAAAAAGAAAGCTCAACGTTCATTTCGAAAACAGGCTGCTAAACCATAATAATTACCCCAGATATCTAGGCGTCACCTTTGATAGAACCCTAACATTCAAGGAACACCTACGTAATACAGCCGCAAAACTTAAAACTCGAAATAATATCATACAGAAGCTATGTGGGACTACGTGGGGCTCTTCCGCGGCTGTACTGAGATCTTCGGCTCTGGGACTTGTCTACACAACAACAGAATATGCCGCACCGGTATGGCTAAACAGTAAACACACAGGCTTGATCGATGCTCAACTAAACTACACAATGAGGATGATATCAGGAACAATAAAGCCAACGCCTTTACACTGGCTATCTATACTGAGCAACATTCTCCCACCGGACCTGCGCAGAGAGAACGCTCTCTTACGCGAGTATGGAAAAGTGCTGAACAACGAGAAACTGCCAATCCATAAGGATGTTCCTGCCCTGGAGATGAACAGATTGCGCTCCAGACACCCCTCTTTAAAAAAGGCAAAAAATACGCATCCTCTGGAAAACGCGGTGGAGAGAATCTGTGCCCCAAAACCTGCAGAATATGTCATGTATCAATGTCCAACCACCAGGATTCAATTTGCCAAGGAAAACTTGGACGACCTTGAATCGAATTCGGACAAGTAACGGCAGATGTGCAGACAGCCTCCACAGGTGGGGTAAAATCACCTCCCCGAGATGTGACTGCGGTGCGGACCGGCAGACGATTCGTCACATCGTGGAAGATTGCCCTCTGAGACGTTTTGCAGGAGACCCCAATGAGTTTCTGACCGCGACTGAAAGTGCAATAGACTATGTCACAAATCTGGATGTTTGTTTGTGAACTTTTGTTTGTTATATACACTATTTTAAATACTTTTATATTTACAACTATATGTTATACACTGTGACTACTCTTTATTTCTGTGTCTTATGATTTTTATGCCTTTTTTTATATGATGTGTTACATTCCATAAGCTAAATAAATAGATAAATAAATCGCCTGCAGCGTCTCTCCTGGGCTCGTGACCATATCAGTTGGTCCCTAGACGACTGGAAAACTGCGGACTTGGTCAGATGAGTCCGGAGTTGAGTTGGTAAGAGCTGATAGTAGGGCTAGTGTGGGGCGTAGACCTCACGAAGCCATGGACTCAATAAGGCAGTGCGCGAACTGATGGTGGCTCCATAAAGGTGTAGGCTGTGTTTACGTGGAATGGATTGGGTCCTCTGGTCCAAGTGATCCAATAATTGCCTGGGAATGGTAACGTTCGACTACTAGGAGTCCATCTGCAGCCATTCGTGAACTTCACGTTCCCAAAAAACGATGGAGTTTTTATGCGTCAGGCCACAATTGTAAGTGATTGGTTCGAAGAATATTCTCGACAGTTAGAGCGAGTGATCTGGCCACCCAGACCGCCTGACATGAATTCCATCGAGGATTTATGCGACATAATCGAGAGGTTGGCAGTTATGGTAGGCTACAGAGGCAGTATGGCTCATTATTTCTGCAGGGGACTTCCAACGACTTGTTGAGGCCATGCTACGTCGAGTTGCTGCACTGCGCTTGGTAAAGTAAGCTCAGACAAGATGTTAGTCTCACCTCAGTCTATTACTTGCAATCAACATTCCGGCGGGTACACCGGTTATTAATGTACCATCATTTCACATTTGCAATGGCTTATCTCGCGCATACATTAACCTGTGGTCTTGCAAAGTCAATCACTTAAATATGTTAGCCAGATAAATGTATTCCCGAGATGCCATTAGTCAACGTTAATTACTTCTTGGTGTTCCTATTTTTTTTTTTTTGTGGTTTTAGGGCGCACAACTTCAATGGTCATTAGCGCCCAGACTACGTTAGGAATGCACCGCCAGGCACAAGTTTAAAACAGCAACTAAAAGGGAAAACACGATAAAAGACAGACTGACAGGCATAGGATTAAAAAAACAGCATAATCAAAGGTCCTTAGAGAGGTTGGTCAAGTTGATAAAATGAAGAACGCGAGCAGCTGCTCGTGGGTCATCCGCTAAAATGGCATCTAGACTACATGGCAGGCCAAGATCAAGACGCAGTGTGTTAAAATCCGGGCAGGACGTTAAAATGTGGCGGACCGTCAGCAACTGCCCACATGGGCAGTGTACAGGGTGGTCCATTGATCGTGACCGGGCCAAATATCTCAAGAAATAAGCGTCAAATGAAAAAAAACTGCAAAGAACGAAACTTGTCTAGCTTGAAGGGGGAAACCAGATGGCGCTATGGTTGGCCCGCTAGATGGCGCTGCCATAGGTCAAACGGATATCAACTGCCTTTTTTAAAAATAGGAACCCCCATTTTTAATACTTATTCGTGTAGTACGTAAAGAAATATGAATGTTTTAGTTGAACCACTTTTTTTCGCTTTGTGATAGATGGCGCTGTAATAGTCACAAACATATGGCTCACAATTTTAGACCAACAGTTGGTAACAGGTAGGTTTTTTAAATTAAAATACAGAACGTAGGTACGTTTGAACATTTTATTTCGGTTGTTCCAGTGTGATAAATGAACCTTTGTGAACTTATCATTTCTGAGAACGCATGCTGTTACAGCGTGATTACCTGTAAATACCACATTAATGCAATAAATGCTCAAACTGATGTCCGTCAACCTCAATGCATTTGGCAATACGTGTAACGACATTCCTCTCAATAGCGAGTAGTTCGCCTTCCGTAATGTTCGCACATGTATTGACAATGCGCTGACGAATGTTGTCAGGCGTTTTCGGTGGATCACGATAGCAAATATCCTTCAACTTTCCCCACAGAAAGAAATCCGGGGACGTCAGATCCGGTGAACATACGGGCCATGGTATGGTGCTTCGATGACCAATCCACCTGTCACGTAATATGCTATTCAACACCGCTTCAACCGCACGCGAGCTATGTGCCGGACTTCCATCATGTTGGAAGTACATCGCCATTCTGTCATGCAGTGAAACATCTTGTAGTAACATCGGTAGAACATTACGTAGGAAATCAGCATACATTGCACCATTTAGATTGCCATTGATAATATGGGGGCCAATTATCCGTCCTCCCATAATGCCGCACCATACATTAACCCGCCAAGGTCGCTGACGTTCCACTTGTCGAAGCCATCGTGGATTTTCCGTTGCCCAATAGTGCATATTATGCCGGTTTACGTTACCGCTGTTGGTGAACGGCGCTTCGACGCTAAATAGAACGGGTGCAAAATATCTCTCATCGTCCCGTAATTTCTCTTGTGCCCAGTGGCAGAACTGTACACGACGTTCAAAGTCGTCGCCGTGCAATTCTTGGTGCATGGAAAAATGGTACGGGTGCAATCGATGTTGATGTAGCATTCTCAACACCGACGTTTTTGAGATTCCCGATTCTCGCGCAGTTTTTCTGCTACTGATGTGTGGATTAGCTGCGACAGCAACTAAAACATCTACTTGGCCATCATCATTTGTTGCAGGTCGTGGTTGACGTTTCACATATGGATGAACACTTCTTGTTTCCTTAAATAACGTAACTATCCGGCGAACGGTCCGGACACTTGGATGATATCATCCAGGATACCGAGCAGCATACATAGCACACGTCCGTAGGGCAATTTGATCACAATAGCCATACATTAACACGATATAGACCTTTTCCGCAATTAGTAAACGGTCCATTTTAACACGGGTAATGTATCACGAAGCAAATACCGTCCGCACTGGCGGAATGTTACGTACTTATACGTTTGTGACTATTACAGCGCCATCTATCACAAAGCGAAAAAAAGTGGTCCAACTAAAACATTCGTATTTCTTTACGTACTACACGAATATGTAATAAAAAATGGGGGTTCCTATTTAAAAAAACGCAGTTGATATCCGTTTGACCTATGGCAGCGCCATCTAGCTGACCAACCATAGCGCCATCTGGTTTCCCCCTTCAAGCTAGACGAGTTTCGTTCTTTGTAGTTGTTTCGTTTGATGCTTATTTCGTGAGATATTTGGCCCGGTCACGATCAATGGACCACCCTGTATAAGTAAACGTTATGGCTGCGCCCAGAATGCATGCATCAAAGGTGTGCCCAATTGTTCAGTGGAAAAGATGTTTTCTGTTTCGGAAATATCTAAAAATTATCTCCGGACCACTGATTTGGAAGACAGACACGAAACATTATCTGTTTTGCAAATTGTAAGGCAAACTGGAATTTTTATGATATAAATGATGATTCTGTTAAAAGGGTTTTGGATGAAAAAAATTCTGGGATTAATCCTACAGCATGACAATTATTGAACTAGATGAAGTAAAATCGTCATCACTTCTGAACGATTTGCGTCAGGACGTACAAACTGCACGGTTGGCCGCGGGGCATGATGGGAATTTCATTAGGATCGGTTCGTCAATAGGAAAAATTGGCGCATTTGCGGGACTGAGAATCCGCATTTCGCGATCGCGAAGTCTCTTCACCCTCAACATGTGAATGTGTGGTGTGCAACGTCCAGTAACGGAATAATCGGTGCGATATTCCTTGATGGCACAGTGGCTAGCGAACGGTACGAGAAGGTTTTGGAATGTGATTTCAGCCTCGTTATCCACAGTGACACTGATTTCGACGAGATATGGTCCACGCAAGTCGAAGCTCGACCCATCGAAGAGGAGAGTGTCCTGGACCGCATTCTGACTCTGGGGTACCCAGAGGCCACTGGGGCATGGGCCTCGATTGGCCACCATATTCTCCGGATCTGAACACATGTGACTCCTTTTTGTGTGGCTATGTTAAAGACAAAGTGTACAGCAAAAACCCCAAAACCAATGCTGAGCTGAAAACAGGCATTCAGGAGGTCATCGACTGCATCGATGTTCGGACACTTCAGTGAGTCGTGCAGAATTTCGCTATTCGTCTGCGCCACATCATCACCAATGATGGCAGACATATCGAAGACGTCATAACCTAAATCCGAATATCTGTAGTGAAGTTTACATGTTGAATAAAATATGTGCACGGCGTATTTTGTAAATAATTTATGTTTCTTTTTATAGTTCAATAATTGTCACACTCTACTTACTAAGTTAACGGTACTAATCACGATTTCACATTATAATTACTACTTTTCGTTAGACGAATGAACTGTTTCTGTCTGATTTGGTTCGTTGTCGTGGTAAGGTGAGAATGACTATTGCATTTCCCTCACAGATCCTCTTCCCCCTCCCCCCTTTTCACTTTTCATCCACAATACGAGACCACGTAACCTGAGACTGTTAGTTCCTCACTCCGATAAGGGTATCTCTTTCACCAGAGAATGATACCTGTAAGATGAAAGTGCACTGTCCGTGACATGTCTCTACTGCTTCCATAACTGATTACACTTTTTTGTAATATGAGCAGTAAAAAAACACGTGAAAGCTATTGCAATCTACGTCCATTCGAACCTTCTAACTGTGATCAATCATTGGTTCCCTCTACAATTTTCACCAACCATGCTGCCTTTCACTACCAATGTAACTATTCCTTGGAGCTTCAGGATGATCCCCATCAACAGATACTTTATTTTAGTCAACTTGTGCCACGAATTTCTTTCCCCGCTGATTAGTTTCAGTACGTCTTCAGTAGCCACCCTATCTACCCATTTTTCTTGAGCATTCTTCTGTAGCACCACATTTCAGAATCTTATGTTCCCCTCTTCTCTGTGTTGTTTATCTTTCACGCTTCACTTTCAGACAGATACTTTAAAAAACCTAGCCCTCACTTAAATTTATATAAAATGTTAATGTCTTTCTTTCTCTCTCTCGAAAAGCTTTTCTTGCTATTGGAAGTCTGCATTTTGTGTCCCCTTTTTCATGCCATTGTCAGTTATTTTGCTCTTCAAGTAGCAATATTCGTCTACTATTGTCTCTTTCCCAAACTGAATTCCTTTCCGCAACTCCTGATTTAATTCTTTTACATTACGTTACCATTGTTTCACTTTTGGCGATGTTTACTTTACAATCTCTGTCCAAATTACTATCTGTTCCGTTCATTCGACCTTCCAAGTCCTTCGTTGTCTCTAATAGAGTCACAATGCCATCGGCAAACCTCAAAGTTCTTATTGCGTCTCCCTGGATTTTAATACCTTTTTCCTCGCTTTCCTTTGATGTTTGCACTGTGTACAGCTTGGATAACGCGGGGGATGGGCTACAGCATGGCTTGACTCTCTTCTCAACTATTACTTCCCTTTCATGAAACTGCAGTGTCATTTCCGCATGTTGTTTATGTATTTATCTATACCACCTTCAAAAATTCAAAGAGCTTTTTCCAGTCAACATTGTCAAAAGCTTCCTCGTAATCTACAAATGCTATACACTTAGGTTAGCCTTTCTTCAGTCCTCTAAGATAAGTTGTAGGGACATTACTGCCTCACGCTTCATATATTTCTCCAGAACCCAAACTGATCTTCCTCTAGGTCGACTGTCACCATTCTTCTGCAAACAGCTCGTGCAAGTATTTGGCAACCATTATTTTTTACGCTGGTGGTTCGGGTATATTCACAGCTGTCAGCACCTGCTTCCTTTCGAGTTCAGTAATAGCGCACTCTGATCTAATGAAACACTGTTCCTTGAACAGCTCGGAGCTTTCACTAACGTAATAAACTAAAGCCGCAGTTGGTTTAAACGCCACAGCGCCTTACTGGGCAGGCTCCTACTGAAGGTGCTATGCCCTTGACTACCGCTGACTTCTGAACTGTCTTACTGAGCCATTATTGGGGAATCTACTTCCTCTGTGCACTCCGTGGCACAGCTCAAATCGTCATTATTCACAAAAGCAAATCATTGTCAGAGGCGAAAATGTCAATAAATTACATAAAAACTCTTGGACCGTATGTTTAAACAAAAAACTGTTGATATTCTTCTTCTTCTTCTGCTTCTTCTTCTTCTACCAATCCAGGATTAAGCCTTATGACCCGTCCCGGCCTCACCATTTCTTCCTCGATCTTCCCATACTCCTTCATCCAATAAGGTTGTTTTCAAGTGGCTCTGAGCACTAAGGGACTAAACGTCTGAGGTCATCAGTTCCCTAGAACTTAGAACTACTTAAACCTAACTAAGCTAAGGACATCACACACATCCATGCCCGAGGCAGGATTCGAACCTGCGCGGTTCCAGACTGTAGCGCCTAGAACCGCTCGGCCACTCCGGCCGGCAAGGTTGTTTTCCATCGCTTGTCGAGGGATTCCCTGAGGTGACATATGCAATACATTTTCTGTCCAATCCTGCTTTCGTTGGATTACTTTTTCAGTTAATGGCTACACACACAATTCTTTCCTTATTTTTTCATTTCTTTTTCTGTTTTTCTTGTGAAACATTTTACTGATGTAATTCCTGAAGTTGTTTTACATATTTTAATCTTAATGCCCAAGTTTCTGCTCCATATACTGTAGTACTATGAGTAGTTCCACGACTTTATAAAATTTCATTTGGGTTTCTCTTTTAGTTTTATCCTTCAGTGGTCTTCTTATCGTGCCACATGTTTGTTGACAGGTGTTATTTCCTTGTTTATGTCCTTCTGTTCTTCAGAATTTATGTCAGATCCCAGATACTGTAAATGGGACGCCTGTTCTATTACTATGTTATTGATGATTATTTAAGTCGTTATAGGGTACTTTCCTAAAAATGCAATTCTTTTCGTTGTTATATCTGTTGATAGTAGTTAGGCTTACGTTGTTTAATCTGTGAACCGATGTTTTTAACTTTTCTTCATTATCCTATATGATCACCCAGTGGTCGGCAAAAAACATTGTATTTATAAAATTTCCTGTCCAGTTCTTATGTCTTGAGGTATTCTGTCCATCATCTATTCCCTGACAAGGTCGCCGATGTGGATGTTGAACAGTGTTGGTGACATACTACTACCTTGCCTTACTCCCTGGTTTATCTTCGTATCTTGTGTCGGTTCTTTGCCAGTATCTATTCTTATTTTGGAGCATAAACTTAGGCATACCTTCACCAGACGTCTGGGGGAACTTCTTTTCTCCATTACTGACCAGAGTTTTTTTCCTGTGGATGGCGTCAAATGCGTTCTCAAAGTTGATAACCGCTAGGTGTGTCTCGAAACTAAACTCTTGTCCTTTTTGTATAATTTGTTTCCGAGAGAAAACATACCCTGCACAAAATTTTCCTTCACGAGAGGCTGCTTGCTCTTCTGATAAAGTTGAATCAGAGATGTTTCGAAGACTGGTTTCCCTGTGATGAGTTGTGTTTCTTCTGTCTCCTTTTTTAAACAGTATAGTAACTTCATCACACCAACAGACTCTCGGTACTTCACATGAATGTCAACACGTGATTCTGAATACTTGAAATGTTCCACCGTAGGTTATCAGCCCTGATTTAATTCCACTAATCCAGGTGCTTTTCTATTTGTCGTTTTCATGAATGATTGTAATTCATTCAAATCTAATAGATGTAACCCTTCCTATACTTTCTCTTCCGTTGATTCTTCTGCGTCCGGATTATATCATGATTTTATGTAGCGATTTATCCAGTCTTCTGAATGAATTACATTTAGATTTGCAGTATCTTTATCTGTTATTTTTAGTTGTCTGATCAGTTTATATGCTATTGATATGTTATAGATAATTTCGTAATTGAATACATGATGTCTCTAATGACAACTAAGAGAGACACTGTCTGGGTTATGTGCTATTCTTTATTCGGTTCCGACCCATGATACAAGTATAATAAATTCAAGTGTACTTTAGGATTCTCGGCGTGTTGAGAAACAGCATTTGATGTGTTGGTTGTTTAGATTTGAAAATTGCCTAATTTACAAATTGAAACCAGTTACCTGAATAAGAAGTAACAGTTGATTCAAACAGTGTCTTTTCTCATTTTGAAGAAAATTTTCGTAATGAAATCAACATTTCAGAAGAATAACAATGGAAAACCTCTCGACACAATAACAGCTATAAACACAGTTAAAACAAATCCAAGTGATGACTGGGCCCGACGTTCCGTAACTTCGGTGATCGCTGAAATTAAACTGGTAGTCGTCTTCGAAAACTTCGAGAAATTGTTTATTTTCCTTTGGCTTTAAATGTTCTCTGAGATGTCTACTTTATCATAGTGGTCATCCCAAATTTGCCAGAAACTTCGTTATCGAGTTACAAGGTGATTTGTGAAAAAATGTGTCCGAAAACCAATTACAACGGGAAGAAATAGTCGACATGTAATATGAACGGCGTCCTAACAGGAATTATAGAAATTATGAACGTGCTCGAACTTGATATCGGATCAGCCCGTTACAAATTCTGCACAAAAGCAAACAAATAGAGCGAGCAAATCAACGGATGACAGCACGGCCACTACGGCCTCGAAGAAGATGGAGGAGAACCTCCTTTGGGATCAAGAACGATTGACGTATGGGCCAGGTATCGCTGACAAGAGGTATGTTTAACTTAACTACAAAAAATATAACCCAAAACTTTTAACGAGTTTTTCTCGAAACCGTATTTTTCAAAAAGGCAGGAAATATAACTTAAGAATGGTAACTGCGATTTTTATCGGAATTTGACGCCGCCATTCTAAATTGTATTCTCTATCCTCGTACCTAGCTGTTTTGCGGTTTCTTCAAAATTCTATTTCCAGCACAGGCTTTTGTCCAGGTTTTGTGGGCGAAGAAAATGTCATGTGGTTTCAATGTGGCATCATTTTGTTAGAACTTAATTAGTATGTGTGCCGATGGAAAACAATTTGAAAAGGACTTACACAAAATCACTATTGGTGGCATCTATCACGTTTAGCTGTGTCCTGCCAGTGCTGAAGCCTCTCTCTTGCATTTGGCTGCACTAAGGGGGCGGTACATGAGATAAAGCTTTTCCTGCTGCGAAGGCATGTAGCAACAGAGTTGTGACCATGAAACGGATGGTTATCATCAGCATTCACTTCGCTCGTTAAGGGTGTTGGTGTTACTATCCGTCTGATGTCAGGCGGAGCTATTCCTCCCCAGAACTGAATTATCTCAATTGGAAATGGTATCGAGCATTCTGTCACCTGGCGGCAAGTTTAGTGAAGAGCAATGTCAGCTTGTTTCGAATGGCAAGATTGGTAACACACAGAGGGAGCATATTTTCCTGCCCAGTAACACAAGGCTAAAGCCGACGTCCGAAGCACATGTGAACAAGCTCCACAACTTGTGCCTTTGAGTTTTATTGAGATATTTTTTGTTTCTGTGACCTTTATTGTTAGGCACTGTCGTACTGCTCCTTGAATACCAGGCTCCTGTCAAGAGTAATGCCGAGGAATTCACGGGTACAGCCATGAGACTTTAACTTGTAGTTGGCTTGTTTGCTACGATTTGGCTACAGATTGTTGGTTTCGTAATACTCTCCTTTGTCGTCAAGAGCAGACGAAAGTTGTCTTTTGACACCTTCAAATGTCTTTTGCTGTGTCGAGAGGGCCAGGCCGTCGGCATAAATAAATGAGCTGCAAGAAAAGTTACGTGGTTGGTTGCCGGTGTACGTGTTAAAAAATGTGGGAGCTATAACACTTTCTTGGGGAAGGCCTTTTTTTTTGTTTTCCACCACCGATTCCGACAGTCTGGACGTATCTTCATACGGCAAGAGGTGAGAACACATAATGCACTCAGGAACACTGTCGATCATTGTCCTCCTGGTGGCCCAGGCGTTACGGCGTCGGCATGCATAATAATGCGCAGGCGTACTGACTTTTAAATCTTCGAACACGACACATACGGCGGTCAGCGTTGTTGAGACACTGTACTCAATCTCCATGTGCTCCATTTTATAAATGAATTCGACCCTGATTTCGTTTTTATGGATGATAATGCGCAACCGCATCGAACAGCGCAAGTGATGAAGCTCTGGGGAGGATGAAACGCATGTACAACTAATACACTCCTGGAAATTGAAATAAGAACACCGTGAATTCATTGCCCCAGGAAGGGGAAACTTTATTGACACATTCCTGGGGTCAGATACATCACATGATCACACTGACAGAACCACAGGCACATAGACACAGGCAACAGAGCATGCACAATGTCGGCACTAGTACAGTGTATATCCACCTTTCGCAGCAATGCAGGCTGCTATTCTCCCATGGAGACGACCGTAGAGATGCTGGATGTAGTCCTGTGGAACGGCTTGCCATGCCATTTCCACCTGGCGCCTCAGTTGGACCAGCGTTCGTGCTGGACGTGCAGACCGCGTGAGACGACGCTTCATCCAGTCCCAAACATGCTCAATGGGGGACAGATCCGGAGATCTTGCTGGCCAGGGTAGTTGACTTACACCTTCTAGAGCACGTTGGGTGGCACGGGATACATGCGGACGTGCATTGTCCTGTTGGAACAGCAAGTTCCCTTGCCGGTCTAGGAATGGTAGAACGATGGGTTCGATGACGGTTTGGATGTACCGTGCACTATTCAGTGTCCCCTCGACGATCACCAGTGGTGTACGGCCAGTGTAGGAGATCGCTCCCCACACCATGATGCCGGGTGTTGGCCCTGTGTGCCTCGGTCGTATGCAGTCCTGATTGTGGCGCTCACCTGCACGGCGCCAAACACGCATACCACCATCATTGGCACCAAGGCAGAAGCGACTCTCATCGCTGAAGACGACACGTCTCCATTCGTCCCTCCATTCACGCCTGTCGGGACACCACTGGAGGCGGGCTGCACGATGTTGGGGCGTGAGCGGAAGACGGCCTAACGGTGTGCGGGACCGTAGCCCAGCTTCATGGAGACGGTTGCGAATGGTCCTCGCCGATACCCCAGGAGCAACAGTGTCCCTAATTTGCTGGGAAGTGGCGGTGCGGTCCCCTACGGCACTGCGTAGGATCCTACGGTCTTGGCGTGCATCCGTGCGTCGCTGCGGTCCGGTCCCAGGTCGACGGGCACGTGCACCTTCCGCCGACCACTGGCGACAACATCGATGTACTGTGGAGACCTCACGCCCCACGTGTTGAGCAATTCGGCGGTACGTCCACCCGGCCTCCCGCATGCCCACAAATGCCCTCGCTCAAAGTCCGTCAACTGCACATACGGTTCACGTCCACGCTGTCGCGGCATGCTACCAGTGTTAAAGACTGCAATGGAGCTCCGTATGCCACGGCAAACTGGCTGACACTGACGGCGGCGGTGCACAAATGTTGCGCAGCTAGCGCCATTCGACGGCCAACACCGGGGCTCCTGGTGTGTCCGCTGTGCCGTGCGTGTGATCATTGCTTGTACAGCCCTCTCGCAGTGTCCGGAGCAAGTATGGTGGGTCTGACACACCGGTGTCAATGTGTTCTTCTTTCCATTTCCAGGAGTGTATGTAACGTAGCTACAACCAATATTGCCTTCCTGTAAGCCCTCAACAGATCCTTACAAGAAAAACTTAAAAGTAACATTTGGATAAGCTATCTGACTGGGTATTTGAATAAGAATTTACAAGTGATACAGAGTCTGCCTTGTGCAACGGAATTTACTGGTTTAGAGTACATGAAATGTTGTGGTGTGTCTCTGTTTTCGCCCTACGTTTTGCACTCACCTCTTTAGATGACTGCCTTTTTCCATGTGGTTTACAGCAATTCCCAGCAGCATGCAGCAGTAGCGGCTAAAGCTTCTTGCTACTAAGAACGAATGTAATAAAAAGGAGTTTGCTTGGGTCCTGTTAACTACTAAATAACTTGTGAGAATGGATTTCATAAATTAAGTCTATTTAAAACTTCAGAATCATCATTATCAATAATAGACACTGACAATTACAATGACATAGGTATCAATAATGACGAGTGCCAGATTAACTAGCTATTTCAATTTCAAAGTTAGGTTAACATTTAACAACCACAGCATTTATTTATTAATTAGATGTGGAGAATAATGATTATTGTCTGGAGGATAAGGAGGCTTCTTTAAGTGACAAGGAAGACTCGGACTAACAATCACGAGCTTCACCCTGCAATTGGTTTGGCGCTATGCGTGCGAATTTTACCTTGAATTCCATCTTCAAGCGTAGTTAAGTCATCTAAATCTCTCGTGGCTATATAAATGATGGTTCAAATGGCTCTGAGAACTATGGGACTTAACATCTGTGGTCATCAGTCCCCTAGAACTTAGAACTACTTAAACCTAACTAACCTAAGGACATCACACACACCCATGCCCGAGGCAGGATTCGAACCTGCGATCGTAGCAGTCGCGCGGTTCCGGACTGCGCGTCTAGAACCTATATAAATGAAATCAGGCCTTGAGTGTAGTAAGATCTGCCATGACCAACGTAAGGGCAGCACGACACGTCTTCTGTCTCCGAGCTCTCGGCCGACACTACTACTTCCACTCTCGCAGACAGACCTCGTCTCACAACAATGATTAGAATCGCGCTGCCATGTTTCCCCCTCAGATTGTTACTATCGATATTTGAGTGCTTACGCAATGCAACGAATAGCGTTAAGTTGGCTATATTGTTTTCAATGTAATGGAGAGTTCTGACACACTCCTTACAAGGAGAGGATATTCGGCGAATGGACTGACTAGCCCTTTCTTCCGACGTAAATCCCGTTGAGCAGCTGTGGGATGCGGTGGGGTACCGTATTGCAGCACTTCCACAGGAGCATCCAGCAGTTATCAACCGCTCTGCTGGAGGAATGGAACGCCGTACCACAAGAACGCCTTACTCATCTCATGGTCAGTGTGGGAGCACATTGCAGAGCATGCGCTGCCTTCGTTTGTGGTAACGTAACCTTTTACGAACCGCGTCCCGCATTTTCTAATGTCCAGGAGACCACAATAAACCGCGGTTACTTTTCTGCAATTATTTGAATAAAAGAGTCATTTCTGTTCGTCTGATTGCGTGTTTCTTTAAGTTACTTCCTGTACTATACTGTATGGTCCAAGTGATGCGAAAGTTACTTCCGTCGCTAAGTTACGCGCACCAGTGTACGGTAAGCCTAGTTTACAGGACGACATTGGGTTGCACCACTCGTTACGTGGCATGTGTTGCACGCAAATGGTTTTGTATTTGACTGTAGACATGGCGAAACCAGTATACACTTCAGTTTTGCCGTTTTGCGGGTTCCTGGGTTGTGTCTGAAATGAAAGTTTTGACAGCTGCACGTCGCACGAGCTGTGATGGAGTTAAAGATTGTTGCGTGGGAATCGCTACATAAGAAAAAAAATAAGAAACGTGTTTCGATTCGTGACTAGATGAAGAAAAGACGTCAGTTCGGTTGCTCAGCATCCTTGCTGAAATAATTTGTAATGGAAGACCCAAGAAGTTCTTTAAAAATCCTATAATGTCACGAGAACTGTTCTCGTTTCTTCTAAATGGAGTCAATTATGCGATAAGGAATAAAGATACGGTAACACATGAAGCACTGCCGCCAGAACTGCATGCATTACAATCGAGAACACTCGGCATGCTATAAGATGCGGATTTAGTTGTTTATGACACTTTTTCATTAACACCAATAATTAACATTAACAGTAATAATTAGCAACATTAACATTATTAACATTGATAGTAGTAATTATTCGAACAGGCTGCATTAAGAAGAGAATGGTTTGCAGACTACTCTCTTGAAGATAGATGTGTACAGTGGCAATATTTCAAAATTCAAACATATGTGAATGGGGAACACTGCTGTAACGTTTTTTGCTTTTATTTTTTTTCATTCAGTTGTATATGTGCTCCTAATTCAATAAATTTTGTCCTGCAGCTCAGATGTTGTCAAACTATTTATGTTTTGATCGTACGTGCCAGTCTCAGGAGCAGCAATATATTGCTTATTTTTGTAATCAGCATTACTGAAATCCCACAAACACCTATGCAAAGCATAGATATCCAAAAAGCGAACATTATTTTCCGTTTCCCGCTTCATATTTCAGTTTCTCTACACTCTACAACCACAAATAACCTCAAAACTCATGCAACTAATGTCGTCAACGTTAGAACACGCCGAAAGTGTTTAGTTTCACCGACGAGTTGCGTAAACGCGCTGAGCGCAAGCGCAATGGCCGTTGGCGCAGTTGCCTGCAACCTAGTGTCGCCGTGTGAAACTAGGCTTTAGAGATGGGCAAACTGAAACACGTAAATGTTTCGATACGGTGTTTCGAAACAGTGAAACAGTTTGTGTTTTGTAATCTAATAAACCTACACATTTTATCATCTTGAATGTCTACTGTATAAGTATGTCCATATAAACACAAATGAGGTGCGAGAGCGCTAATCATATCGCAGAAAGTATGAAACTATCACTTAGGCGTCTTGGCAGTTTCGTATTTCCTGCAGCAAATGCGCTGCTTTTGTGTCATGTGAGTTTCATACTTTTCAATTGGCTGAGGAAAACCTTAGCTGAAGACAGAAGAACCACCACCAACGGAACTGGAGGTGCGAGCAAACTGCTGAAACAACAGATATGCTACTGGGATTCCCACATTCCATTAGTATGGCTAATATACCCACCCTGCTAATTTCCATTCACACACAAAGGGAATCATTGTGGATAATAGACACAGTGACTATAGACTCACAAATAACGCCAAATAATTCGAATAAATAACAAAATATAACAGAAAAAATTTTGTGTTTCAAGGTGTTTAGAACCGTAACTATAAATTTACGATGCTTCCCGTTCACCATTACACTATCAGTGATATGTCAAACAGATTGCTTGCAATTATACCTACATCAAATTTATGTACATGTCTAATAACTGTCACTCTACGCCTTTTTTTATTTAAAATGTTGTAGTCTTACTTGCGTTTCTTAATATGATTACTGTACATGAACAGAGAAGCGTATGTTATACAAAAAAAAGTGTAATTTAACTGAATGATTTTCACATATTTATTATTTTGAATGTGAATAGCATGCGTTGTTTTATTGTTTGGTTAGTGTTTATAAAGCACATGTTACGCCATTTCGGAATAGGACAGTCAGCTAGAAACGAAGCTTTATTTTCGGATATCTTAAGCTTCATGCCATTGCTTGTCAAAAGATTTCGACACTCTTGAAAGTGTTTCACGAAGTGGTATGTTGTGTTTCAGTACCTGTGCCGAGCCCGAATCTCGTCCGGCGAAATGAAACATCACTGTTTCGATACAATTAGTCCGTTCCAGGCGCAGGTGGACTGAAACAGTCTTATTTTGAAACAACGATACAGTTTCTGTGTTTGGCTCGAGATCCGAGACAGGGGCTGAATGAAACACCACTGTTTCGAAACAGTGAACCATAGCCGTTCCGAAACACTGAATCAGTTCCAGGTATCGATACACTGTATCGAAACATAGAAACAGTGGCCAAGTCTATTAGGCTTTATTGTAGAACGGCGTCACGGCAGGAGTAGTAGTAGCCGCCGATTTGGGAAGGAAAAAACCAGAGTCCGCGACAGATGCAATAGATGCTGCAGGCAAAGAAGTGTGCAGAAGCGGCGTGTGACGCAGGGCTCGTAATGTGGCTGACGTGAGCTGGGAGCCCCGGTCGTTTGCCGGCAGAGAGAGAGACTAGCGGTGTTTACACCGACTGAAGGCAGCTCAGCCGCATCGCTGCGCGCCGGGGGCCGGTGACTCCCAGATCAGCCTGCCAGATGTCGTCAGCGTGCGTCACCAAACAGCCTCATTGCTTTCAAAGGGGGGCGCAGACGGCCGGAATAAGCAATGGGCCGAGCCCCCAGGAATTCCCGCTGACAATTCGAACCCGACGGCGAGCGGACGCAACACCTTTTTATGCCTTGTTTTTTTTTTTATTGGTTGATGGTAACTGTACTATTCTTGAACATAATACTGATACGCGATCGTTCGAGAAATAAGCGAAAATTTTGAATTACGCGCCAACGGAGATACAAGAGAACCTCCCCATCGCACCCCCCTCAGATTTAGTTATAAGTTGGCACAGTGGATAGGCCTTGAAAAACTGAACACAGATCAATCGAGAAAACAGGAAGAAGCTGTGTGGAACAATGAAAAAAAAAAAAAATAAGCAAAACATACAAACTGAGTAGTCCATGCGCAAGATAGGCAACATCAAGGTTAGTGTAAGCTCAGGAGCGCCGTGGTCCCGTGGTTATCGTGAGCAGCTGCAGAACGAGAGGTCCTGTGTTCAGCTCTTCTCTCGGGTGAAAAGTTTACTTTCTTTATTTTCGCAAAGTTATGATCTCTCCGTTCGTTTATTGACGTCTCTGTTCACTGTAATAAGTTTGTGTTTTGCGACCGCACCGCAAAACCTTGTGATTAGTAGAGGAAAGGACGTGCCTCTCCAATGGGAACCGAAAACATTTGATCGCAATGTCATAGGTCAACCGATTACTCCACAGGAAAACACGTCTGATATATTCTATGCGACACTGGTGACGGCATGTGCGTCACATGACAGGAATATGTTGTCGACCCACCTAACTTGTACGCTTGGCGAATGGGTAACAAGATTCTTCTACCTTGCCCGATTTAAGTTTTCTTGTGAATGTGATAATTACTCCCAAAAAAGTGATGAAAACATAAGAGTTTGTCACATAAACTGAAAATAAAAAGTTAAACTTTTCACTCTAGGGAACACTTGAACAAAGGACCTCTCGTTCCGCAGCTGCTCACGCTAACCACGGGACCACGGCGCACCTGACCTTACTTTACCCTAGATGTTGCCTATCTTGAGAATGGACTACTCAGTTTGTATGTTTTGCTTTTTTTTTTCATTGTTCCACACAGCTTCTTCCTGTTTTCTCGATTGATCTGTGTTCAGTTTTCAAGGTCTATCCACTGTCCCAACATATAACTAAATCTGAGGGTGGTGCGATCGATGGGGAGGTTCCCTTGTTAGTGGTGTGCCTTGATCATTACCTCCTTTGTAGGAACCATAGGAATAGAAAAATCTCCCGAGTGAGCAGTGCGTTCAGTGCATTTTGTCTATATTAAACTGGGTAACACTCATCTCACACTACTTACTGCGAAAGAGAAGCCATATCGTCAATCGATGCGCCAATATCGCCATATTCATTTTGACATATGTAGCTGTTTTGTAATATAAATTGCAGTATGCCGTTCCAAGGCAACGATGCACTGAAAATGTCTCACAGACACGTCACCCTTATCGTTAAATGTCAGTTAATAATGCATCGACAATATTAGCCTGCAAGAGATACTGTGATAACCGAGACCGAGACAAACACAAAATGACCAAGCCCTAGCGTAATGGAAAATGTCGTGGTTTCTGAGCTTAAGGATGTAGGTTCGCGTCCTGCTACCTACTAATACGAGGGCTATTCAGAAAGTAGGGAACGTTTTGGCATTAAAAAAAAACTAAGTAGTCTACAAGAAGTACATTTTATCATACACATCTGAAACAGCGACTGACATACCACTTTTCCACATAGTCACCAGTGACACTGAGGCACTTATCACAGCGGCGGACAAACTTTGAAAGACCTTCGTCGTAAAATTCTGCCGCCTGAGACTTCAGCCAGTGAGTCACGCCCGCCTGAAGTTCCACATCGTCGTCAAAGAGCTGCGTTGCAAGCCAGTTCTTCATCTTCGGGAACAAGTGGAAGTCGCTTGATGCAAGATCGGGGCTGTAGGGCGGATGAGGGAAAATTTCCCATTTGAATGAATTAAGGCGTTCTTTAGTGCGGTTTGCCGTCTGGGGTCGGGCATTGTCGTGCAAAAACAAAATTTTAGATGTCGGCGATTATTTTGAACTGCTCTTCTAGGGCTGTGCAAAGTTTGACAGTACAGGGCAGAATTTATAGTTGCTCCATGTTCGAGAAAATCAATAAGAAGCACACCTCGCCTATCCCAAAACACTGTCGCCACCAACTTCCTTGCTGACAAGGTTTGCAAACATTTTCTTGGTTTTTGGGGCAACCTTGTGTGCCCCCACTCCAAGGACTGTAATTTTGTCTCGCAATTGACGTGTTTCACCCGAGTCTCGTCACCGGTTGCGATTCGATCCAGTAATGAGTCACCATTCGCTGTTCTTTATAGTGCTCTGTAAGTATTTTGGGCACCCATCCTGTACAAAATTTGTGGTAGCCTTTGAGAGACAATTTCAAACAATAAAGTTCGTGAAACTTGTGGAAAAGAAAGTGAAAGCTCCGTTGTTGTGAAATGACGGTTTTCACGAATCGGTTCATCAACTTTAGCGACAAGATCGTCATCACAATGCTTGGACGTCGACTCTTCTCTTCATCATAAACGTTAGTTCGGTCATTTTTAAACCGAATGCACCATTTCCGGACGGAACATTCACTCATTACGTCGTTTCCGTACACTTCGCACAGTTCACGATAAATTTCTATCGGGTTTTTGCCAACAAAAACAGTATCACAGACCGCACCTCACAACTGGCGGGATTTTCGATTGCAGCGCACCACATACCAATGTATACACGATCGGCGCGCGCCTAGCGGCGTCAGACGGAAACGTTCACTTCTTTTTGAATAGCCCTCGTATTGTAAGATGGCAAGAACTATGCCCCTTACATGAAGTCATTAAAGATCACCTAACTCACGTTGAGCGAACAGTAGGGCTGAACAAAATGACTGACAAGACACAATGCATCTTGTAGAGGGTATAGTATGGACATATTGGAATAATTAATGTCGGGTGATGGTTTTAAAGTAATTCATACGACATGAAAACTTTGTGGAAACGAGTCGATTTACTGGACGCTAGTTTACCCCAGGGAAGCATTTAGAGTTTACCGTGGCCGGCTGGGGAACGGCGAAGGGAAGCGACAATAGACAGCTTAGGGAGGCTCAAGCTCTGAGAAAGCGGTAACGCGGCGCGGCCACCAGCCGCCTTAAGGTGAGTGACAGTGAGTTGGTGGTTGACCCTGACTCCATGCTGGTGTACCGGGAAACAGACGGAGAACTTGTACGCCTGTTGATTGATAAATGCCAGTCGTCCCGTCTTCTGTGAAACATGCAAGAAAGCCGTGCAAAGCTATGGTGGAGCGGTCAACAGAGGTCAAAATATGCGTGTTCGTGACTGTAGCAACTTCACGCTGAATTCATGGTCCGCAGAGTCTGAAGCAAATCGGGTGAAGAGTGACAGAATGAAATACACCGGCCTCTGATGGGAACGTAGGACCAAGGAATTTGAAGTACTCTCCTGGGAGTCAGAATTCCAGAAAACTTGGTGTTGTGCAGACGCTAACCTTGATGGGTGGCCTGGGAGGAGCTAAATAACAGGAGAGGAAGGGAAATTTTGTGGGAGTTTGTACACTTCCGAGAGCGGGCATTGGTCGGCGCTGGCAAGCGACGCATAATTAACGTGACTTGGGCTGCAATTGGCGTAAGTAATTTTGCTGGAGGGGAAACCGAGGCGAAGAGCGGACTATGAGAAGTCTCCATAGAGGTCTTCCATTCCCAGCTTGCCTAGAGTGCGGATGTGGCGTTCTTTACTCAGTTTGCCTGAGAAAGAGTGAGCATCTCTGCAGTTTAGGACTTAGCAAAGGGAACGATTGAGCTTGGAGATAGGAAGTTTTGGTTCAGCTATGTACTGAGCAAGATAGCTAGGAGTGAATAGACGAGCGCAGCCTTGCAGCACCACGAGGTCGGCCGACGTCCACACAACGACGACGCTCCGCCACGCTATATTCGGTGATATTGCGCCCGCTCCGGCCACTGATTAATTTGTTGGATCACATCGGCAAAGTTTCCACGAAGGTTTCATGGGCCGTGTATTGTAGAATTCTTCTCGCACTTCGCATTACGCCTGGGTCAGTCGGTAGGAATTACTCTTGATTTATCGCGCTTTACTCAACGCAAACGCAATTTATTACCGCTACCTGTTAGGAGAGTCATGTAATGTGATGATTGAAGGTCGTGAGTTAAAATAAATCTGTGCTAATCGACTGCATCTGTTTTCAATCAAGTAGTTGAAATCCCAAGTCACTTTCTTAATTAATTTTATGTTCAACATTTGCATCTGGTGTTCAATAGCTGAATATAACATCAATGTGCACCCCTTTTTAATTAAAAGGGATCAATTCTGAATCAATTAATGTCAACACTGCCACCGCAGTTCAATTAGGAGTCACAGGGCCTTATTACTTTCTTTGCGTTATCCGATATTGCGGCAGTTTTGCACTCTCTGTTGATCTGTTAGTCAATTACCTGGGGTGAACACACACCAAAACCAGATAAGTGACGGGTGGGGTGTTACAGTATTTCTGGGACTTTCCAATATTCGATATTATTTAACATTTCCGTTTGACTACAAAACTAAGGATGAAATAAATACTTCACTGTTCATTTGGCTGGTTGATTCGGGGGGAGGGGACCAAATAGCAAAGTCATCGGTTCGATCGGATTAGGGAAGGATGGGGAAGAAGTCAGACGTGCCCTTTCAAAGGAACCACGCCAGAATCTGCTTGAATTCTGGATGGCCGGACGCGGGGTTGAACCGTCGTCCTCCCGAATGCGGGTCCAGTGTGTTAACCACTGCGCCCCCTCGCTCGGTGCTGTTTGTTTCCAAATATGTGGCGATTACGGAGTGTGAGGTTAGGCAGCAAACGAACCGAAGAGGACGGCTGTAATTTTTGCTACTGAAGCGTGTAGCAATGAAATTCATATTCCTCCTTGTCGCAGATATTCCGTTGTTTATTTCAGAATATGTGTTCTTAAGCAGGAACCGAAGAGGACAGCTTAAATTGTTGCAGCTGAAGCGAGGAACAATAATATTCATATTCTTTCTTGTCAAAAATATTTAGCGGGTAACACTAATTTCACAAGCTTTTATGCAAGCCAATGGCATTTCCGGTTACTATATTTGTGCTGTCAACGACATGTGTGAGCTGTTTGCGAGAGAGGTCTGCATCAAACACTAACGAAAGTCAGTAGCACTTTCGATATTGTGAGTGACGTCAAAATTACTTCACGTTTGCAGGAAGTGTTGTAAAATGAGTACTACCCCCATTAAACTGGGGTTGTCTTGTGATGTCGAGGTACCGCTGTTTGCATACACTTTCTGCAGAGTTAGACACTTTAATATTAGACATACTTGTCGCGTTTTTATTATTTGTTTATTCATAATAGCAGCAATGAATTACTGTCGTTGCAACGGATGCAAAGGCAAGTGCGTGAAAAGAGAAAAAAATTGTGTTATATGCTTACGTTTCCGTTTTGTCCCGTTTAGGCTGCATTTCAAATAAAAATTTTAAATCTGCTGATGTATGAGCAAAATGGATAGAATTGTTGAGCAAAGTCTTTGGCCATTCTCAGCAGTCATTTCTAATAGCGAATTCTGTCTTGGTCTTCACACGCAATGAAAATGTACAACTAAATACGTATCTTTCTTTTGATAGAGAAACTCAAAAGAGACTGTATAGGACTTAGATTTTTTCCCCTTCATTCATTTCTGATAGCTCATGCCTGCGTTATTTCAGGTCAGTTTCGTTCTTTTTAATAGGAATATACTTATCACATCATACTCTGCAATATGAGGAAACATTCTGTGTTATGTTCAGAAGTAGAATGTTTGTGAATTACTGTATTTCACACCGGACTGCAAACATATTTCCAGAATACACTAAGAATTTCTGTGTGGGGCGCGGTAGGGTGGGGGGTGAAGGGAGGGAGGACAATTAGCAATAACTCTTTACAGCACAAAAAATGAAAATAAATAGTAACTTAAAATGTGCCGATAGCAATGTGAAATAAATATGTAAGAACTAAAACTGTCAGCTTATTCTGTGATATTGTCAGAGTCTGCACTAATAATGCGCCAAAAATATGCCCAGTTATTACCAATAAGCAAAATTAAGTGATTGCCTAGAAAAAAAGAGAAAAATAAATACACAAAAAAATGAAGAAGCGGGATGTTCGGCAAATTCAGTTTTTTTTCGGACACTTTCAACGGCAGTAGGCTACTATCAAGTTGTCTTGCAGTTCCACCGAACCAGACGTTTACTGGAAGAGATTCGCAATACTATAAAAATGCTGCATATAACCATAAAACCGAAAAATAATGGTGTCTGTCAACAAAAGAGTGCATCTGAGCTGAGCAGCTAGTCGCAAAGAAATGAAATGGGCCTTCATTTTGCTCTTCAAAACTAACAGGCTAGTTTTTTCCAGGTATCAAACGGAAATTGTCACCATGTATACGAAACACCGACACCAAATCTATACCAACTACGAATGGAATCTGTCTGTCATAGCGATGTAATGACTTTCTAAATGTAGAGCACACTTTACAGACAAACTCACATCGTCTCCAGATAACGTGACCACGGCGACAATGTATGCTCCCTGAGGAGAAATTTTACAGGAACGTTTCAACTTTTGAAACAAGCTGACGGAGGTGACGCTCTGATCGTACGCATTGTTACAAACGATTTTCACGAATTGGGAAGATCTTCCGCTTCAACTGATGACACACACATTCAGAAAACCAACGATCGGGTGCAGGCAAATCGCCGATTCACTGTCTGAAAAACTGCGGGAGACGTAGCATCTCAACTGGGTCATGAAATTCTTATCGAGAAATTGGACATGCGTCGAGCTGCAGAAAAGGTTGTTGCTCAGTTGATGATACAACAACAGAAAGAAAATCGAGTAGACGTTTGTCAGGAACTCTTTGACCAAGCCAATGAGATGAAGCATACATGCGAAGAATCACACAATGTAGGCTTTCACGGCGGATATTTGCGATATTGTTGATGTTGGATTCATGCCTTGGACCGCGGCCTTATGCCCGTAAATCAGCTATCGAATGACGATAATGGAAGACGAAAGATGGGTTTGTGCCTACGACATTGACACAAAAATTTAATCATCACAATGAATTGACAAAGGATTCCTAAGCCCCAGAAAATCATGTCAGTCTCGATCCAACGCCAAAGTGATGCACACTGGTTTTTCTGTTCTGGCGTAACCGCAAGCGCCGGAACGAAGATGAAGAACGCAAGAGAAGAGAAGGCGGTGGGACGACGTCGGCCTATGGTGCGCTGATTAGGGCCGACTTGACAGAAATTCGTAGCAAGTTCTGGTCTTACGTTAAATCAGCAAGTGGATCGAAACACCATATCCAGACGCTTTGGGATGATAATGGCATTGAAACATAGGATGACACGCGTAAAACTGAAATACTAAACAGCTTTTTTCAAAGCTGTTTCACAGAGGAAGACCGCACTGCAGTTCCTTCTCTAAATCCTCGTACGAACGAAAAAATGGCTGACATTGAAATAAGTGTCCAAGGAATAGAAAAGCAACTGAAATCACTCAACAGAGGAAAGTCCACTGGACCTGACGGGATACCAATTCGATTCTACACAGAGTACGCGAAAGAACTTGCCCCCCTTCTAATAGCTGTGTACCGCAAGTCTCTAGAGGAACAGAAGGTTCCAAATGATTGGAAAAGACCACAGGTAGTTCCAGTTTTCAAGAACGGTCGTCGAGCAGATGCGCAAAACTAAAGGCCTATATCTCTGACATCGATCTGTTGTAGAATTTTAGAACATGTATTTTGCTCGCGTATCATGTCATTTCTGGAAACCCAGAATCTACTCTGTAGGAATCTACATGGATTCCGGAAACAGCGATCGTGTGAGACCCAACTTGCTTTATTTGTTCATGAGACCCAGAAAATATTAGATACAGGCTCCCAGGTAGATGCCATTTTCCTTGACTTCCGGAAGGCGTTTGATACAGTTCCGCACTGTCGCCTGATAAACAAGGCAAAGCGCTCTACCATCTGAGCTACCGAAGCACGACTCACGCCCGGTCCTCACAGCTTTACTTCTGCCAGTATCTCGTCTCCTACCTTCCAAACTTTACAGAAGCTAGTTCTGCAAGTTTCGCAGGAGAGCTTCTGTAAAGTTTGGAAGGTAGGAGACGAGATAATGGCAGAAGTAAAGCTGTGAGGAGCGGGCGTGAGTGGTGCTTCGGTAGCTCAGATGGTAGAGCGCTTGTCGGCGAAAGGCAAAGGTCCCGAGTTCGAGTCTCGGTCGGGCACACAGTTTTAATCTGCCAGGAAGTTTCAGAACATAGCATGTTGTTCTCAATGGAGAGACGTCTACAGACGTTAAAGTAACCTCTGGGGTGCCACAGGGGAGTGTTATGGAATCATTGCTTTTCACAATATATATAAATGACCTAGTAGATAGTGTCGGAAGTTCCACGCGGCTTTTCGCGGATGTTGCTGTAGTATACAGAGAAGTTGCAGCATTAGAAAATTGCAGCGAAATGCAGGAAGAACTGAGTATCTCTGGTGGAATGGCAGCCCGTTATTTCTCAAGAGCTCAAACAAGAGACGGCAGTGGTGCTGGACGCTGCGGTCTGGAGTGAAGTCTACGTTCTAACTCCTTCCAAAGGTGTAACATTGGGTTCAGGTCGAGACTCGGAGTAGGTCAGTCAGTTTCAGGAGTGCTGTTGTCCACAAACCATCGTATCACAGCGTGCACTGTTTTTCGAATTGTTCCTAGCTATACTGCACGCAACACTCACAAGGGAACCTCCCCATCGCACCCCCCTCGGATTTAGTTATAAGTTGGCACAGTGGATAGGCCTTGATAAACTGAACACAGATCAGTCAAGAAAACAGGAAGAAGTTATGTGGAACTATGAAAAAAATAAGCAAAATATACAAACTGAGTAGTCTATGTGCAACATATGCAACATCAAGGAGAGTCTGAGCTAAGGAGCGCCGTGGTCCCGTGGTTAGCGTGAGCGGCAGTGGAACGAGAGATCCTTAGTTCAAGTCCTCCCTCGAGTGAAATATTTAATTTCTTTATTTTCGCAGTTATGATCTGTCCGTTCGTTCATTGACGTCTTTGTTCACTGTAATAAGTTTAGTGTCTGTGTTTTGCGACCGCACCGCAAAACCGTGCGATTAGTAGACGAAAGGACGTGCCTCTCCAATGGGAACCGAAAACATTTGATCGCAAGGTCATAAGTCAACCGATTCCTCCACAGGAAAACACGTCTGATATATTCTATACGACACTGGTGACGGCATGTGCGTCACATGACAGGAATATGTTGTCGACCCACCTAACTTGTACACTTGGCGAATAGGTAAAAAGATTCTTCTACCTTGCCCGATTTAGGTTTTCTTGTGGATGTGATAATCACTCCCAAAAAAGTGATGAAAACATAAGAGTTTGTCACATAAACTGCAACAAATGACTGCAACAGTCACACAGTTTTCCCTGTGCTCTGTTAAAACATGTTTTTAACGTTTTCAAATTTTTCCATGTGTAGACCGTCAAATCGTGCATATGTCCAAGCAAATCTGAACATGTCCTGGAATTTTGGAGAACGATGTTGATTTTGTGTGTGTGTGCCTGACTTTGATAATTGTCTGAAAATAAAAAATTAAAATTTTCACTCGGGGGAAGACTCGAACCAAGGACCTCTGGTTCCACAGCTGCTGCTCACGCTAACCACAGGACCACGGCGCTACTGAGGTGGTGACATCCTAAAAGTAACATATCTTGAGCATGGACTACTCATTTTGTATATTTTGCTTATTTTTTTCATGGTTCCACACAACTTCTTCCTGTTTTCTCGCTTGATCTGTGTTCAGTTTTTCAAGGCCTATCCACTGTGCCAACTTATAACTAAATCTGAGGGGGGTGCGATGGGGAGGTTCCCTTGTCAGTACTGTAATGTGTTTTCATATGCTTCGAATTTAATGTTTTCTTAAATGCAGTAGGGAAACAACACCATGTCCTCCATACTTCACTGCTGTCGGTACTGTCGCGAATGGGTCGCGGATGTGGATAGAAATGCATAAGATGGCATAAGATGAACATGTAGGATAGCAACCTAACGCCAGCCAGGGCTCTGGGAAGCAGGAGAGGTTGCGTTTTTGTGGTGAAACGTCCCCTTAGAAAAATTGTACAAGACTGTGCTTAAACTGACACCCATATTTTTTAGCGCAACGCAATCTGACTTTCAAAAATCCCTACAAAAGAATGGCCCTGACTAACATTAATCTATACCTTTCACAAATCACTTACCTCTCCAAAAATCTCCGTGACTTGAACTACTGCAATACAGCGAGCGCCACTACTGCCAGCTAAATAAAAGATTCAAACTACCGAAGGCACTAACTACTGATAGGCATAGTTAGCAATTGAAAGATGTTAATAGAGAACAAACAATGTATTTACCTTAACATCATAATATATATAGTAGTTCTTGACATCCAGTTTTACAAATTTCAAAACTCCGCCATCTCTCTCGCCACATCCACCACTGCTGGCGGCTCACCTCCAACTGCGCAATGCTACGCGCTGTTCACATCCAGCTGCCGCTGCCCAACACTACAATGGCAGACAACAATGCAAACTAGCCACAGACTGCACACAGCACAGCCAGTGATTTTCATACAGAGCGATACGTAACGTTGCCAATAAGAACCTAAACAGCCGACTTACAGTGGCAAGGGACGCTGGAGCTACGTGACCAGCTAAGACAGGACACGGGAGACGCGCGTGATCGCAGGACATCGCATCAAACGAGCCTATATAAGCAGGGCCGCTGGTGCTGCTAGAGAGATTCCTTCGACAGTTGCCTCAGACGCGGGACCTTAGTTTCTCGTGACACTTTGCTGCACAGGGTACGTGCGGGATTACCAACTTACGTTCAAAGTGTTGGTGCCTCTGAGGGTTCGACAGTGGTCTTATCCTACCTCGTGTTTCGTCTCAGTTATTTCATCAGAAGTATACATCCTTTATCCCACCGAGTTCCCTTATCTGCAAAGAATTTCCAGCTTGTTTTCCAGCACCAGGACTTCGAGTTTTACGAGCCACCTCATTACTGGATTTAGCATCTAGCTCCCATCCTGACCCGCTCTCACGAAAATACAGACGCGATAGGACACATGACGCCAGGTAGCGCACTCCAGGCATTCGCCCAACCCAAACCCTACCATCGGATTTCGACAGGTACAGCGTGATCCATCACAACATCACTCGTTTTCAGTCATCCACTGTCCATTGGTTTCGCTCATTACGCTACCTTTTTCGCTTAGCACTGAATACAGAAATATATAACTCCCCAGGCACAATCATTGAGGTAATAACTACAATTTTGACTTGTTGCCATGGCCTCCTCGATCACCAGATCTGCCTCCAATAGAGCACAAATGGAGCATCATCGGGCAACTCAGCGTCATCCACATACATATTTAACCGTCCCTTCATTAACCGACCAACTGCAACAGTCATGGAATTCCGTCACAAAAACTGACATCCGCACCTATACAACACAATGAATGCATGTCTGCATGCTTGCAGTCAGCATTCTGGCAGTTAGACTGGTTATTAATGTACCAGCATTTCACATTTGCAATGGCTCATCTCGCGTTTACATTAACCCGTCATCTTGCAATGTTGATCTTTTAAATACGGTATCTAGACAAATACACACATCAAAGAAAGTTTTGCCTACTAGGCGGACGGGATCCGACAACGATCAGTTCCAGTCATTCCACCAGGAAGGAGATATGGCTCGTGTTGTCTGTAGTTCAACCATGCCTAGACGGTCAATACCGCAGTTCGATAGCGTCCGCATTGTTACTTTGTGCCAGGAAGGGTTCTCAACACGGGAAGTGTCCAGGCGTCTCGCAGTGAACCAAAACGATGTTGTTCGGACATGGAGGAGATACTGAGAGACAGGAACTGTCAATTACATGCCTCACTCAGGCCGCCCAAGGGCTACTACAGCAGTGGATGACCGCTACCTACGGATCATGGCTCGGAGGAGTCCTGACAGCAACGCCACTATGTTGAAAGATGCTTTTCGTGCAGCCACAGGGCGTTGCGTTACGACGCAAACTGTGCGCAGTAGGCAGCATGATGTGCAACTACACTCCCGACGTCCATGGCGAGGTCCATCTTTGCAACCACGACACCATGCAGCGCGGACAGATGGGCCCAACAACATGCCGAATGCTCAGGATTGGCATCACGATCTCTTCACCGATGAGTGTCGCATATGCCTTCAACCACACAATCGTCGGAGACCTGTTTGGAGGCAACCTGGTCAGCCTGAACGCCTTAGACACACTGTCCAGCGAGTGCAGCAAGGTGGAAGTTCACACCTGTTTTGGGGTGGCATTATGTGGGGCCGACGTACGCCGCTGGTGGTCATGGAAGGCACCGTGACGGCTGTACGATACGTGAATGCCATCCTCCGACCGATAGTGCAACCGTATCGGCAGCATATTGGCGAGGCATTGGTCTTCATGGACGGCAATTCGCGCCCTCATGATGCACATCTTGTGAATGACTTCCTTCAGGATACCGACATCGCTCGACTAGAGTGGCCAGCATCTTCTCCAGACACGAACCCTATCAACATACCTGGGATAGACGGAAAAGGGTTGTTTATGGACGACGTGAGGAATGGGACAAACTGGACCAACAGTGCCTTGATGAACTTTTGAATGTTATGCCATGACGAATACAGGCATGGATCAATGCAAGAGGAGGTGCTACTGGCTATTAGAGGAACTGGTGTGTACAGCAATCTGGACCACCATCTCTGAAGGTCTCGCTGTATGGTGATACAACATGCAACGTGTGGTTTTCATGAGCAATAAAAAGGGTGGATATGATGTTTATGTTGATCTATATTCCAGTTTTCTATAGAGGTTCCGGAAGTCTTGGAAATGAGGTGATGCAAAACTTTTTTGATGTATGTTCCCGAAATTTCATTACCCTACATTAATTTTTGTTGGTGTTGCGACTATTTCCGATCAATATCTGTCTCCCTCTATAACTGGATGGGTAATCAGTTAAAAGTTTACAGGACCGCAACAGTATTTCTCGCATCAGCAATTCACTCTGGTGCTTAAACCAACCTTTATGTTGATGACAGCTTTACTTTTACCACCATTTGACGGGATATTGTCGTTCCGCGACGTGTGGCGTCAATCGACGCATCGGCAATTCACTGTGGTGCTTAAACCAACCTTTATGTTTACGACAGCTTTACTTTTACTACCATTTGACGGGATATTGTCGTTCCGCGACGTGTGGCGTCAATCGACGCTGACTTGTACGTATAGTATAGGTCAGCGGCTTAATTGACTCGCTAGGATACAGCAGTCAGATGCCGGTCTGCAATGCGGACTTTCGTCTGTCATACACCACATTGATCTGCAGATATGTATCTGCTGGCACGACCTCGCGCCTAATTCCCAGGCGCGCCACGCCCCAGGCTCACGGACCGCTGTCTGCCCTAACCTATTGTAAAAGGAGAAAGCCACTGGCTGCATGGCCGGTGGCTGCTACCGGCGCGGATGTGAGCCCCGCCCCCCCCCCCTCCACTCCCCCTCCCCCTCACCGGGATTCTATTCACAACGCTCGTCCGCTGCCAATTTCCGCCGCGGAAGGGTCCCACAGAATAGCCAATACTCCCGCAGTCGCCGATTCATTGTACCGAAACCTGGTGAAAGTTATCGCGCGACCGGTTCGTTCACTTCCTCGTTACGCCCCTGTATGCACCGGTGATGGATCGTTTGTTTCCTGGTTCTCTTTTGATACTGTTTCGTAATGTCCGTGTGATTGTCCTAGAGGTCGCTGACTTTAAGCCCCTCTCACACGATCTACTTTCTTCTCTCGCCACTCGTGACAACTGAGTCTGCCGCAGGGCCCCTGGTGTTTACTACGACTGGTCGGTTACACTTACACTTCAGCGGCAAAACTGTGTGTGTTTTGAGAGCTGTCTGCCGTGCACTTTAGCATCTGGGCGGTGAAAGTGATGTTATGAGGGGCTACCGTTTTTTACGAAAATATCGACATATTGTAATGGAACATAGCAACAAGCAATGATAATACAGTATATTTTTTACCAAAACAAAATTCATAGTGGATGCTCTTGACAACGGTCTGAAAAGTAAAAGAATAGGAAACGTACCGTCCAAACATTGACAAATATCTGCTCAAGAAAACATGTACTTACGAACAAGTCAAATTATATTTACAAGGTAGTAAAGAGTGCCTATTTACTTTAGATGTATCTTGTTTTCTTTGTAAGTCCCAAATAACACTAAAAATTATTTTTTTCATTAAATAGTACCGACTTTTCCACGGCTAAAACCGTTTATCTATTTACGTTATTATATATAAAATATAGACTTTTTCTTCGTCTAGGTAGCGATATGGTGAAACATAATATTTTCTGCTTGTAAATATTTCGTCTCTCTTATAGGGAGAGCAGCAGCAGGAAAACTACTGGCCCTGCTGCAACCTTTGCAGTGTCTCAAGAAAACAAAGCCAAGATTAACACGATACAAAAGCATAAAATCGTCTATTATGATACGTGTGAGCGCGGAGAGAATAGCTTAACTTCCGACGTTGGCAGACGATGCCACAATCTCTTGTTTCTGCGCTGCATGCTCTGTCTGCAGCGTGCTCAAAGATTTTATAACTCCACGCTCGGCACTGTCAATTGATCACTGACATCACTGTTCCAATTGCGTCGTGATAGACTGGCTACCCCTCCCGCCGGAGGTTCGAGTCCTCCCTCGGGCATGGATGTGTGTGTTGTTCTTAGCATACGTTAGTTATGTAGTGTGTAAGTCTATGGACCGATGACCACAGCAGTTTGGTCCCTTAGGAATTCACATACATTTGAACATTGTTTGATAACCTGCTGATTTACTCGCAAACACGTGATACGCACCCACAATGAGCAGTCGATTTTGACCAGACAGTCGCTCGCGTGAAAAAGGCTATGGACAGTATGCTTGAAATTTACCTTTATGTACGATTTTGGCATAATTGTCGAGAACCCCTTCAGCAGATTCTCAAATCCACAACTTTCATGGATGTACCTGTCTTCATATGATGTTTCAGGAAATTTTAAAATTATAAATAACCAGCGTAATTCATGGAGATATGGTTCCTTCTTTGCAACTAATTGAAAGGCACTTTGTTGTTCGCCATACGCTTTTCGCTTCTTTAATTTATAAAGCATATTCAGCAGGCTGTAATAAATAAAAGACTCCACATCCCAGATGACCAGTTTTCGGCATTTTCCTCGTCCACATTTATTACAGCACTTCACTTGCAGTCGTGGGTTGAACGTGTGTGTGTTTTACAGTGTGCCGGTGTGGCCGAGAGGTTCTAGGAGCTACAGTCTGGAACCGCGCGACCGCTACGGCCGCAGGTTCGAATCCTGCCTCGGGCATGGATGTGTGTGATGTCCTTAGGTTAGTTAGGTTTAAGTAGTTCTAAGTTGTAGGGGACTGATGACCTCAGAAGTTAAGTCCCATAGTGCTCAGAGCCATTTGAACCATTTTTTGTTTTACAGTGTGTAGTGTTGCCAACTGCCACTGTGTGTTTATCTTTCGTTCTTTGTTTGTGGTGTGTGGTTTGATATTTGTTTCCTGTGTGTGTGTGTGTGTGTGTGTGTGTTAGAATGAATGACAAAGGAATTATGGGGCATCGCAAGTGCTACCCACAACTCCTCCTCAGATAAGAAAGCTAACTATCCACAGTGAAGGTAGACACATGCTACAAAACGTACTTCCCCTGCGTTACTCCTCTCCATTGTGACACTTGCTTGACCTGCACATTGCAACCCCATTTAAAATCAAACAAGTTCAGACGTGTGCACTATACTTACTTTTCGTAAATCACTTCATTGCTGCACTCATTACTTCTGAACTGTCAGAAACTGGACTTCAGGCTGTTGATTTATGTTTATTTAGCGTATGGCTTACATGGATCAAATAATAGCACAAAATCAAGCACAGATATCTAAGTCAGTGTTAATATGATGATGTACAGTTACAAAACAAACTACGATATACGTATTTATAATTTTACAGTTTAAATACAAACAACTATATACATATTTAGAATGTATTATGATATCTGACAATTATAACTATACTGTAATATCGAGGCCATTGATCCAGTCCAGCGCCGTGTCTGCAGCTTGGAAGAAATCCGCTGGGTCACCAGGATATGATCTTAGTGGGCAGGTGGTCGTAATGTGTCGGATAGTCTGGCGAGGTTCACCACAGTTGCAGGACGATGATTCTGCAAATACCCATTTTTAAAGTGCCTCCTTACAGACACCATTTGAAGTTCTTATTCTATTAAGTGTCTTCCATTCCTGGCATGATCTCAGTAGGGTCGATGGTGTGAGTGTGTGTGTGTGTGGGGGGGGGGGGGGGGGGGCAAGGACTTGCATAGTGGACTCCCAGTATCCCTCCATTTGTCATTTGTATTGAAATTTCTTCTAGTAGTTGTTCTGCAGTAAGGAGTGGAGGAGACCTAGATTTAAGTCTTTTCAGAGCTGTACCAGGGAGGTCTTCTTGGGCAGGTAGACTGTCATTTGCTAATATTTTTTTGTATTCTCTAAGGAGGTGTTCTTGTCTGCGGGGGGGGGGGGGGGGGAGAGAGCAATATGACACAGGAAAGGAAGCCAGTGAGTTGGAGTACTTCTTAAGCTACCACTGATTATTCTCATAGTTTCATTCAGCTTGATGTCGACTTCCTTTGTGTGGCAACTATTTAGCCAAGCCGGGGAGCAGTATTCAACAACGGAATGCACCAGGCTAAGTGCTGAAGTTCTAAGTGTGTATGCATTTGCACCCCATGTTGTGCTCCATAATTGGTGGATTATGTTGTTCCTAGTATTAACTTTGGCTGCGGTGTTCTCCAAGTGCCTTTTATACGACAGCGTTCTATCCAGTGTGATGCCCAGGTATTTCGGGTATGCACTGTAGCGCAGGAAGTGGTTATTAAAATATACTACTGGCTGTTTATTTGCTTGTCTATTGTTGAAGTGGAAACTGGACACTTCAGTTTTATTCTTGTTAGGAGTGAGTCTTCAGTCAGCGAAGTATTTGCCCACCACGGAGAGGTCCCATCTGAGTTTGGATATTTGGTACGTAGGGTATGAGACAGACCTCTCCAGCTGCCGGTTCTTAGAGGATAGTAGCTTCAGTGGCAGTGTTTCGCATAGTTTTAATCTGCGAATGGGTAGGATAACAATGTTAACCACAAATACAACTTCTCTGTTTTGTGTTAACGCGACTAGTAGGAAGAAAACAAAACAGCACATTGTTGAGTACACAACTTTTGTGTAAAATTAGAGGAGAACGAATATATATGGGAGAACCGATCTGTCTAGTGGTTTAAACGCCCTACTATTATAGTTAAAACTGACTGTGAGGAAGAAAATAAAATAGCACATTTTCACAGCGCAGCATAGCATTTCGAGTACAGTGTAAAATTTTGAGGTAAATTGGTCAACGGCTTTTGAGATTTTTGCCAACAACATTTCTCTGTTAATATATTATGTGTTGTATGTATTAATTATATGTAGGTTGTGGAAGTAAATCAGTCAAGAAATGTTTGAGATTTTTGGGCACAATGTTTACCCTTTATATTATATATGTATTTATGTAATGAAATATATAGTCTACATCAGTCCGAATGTTTATTAGAGCAGGGTGTAAGAATCTGAAACGAAGTAGTCAATAATTTTTCTAGATTTTTTGTCACAACGTTGAACAACAACTTGTCTTCATATTGTGGTGTAGATTAGAGCATTATACAACAATACCAAAGCAGTAACTGAGCTGCTAAAATTAAGTAGTAAACAAATAATTACAAATCAAGGTCGCCAACAGAGATGCACCCTTTCACCCATATTTTTTAACATATATCACATTGTCTTTACAATGTTTGATAACATTGCTTAAACTTGAAAAGTAAATACTGTCGATAGCAGGACATTAGAGATTTTTAAGTTTTTTTGACGACTTTTTGGTTGCAGAACATACAACAGAAAGACTTTAACTTGCTGTTCGTTAACTGAGTCAGATCTACACTGACTACAGCTAATGGTTATCAAAAAATAAAACTAAAGTAACGGCATTCGTAGAAAAATATCCACTTAGACCAAATTTAACTGATGATAATAAGCCATCTGAAATAGTTTCAGCTATATAGTCTACGATGACAGTAATAAATACGATCTAAGCTACGTGGGGAAGAATTAAACGCAATCTGAAAGGGAAAACAAGAAAAGAAACACACATTCTATTTTATAACGTTATTGCTGTTCCAGTACTTCTTTACAGAAACGAATCATGGGCAACGACTAACGTCCAAAATGAGACAAAAGCCCATAGAGGCCACAGAGACGAAATTACTTAGATCGATCGAAAACTATAATATGCTACCGGATAAGATGCAAAACAATGTTGTCTGAGAAGATCTTAAAGTTTATAATACCAGTGACAAAATAAAAGATGACAGACGTAAATGGTAGGAATACTGAAATAGGTTGGGAATTAGTAGAATACGATAACTGATTTACAACTACAAGCCACTGGGTTGAAGAATTATTGGAAGACCTAGAGAGAGAGTGATGGGAGACGGAGTGGATCATATGGGATAAAATTATTTGAAAGTGAAATTAGTTATTTTAGCAGAGCACAAGTGTTTCCGACAGTTATACAATAATTTAGACATGGTTACTTTGAGAGTCCACAGTCATGTTATCCAAAGACTGGTGCAGGTCGCACCATATGTTTGTTTGCCATGTTCTGTGTTTATGGAGCATTAAATAGTTACTCTTGCGTGTTATGAAAATACTTAAACATCTTGTCAAAACGCATTATTTTTTTGTATAGTTTATTGTGCTAATTGTCGGAAAAATGTAACATAGGTTGATAAACATAGTGCCACAGATATTTCCCAGATCAAATGTAATAAAATAGCTATATTAGTCTTAAATAACGTACAAGAGGCATTCAAAAAGTTTTGCACAGCCGTCTCTATTTTTTTTATTTTTTGCAAGAGGAGAATGAAATTTTTTTTGAACGTACTTGGAACATTTAGCTATACATTGAGCCTACTCAATGCCATCAGCTGTGACGCATCTGGGCCAAGTTCTTTCCATGATGTAAATGCACTTTGGTAAAATTCTGGTGATTGACTTTTACGCCATCGCTTGACACAGGAAATAAGGTCTTTCTCAGTATCAAATATTTTACCGCGGAGGTGGGTCTTCAGACGACCAAAGAGATAAAAATCAGACGGATTCAAGTCCGGACTGTATGGAGGATGAGAAACAATTTTCTAACACATTTTCCTGATTTTCTCCTATGTCATAAGGGCTGTATGGGGTTTGCCATTATAATGGTGTACTCTGATGAGCTGATCCTGAAGCTGTATTCTGTGGGTCTTGATGGAAAGTAGCAACTTATCCAATGCCACAAACAGTAGATGTCGTGTTGTCACACATCTGTCATTTTGGATGATTTGATCAATTGTCTCTTTATTCACATCACTCACTGCCGTCGATGGTATACCGCATCGTGGATTGTCCAGTAAAAAGAAATCACCTTATTTAAACCTCTGCAACCATCGCTGGGTACTGCTGCGATCCACTGTGTCCTCCCTGTAAACAGGGAGTGACTTCCTGTGAAACGGTGTGGCAGTGTCATCGCCGGTCTTGAAGAGGAACTTCACCACCGACCGTTGTCGTAACCTGACATCTACTTCACGGTCCATTATGGCTCACCTGTAAATAAAAGAAAATACTTTTATATACCAACTTATAGCTAAATGTTCCAGGTATGTTCGCAAAAAATTTCAGGCTCCTCCTGCAAAAAATAAAAAAAAATTAGATACCACTGTGTAAAACTTTTTGAACGCCCTTTGTACACGATCTTGTTCTAATATAGGACATAGTGTATTATATTCTTCCCCCTAAAATGGTGCCTGGGGAGATGAAGCATTACTGAAAAACGTCAGGTGATGAATGTTCGACCATTGTACCACGAGTAAGTTGCCTTAAGGAGGTCTAAGATCGAATTTCCAGTATCTTTACGTGTTCTGATATTTTTAACGTGGTGTCCACCTGCTTAGCTGGGTGGTAACGTGCTTATCTTGAAACGTCCCCTTTGAAAAATTATACACGACTGTGCTTAAACTGACACACAATATCTTTAGCGCAACGCAATCTGACTTTCAAAAATCCCTACAAAAGAATGGCCCTGACTAACATTAAACTATACCTTTCACAAATCACTTACCTCACCAAAAATCTCCGTTACTCGAACTACTGCAATACAGCGAGCGCCACAACTGCCAGCTAAATAAAAGATTCAAACTACGGAAGGCACTAACTACTGATAGGCATAGTTAGCAAATGAAAGATTTTAATAGAGAACAAACAATGTATTTACCTTAATAGTGTTGAAAAAGCATAATATACATAGCAGTTCATAATATCCATTCTGTACTCAAAAATCCGCCATCTCATTTCCCACATCCACCACTGCTGGCGGCTCACCTCCAACTGCGCAACGCTACGCGCTGTTCACATCCAGCTGCCGCTGCCCAACACTACAATGGCAGACAACAATGCAAACTAGCCACAGACTGCACACAGCACAGCCAGTGATTTTCATATAGAGCGCTACGTAACGTTGCCAATAAGAAAACATAAACAGCCTACTTACAATCTCTTATGCATTGGGCCCGAGTTCGATTCTCGGCGGCGTCGGAGATTTTCTCCGCTTGTGGACTGGGTGTTGTGTTGTCCTCATCATCGGCCGCAAGTCGCCCAATGTGGCGCCGAAAGAATTAAGGCTTGCACTTGGCGGCCGAACCCGAATGGGACATCCCGGCCAACAATGCCATATGATCATTCACATTTCATTTTTGTATTTACATGGAAATACTATGAGTTACACCCATTACATATATTTTGATGCTGTGTGCGCGGACATGTGGCATGACAGGTACAGTATTTCACATAAACATATTTTTTCTTATTTTTGATAGATAATACAGGACGTCCAAATACTTTTGAACACGGCAGCTACATACTGACTGGCCTGTTCAATTTTAATGACTGGTGAATTATTGGAGCTGTGTCTGTCAGGGCTATTTCGTTTTCATGGTTTTTAAAATAAGGGGCTCTGATTAGAGGAGAGGGGAGGGAGACGTGGGAGTGGGTAGGAGGGGAATAAGAGGAAGAAGAAGAAGGGGGTAGAGGAAGGAGAGGGACGATTACATAATGCGATCAAGTTCACTGATGATGTGTGGCAGCCAAGATCAAACTGCACTGACAATGTTATGTGTTTGTTTCTGCAAGGCAACCTAAAGGTCGAAGATGAGACTGTATCTCAAATGTCCATTGCTTTCTTACTCAAACTAAATAGTGGTTTTTATTAAGTTGTCTGACAAATTGTACTTATATTTCACATTCATTAATCATATTTTATTGAGATAATCTTATGATAATTGGATTCTTCTGTCGCCCACCAAACTCGTCTCCTGATGTAACGGAAAACTTTAGAGAAAACCTCAGGTCGCTTACACGAAATTTCCCCAATCATACTGTAATCATTGATGGAGACTTTAATCATCTAACAGTTAATAAGGAAAATTACAGTCTTGTCAGTGGTGGTCGTGGTAAGGCATCCTGTGCGCCTTCTCTCAAAGCTACCTAGTACAGATTGTTAGGAACCCCAATCATGATGGAAATATTGTAACCCACCGCAATATGTTTGAACAGTCAATGATTATAAAAATGTGCAAAAATGTTAAGTCCCCACAAAATTAACGCTAAAATGAACCTGATAAATTTTATAAGGGCAGCTGCGCTGACCTTCGGCCCTGTGCAACAATTAAACCTGAATAGAGAAACCGAAATTCTTACCTCAGTAAAAAGTGCGAATATATCTGCTCTTACCTAAAAAATTTTCGGCCATCCTCCGTGCAATGCTGGCCCATGTTTAATTTTAATTCTTGGGGGGAATGCATAGGAAGTATTACTTGACTTGAAATGAATCTTTTGTTTAAAACAGTTACTTTATAAGAAAATTATTATTGGGGCAATTCTTGAACAAATTAATTACAATTAAAATATGTTATAGCTGAGCGCACTGCTGGTTCATTACCTTCGATAACAATATACCTCGTCCAGAACCGTGACCAGAGACCCATGTCGACGCCCGCCGACTCCTCACTCACAACTACTGTTCCTGCCGGCTCGCTACACGCAACTACCGACTGACTACTACTGTAGACAGAGTGCAACTCCGCACTCGCGTGGTCAAGCGCAGACTAGCAACGATAAATAACTCTCTGGTCAGAGATTCTGTCATGCCTCGCCATCGCTGTTACAGAATACATACGCGACGTACGCGTTTCATAAACCTCCACTGGGGGGGGGGGGGGGGGGGCAAAAATTTGGCAGCGATGGTGAGTCATTTGGACTTGCCATGAGCAACAAATTTTTTCTTAACTAATTAACTTTACAAACAGAGAATATACAGATGTAGAACATGAAGTAAATATGGTGCACATGCACCGAGTACATAACATATTAGACAATGACAAAAAATATATATACAATGAGTACAGAACGTATCAGCAAATCAGAAAAATGTATATACAAATCATATTGATAAATGACAAAAGTGCACACTTACTGACATTCAGCTCAAAACATATTAACACATGACATAAGTGCACATGCACTGAAAAATTCTTCAAAGTCTTCGCAACAAATGGACATAATGAGTACAAATCTCTTGACAAATGACATTAGTGCACATGTACTGAAGTTCAGAACATATCAGCAAATCAAATAAAAAAATGTATTGGTCATGAATACAAATCATATTAGCAAAAAAATGATTTTCACTATATTACAAGAATCAGGATAGGAAAGGGAAGGATTGCATCATGGTTGTAGCACTTTAGGTTGCACGCAGCTGCACTGAAAGTCCATATCTTTCTACTGTAGCACAACACCAAGTGAAACAACCTGCAGTTCTTTTCCCAGAAGTATTTATCAGCGTAGCCAAGACACTGAAATGTCGTAGTAATATTCCATGTTATCATTTTAGCAGTACATTAGGTACACCAAACAGTGGGACCATAATAACATCTCAATCGCTCAAGGTGGTGAACAGCATGTCGTGTCAACACCACGTTCTTGTAGGGTACACCAACGTAGAATTAGTGCAAAAATCAAATATAGTGCTCCATGATCAAGAGGATATACAGGATAAACGGATATTGCAGTAATTCAGGGTAGTTAGGCCAGAAGGTGAAGGACATTAAGTTACATACTAGTCTTCACTGAGAATTACATTAGTAGTTTGCGGCATTCATTGCCCAATTATTGAACATTTCTGTACCATGTATGTAGTATTACAGAATAATGTTCATAAATTGGCGTTTTACACAGAACATTGGCACTCATTGCCTAATTATAAATCATCAAAAGTCAAAATATTCATATGGTGTTTTACAGAGAACATTGGTACTCATTTCCTAATTACAAATCATCAGAAGTCATTATATTCATGTGGTGTTTTACACAGAACATTGGTATTCATTTTCTAATTACAAATCATCAAAAGTCATTACATAATAATATTCATATAATGATTTACAGAGAACATAGGCATTCATTGCATAATCACAAATCATCAGAAGTCATTTACAGAGAACATTGGCATTAATTGCATAATTACAAATCATCAGAAGTCATTTACAGAGAACATTGGTACTCATTTCCTAATTACAAATAATCAGAAGTCAATATATTCATGTGGTGCTTTACAGAGAACACTGGTACTCATTTCCTAATTACAAATAATCAGAAGTCATTTACAGAGAACATTGGCATTCATTGCATAATTACAAATCATCAGAAGTCATTTACAGAGAACATAGGCACTCATTTCCTAATTACAAAGTATCAGAAGTCATTACATAAAACAGGAGATAGTCAATAATGTTCATAATTAATCATTGGTCATCTTAATACAGTAATCAGTAGCATTCATTTCCCAATTACATAGCATTATTATTATACTGTAACTATTACTCAAAGTCTGTGATAGCAAAACATCATCCAGTATTACTCATACCCCTTCTTCTTCTTTTTTTTGTGTGCTAGCAGTACATTGCGTTGGGTAATTACAGGGGATAGAAAAAATTGCTTTTGGGATGTTGCTGTAAATGAAAACGTGTAACATCATTCGTCATGAGTCAGCTGTAGCATGATTATGAAATAAGTAGGGTATATGTAATCACATTCATAAATGACATAGACTTAATGAACAACTGCTTATAGCACATTAATTTCATAAATAATTACTCCTGCAAAAAATATACAAAAAATTGATTATTAATCTGAAGGAAGAAACGCATTTTATGCTGAAAAGTAGTGACCTCGAATTAACAGGCAGTGAAATGTGGGTAAAATGTGTTCCATAGCTGTCCCTTCCTAAACCTTCATTCATCCTACTATGCAATAAAACACATACTGTCAAAAACGAACTGCACCAAATTCTTAAATAACTACATAGCATAAATACATAACTTCAACATTATCCTCATCTGTAAAGAAAAAACTTCATTATCCATCACTTCATTATCATATTATCATAACTCCATTATTATCATCACCTGTAAAGAAAAAACTTCATTATTCATAGTAGCATATTCTTCATCATTATTCATCATCATTCATTATCATCTGCAAATAAAATCACTTCATTATTCATTATACAACTATTCCTTATTTCTACCATATTTCATCACTAAAACTAAGACGTGTAGTTCTGTCTGACAGCCTGCATCAATCGCCTCGTATTCTGAAAGAAAAAATTACTTAAGACTGCTATTCTACTATGTGTATAGTATATTCTTGTTAATGCTTGTTAATTCTGATCCATTTACTCTTCCTCATAAGCTTTTTGCATCTTCTTTCGTTTATTCCGTAGGTGAAATTCCCATTTCTGTTTAATTTATTTCCTTTACACGTTATTTCTTTCTGAAAATGATGAACAAAGATTAATAACTTGCATTTAATTCATATACCCATTAGATAAAAACTGGTTTATAGTAACATTATTGAGCATACAGCATAGCATGACAAAAACGTAATATGTCAAAAACATCGACAGTGTTCAAAAGCAAAAATGTACACAGAATATCATAATGCAGCAGCAAAAAATGTAAAAAGAGTCACGATGTTGAGAAATCATAGGACAAAAATGCCAAAGTCAACTGGTGTTTGCTATATCTTAACTATTTCATAATGCATACAAACAAACAGGAAAACAATCATACATACATAAAAAATGGAAAATGTGCACGGTCTGATGTGTAACGACAAGAAGAGCGACCTGCTAACCTTACCTTGCCGGGCACTTGCCAAGAAAAAATACGATAATCATCAGTAAGTGTTCATGTGAGTATAATTACATACGTGATCATAAAAATTAGCAAATGGCAATACAGCATGTCAAATCATAAAGTATCTTCATTCAATAAAGGGTTTAATGTTGGATAAGTGGTGGTTTCCTTTGGATTTTCTGGTTCTCAAAGTTTCGACGTATACAACATTGGGGTGAGGAATGCTGCGAATCCGATATGGACCTGCGTATAGAAGTTCAAATTTACTGCACCTACCTTTTATTTTGTTGGATAAATAGTGTGTACGTACTAATATCTTGTGTCCAACGTGAAAGTCACGGCGTGTACAAACCTGTTTTTGCTGTCTTCTCCGGCGCTCTGCGGCACGTTTGATGTTGTTCAGCGCAATGTCAATTAATTCATGGTGTCGTAGTCGACGAGATGTAGGAAAGTTTATTAATTCTTTAATTTTGTCATGTGGTTCAACATTTCTCAGTATAACAGACGGAATGGGATAATGCTTTGCTTAAAATGTGTCGTGCTGTTTGACTTGAAATTCATACATAAAATCGGACATCGTACCAGGAACATTGTAAAAAACTGGAGCTTGCTGTAAAAGAATTTTGTGTAGTTGAGTGCGTTCGTCGTCTGTATTTGCACTGCTCTGTTTAACTTTATCAGAAATCGTCTGTATAACGTCGTAGTCAGCTTCGTCTGGAGTATTATAGTTATGTACGTGCGTCTCTGTGAACAATGTGGAATTACAGTCTATGTTACGTGATACGGAAATGACCTCTGTGCGATTAATTGTTTGTTCTTCTGCAGATAATGAGTGCTGAAATTCTAAAGCCAATTGTATATTTTCATCCTTCAACATCAAATAGGAATTTTTAAAGTCAATAATTGCGTCGTGTTGTATCAGAAAATTCGTACCTAAAATAAAGTCTGTTGTCAATAAAGGAACAATCCAAAAATTTAAGTGAAATGTGTGACCTGCAATACAAAATGATAAATGTGTCTGTAATTTAACATCTACTCCTTTACTCGATACTGCTCCTTTCACTTTCGTTTTGCCTAATGGTAACGTAGGATAGGTATTCTCTTTGTTACATTCGTTGAAAGTTTCTTCGTTTATTACTGACATAGGTGATCCGGAATCGATTACTGCTGAAAATTTCGATGATCCAATTTTAATTTCGATGACAGGGTGTGAAATGGTTTTTTGAACAACTGGTCTTTCCTGTAAAAGAGTGTCTCGGATGTCGTCGAAAGTAATTACGTTTTCGTGAACAACATTATGCGTGTCTAAAGTAGTGCTTGTGTTACTGGAAGATGCGACCTGTACAGTATCTAGTCAAATTCTATCTGACGTATTATTATTTTCTGGAGGATTCTGTGGCATTTCGACTATTTGAACTGTTCTGTTATTTCTTCCAGACGTATTACGCTCTGGATGACATCTACTGTCTGGTTCATTCATGAGAATATGTTCTTGCGGATGATTTTGCTGTTGGTAAGACCGACTGTTATTAGATGTACGCTGAAAATTGTGCTCATTATTTTTACGTCTGTCGTGATAGTCATTTCTATATGGTGCATTGCGATAGGAATTGAAGTAGTGTGTTTTCTGTACGTACTGATTTCCTTGTTGCTGTGCGTTACTATTTGTTGGAGCTGACGCTATACGTGTAGGTGGCGAAACATTAAAGCTTGGTTGACCTTGTACATTGCATTGTTGGTTAGGTATGCTAACCGGTTGGCTTTCATGCTGTTGTGGTGAAAAATGTCTATTGTTACCAAAATGTGTTTGCGACTGCTGAAAATTTTGCACATACTGATGATTAAAATTTTGCCTGTTATTAAAATTACGCTGGTAGTTCCTGAGTGCCTAATGAAAATTGTCACTTTCGGTAAAACTTGTCTTATCGGATTTTCTTTAGTCATTCTTAATTCTAGGTAGAGCAATAGTTAAAGAGCTATTTTAATAGATATAAAGGATAGTAGATGAGAAGGCAGCAGTGCAGAAAACTAAAGATGAAACAGCACTACTATGGCTCGGGGCCCTATGCACGCTACGGCACATATTCATTAAAGCGTAATGAATCCCCTGAGGTCTATTACGCGCTGCAAATAAATTTACGCTTTTGTGTTACAGGCAATGCCAGTGAAAATTCAAAAATGAATTGCTGTATCCATGCTAGTTGTAGTTTCTGTATTACAGGTAATGCTATTGAAAATACAAAAATAAATCGACGTATCCAGTTCAATGCGTGTACCTGCGCTCTGTCAATTTCAAATATCTTAGATTTTTTTACACATACATATTGCTTATAATCAACGTTCTTGTCACTGAATGTGTGAACAGGTTCACGATAACATAAGAATCTGTTTGACTGTGTCTTTTCGGATTTTAAGTCGCGTAGCTTTTCGGATTTTAACTCGCGTAGTCTCTGTAAATTGCCTAAGTTACACTGGCTGTACGAGTGTGAAAAATGTTCTGAATGGCGCGTATACTGTAACGCGTTAGTAACTGAAACATTTTTCATTTCTGTTACTTTAATACGTTCGTCATTCTGCTTATTCTTTTGTTCACATTTCTTCTCGACTTCCGTATCCACAGTGTGTGAAGGTTCTGGTGACTTTAATTTAAACTCGTCGTGTAACTGTGTTGCGTTTTTAGGACATTGTTCAGTGACTGCATTACTTTCATCTTTAAGTGATTTTGTTGTGCCTACACGTGTACTGCTTAATTCCTGTACAACAAATGTAATTTCTTCATTATTGTACCTGGCATGAGCCTTACTTTCTTCACATGATTGTTCTTTCGAGTCGTGACGTTGCACGGTAATAGCTGTAATCTGTTCACTAACTTGTTTGTTCTGTTCGTTAAGGTTGTCGTGTTTTTCGTTCGGCTGTTTAATACTTTCAGAAAATTGTTTGTTCTGTTCTCTAAATTGTTTGTTGTGTTCTTCAAGTTGTTTGTTCTGTTCATCAAGTTCTTCGATCGACCTGTCATATTTTTCATTAAGTTGTTTGAAATCTTCCCTAAGTTGTAGCAACACTGCCATAATTTGTTCCAAAGTAACATTACCTATTCTATTCTCTGTGCTGTGTGTTGGTGTATCTGCAATTGTCACGTTTTGTGTATCCATTTGGATATTTTGTGATTCTTGAAAATGTCTGCCAATCGGATGTGCATTGTTAGTCACTACCTCGGAATTAAATAAATCTGTTGTATTCTGATTACACTGTTCATTCTCATTAGAAATATTTGTCTGTTCGTCACGTAAATCCTGCAGACCGGGTGTGTTAAGCTGGGCAGCGCTCATTACAACAGAACGCCCCGCATCATCAACCGTTGTCAAACTAACAGAGGACACAATTGAGTTCGTCTGTTCATCACTAGGATCAAAATCATTATTAGTGGTCGGTACGTACTGATTGTCAGTAAAAGGAGGATTGTCATCAATACACTGTGTGTCACAAGTACTATCGGTGAAGTTATTTAAATCGGTTATTTCACTCATTGTATCTCGCCATGCACTATTAACAGTCTTTCGCGGCATTTTTACACTAGTCACAATTATTCACAAATGAGACAAAGACAATGCAAAATCCAACAAATACAAATACAACAAAGAGCAACGAATTGCCGATGATCTGTGGAAGAAAGTCACAAAATTAGTAAAAGCGTTGCGCCAAATGCTAATTATATTTTAGTAAATAAGAGCAGATATCTAACTACTTCTCAGAAGATTCTCAAAGAAATACGATCCTGGTCCGGATGTCGCCAAGTGTAACCTCCCCGCAAAATTTTTAAAAGTGAATAATAGTGAAATTGTAAACTCCCAGCAAGAATATGAAAGTCAATGTTACGTGAAATGTTGTCTTCCCACAAAACTGGATAATTAAAAATGAACCAAGTGTAACCTCCCCGCAAAAATAAGAAGTCAATGATTATAAAAATGTGCAAAAATGTTAAGTCCCCACAAAATTAACGCTAAAATGAACCTGATAAATTTTATAAGGGCAGCTGCGCTGACCTTCGGCCCTGTGCAACAATTAAACCTGAATAGAGAAACCGAAATTCTTACCTCAGTAAAAAGTGCGAATATATCTGCTCTTACCTAAAAAATTTTCGGCCATCCTCCGTGCAATGCTGGCCCATGTTTAATTTTAATTCTTGGGGGGAATGCATAGGAAGTATTACTTGACTTGAAATGAATCTTTTGTTTAAAACAGTTACTTTATAAGAAAATTATTATTGGGGCAATTCTTGAACAAATTAATTACAATTAAAATATGTTATAGCTGAGCGCACTGCTGGTTCATTACCTTCGATAACAATATACCTCGTCCAGAACCGTGACCAGAGACCCATGTCGACGCCCGCCGACTCCTCACTCACAACTACTGTTCCTGCCGGCTCGCTACACGCAACTACCGACTGACTACTACTGTAGACAGAGTGCAACTCCGCACTCGCGCGGTCAAGCGCAGACTAGCAACGATAAATAACTCTCTGGTCAGAGATTCTGTCATGCCTCGCCGTCGCTGTAACAGAATACATACGCGACGTACGCGTTTCAATATATTCGATCTAATGGCGGCAAATAGACCTGACATCTTTGAGGATGTCCACATCGAAATTCGTATCGGTGACCATGATGTGGTGGTGGCAGCAATGATTACCAAAGTACAAAGGACAACTAAACCAAGCAGAAAAATGCGTATGTTCAGTAAACTAGACAAAAAGTCATTAGTGTTATAACTCAATGAAGAACTTGAAACTTTCAGCACAGGAAAGGAGAATGTATAGGGACTATGGCTCAAGTTTAAAAGAATAGTTGACCACGCACTGGATCGATATGGGTAGATATGGATATGGATTCGGTGTGGGGAGGCGTTGGAGTGAGTGGACTGCTGCAGCCTATTGGGGGGTTGTAAACCACTGAGGGCTACGACGGAGACGAAGCCTCACCGTCGTTTCTAGGTCCCCAGTTCCATACAGTACTATTCTTTTCCCATTTTATGCAATAAGGCAGTATTTCGAAACAAAGTAAATTTCACGAGCAAAACTTACTCCTTTTTAAAAAAGATTTATTCAAAATCGAAAAATTTTAACACTACTTCTGTGGCTAACTAATATTCCGTTTTCTTTACTCGGTCAGTAGAAAACAAAAAACCTTTTATAGCCGTGACTAAACAAATACCGAAAAATCTGATTATTCAGAATTAAAATACGGGTATCGCTTTTAACCTGTCGGTTTTTCCCATCCCTACAAACTGGGGTTTTTCTGTTCCATGGCACTGAATGTCCACTATCGTGCCTCCCGCGTTGACCAAAGATGTTAAGAGACGCCGTGTAGACATTTTTTTAATGACTAACTATAGTTAAGTATTTTTCTGGTTTGAAGTTACCACAAAAGTAGTAAGAGTCGTTACTTAGTTCCGTTGAGCAAAATATAACATATTGTTGTTGTCTTCAGTCCTACTCTATCCTGTGCAAGCTTCTTCATCTCCCAGTACCTACTGCAGCCTACATCCTTCTGAATCTGCTTAGTGTATTCATCTCATGGTCTCCCTCTACGATTTTTACCCTCCACCCTGCCCTCCAGTACTAAATTGGTGATCCCTCGATGCCTCAGAACCTGTCCTACCAACCGATCCCTTCTGCTAGTCAAGTTGTGCCACAAACTCCTCTTCTCCCCAATTCTATTCAATACCTCCTCATTAGTTATGTGATCTACCCATCTAATCTTCAGCATTCTTCTGTAGCACCACATTTCGAAAGCTTCTACTCTCTTCTTGTCTAAACTATTTATCGTCCATGTTTCAGTTCCATACACGTCCGCCCCCGGTAGCTGAGTGGTATAGCCGGCACGGTAGCTCAGCGTGTTCGGTCAGAGGGTTAGCTGCCCTCTATAATAAAAAAACTGAGTGACTGGATCAATAATGAACTTCAACGGGCGTCGCGGGACGTCCGCCACGAACAATTACAAAGAACTATAACGAACAAAATGAGATTAAAAAAAAATAGTGGTCAGCGCGACAGACTGTCAATCCAAAGGGCTCAGGTTCGATTCATCATTTCATTCCCATCGACGCGCAAGTCGCCGAAGTGGCGTCAAATCGAAAGACTTGCACCAGGCGAACGGTCTACCCGACGGGAGGCCCTCGTCACACGACATTTCATTTTACTTCCATACATGGCTACACTCCATACAAATACTTTCAGAAACGACTTCCTGACATTTAAGACAATACTCGATGTTAACAAATTTCTCCTCTTCAGAAACGCTTTCCTTGGCATTGCCAGTCTACATTTTATATCCTCTCTGCTTCGACCATCATCATTTATTTTGCTCCCCAAATAGCAAAACTCCTTTGCTACTTTAAGTGTCTCATTTCCTAATCTAATTCCCTCAGCATCACCCGACTTAATTCGACTACATTCCATTATCCTCGTTTTGCTTTTGTTGGTGTTCATCTTATACCCTCCTTTCAAGACACTGTCCATTCCGTTCAACTGCTCTTCCAAGTCCTTTGCTGGCTCTGACAGAATTACAATGTCATCGGCGAACCTCAAAGTTTTTATTTCTTCTCCATGGATTTTAATACCTACACCGAAATTTTCTTTTGTTTCCTTTACTGCTTGCTCAATATACAGATTAAATAGCATCGGGTAGAGGCTACAACCCTGTCTCACTCCCTTCCCAACCACTGCTTCACTTTCCTGTCCTACGACTCTTATAACTGCCATCTGCTTTCTGTACAAATTGTAAATAGCCTTTCGCTCCCCGTATTTTACCCCTGCCACCTTCAGAATTTGAAATAGAGTAGACAGGAAAAAACTTATCTGCAAAAATAACTGGACGGCATATTACGTCATAAAGATGAATGAAAAATGGCAATTAATTGTTTTCCGTGTTAACTGCCTTTTCTCGGACTGAGTCTGCTATTTGAAAGAAAGTATCGAAAAAGAGGATCACGGTAAGGACGGCCAAGGATACCCTGGCGTGACCGTCAAAACACATTTCACGGCGGCCCGCTGGAGCCCCGCTCGTAATTCGGCACAGTGGCTGGACTTCCCTGGCTGCCTCAGACTCCAGCGGCTCTTATCTCCAGTACCGCCACCTGACCTTTACGGGGTTGCGTCTTTTCCTCGCGTAAACTCTCAGGCTTAACGTTATCAACTCTCGTAACGCTTTAATTTCTTTGAACTTACTGCGTCGGTTTTTCCTTACGACGTCAGTTCCATTACATATCTATTGTTCGCAAGCCGTGCGGTGGTCTGGCGGAAAAGCCAAGCAAATGATGTGTGTTGGGAGTCCCGTACTCTGCGCATGTTCGTTTATGCGGCCTTTTATGTTACATAGCTGATTTATTTAGCTTTAAGTTCCTGGAATACTTCATGAAGGAAGTGGCCACATTTTAACGACGTTCCATATTGACGTAGATCAAATGCTACTCATTTTTTTAGGATTCAGTACTTCCGTTAGTAAAAACGGAATTCTTATAGGATAATTTTGTTGTCCTCCTGTTAAGACCCCTTACTCTCAGGAAGATCTACGGTCCGTTGGCGGTGTGAAAAAATGAAGCATTCTAGGTCAATGCAATCAGGAGGTACGACCATTTATGTCACATATTTTGACATTCACAGACTCATTTACCAAACCCTGAAGGGTTGTTCCAGTTGACCTAGAATCGTGAAATTTGGCAAGAAGCAAGATTTCACAGCACAAGTAAAAGTAGATATCCGAAAGTAGTTAATTTGTCATTACATAACACGTAAAATATTTTTGTAATTTTTCATCCGTCTGTCTCTTCATCCGTCCGCCTGTTAACAGGTTGGGTGTCAGATTCAAATTACGTCAAATGCTACGGTCTACGGTCCCTTGGCGGTGTAAAAATTTTAAGCTTTTGAGTCAATATAACCAAAAGATACAGCCACTAATGTCGCATATTTTGATATTGTGAAACTCACTAACCAAAATCTATAGGGAATCATGAAATTTGGTAGGAAGCAACGTTTCACAACATAAGTAAACTAAAAAAATCTGAATATTGTTAAATTATAATTATATGACATGAAGAATACAGTTTTGCATTAGAACATACATTCGTCAAAAGTGTAATAGGCGATCGTTACTGCGTGCAAACACAAAATATAAGTTGTAGTCACGTTTTAGTGAGTAAATAAAAAATATTTTATTAAATCTCCCATATCTCCATATACGAGTACAAACTGAGGTCATCCGCTCGCTTTTTTTTGTATATCAAAATGGTTCAAATGGCTCTGAGCACCATGGGACTTAACATTTGAGGCCATTAGTCCCATAGACTTTGAACTACTTAAAACTAACTAACCTAAGGAAAGGACATCACACAAATCCATGTCCGAGGCAGGATTTGGACCTGCGACCGTAGCAGCAGCGCGGTTCCGGACTGAAGCGCCTAGAACCGCACGGCCACACTGGCCGGCTTTTGTATATCTGGGCTAGTCTCAGGAACTACTTTATATTGGAAACAGGCAAAAATCGTTGAGATTCTCGACTCACTGGTTGGATGAACTATCTGTATACATAATTTAGTTTGCTCGGAACCCTCAGTGGATTAGTCCTTCTCGCACTTGCCCAATTTTTTGTAATTATGTCATATAAAAATAGTTTTTTGCGATTTGTATGTCCGTCAGTTAAGACCCCTTTTACTCAGGAACGGACAGAGGAATCAGTTTGATATTTACGTCAACTACTACAGTCTAAGGTCTCTTGGCGATGAAAAAACTTTAACCTTCTATTTCTAAGTCATTGCAATCAAATGATACGGCCATCTGTTAAGATCCTCTTTTCTCAGGAACGGATGGAAGTATCAGTTTGGACTATACGTCAAATACACTCCTGGAAATGGAAAAAAGAACACATTGACACCGGTGTGTCAGACCCACCATACTTGCTCCGGACACTGCGAGAGGGCTGTACAAGCAATGATCACACGCACGGCACAGCGGACACACCAGGAACCGCGGTGTTGGCCGTCATATGGCGCTAGCTGCGCAGCATTTGTGCACCGCCGCCGTCAGTGTCAGCCAGTTTGCCGTGGCATACGGAGCTCCATCGCAGTCTTTAACACTGGTAGCATGCCGCGACAGCGTGGACGTGAACCGTATGTGCAGTTGACGGACTTTGAGCGAGGGCGTATAGTGGGCATGCGGGAGGCCGGGTGGACGTACCGCCGAATTGCTCAACACGTGGGGCGTGAGGTCTCCACAGTACATCGATGTTGTCGCCAGTGGTCGGCGGAAGGTGCACGTGCCCGTCGACCTGGGACCGGACCGCAGCGACGCACGGATGCACGCCAAGACCGTAGGATCCTACGCAGTGCCGTAGGGGACCGCACCGCCACTTCCCAGCAAATTAGGGACACTGTTGCTCCTGGGGTATCGGCGAGGACCATTCGCAACCGTCTCCATGAAGCTGGGCTACGGTCCCGCACACCGTTAGGCCGTCTTCCGCTCACGCCGCAACATCGTGCAGCCCGCCTCCAGTGGTGTCGCGACAGGCGTGAATGGAGGGACGAATGGAGACGTGTCGTCTTCAGCGATGAGAGTCGCTTCTGCCTTGGTGCCAATGATGGTCGTATGCGTGTTTGGCGCCGTGCAGGTGAGCGCCACAATCAGGACTGCATACGACCGAGGCACACAGGGCCAACACCCGGCATCATGGTGTGGGGAGCGATCTCCTACACTGGCCGTACACCACTGGTGATCGTCGAGGGGACACTGAATAGTGCACGGTACATCCAAACCGTTATCGAACCCATCGTTCTACCATTCCTAGACCGGCAAGGGAACTTGCTGTTCCAACAGGACAATGCACGTCCGCATGTATCCCGTGCCACCCAACGTGCTCTAGAAGGTGTAAGTCAACTACCCTGGCCAGCAAGATCTCCGGATCTGTCCCCCATTGAGCATGTTTGGGACTGGATGAAGCGTCGTCTCACGCGGTCTGCACGTCCAGCACGAACGCTGGTCCAACTGAGGCGCCAGGTGGAAATGGCATGGCAAGCCGTTCCACAGGACTAAATCCAGCATCTCTACGATCGTCTCCATGGGAGAATAGCAGCCTGCATTGCTGCGAAAGGTGGATATTCACTGTACTAGTGCCGACATTGTGCATGCTCTGTTGCCTGTGTCTATGTGCCTGTGGTTCTGTCAGTGTGATCATGTGATGTATCTGACCCCAGGAATGTGTCAATAAAGTTTCCCCTTCCTGGGACAATGAATTCACGGTGTTCTTATTTCAATTTCCAGGAGTGTACTATGGGCACTGGTCCCTTGGCATAGTGCAGTGTTGAATGACATGAAGGAAAAAAAAGATTAGAGCTCGTAATTGCACAACTTCTCATCGTGGGGACAACATCTGTGAAATTACACTCTGATCAGATGATAAACTATAGAACTGAAACTAGTCAATATTTTATTGACAAACTTTGTTTTGGACTGTATGCTACAGAAGATACAAGTACTGTCTCATATCTTCCTTCTCAACAGCAGCAGCGTGAATGAACTTTTGGACAAAAATGCGAAATTACGGAAACACAAAAAGTTGGGTGCTTACGACGTTATTTGCACATAGTCAAAGATTTAAAAATCAGCATCCACTGATCAATCACAACATTATGACCACCGAACTACTATCGATATAAACCCTTCCAGGCGACTGCAGCGCCACTTGGCGAGGAATGACTGCTAGTCAGACACACGCACAACGCATTTAGCCCGTGTGTAGAAGGAGGAAGGCACACAGTCTGGTGTAAACGCTTGTTCACAGATACAATGGTTGTGAATACTGGTGGATCATCAGCGAATGCACATTCGCTTCAATTCAATTCGTCGCAGACTGCCAGTTCAGTTCCTTCAGTATCTCTGTGACACTCTCCCGCGGATTAAACAAACCTGTGCTCATGCGTGTTGCCGTTCTCTATATACATTCAGTAACCCCTGTTAGGCCACACACACATGAGCAATATTCAATATTTTACTTAGAAATATTGTGAAATCTAGATTCCAGAATTTATGTTCTGACAATGATAAATTGCTTTGTAATTGCGTACTTTCGTGAATATTTTGGCAGTTTAACCATAAATCAGTTACATATAATTTCTCAAGAGCATAGTTTTTTTCCATAAAATGTAAGTATGTTATGTAAACTGGAGGTGTGTGTATGGGGGAGGGGGAAGGGGGGGGGGGAGAGAAAGAAAGGAAAAGGAAGGAACTATTGATGCCAGCTGCATTATCGGGACTTTATGTGGAACCAGCAGCGGCAAGTGAAAATGTGTACCGGACTGGGATTCAAACCCAAGATCTCCTGCTTACATAACCAATGCACCATCCAGACACTGTGTTTATCGCAAACGGCGGACTACCTCGGCCGACCCACATCTCCACGAATCTGCAGTCCCTGTCTCGCTACTTTGAGATTCCTGCAGGAGGTGAACGTAATTGCGCATTCGCTCTGAAAGTGGTAGATTCATTGCTCTTCAAAGCCAATCAGTTATATGAATGCATGATTTTTGTTCTTTCGGACATATCCGAAAGAACAGACACCATGCGAAATCCACAGCTGTAGTACACATCATGTAAACTGAAGGTGGAAGGGGAAGAAAGGAAAAAATGGCTCTGAGCACTATGGGACTTAACATCTATGGTCATCAGTCCCCTAGAACTTAGAAATACTTACACCTAACTAACCTAAGGACATCACACAACACCCAGTCATCACGAGGCAGAGAAACTCCCTGACCCCGCCGGGAATCGAACCCGGGCGCGGGAAGCGAGAACGCTACCGCACGACCACGAGCTGCAGACAAGAAGAATGGAAAGGAAAGGGAAGGAACTATTGATGTCAGCTACATTGGGACTTTATGCGGAATCAGTTGTAGAATTTTGGAACACGTATTGTGTTCGAGTATAATGACTTTTCTGGAGACTAGAAATCTACTCTGTAGGAATCAGCATGGGTTTCGAAAAAGACGGTCATGTGAAACCCAGCTCGCGCTATTCGTCCACGAGACTCAGAGGGCCATAGACGCGGGTTCACAGGTAGATGCCGTGTTTCTTGACTTCCGCAAGGCGTTCGATACAGTTCCCCACAGTCGTTTAATGAACAAAGTAAGAGCATATGGACTATCAGACGAATTGTGTGATTGGATTGAGGAGTTCCTAGATAACAGGACGCAGCATGTCATTCTCAATGGAGAGAAGTCCTCCGAAGTAAGAGTGATTTCAGGTGTGCCGCAGGGGAGTGTCATAGGACCGTTGCTATTCACAATATACATAAATGACCTGGTGGATGACATCGGAAGTTCACTGAGGCTTTTTGCAGATGATGCTGTGGTGTATCGAGAGGTTGTAACAATGGAAAATTGTACTGAAATGCAGGAGGATCTGCAGCGAATTGACGCATGGTGCAGGGAATGGCAATTGAATCTCAATGTAGACAAGTGTAATGTGCTGCGAATACACAGAAAGATAGATCCTTTATCATTTAGCTACAAAATAGCAGGTCAGCAACTGGAAGCAGTTAATACCATAAATTATCTGGGAGTACGCATTAGGAGTGATTTAAAATGGAATGATCATATAATGCTGATCGTCGGTAAAGCAGATGCCAGACTGAGATTCATTGGAAGAATCCTAAGGAAATGCAATCCGAAAACAAAGGAAGTAGGTTACAGTTCGCTTGTTCGCCCACTGCTTGAATACTGCTCAGCAGTGTGGGATCCGTACCAGATAGGGTTGATGGAAGATATAGAGAAGATCCAACGGAGAGCAGCGCGCTTCGTTACAGGGTCATTTAGTAATCGCGAAAGCGTTACGGAGATGATAGATAAACTCCAGTGGAAGACTCTGCAGGAGAGACGCTCAGTAGCTCGGTACGGGCTTTTGTCAAAGTTTCGAGAACATACCTTCACCGAAGAGTCAAGCAGTATATTGCTCCCTCCTACGTATATCTCGCGAAGAGACCATGAGGATAAAATCAGAGAGATTAGAGCACACACAGAGGCATACCGACAATCCTTCTTTCCACGAACAATACGAGACTCGAATAGAAGGGAGAACCGATAGAGGTACTCAAGGTACCCTCCGCCACACACCGTCAGGTGGCTTGCGGAGTATGGATGTAGATGTAGATGTAGACTCAAAGTGTGTGCAGGTCCGGGATTCGAACCCAAGATCTCCTGCTTACTAGACAGTTGAGGTGATCACCGCGCCATCCAGGCACGCTGTTTACTGCAATTTCGTCGACTGTGGCCGCACACCTCTCAGCTGACTCCCATTCCCACCTATCGCCACGTATCCGCCGTCTCCGTCCATGTCCTCCAGGCTCAACCACTTCGAGATTCCCACAGGAGGTCGAACGTAGTGGTGCAACTGCACTGAAGATGGCGGATTCATTGCCCATCGAGGTGATTCAATTACAATGAATGCATGGTGTCTGTGCTGTTAGACATGTGCAAAAGAACAGACACTACGCGTTCATATAAATACTTGTATGTATAAAGTTGTTCCCTGTGAATAAATACAATCTCTTATATGAGTACCATAATCTCTGATTGGGTGCGATATCGGTAGATTCGTTTTGTCCATCCACATTGTGCCACATTTCACTCTTGGCATCTGCATAACTATTGCAACCCCCACCCATCTGAAACTGTTCACAGTAGTCAAGCCTAGGCCATCCTCTACTACTTTTACCTCCCCCCCCCTTTCCCCATACTTCCTGCCATAAATCAAACTGACTATCCCCTGACGTCTCAGGATGTGTCCTGTCAACCCAAAACTTCTTTTAGTCAGGTTGTGCCACAAATTTCTTTCTTGTCTAAATCGATTTAGTACCTCTTCAATATTCATTCCATTTACCCATCTAATCTTCACCAAGCTTCTGTAACAACATATCTCAGAAGCTTCTATTCTCTTCTTGTCTGCACTGCTTGACGTTCACGTATTCTGTACAATGTTACGTTCCAGACAAATACGTTCAGGAAAGAATTCACCACCCGTAAATTTATATTACATGTTAACAAATCTCTCTTTTTTTAGAAACGCATTTCATGCTATTCCCACTCTCCATTTTGATTCTTCTCTACTTCGGACATTGTCACTTATTTTGCTGCCTGATGCTCTCTACCACACTTAATAAAAGAAATGATAAGATAATAAAAATCGTCCATCTCACACAACCAGAAAAAAAACTCTTCCCACTTCGCCTTCTGGACACACACACACACACACACACACACACACACACACACACACACACACACACAAACAGCCCACAAAAAATTATATCACACCAAAACACACACACACACACAAATGCATACACAAACAGATCACAGATATTTCAATAATTACACTCAAAAGTTCGGCAATAACATTCGATCTTTGGCAATAACATCTGACAGTCGGCAACACAAACAAAAACATTGCATCGAAACAAGTGTCAAGTTCATAATGCATCGAAACAAGTGTCTAGTTCATAATGCTGTGAAAAGTAGGAAAAACCGCAATTTGGCATTTAGAAGAAGAACAACAACACCAAAACTGCAACACGAGCGTAATATGTAGGAAATTGTCCACGCAGCTTGTAAGTACAGTTCAAAATATTACTTCTTAATAGGAAATACCAACCACCAGAACTGTTTATAACCTATAGGTACAGTGACCAAAAATTAAATTAAATAGCAAACATATGTACATATTCCAGGCCACTGAAGATGCCTTGCAGAAAATAAAGGCAAAACGCGTATGGCACTAAATTGTGTTTCATTAATTTGCTGTCAGACGATCCATAATGCAAAAATTATCAATGTACCGTAATATTACACATAACTGAGGAAGACAGGACTACAAAAGGTGAAGATGTCAATACAGCTATGTTTTTATTTTTCTTTATGAAATTTAATTCGAGTTCCAATTTGCTCCATTGTTTCTTATACTGCCTGTTCAACGTAGAGACGGAATAACGTGGGTGATAAGTTACAGCTATGTGTCAGTCCCTTCTCAACCCCGCCTGTCTTTCATCCCCTTCGACTCACAACTGTGTTTTCCAATGCAAATAACCTTCATTCCATGCATTTTATCTCTGTTACGTTAAGAATTTCAAAGCCTCGCGTCCAGTCAACATTGTAGACAGTACAGTACAGAAATGGGATAACTAGTGGAAAACTAAGAAAACAAGTTGAGAGTAACTTTCGAGATAATTTCTGGCTCCTATTGAAGCTTCTGAGAAATAGAGTTCTCATTGCTGTGGAGATAAGAAGCCCAATCCGAAATCTACATGGTTTTTCAAAATGATTCAACCGATTTCCCAAGGGTACATCTTCTACATGAATGAAGATGGAAGTCGCCGTGATGCAAGTAAGTCAGTCGTTCACTTGTTCGTCTGACTTTTTCCACAACTGCGAGAACATGCCGAAAATTTCGTTTTCCAACAGAACGGAGACGACCGCACTGGTGGCTACACACAATAACTTTTTTTAATAACTGATAATTCCTCCGCCCCCTATTGTTTAAAGGATCGAAGTCCGTTTTAAGCAGGTACTAGTTTCTCACACATCTCAATGTTTGAAGTCATATCTCCTAAACTGTGTGTCTCACAATTACATAATTTTGCATGTACGTTAAGGGCTACTTGTGCACGCTGTCTTAAAAATGTGTTGCGAATGCAGTTAGCAACAAAAAAGTAATACGAGAGTTGAAACTTTAATAGTGGCAACTATTTATTTACAGCTCGTACAAAATAGATAGTGTTTCAAAGTTTTACTGACCTTCAAAGTAGTCACCGGCATTGTGTATAACCCGTTGCCAGCGAAGTGGAAGTCGTAGGATACTCTTAGCAATGCCAGCTTTGTTGACAGTTCGAGCGGCGCGGTCTATTGCCCGACGAATTTTGTAGCAGTCCTGAAGCGAATGCCGCGAAGTGTTTCCTGCAGTTTAGAAATCGAGTTGAACTCACGTGGGCTTAAGTCAGGGGAGTGCAGTAGGTGGTATAGCACTGAGCAGCCCCATCAGTCAAACAAATCTGTAACAGCTTGCACTGTACGTGCTTGAGCATTGTCCTGCAAAACGATGGTCAGGTCCTGCACAAAGTGTCATCACTTCTGTCTCTAAGCTGGTCGTACATTGTGTTCCAAAAATGAACAGCACAGAGACAAAAGTGAGGCAGCTGCGGTGCATCACGAGCCGTAGACGACAACGGTGGACGATGGTTGCGAAGTGTGTACAGGAGAATAGACGTGCAACTGTTGAGCAACCGACCGCCCATATGAATCAAAGGTCTACCAATAGCATCCCCTCAACAAACATTCAGCGAACGATGCTGCGTAGGGGCCTCCGAAGCAGGCTGTTGGTTCATGCTCCTATGCTGACTGCCGTTCATCGGCATTGAAGGCTGAAATATGCACGCCATTACCGCAACAGGAGATCCACTGAATAGCGGTAAGTGGTCTTTTCAGATGAACCACGTTTTACGCTCCATCGGACAGAAAGCAAACATCCTGCAACAATCGTTCGAATGGTCCGGGCCAGAAGAGGGAGCGCTATGGTCTGGACAATGTTTTTTTGGCATTCCGCGGGTGATCTCGTCATTCTGTAAGGCACAGTGGATCAACATAAGTTTGCTTCTATCCTTTTGGGTCCATGTCCACCCCTAGATGTAGTTTGTTTTTCGTCGGCACAATGGCATCGCATCTACCAGCAGGAGAATGGAACGCGTCACACTGCTCGCATATGGTTCGACGAAAAGCAGAAGAGTTTACCATCCTTCCCTGGCCACCAAACTCCCATGTTTTAAATCAAATCGCGAATCTGTGGGACCACGTCAGTCGCACTGTTCGTGCCACGGATCCGCAACCGAGAAATCAATTGCAGCTAACTACGGCATGGAGTCGGCAGGGCTCAACATCCCGTTCGGTACCTTCCAGAACCTCATTGGCTCTCTTCCTGAGCGTCTAGCAGCGATCCGCGCTGCAAAATGTGGTTATTCAAGCTTTTGACAGGTGGTCAAGTTAATGTGACTTGACAGCGTACAACCTCATAGCATGAGAAGCGAATATCTAGTAAGTGATCACCTTCTTAATATAAAAACGTTTTTCGACTGATCAATCTTTCTTGTGTGACAAAGTAAGGTCAGATTTTAATCACTAATAACTTAGATACTAAAAATGCGTAAATAAAGGTTGAGCCCGCAACGGATGGATCGCGTCTGTAAGAGTTTCTCACGCAGCGTTTGTTCTTCCTGTGACGTAATGGGACCTGTACGAATTACCTCTGTGTAAAGTTATAAATTGGTGTGACGTGGAAACGCGTTTAGATAGTAAACTGATTCGGATGTCATCGTGAAGAGCTAGCGGAGCTCTGTTAGGACCCATACTGAGACAATTTTACTATTTTCTGGAATATAGGCGAAAATAGATATTAAATTGAAAGTTACAAAATAATGAAAGACGACGACTCTTATGGCTTGTAGAGATGTTCAGGATTAAAGAAAACACAAGTCAGGGGTGCTGAGCGAATAAGAAAGCTACGACAGAGCCAAAAAAGAAATTAAAAAATAGGGGCAAAGCGATTTCGTGGCTGAACCATCCTGCATACAGTGGCCAGCTACAGTCCAAACTTGAGAGTTATCTACTCTGTAACCATTATACTACAGGGTGATTCAAAAAGAAAAAAAAACAAAACGTCGTTTGTTTATTACACACAAAAATGGTTCAAATGGCTCTGAGCACTATGGGACTCAACGTCTTAGGTCATAAGTCCCCTAGAACGTAGAACTACTTAAACCTAACTAACCTAAGGACATCACACATACCCATGCCCGAAGGCAGGATTCGAACCTGCGACCGTAGCAGTCCCGCGGTTCCGGACTGCAGCGCCAGAACCGCTAGACCACCGCGGCCGGCTATTACACACAAACTATAAAAGATCGTCACACATTGCGCTTGTGACTGGATAGGGGAAGGTTCAAAGTTTTGAAACAGCTACGTTGTTTGTAACAACATAGCGACTACACCACAAAGAAATCTTTTTGTTTGTTGGAATTTGCGCGAAGTCAATTCATTGTTTAAGTGCAACGTGCATTTTGCCATCGATTCAGGAAGAAGCTGTCTCTGCACAAGTAGATTTATGACTGGCATACAAAATTCTTGGAATTTGGTTGGAAATGCAAAGGGAAGAGCACCGGTCGGCCACGCACGTCTGAAGAGAATCTCGAGCGTATCCGAGGTGCGTTCAACTGAGCTCTCAGAATTCCACAGGACGGACAGGCCAGGAACTTTAACTTCCTCAGACAACGGTGTGGCGTATTCTGAAACGGCGACTGCGTATGAAGTCGTGGAAGCAGGGGGAACTGCAGCAACTGACTTCTGGCGACCGTAACAGAAGGTACAAAATTGACATTTCACTTTTCCAGGATACGGCACAGGATTTTTTTTTTTTTCCCGAACCACTCATCTTTTCGGACGAATCGACGTTTCATCTACCGCGTACAATAAACCGCCATAACGTAAGAATTTGGAAGTCACAAAATTCTGGCGCCGTCGTCGAACTTGAAAGAAACTCACCGAAACTGAATGTGTTTTGTGACGTTTCTGTTCACTAAGTTTGTGGACATTTCTTTTTTGCGGAGGAAACTGTGACAGGAATGTCATACATGAACATGCTGCAAAATTGGTTGTTTCCTCAACATCACTAAGATTCCAATGATTTCTTTTTTATGCACGGCGGCGCCCCGCCTCACTTTCACCTTGAGGAGCGGCGTTATCTTTCGGACTGCGCCTTCCAGGTCACCAGACTTCGCACGTTGCGATTTTTTTTTCTTTGGATGTACATAAAGGACAGAGTCTTTGTCCCACCTATGGCAGGTTCTGTTCAAGAGATGAGAAATCGAGTTGTTGAAGCCGTCGATTCAGTAAACAGGGACTTGTTGACTCTTGTGTGGAATGAAATGGACTGCCGTTTCGATGTTTCTCGAAAGATGCACGGTGCCAATGCAGAGAGTATGGTGTAACGACTGTGCGAACGTAAAACTTCCTCTATCCAGTGGCATGCGCAATGTATTTCTATCTTTCATAGTTTATTATAAACATCTGAAATGTGTCCTTTCTTGCTGAATTACCCTGTATTCCGCGTAATCATAGTAGTAAAGAGACTAATAATGAAATTACATATTAATAGGAAACACTTGTTATGATTTTTTCCCGACGTTTCCACGAAGAATCGACGGCTCGGACCTGAACTGCGCACCTTTCACTATTGTGTGTTGGGGGAGGGGGGGGGGAGGAGGGCGGCGGAGGGGGAGAGGGGTGTTAGGAGAAAAAAGTTTCAAGTAGGTATGAAATTACGAGTACAGTTAGTTGGAAGTCGCTAAGTGCTTTTATTCTCAAATGCTGGTTGAATGTAGTCTGGATGATTTGGCGCCGTGACTTAACGGTGCCTCGAGGTATACTGTATACACAGTTTCTAACTTTAATAATCCACTTATCGTGGTAAACCTCTATCGTAAAAGTCCGCCTGATTAGCTAGGTGGGAACGTGTTTGCCTACCATGCAGCGGGGCCCAGGTTTGACTCCCGACCGAACTGGAGATTTTCTCCGCTTGTGAACTGGGTGTTGTGTTGTCCTCCCCACCATTTCATCTTCACCGACACGCAAGTCGCCCAGTGTGGCGTTGCCTGAAATAAGGTTTGCAACTCTGCGGCCTCCCCACCATCAATGCCACACGATCATTTCATTTTTTTTAACGACTGAGTGTACCGCTTAATGAGTAGACTATGACAACATGCTAAATCCTTAAGTTCGGTCAGTAGTTGTTTCGAATAATGAACACCAAATGTCTGTTGCCTCTGGAAACCGTTAGATAGACAACCTTCGACTGGAAATTTGTGACCTTTCTAGGCGTTTAGTAATGTAGAAGGGCTGTCACAGCCGTGGTCCGGCATAACCTTGGAAATGCCCCGTGTGGCTAGGTCCTCCCGTCGAATAGACCGCTCACCTGGTGCAAGTCTTTCGAGTTGACGTCACTTCGGCGACTTGCGTGTCGATGAAGATGAAATGACGATGATAAGGACAACACAACACCCAGTCCCTGAGCGGAGAAAATCTCCGACCCAGCCGGGAATCGAACCCAGGCGGTTAGGCATGACATTCTGTCGCGCTGACCACTTACTTACCAGGGGCGGACTGATGACCGCATTTGCAGAAAGCATTTTACACCCCTGCTAGGTGTTTTATTGCTAGAAACATATTTAAAAGGTAGACAGCAGAGCACAGAGATGATATACTCCAATGGAGAAATACTGGAGAGAAGAAGGTCAAGTATAAGAAATATACATTTTGGTGTTCCTCAGGGATCCATTTTAGGTCCAATCCTGTTTTGTATGTAAATAATTTCCCAAGTTCTCTTGACAATAAGCAATTAGTCACTATGTATGCAAATGATACATCTGGTGTCTGCTGTGCAGACAGTGAACCCAGCCTAGTTTGAGAGATACATAACTTCATTGAAATGGCATGAGCTCACTTGCAAAGAGACAACCTAAAAGAAAACATAGAAAATCTAATACTATTCATTTTAAACCAAGTGGTCCAAACAGACATAATACTGCAATTGATGAAATTCTACGATAAACCTGTACAGATAGTAAATTCTTGGGTTTATGTATAGATGATCGACTCTCATGGAAGCAGCAAGCTGATTATGTATGTAAAAAAAATAACACCTAGTCTATATGTATTAAGAAGATTATCACTACATCTCAATTCTGAAACCCTAAGGACTGTATATTACGTATTAGTGTACCCTTTCTTGTATTATGGGATAGTAGTGTGGGTTGGGACATGCCAAACTAATATGAAAAGGATTTTCATACTGCAGAAGCGAACCTTGAGGATCATAGCAAAAGTAAAACTAGGAACTTCTTGCAAATGTCTATTTATTAGACACAATATTTTCACAGTTTATGCCATCTATATACAAGAAACTATAATGCTAGTGAAAGAAGATACTAAGATCACAAAAAGAAACATGGATACTCACAACTGTGAAACAAGGCATAGAAAAGACCTTCATACGGTTAACATAATATTAACTTTAACAGCGAAAAGCCCCTATGTCAAAGGAGGGGTTTTTGATAACTTGTTACCAAACGAAGTTAAGATATTGATAGGGGATACTTTTGAAAAGCGAGTCAAGCAGTGGCTTGTCCAAAAATGCTCTCATAACTTGAATTTATCATGAATTATAAGGTAATAAGAAATAATGTAATTGTAGAAACTTTATACTTAGTTGAAAGTGCACATGCATGTAAAATTACGTGTCATGAGCAATAAACTGAAATTGAAAACTGTCCTTCCAAGTTATCTTTTCAGTAGCACTTTCTGTATTCTCTTTGCTTGGCCGCTGAGAACTCTCCTTATGCGATCCCGAAGTGGTACCAAGATCGGAATTAAACACAATTGTCCCTCACCCCGTATTCATTGTTATCTTGTTTGAGTTTTTCTATACGAATGTTACTCTGTAAGCTCGCGTTTTCATGTAATAGTTAAATGTCTCCCTTAACTAAAACCTAGTGTCGTGTGGTGGTTGGCGCACGCCTTTCATGCCTCACTCGTTTTTAAAGGTGGGCCTGTCCCTTATTAAATTCAGCTTAAACTAGACATTATCCATTGCGTGATTGTTTCATTACCTTTTAAAAGTAAATTCGCATGATTGCATAAGGGGCTTCACTCCGTTTTCCTTTTAAGGGGACTTCAGTCTTGTATACAGGGGTATGCACACACAGAACAACAACCATCCCACCTCGCGACACCACCACAAGGAATCGAGACCATTTTTATCGTCACATGCTCCGTCTCGGCTTATGAAACTACCATACGTATGATTTGATTCCTTGTGGTGCTGTCATTCTCCCTAAGCGGGAATCAAGTAATGTGATGAGCTTAAAGAGGGAGTACATGACACTATGATGGAACAACGCCTTGCACTGTGACGTATGGAGTTTTTCTGTCGGGCTGTGAATTGTGCACGAATAGCGGGATTGGTTAGGATGACTGCTCGCGATGAACGGGAAATCGGGGTTCGAGTCCTGGTCGGACACAAATTTTCATATACCCATAACAGATGATGTCATTAAATTCACATTCAGCGAATAATTCCGAATAGTATGAAATACGTTAGGTGTCTATGTTTATTTATACCGCGGCTGCTGCGCCGGCGAGAGCACTTCCTTGCAGTGTGGATTATTGAGAGTTCGCTGTATGCTGAAGCAACGTCACGCTCATACTTGAACACAGTTGTGAAATAGTTTCAGCAAGTATAAGAACATTTCTTACTTCAAAAGTAGTTAGAGATCTTGTAGCAGAATGGAGAAACTAAAGACATCATCATTTCTGCAGCGAGAAGACTGAGTTACAATCGCCCACACACAAGAGGAGACCTAGTCGCAGACTGAAGTGTATTGATTGCTGTCGGATTTTAGAGACTTACAAAGGATTGACTGGCTTGGAGAGCTAGTCCTCGGACTGGTTGCTGAGATATTGTTACCAGTTTCATTGTATCTTCAGCGCCTCAATCTGTCTTCTGTGGAAAATTTGGTAGTAATAGAAACACACATAGTACCAAAGTAGAGGATAGATAAAGCGCGCCATCACCTTCGCCGGAATGTGATGGTATATTCGTTTGTTTAGTTAATGAAGAGGAACCGCAGAAACACTAGGCCGTGATTCAGAATGTTCCTCGCTCGCACGAGAACTGTGAGTCACGAATTCCTTTGCAAGCAGCCATTAAGAACGTTTATGCTCTCGTAGTAATATACTACACAGCGTCAACAGGGAAGTCATATTCCCAGGAATGTGACGCATTTTATAGCCGGGAATCCGAGTTTCGTGGTGGCAGTTACAAGGCCATATATTTTTTCTGTTGTAATCAAGCGCGGGCTCAGCCTTAAAGCTGTAACTCGCACAAAGCTAAGCAGCTATAAGACTGTAAGTGCGCGTATATCTATTGCCGTCCATGGCAAATGATGTCAGCTAGACACGTAATGGCGTTAGGGCCACATTCATGCTGCTATCATAGATTTAATATAGCAGCGGAAGATTTTCTGCTCCTTTAACAGTAGGTGGGCATTTTTCCGTTATCTCAGAATTATTTTCAGCAGTAATGGTGGTATGGTAGGAGCTGTGAAGGAGTGGTAAGGTGCTGGGCTAACAAGGATTGAGGCATCACTTGAACCAAACGTATTAACAACAACCATTACTCAATAGTTATTAGAAAACATTGTCTTTGACCACAAAGCATTTATAACATCAATTAAAAGTTTCAACTCAGGCTCGAGAACTATTTGTGAAAAAAGTTTAAAGTGCCCGAGGCTGTTTCAAAATGCATGCAGTAACATTTAAACAAATTTATAATAACGAACTGATAGCAATTCAAACCTATAAACGGTATTCAGATAAATCCAGTTTAACAAAAGCACTTGAAACGCTCAACAAAATACAGCGCAACGCCTTCATCGTAAGTTTTGTACACACCAGTTTCTCGTGTTACAATTTAAAATTTGCTGTTACTGTACAGGAGTACCGAAAAAATCACGGTAATTACTTAACTCAAGAACAAATCCGCAACTGCTGCTACCTCAGTGGGTTTGCAGAGCCGTAATCTTATTTTATTTCACACGTCAGTCTTAAGCACACTGGTAATACAGGGTGTTTCAAAAACGACCGCTTTATTTGAAACGGCAATAAAAACTAAACGAGCAGCGATAGAAATACACCGTTTGTTGCAATATGCTTGGGACAACAGTACATTTTCAGGCAGAAAAACTTTCGAAATTACAGTAGTTACAATTTTCAACAACAGATGGCGCTGCGGTCTGGGAAACTCTATAGTACGATATTTTCCACATATCCACCATGCGTAGCAATAATATGGCGTAGTCTCTGAATGAAATTACCCGAAACCTTTGACAACGTGTCTGGCGGAATGGCTTCACATGCAGATGAGATGTACTGCTTCAGCTGTTCAATTGTTTCTGGATTCTGGCGGTACACCTGGTCTTTCAAGTGTCCCCACAGAAAGAAGTCACAGGGGTTCATGTCTGGCTAATAGGGAGGCCAATCCACGCCGCCTCCTGTATGTTTCGGATAGCCCAAAGCAATCACACGATTATCGAAATATGCATTCAGGAAATTAAAGACGTCGGCCGTGCGATGTGGCCGGGCACCATCTTGCATAAACCACGAGGTGTTCGCAGTGTCGTCTAAGGCAGTTTGTACCGCCACAAATTCACGAAGAATGTCCAGATAGCGTGATGCAGTAATCGTTACGGATCTGAAAAATGGGCCAATGATTCCTTTGGAAGAAATGGCGGCCCAGACCAGTACTTTTTGAGGATGCAGGGACGATGGGACTGCAACATGGGGCTTTTCGGTTCCCCATATGCGCCAGTTCTGTTTATTGACGAAGCCGTCCAGGTAAAAATAAGCTTCGTCAGTAAACCAAATGTTGCCCACATGCATATCGCCGTCATCAATCCTGTGCACTATATCGTTAGCGAATGTCTCTCGTGCAGCAATGGAAGCGGCGCTGAGGGGTTGCCGCGTTTGAATTTTGTATGGATAGAGGTGTAAACTCTGGCGCATGAGACGATACGTGGACCGCAGCTGCAACACGGCGAACGGAAACCCGAGGCCGCTGTCGGATCACCTGCTGCACTAGCTGCGCGTTGCCCTCTCTGGTTGCCGTACGCGGTCGCCCTACCTTTCCAGCACGTTCATCTGTCACGTTCCCAGTCCGTTGAAATTTTTCAAACAGATCCTTTATTGTATCGCTTTTCGGTCCTTTGGTTACATTAAACCTCTGTTGAAAACTTCGTCTTGTTGCAACAACACTGTGTTCTAGGCGGTGGAATTCCAACACCAGAAAAATCCTCTGTTCTAAGGAATAAACCATGTTGTCTACAGCACACTTGCACGTTGTGAACAGCACACGCTTACAGCAGAAAGACGACGTACAGAATGGCGCACCCACAGACTGCGTTGTCTTCTGTATCTTTCACATCACTTGCAGCGCCATCTGTTGTTGAAAATTGTAACTACTGTAATTTCGAAAGTTTGTCCGCCTGAAAATGTACTGTTGTCCCAAGCATATTGCAACAAACGGTGTATTTCTATCGCTGCTCGTTTAGTTTTTATTGCCGTTTCAAATATACCGGTCATTTTTGAAACACCCTGTACATTACACACATCATTAAATTGGCATGATAATACCTGAAACATAAATCAGTTACCACTGTCCCACACATGCATACAAATAATGGCCTCCAACCAGGACAAACTCAATGAAAACCTTGTAAGATGAATAGTTAAAACAAAAAATGTGCAGTCACGAAATACTGAAACTAACGGCGGCTGACAAGGGCAGAATCAATTACAATTTTGCAAGACAAACAATTACAACACACAGATGGGTAAGTATTCAAAAATAAAGTTACTCAGCTCCGTATGGAATTATCCAGTACTTGTGTGTCAATTCAACCAGGGTCCAGCGACTGTATGGTGACAGCTGAAGAGACCAACCGTTGCTTTAGCCGCCGGTCTCCTTCGGACAACACTACCATTGTGCAACCGAAACGCTCTTGCATGCAAAAGGGGAGCTCCTTCCCAAATTACAGCTTCCCGAACAACGGCTCCAAGCTAAAACTAGGCAGCACTATCACTACAGGTGCGGCCGAAGTCATTTTCCGACACATAACATGGACTGCTCCCAGCACAGGACCCCGCTCACCACCTTCCTCGTACCGCTGGTAATTCAAGACTCCCAGCCACGGCGCCTCGCGGACCACATTTGCATCACAAGTCTCTCTGGCAAAGAGGTTCTACACAACCAGCGATTCCACCAGAGGGTCACAAAGTCGAAAAACACCAAACTTTGCGGGAGGTTTAGACGTACGGCACAGCCGCCTCTCGGAAGTTTGCCGCTCGAAACGAATAACGCCGGTACGGGAGACGACTCTTAGTTTCTACAGGCGGCCGCTAGATGCTAATATTGAGCATTTACATTACAATTGTTTTAAAATTGCTCATTTGTTATTGTTAAAACATGGCAAATCAAGAATAGTTCTAGTCATCTATTTACATTAGGAGTATAAAGATACAGTTTGTGAAAGCAACGGAAATTTCACGTAAAGGTTTTTGTTGTATTTTTTACTATATTTGTAAAGGCCTAACTTAACAACAATGCTTCGAATCTCTAAGTTCAGCTTTTGGTACTAAGGTACCTTCAGGGAAAACTGTTTACAACTGATTTGCCGAATTTCATGCTCATGCTTTCGTCAACGACTAATTTCTATGAACTGTAACAGTGTTCTGTAAATGTTTGCAAGCTGTAAAAATTAATTTCGTTCTTATTCAGTAATTTCGAGTTCGTGTTACTTATTCTCTTTTTTTAACCCGTATGCTATGGAGTCGGCGTGTTAATCTGGATCTGACAGTGTTGGTGGCAGAAGATAGCCGGATGCTCTTGCATCGCCATTCCTCGCCTCTTCAATGAAAACGACAGAAATTCGACACATCGTGACAATTGCGGCTGTCACAAGTGATTACTTTGCGGTGAAAAACATTGAATCAATATTTCATTGCCCGTATTCAGCTGATGCGCCGCCTAACGACTTCTTTTTGCTTCCAAATGTCAAACAAAAATTACCTGGACAGCGACTTTCATTACCTGAGAAAGCTGTCGAATTCTTCCAGAACCAAGGTTTTGAGGTAGCAGCACCATATTGGATAAAAAAATTCTGGAATGGGCTCCAACTCTAAAATTTAAAGGTTATGAATTTTAAAGGCAAATATTTTAAACAGTAAAGTGATCTGTACCGAAAATGTTTTTCTTTCATTATTTTTGTTGTATATGGCCCATTATGCGTCACTTAGTAAACAGGCTATAATGTAGGACAGATAAGAAAATAAATATATATTTGGGTGGATAGTGCAGCTGTTATAATCAACTCAACGAAACGAATTACTACTAATTTTGTGGTCGAAGCTCTTTCCTTGGCCGCATTTGCATCCTAATACGTAATATATAATGTAAATACTACTATTCCAAAAAAAATGGTAAATAATACATAAATTACTTGTATATTGTGCAAGCTAGCCTATGGTGAGGGCAGTTCTCCGTCTGCCAAACGTCTAAAAAGTCATAACCACCACACCCAAGAGGCGCCACGTTTGTCAATGGCGCAAGGAAATCTGACATTCGTAAATAGTGGCTCCTGTATGGATCATCTGATGAGTTGACTAACTTGACATAAAATTAATTTAATGGCCCCCAACAAAGTAAATGACATTGTAGGGAATGAGAAGGGGCATCATTGAAAAATTAATAACAAGGACCTACGATATTAGAAAGAGATTTATTAACTAATGTCAAGGTCAAGAGAGAATAAACATATAAGCAGAAACTTCAACGGTATAACATTTCATTAACACGAACTCAGGTTGGTTTACAGTAGACTTGGCGAACCTAATTGGAATTTACGTGTAGATGAGACTGGCTACTATAAGTGGAAGAAAGCCAATCTAGGCAAGCACGCTGTGCTGTATCGTTCCAGTGATTGGTCTCTCATGTCAAAATACACTCCTGGAAATGGAAAAAAGAACACATTGACACCGGTGTGTCAGACCCACCATACTTGCTCCGGACACTGCGAGAGGGCTGTACAAGCAATGATCACACGCACGGCACAGCGGACACACCAGGAACCGCGGTGTTGGCCGTCGAATGGCGCTAGCTGCGCAGCATTTGTGCACCGCCGCCGTCAGTGTCAGCCACTTTGCCGTGGCATACGAAGCTCCATCGCAGTCTTTAACACTGGTAGCATGCCGCGACAGCGTGGACGTGAACCGTATGTGCAGTTGACGGACTTTGAGCGAGGGCGTATAGTGGGCATGCGGGAGGCCGGGTGGACGTACCGCCGAATTGCTCAACACGTGGGGCGTGAGGTCTCCACAGTACATCGATGTTGTCGCCAGTGGTCGGCGGAAGGTGCACGTGCCCGTCGACCTGGGACCGGACCGCAGCGACGCACGGATGCACGCCAAGACCGTAGGATCCTACGCAGTGCCGTAGGGGACCGCACCGCCACTTCCCAGCAATTTAGGGACACTGTTGCTCCTGGGGTATCGGCGAGGAGCATTCGCAACCGTCTCCATCAAGCTGGGCTACGGTCCCGCACACCGTTAGGCCGTCTTCCGCTCACGCCCCAACATCGTGCAGCCCGCCTCCAGTGGTGTCGCGACAGGCGTGAATGGAGGGACGAATGGAGACGTGTCGTCTTCAACGATGAGAGTCGCTTCTGCCTTGGTGCCAATGATGGTCGTATGCGTGTTTGGCGCCGTGCAGGTGAGCGCCACAATCAGGACTGCATACGACCGAGGCACACAGGGCCAACACCCGGCATCATGGTGTGGGGAGCGATCTCCTACACTGGCCGTACACCACTGGTGATCGTCGAGGGGACACTGAATAGTGCACGGTACATCCAAACCGCCATCGAACCCATCGTTCTACCATTCCTAGACCGGCAAGGGAACTTGCTGTTCCAACAGGACAATGCACGTCCGCATGTATCCCGTGCCACCCAACGTGCTCTAGAAGGTGTAAGTCAACTACCCTGGCCAGCAAGATCTCCGGATCTGTCCCCCATTGAGCATGTTTGGGACTGGATGAAGCGTCGTCTCACGCGGTCTGCACGTCCAGCACGAACGCTGGTCCAACTGAGGCGCCAGGTGGAAATGGCATGGCAAGCCGTTCCACAGGACTACATCCAGCATCTCTACGATCGTCTCCATGGGAGAATAGCAGCCTGCATTGCTGCGAAAGGTGGATATACACTGTACTAGTGCCGACATTGTGCATGCTCTGTTGCCTGTGTCTATGTGCCTGTGGTTCTGTCAGTGTGATCATGTGATGTATCTGACCCCAGGAATGTGTCAATAAAGTTTCCCCTTCCTGGGACAATGAATTCACGGTGTTCTTATTTCAATTTCCAGGAGTGTATAACTAAGCATGCAATGGACACTGGGAGTGACTACTGCCAAGTGGAAGGCTGCTGTTTAAAAGATGGCCGTGAATACGATTGATAAGCTTTTGAATTTGCCGAAGCTACGCAGCGTTGCCGGTATAGCCGGTGAAAGACGACATGGTGTCGTCTGCGTGAGGGCGCTGCTAAACCTGTTGTGTCCGGTGGCGCATCGTACTGTGGGGGATGACCCCACATCGGCCGGTCTCTGTCTCACGTCCACGAAAATATACAGTTTCGCCCGGGTTTCGAGACGTCTGTACAACTAACTGCTCTCTCCGTAGAAACGGAAGAGCCCTAGCGACTGTACTGCACGACAGTCGAGAAGCCAGTCCTAGTCTCTACTGTTGCTCAAAACCTTCCAAAAATAGCCGTTCCCCCCGATGTGCTCGAATAAACCTATCATGGTCCAGCAATGGTTACTGTGCCAATCACGTTTTCTAGCAGGGAGACCCAATCTTCCTCAACCAATCACTGCAGTGCAGTACACATCCTGTTCTCCGCAAAAACAGCACACAATGCCTGGAGGTCCTGCAGCCAAACCCCGGCGCATTTCACGAGATGAGGGAAGCTTCCTAGTGAAAACATGCTCCGTCTCGTCCATAAAACGATATGATGGGCGCCGTTTTGGCGAGGCTCGGCGGAATCTAAGAAACGCAACATTTGGAGAAATTCGTCCTACCGTCTCACAAGGTACGCAGTTCTTGTAATAAACACATTAAGGTCGGGACACACACGTCCGGGCCGTGTCAGGGCCGAGCGTCGGACGAGTGACGGCCGTGCTCCGGTCCGTTCCTGCAGGGGCCACACATGGCCGAGGCACGTCCGGAGTGACTCGGACGCGGTGATCTGTGTTTCTGTTTGTGAAAGCTGTAAAACATGTTCACTAATTTTCGTAATAGTGAATTAGGACTTACAGCACTTGCTTTAGACGAAGAGGAAAAAGAACGAAGGCAAACAAGAAGAAGAAAATTATGGAGTCACAGTGCCTGGAAAACAAGACCAGTACAGGGAGAGTTTCGATTCATTATTTTCTCATCTCATCTTTAGAGGGAAAGCACGTAACAATACAGGCTCCAAACAACTCAGGAAGTCTCTATTGGAATTACAAAAAAACATATTCCATTGTGCTTCTTGCTCTGGTTAACCCATGTTATAATTTTATTGCAATAGACGTGAGAGCGTACGGAAAAAAGTCTGATAGAGGCATTCTAGTAAATTCAAACCTTGGAAAGTCATTGGAAAACAATACGCTTAGCGTCCGAAAGAGCAAAACTTTACCCGGAACTGATGTTGAATTACCAGTGGTAATTGTAGGCGATGAAGCTTTTCCTCTCAAAACATACTTGATGCGACCATATCCTGGCAGGAACTTAAGAAATGACAAGGCTATATTTAATTATTGTTTGAGTCGGGCAAGAAGAATATCCATCAATGCATTCGGTATATTGCAACAGAAATTTCGAATCCTAATAACCTTACAATGATCGTGACGGCTGCGTGTGTACTGTACAACTTTATTCGAAAAATCGAAGGTTATAGGGTGCCCGAACAGAGGATGGATCAAAAGGAAACTGCCGAGGAATTCGGAAGATCATCAAATCTTCGAAACTTACCTCGAATTCGTGGGAGATCAACAGATGCTGCATTTGCTGTACGAGAACAACTCAAAAAATTCCTGAATTCTCCACAAGGGACTGTGGAATGGCAAGAACATGTCACCTTGGCGATATAACGATGACATAAACCAAACATCTGTTTGTAAAATAAAAAGTAAATAAATATCTTTCGGGTATTAAAACTTGTATCGTTTCTATCTTACCTTTGGCCTGTAGATCTGTTGCAGTTGTCTTCCAAACTCTGTCTTTGTACTCGATATTCCTGTAGTGTTCACTTCCCTGATCGTAAAGAGCAGGAAACTTACGAACTTCTTCTATTAGTCGTTCCACATTCGTGTTTTGTACACAGAACAGTCTTGCGCAGTTGCACAGCTCACAAGAGAATTCTACCGTCAGGCCGTGCCCGTCACGTGAAAAATTGTTGTTGTTGTTGTTGTTGTGGTCTTCAGTCCTGAGACTGGTTTGATGCAGCTCTCCATGCTACTCTATCCTGTGCAAGCTTCTTCATCTCCCAGTACCTACTGCAACCTACATCCTTCTGAATCTGCTTAGTGTATTGATCTCTTGGTCTCCCTCTACGATTTTTACCCTCCACGCTGCCCTCCAATGCTAAATTTGTGATCCCTCGATGCCTCAGAACATGTCCTACCAACCGATCCCTTCTTCTAGTCAAGTTGTGCCACAAACTTCTCTTCTCCCCAATCCTATTTAATACCTCCTCATTAGTTACGTGATCTACCCACCTTATCTTCAGCATTCTTCTGTAGCACCACATTTCAAAAGCTTCTATTCTCTTCTTGTCCAAACTAGTTATCGTCCATGTCTCACTTCCATACATGGCTACACTCCATACAAATGCTTTCAGAAACGACTTCCTGACACCTAAATCTATATTCGATGTTAACAAATTTCTCTTCTTGAGAAACACTTTCCTTGCCATTGCCAGTCTACATTTTATATCCTCTCTACTTCGACCATCATCGGTTATTTTACTCCCTAAATAGCAAAACTCCTTTACTACTTTAAGTGTCTCATTTCCTAATCTAATTCCCTCAGCATCACCCGACTTAATTTGACTACATTCCATTATCCTCGTTTTGCTTTTGTTGATGTTCATCTTATATCCTCCTTTCAAGACACTGTCCATTCCGTTCAACTGCTCTTCCAAGTCCTTTGCTGTCTCTGACAGAATTACAATGTCATCGGCGAACCTCAAAGTTTTTACTTCTTCTCCATGAATTTTAATACCTACTCCGAATTTTTCTTTTGTTTCCTTTACTGCTTGCTCAATATACAGATTGAATAACATCGGGGAGAGGCTACAACCCTGTCTCACTCCTTTCCCAACCACTGCTTCCCTTTCATGCCCCTCGACTCTTATAACTGCCATCTGGTTTCTGTACAAATTGTAAATAGCCTTTCGCTCCCTGTATTTTACCCCTGCCACCTTCAGAATTTGAAAGAGAGTATTCCAGTCAACATTGTCAAAAGCTTTCTCTAAGTCTACAAATGCTAGAAACGTAGGTTTGCCTTTTCTTAATCTTTCTTCCAAGATAAGTCGCAAGGTCAGTATTGCCTCACGTGTTCCAACATTTCTACGGAATCCAAACTGATCTTCCCCGAGGTCGGCTTCTACCAGTTTTTCCATTCGTCTGTAAAGAATTCGCGTTAGTATTTTGCAGCTGTGACTTATTAAACTGATAGTTCGGTAACTTTCACATCTGTCAACACCTGCTTTCTTTGGGATTGGAATTATTATATTCTTCTTAAAGTCTGAGGGTATTTCGCCTGTCTCATACATCGTGCTCACCAGATGGTAGAGTTTTGTCATGACTGGCTCTCCCGAGGCCATCAGTAGTTCTAATGGAATGTTGTCTACTCCCGGGGCCTTGTTTTGACTCATGTCTTTCAGTGCTCTGTCAAACTCTTCACGCAGTATCTTATCTCCCATTTCATCTTCATCTACATCCTCTTCCATTTCCATAATATTGTCCTCAAGTACATCGCCCTTGTATAAACCCTCTATATACTCCTTCCACCTTTCTGCTTTCCCTTCTTTGCTTAGAACTGGGTTGCCATCTGAGCTCTTGATATTCATACAAGTGGTTCTATTCTCTCCAAAGGTCTCTTTAATTTTCCTGTAGGCAGTATCTATCTTACCCCTAGTGAGACAAGCCTCTACATCCTTACATTTGTCCTCTAGCCATCCCTGCTTAGCCATTTTGCACTTCCTGTCGATTTCATTTTTGAGACGTTTGTATTCCTTTTTGCCTGCTTCATTTACTGCATTTTTATATTTTCTCCTTTCATCAATTAAATTCAATATTTCTTCTGTTACCCAAGGATTTCTACTAGCCCTCGTCTTTTTACCTACTTGATCCTCTGCTGCCTTCACCACTTCATCCCTCAGAGCTACCCATTCTTCTTCTACTGTATTTCTTTCCCCCATTCCTGTCAATTGTTCCCTAATGCTCTCCCTGAAACTCTGTACAACCTCTGGTTCTTTCAGTTTATCCAGGTCCCATCTCCTTAAATTCCCACCTTTTTGCAGTTTCTTCAGTTTCAATTTGCAGTTCATAACCAATAGATTGTGGTCAGAATCCACATCTGCCCTAGGAAATGTCTTACAATTTAAAACCTGGTTCCTAAATCTCTGTCTTACCATTATATAATCTATCTGATACCTTTTAGTATCTCCAGGATTCTTCCAGGTATACAACCTTCTTTTATGATTCTTGAACCAAGTGTTAGCTATGATTAAGTTATGCTCTGTGCAAAATTCTACGAGGCGGCTTCCTCTTTCATTCCTTCCCCCCAATCCATATTCACCTACTATGTTTCCGTCTCTCCCTTTTCCTACTGACGAATTCCAGTCACCCATGACTATTAAATTTTCGTCTCCCTTCACTACCTGAATAATTTCTTTTATCTCGTCATACATTTCATCAATTTCTTCATCATCTGCAGAGCTAGTTGGCATATAAACTTGTACTACTGTAGTAGGCATGGGCTTTGTGTCTATCTTGGCCACAATAATGCGTTCACTATGCTGTTTGTAGTAGCTAACCCGCACTCCTATTTTTTTATTCATTATGAAACCTACTCCTGCATTACCCCTATTTGATTTTGTATTTATAACCCTGTAATCACCTGACCAAAAGTCTTGTTCCTCCTGCCACCGAACTTGACTAATTCCGACTATATCTAACTTTAACCTATCCATCTCCCTTTTTAAATTTTCTAACCTACCTGCCCGATTAAGTGATCTGACATTCCACGCTCCGATCCGTAGAACGCCAGTTTTCTTTCTTCTGATAACGACATCCTCTTGAGTAGTCCCCGCCCGGAGATCCGAATGGGGGACTATTTTACCTCCGGAATATTTTACCCAAGAGGACGCCATCATCAATTAATCATACAGTAGAGCTGCATGTCCTCGGGAAAAATTACGGCTGTAGTTTCCCCTTGCTTTCAGCCGTTCGCAGTACCAGCACAGCAAGGCCGTTTTGGTTAATGTTACAAGGCCAGATCAGCCAATCATCCAGACTGTTGCCCCTGCAACTACTGAAAAGGCTGCTGCCCCTCTTCAGGAACCACATGTTTGTCTGGCCTCTCAACAGATACCCCTCCGTTGTGGTTGCACCTACAGTACGGCCATCTGTATCGCTGAGGCACGCAAGCCTCCCCACCAACGGCAAGGTCCATGGTTCATGGGGGGGCGTGAAAAATTAAACACGGCGAATCCCGCCCGGCCCGGCGCCGGCCCGTTGACGTTCCCCGTGCACGGCCCGGTCAAGTGGGGCCCCGCTACATTTGTTTTGATGATATATTTCGTTGTCCGGGTGACGGCCGATACTCGGACGTGTCTCGGCACGGACACGGTCCGGACATGTCTGTCCCAATCTTTAGCCGGACGCCAGCCCGACGCCGCTTTACTTGGATGCGTACATGGGATAAGGAGGCCACACTCCCTCCCACACCATGTCCACTCGCTAATGAAGCGGTTAGGCCGGCGACACGATGCTCGGCGCCGCCAGTTTCTAAAAACGTGTAATTTCGCATTCAGCCACTGCGTTCCCACCCTCTTGCTTGGCCGCCAGCGGAACAAGACCGACCGCCAGAATGGCGGCCCGTAAACCACTGCGATGTAGAGCCCACGGCCAGCTTCGGTGGCGACAAAGGCAGGCTGGCGATGAGAAGGTTCCGCGAACTCGCTTGCTGCTCGGGGAAAGTTCTAAAGCTGCCCCTAATTCAATGCTCGCCTCCAGCGTCCAAAAATCTGTCTCTATAACCGAGTTTAATTCTACTACTGCTACTCAAGTCATGCAAGTACTGTGAGATCAATCATTGTTTTACCCTAATCCTAATAGTACATCAGGTTACTATCAATCAGAGAAAATTTAGATGTACCGAAGGCGAATGAAATTGTTTGGTAATGACCGAAAAAAAATGAAAGGGGAAGTGCCTGACAGGTATTACCATGGCAGTGGCCTGCCCGGAAGGCACTGCTGTCTTTCAGTTGTTCAACAGATAATAAATAAAAAGTACTGAAGATAGAGAAACTTCTCCGAAACTTGTATGGGTAGTAATACAAAAAAGATTGTGTTAGTTCATTATTACGAATTATTACTTCTCAGCAACGACAACATGCAATGACAATAGTTATTGTCAGTAATCAATTTAACTATCATACAATGAACATATAATATTCGACTGTTGGTTATTATTCTTTCTCATGATTGTTTATTCATAAACTTTTACTTCCTTAAGAATGCAGTAGGAGCTACCTGTCAGACGTAAAAACTCTACATCCTCGTTCGCAATTCAGAGTCGAATTTTTGTTAGGAAAATTTTCAGACAATCCTGTTTTCTACATAAAGTCGCACATACTTACATAAGATCGTTTACAGTCAAAGAAATGTTCACGTTGGGGATTTGCCGGGCAATTTTACATTCATGACAGTAAGTCTGTAAACACGGCTTATCCTGACTATTTCTGCAAACAATTTACTGACAGTAAATAAATTAAAAAGATGCTGCATTAAATTAGTAAATTTTAATTTACTAACAGGGGAAAGAATCCCATCTCTAACGGCTCAAACTGAATAAAAACGATTTCATAATACTCAAATACATATGTTCTACTATCCATCAAGGACGTTTATCCGCAATACTTTTCATTACTATACATCCAATGTTTCAAGGTTCATTTATTATATGTGGAAGACTTGTGTATTTCTATTGCCTATTGTCAAGCCACAATTTATGAAAGATGTTTATATTTTATTAATAGGATTAAGTAGGAATAATTCATATTTGTCATTTTGGAAATAATTGTGGTAGCAGGGAATGTCTGCACCAAAGTATTGTTGGCAGGAGAGACCGCACATTGATATAATTTTAAAAAGGGCGGGAGAGACCGCGTATGGATACATTTTAAGAAAAGAGCGGAAAAGACCGCACATTGATACATTTTGTAATGGTAGCAGGGATTGTCTGCATCAGAAAGCATTGTTGGCGGGAGAGACCGCACTTTAGCGTTCGTAGGAAGGCAGTAGTAAGCGAGAAGTGAAGCGAGTCAGTAGCAGGTCTGAAGCGAGAGGTTGAGAGGAGCAGTGTGCCTGCCAATTTTTTTCCAGGTATGATTTACAAGAGATTATAAACGGATGTACAGAGACATCAGCTAACTACTATCAGAAGAGGAACTAATATTATTGAATTATTTTTTTGAGAAACTCAAGACTACTGAAGGTACGTTTGCGCAATGCTAGTTGTGAGATTATTGTAAAAAGTAAGTCCCATCTGAACGTTTGTAAAATCATTTCATTCAGAATAAAATTAATTTTTGCCAGCAATATTGCATTACTGATTATAATCCACCCCAAATTCCATCAACGTAAAACTTTGAAAAATTTTATTGTTGTCATGAAAAAGTTTAACTATGAATTACGTAACTTCAGTCAATTTAATTAAAGAATAGCGTCAGCTTTGCTGTTAAAGTGTAACTTCAGCTTTAGTAATAAATACAGCCACTTATTATAACAGCACACCAGCAGTTAATAGAGTATAGTAAAAGAGAGTAAGTATATTCACGCCGCAGTTCGATGTAGCAGTCAGATGGTGATCCAGTAACAGTAAAAAAGGTAAGGAACAGTTTTGGGTAATTGCAAGTAACGACTGAGGGCCACGACGACGACACATTCTATGTTTCGTCGAAATAATCAGAAAATCACTTTTATAAGTAGCATTTAAATTTGTATGCGAAGATTGAGAAACAGAATTAATTTCAAACGGAAGATTTCATTTGTTATTATTAAGCAAGGGACAGAAATCTTAAGGGAAGGTTTCATAGGTTATTATAGAAGGGAAGGTTGCGTAACAAAAGAGATATAGACGGGACGGGAAGGTTTAATACATATTAATTCCTTTAACTTCTTACGTGGAGCATAGGGCAGCAACAAAGGATCGCGATCTTGTTCTGTCTTCCGCTAATATTTTCACTTCTTCCCATCCTGTTCCTTGATGTTGACCTTCTGCTTCAACTGATCGCTTCGACGTCACTCTGGGCCTGCTTCGTCTCCGTCGTCCTTGCGGGATCCAACAACGTCCTTCCTTCCCAATGTGTTCATCTGGTCTCCTAAGTGTGTGTCCTAACCACTCCACTTTCTGCTTCTTATTTGCATCTCTGTTGGCTTCTGGCTGGTTGTTTCCCAGAGTCTTTGGGTATTTAGCCACCATACACCCAGGATGTTCCTCATCTGTTGTTGAACGTGTGCAGCCTATAGATTAGCTGCTTTATCACTTTCCATGTTTCACATCCATATAAATGGATTTTACATTACTTTCAGCTATCTGCAGTTTGTTCCTCAATGTTATTCCTTGTCGCCCTTGTAACGCCGGAAATGCATATCCTCCTATTTCCATCTATTGTACTATAAATTTGTTTTCCTTATTTTTGTTACCTGAATATATAACATTTCTGTGTCTTCGTATATTGTAATTGTTTTACTATTTGTATATATATATTTATGCATTTATGTCGATGTATAATTGGTTTGTTTCGTAAATATTATTTGTATTTTTACGCTGGGTCTTGCCTAGGGAAAACTGCTATCGAACGATTACATCGATAGGTCGTGTGAAGAATCAAAGTGTGTAGGATCTTTGGTAGTGTTAACTCTGTCGCGTGGAGCGCGGGCAGAGAGAGTCTGGCGGGAGTAGCGAGTGGAGCAGGTGTGTTGTGTGAAGCTCCCGCGAGTTGCCGCGTTTTCGGGGTTTGGCAGCATGTAATTGCGCTCGGCTTGCGATGATAGTTTCTGACATGGTGTCGCGGACGGGAAGCATTAGCTGGCGCACATCAAGAGCCCGTTTCGTCTGGTGACCGTGTCGAGAAGAAGGCGCGCCAACATCCAGCTTCTGCAACAGCGACGACCGACAATGAGTGACTGTCGCCACCTCCTCGATCGACGGCTTCAAACCTTCAATCAACCAACAAGGAAGACTGGAAGCACGTAAAGTTTTAGAACTGTATGGCAGACCTCAGCTTTTCAAACTTTTAAAATTGTTGCATCACAAAATTACAGCAACTTAGCATGAACCTTTGTTGCTCATTGTCCCAATTGCATTGCCAAGCAGGGTCCCTTCCATTTCCGAAATGAACCCGAGTGTCGTTGAAATTCAAACGCCAGCATTAAAGTAACATAATTCAATTTCGCTGCTTTAATTTCAAAGTTCAGTTAAAGTATTCATAGCTGGCTACAATATCTAGATTACACAAGCACAAATTAAGAGTACGAGTTTTGTTACCGTATTTTAGCTTACCTGTGACTGCAGCTCAGCTTGGTACGTACTAAATTTTACTATTGTTAATTGTTCAGAATCATTTAATTCAAGTTCAAAGTTAAATCTCTTATTTCTAAATTGCGCAGATTCAAGTAGCTTTTGAAATGATTGTTGAGGTAGTCCAAGACTAACCGTATTTTACTGAATTTCGATGTGCTTCAGAAAGAAAGCTCACTATTAACTTCAGTCACTAAATTAACTTTCGATTTTCCGGTTTTATTAATTCTTTTGCTAAATTAAGTCAGGGTGCAGCGAAATTTATTACTTCTGACAAACTTTCAGTTTTCACGCTACACTTGTCAACCTTCAGTTGCCACGCTTCTAGTGCCAATTATATGTGTAATAATCTTTCTTTTTCAGTTACTATAGTAATTGTCCTTAGGACTGGCGACCGTAATTTCCCCCAAATCTCAAATATCTAATTACCGCTAGTTGATTGTTAACGTAACGGCCGCACATTTACTTTCTTTATTAACTTTACCCCTATTTCAAAATTAATTTCCACCAGTTAGCATTTTTCCTTTCATTTAGATGTAACCCTTTCCTCCCTCTTTACCGACAAATTAACTTCGGTTACGATTGCTTTTCCCAAATTCCCGTTAGGTACATGCGGTTTCATTTTTCACTGTCATTAAGGTCGATAAGTGAGGGGGAGGTTACAACCTCCAGACAGAGCGGAGAGCTGTCAAAGCGCCTTGGGCTTTATTGATGCGGCTGTTAATGTCCTCTGTTGCACCACCACATGGTTTAATCGTACTTCCAAGGTTTTCCTTTTGATCAGCTGGCTGCCAAGCTTAGCTATGCGGTGTTCTTTTCTTCGCGTGTCTTTTGTTTTTTTGGGCATTAATTTTCAAACCCACTTTCTTCGCCGCACATTTCAGATGTTCTAGTTTCTCTTTCATGTCGTTGAGGCTATTTAAAGGTTGACGACCATAAATTCTACAGTAGTACAAATCGCAGAAGATACGATACCGTGTAACAGACAGTAATGACCGCGAGACTCACGAAAGCCATAAGTTAGGGATTATTTTCAGAAAGCTAAACCTCTTTTTAAAGCTATGTACGCTAAGACGTACGGCACTTACGGAGCCATATATCCCAAAATACAGTGCCTGACAAAAGAAGCGAAGCATCCAGATGTCAATGTAATTTTGTACACGCACACACCGTCGGCGGGTATGTAAATAGCTAGGGTTGCAAGTCTCTGTGACAGGTGGAACGGCCATCAGTGTGCAATAGTGTTACTGGTGTTTAGTGTCGTCGATGGGGCAGGCGGTATTTGTTACCAAACATCAGCAGTTTGCGAACACGTGCCACACACACGCATTGCTCAGTCAAGTCTGAAGTACTAATTTCCGTCCATTGGATACATATACCAGAATATTTAGTTGTGTAATGATATAGTAAGGGCTTAGGTCAGGTCACCACATAACTTAGTATTTGCTGTGAAAGATGACTACGTTTACTGCTTTGCGCACACAAGCTGATTCTGTCTCAGAAATCACGTGATTTGTCTGGTACAGAATTTGCCCCGCTTCGTTTCGTTCAACGTTTTCCAACAGGTGTCCTACCGCTTTGGCGGAAATGCCGGAGCTGGTAATCCGCTCCTAAATACTTCCAGCTGGGATTAACGCTGTCCCGCTTTCCGCTCGCCGGGAACTCGCAGAGAACCGGCGCCCTGCAGCAGACGACACGCAGCCTTGCTCACTTAGGAAGATTGCTAAGGGCCGTGTTGCTCTGTAAAAGACCTTTGGTCAAAGCCCTTTGCTCAAATCTTTGGCTCTCTACTAGCGAAGTTTCTATCATAGACCTTTGTAAAGTTAGAGCATGGGCCTAGCTCCGATCAAAGTTCGCCATTGTATACATATCGCTTCGTTTCCTTTGGTGCCTTTAATCTATAACATGACGTCTAAGTATATCTAGTGCGTGACCACCACCTCAGTTGTCATTGGAAAGTGTAAAGAAACATGAAGAACGTTAACTGCAAAAACCGCAATAAGCGGTTAGAGTCTTACAGAGAAATAAGCTGCACAAATCAGCTGCATTGGAAATGACTGCACTGTGGGCGATATAAGGAAAAAAAAATTAAATGGAAGAAGGAGCCTATGGATATGTGGAAAGCCAAGCCCTATCAGTAAAGTCTACATAAGTGAAATAAATGTATTTAAGTGTACTCTAAATAAACTAACCTAAAATTCATAAAATCCCCCATTAGTTTCACATGTTTCTAGAACAATACGTGAAATGGGGCACTCTGGCATTCGAGTGCTATTTTGCAAAGTGGAACAGGTTTCGCCTATTGGTAAAAATAGTTATGAGAAAATTTTAAGAATATCATTCATGATTTCAATAATGAAACACTGCAACAGTTACGTATTTTTTCATGCTTAAGACGACGCGTTTCAAGAAGTTATCTGCGACGTAATATTTACAAAATCCTCAAACCAGTCACAAAAGGCAATCACAAGAAAACGCAAACACAGGCTTGTAGTTCACAAAGCTTTATTACACTTCCACCAAAAACAGTTTCCAAAAACGTTTTACAAAACAAACCTGCCTTCCAGTGGGCACCAATAACAAATATAATTTACAACCGTATAGGGAATAAACAAGTTAAGCAAAGATCAAAGATCCTTTTAATTAAATAAAAAACAGTCCCAGTGAATATAGACGACAAGCATAATTGCCCACATATTTAACAGGAATTTACCGGGACTAAATCTCAATTGGTAAAACAAGCAACGGTGCAGCATATTAAATAAAAAATCTTAAGTAAAAGAGCAACTTCCCCAACGGGAACCTTAGACCAAAAAACAGATCATAGAACAACGGAATTCCACCAATTATATAATGACTTATTCCACTGAACTCGCTCGTGAAATCCCTTTCACGTATAACAACAATATTTAGGCACTAAAGACAGTTATCTTAATAGTCAGTTCAAGCTTCACACAACAGCGGGCACACAGCCCAACGGATGACCCAACCTAATAAACAAGAGTGACCAAACTACTAGCAACAGAGGACGCACCTCGGCCCAGGCCGAACACGTTAACGAGAGGAATCTCCAAATAATTACAAGAGAGAATACTCAACTTTGTCAACTACTGGGGCGAGTAGCGACTGACAGGATACGGCCAAGTAGCGCCGAGAGTCACCAAGACGTAGCTGGCCGAACTAACGGCGTCCGAACATATTTCAATCAAGGCGCTGCCCGCTGTATTGGTCAATCCGGAACTGATTGTGCCCGACGATCGTAGTACACTGTGGCATTAAAAAAAAAAAGACAAAAAAAAAAAAACAAGGCAGACAACCAAGCCAAAGGACACAACACAAACTCTCTTATTTCAGAGTTATACCCCACCCCCTTTAAACTTAATAACCTTAACACAAGAAAGACCTCAAACAAATTATTCACTTCTTACAGCTCATAATTCATTACTCTTACAGGCAGACCCCAATAACAAGCATAAGGTCTGGAGAAGTTAACAGCCTGCCGAACCAAGAGCATAAAAACCCATAATACAAGACACCAAAGTCACGGCCCCATCAAACGGAGGCCACAGATTAAATCATAAGATACTCAAATGACACTACAAGCACACTGTCTTAACACTAGACATGGCCTGCGCACTATCGTAGAATGACTCATGCAGCCTTCACACTACTCACGCTTACTGCTCCCGTCACTGAGCAGTGTTTTACACTCTTAACATCACTACTCAACATAAGAGGTGCGACAATAAAGTAATGAGACTTATTTTCTTTGCAAGATGTGGCAACCTGCAGCCTTGCCCAGGCACAATATCTTTGACCTTGGTCTATAAGCTGCTTCTAGTCCAAGCGGCACATCAATGCAACTGCTCAGTTGTGAGTTGTGCTGTAATAAGTTAACACGTGTCTGTGTCTCTCGTCACGGAAATGGAACTGCATAATATCGCGCAACGGTATGCCATTTCTTTTTGCGTTACATTGGGACAAAAGTCGACGACAACTTACGGTAAGCTTCAGAAGGCTTTTGGAGAGGAGTTTATGTCAAGAGCTCAAGTCTTTCGTTGGCATAAAATGTTTAGCGAAGGCAGAACGAATGTTGAAGATGAAGGCCACAGTGGACGACCATCAACCTCATGGACGGATGTCAACTTGGCCAGGATGCGTGAACTCGTACGATCTGATCGGAGATTATCCGTGAAAATGATTGCAGAAGAACTGAACATCAATCGAGAAACGGTTCGTCTAGTAATAACTAGAGATCTTGGTATGAGAAATATTTGTGCAAAAATGATCCTCAAAAATCTCACACCACAACAGCGAGAAACACGGAAAAATGTGGCAGCCGATCTGTTAGAGCAAACGGAAATCAATCCAGAATTTTTGAGCCGTGTTATCACTGGGCATGACAGTTGGCTTTTTCAGTACCATCCAGAGACAAAACGCCAAAGTTCGCAATGGGTCTCAAAGGGATCACCCAGACCAAAAATAGCTCGCATGTGAAAGTCAAAAGTGAAATCCATGCTTGTGTGCTTCTTTGAGTCCAAGGGAATTGTTCATAAAGAGTGGGTGCCTCCTGGACAAACAGTTAACCAATATTACTGCAAAGAAATTTTAGAAAGACTTCGTAAAAGAGTTCTTCGTGTCCATGCCAACATTGCTGATAATTGGATTCTGCATCACGATAATGCGCCATCCCATACTGCTCTGTCAGTACAGAAATTTTTAACCTCAAAACAAATTTCAGTATTACCACAGCCACATGATTCACCTTCCCCTCATGAACCATGGACCTTGCCGTTGGTGGGGAGGCTTGCGTACCTCAGCGATACAGATGGCCGTACCGTAGGTACAACCACAACGGAGGGGTATCTGTTGAGAGGCCAGACAAACGTGTGGTTCCTGAAGAGGGGCAGCAGCCTTTTCAGTAGTTGCAGGGGCAACAGTCTGGATGATTGACTGATCTGGCCTTGTAACACTTACCAAAACGGCCTTGCTGTGCTGGTACTGCGAACGGCTGAAAGCAAGGGGAAACTACAGCCGTAATTTTTCCCGAGGGCATGCAGCTTTACTGTATGATTAAATGATGATGGCATCCTCTTGGGTAAAATACTCCGAAGGTAAAATAGTCCCCCATTCTGATTTCCGGGCGGGGACTACTCAAGAGGACGTCGTTATCAGGAGAAAGAAAACTGGCATTCTGCGAATCAGAGCGTGGAATGTCAGATCCCTTAATCTGGCAGGTAGGTCAGAAAACTTAAAAAGGGAAATGGATAGGTTAAAGTTAGATATAGCGGGAATTAGTGAAGTTCGGTGGCAGGGGGAACAAGACTTTTGGTCAGGTGAATACAGGGTTATAAATACAAAATCAAATAGGGGTAATGCAGGAGTAGGTTTAATAATGAATAAAAAAATAGGAGTGCGGGTAAGCTATTACAAACAGCATAGTGAACGTATTATTGTGGCCAAGATAGACACGAAGCCCACACCTGCTACAATAGTACAAGTTTATATGCCAACTAGCTCTGCAGATGATGACGAAATTGATGAATTATTCAGGTAGTAAAGGGATACGAAAATTTAATAGTCATGGGAGACTGGAATTCGAGAGTAGGAAAAGGGAGAGAAGGAAACATAGTAGGTGAATATGGATTGGGGGAAAGAAATGAAAGAGGAAGCCGTCTGGTAGAATTTTGCACAGAGCATAACTTAATCATAGCTAACACTTGGTTCAAGAATCATAAAAGAAGGTTGTACACATGGAAGAATCCTGGAGATACTAGAAGGTATCAGATAGATTATATAATGGTAAGACAGAGATTTAGGAACCAGGTATTAAATTGTAAGACATTTCCAGGGGCAGATGTGGACTCTGACCAAAATCTATTGGTTATGAGCTGTAGATTAAAACTGAAGAAACTGCAAAAAGGTGGGAATTTAAGGAGGTGGCATCTGGACAAACTGAATAAACCAGAGGTTGTACAGAGTTTCAGGGAGAGCATAAGGAAACAATTGACAGGAATGGGGGAAAGAAATACAGTAGAAGAAGAATGGGTAGCTCTGAGGGATGAAGTAGTGAAGGCAGCAGAGGATCAAGTAGGTAAAAAGACGAGGGCTGGAAGAAATCCTTGGGCAACAGAAGAAATATTGAATTTAATTGATGAAAGGAGAAAATATAAAAATGCAGTAAATGAAGCAGGCAAAAAGGAATACAAACGTCTCAAAAATGAGATCGACAGGAAGTGCAAAATGGCTAAGCAGGGATGGCTAGAGGACAAATGTAAGGATGTAGAGGCTTATCTCACTAGGGGTAAGATAGATACTGCCTACAGGAAAATTAAAGAGACCTTTGGAGAAAAGAGAACCACTTGTATGAATATCAAGAGCTCAGATGGAAACCCAGTTCTCAGCAAAGAAGGGAAAGCAGAAAGGTGGAAGGAGTGTATAGAGGGTCTATACAAGGGCGATGTACTTGAGGACAATATTATGGAAATGGAAGAGAATGTAGATGAAGACGAAGTGGGAGATATAATACTGGGTGAAGAGTTTGACAGAGCACTGAAAGACCTGAGTCGAAACAAGGCCCCAGGAGTAGACAACATACCATTAGAACTACTGACAGCCTTGGGAGAGCCAGTCCTGACAAAATTCTACCATCTGGTGGGCAAAATGTATGAGACAGGCGGAATACCGTCAGACTTCAAGAAGAATATAATAATTCCAATCCCAAAGAAAGCAGGTGTTGACAGATGTGAAAATTACCGAAAAATCAGTTTAATAAGCCACAGCTGCAAAATACTAACGCGAATTCTCTACAGACGAATGGAAAAACTAGTAGAAGCCAACCTTGGGGAAGATCAGTTTGGATTCCGTAGAAATGTTGGAACACGTGAGGCAATACTGACCTTGCGACTTATCTTAGAAGAAAGATTAAGGAAAGGCAAACCTACGTTTCTAGCATTTGTAGACTTAGAGAAAGCTTTTGACAATGTTGACTGGAATACTCTCTTTCAAACTCTAAAGGTGGCAGGGGTAAAATACTGGGAGCGAAAGGCTATTTACAATTTGTACAGAAACCAGATGGCAGTTATAAGAGTCGAGAAACATAATAGGGAAGCAGCGGTTGGGAAGGTAGTGAACAGGGTTGTAGCCTCTCCCCGATGTTATTCAATCTGTATATTGAGCAAGCAGTAAAGGAAACAAAAGAAAAATTCGGAGTAGATATTAAAATCCATGGAGAAGAAATAAAAACTCTGAGGTTCGCCGATAATATTGTAGTTCTGTCAGAGACAGCAAAGGACTTGGAAGAGCAGTTGAATGGAATGGACAGTGTCTTGAAAGAAGGATATAAGATGAACATCAACAAAAGCAAAACGAGGATAATGGAATGTAGTCGAATTAAGTCGGGTGATGCTGAGGGAATTAGATTTGGAAATGAGACACTTAAAGTAGTAAAGGAGTTTTGTTACTTAGGGAGCAAAATAACTGATGATGGTCGAAGTAGAGAGGATATAAAATGTAGCGTTTCTGAAGAAGAGAAATTTGTTAACATCGAGTATAGATTTAAGTGTCAGGAAGTCGTTTCTAAAAGTATTTGTATGGAGTGTAGCCATGTATGGAAGTGAAACATGGACGATAAATAGTTTGGACAAGAAGAGAATAGAAGCTTTCGAAATGTGGTGCTACAGAAGAATGCTGAAGATTAGATGGGTAGATCACATAACTAATGAGGAGGTATTGAATAGAATCGAGGAGTTTTTGGCACAACTTTACTAGAAGAAGGGACCGGTTGGTAGGACCTGTTCTGAGGCATCAAGGGATCACAAATTTAGCATTGGAGGGCAGTATGGAGGGTAAAAATCATAGAGGGAGACCAAGAGATGAATACACTAAGCAGATTCAGAAGGACGTAGGTTGCAGTAAGTACTGGGAGATGAAGAAGATTGCACAGGATAGAGTAGCATGGAGAGTTGCATCAAACCAGTCTCAGGACTGAAGACCACAACAACAACAACACATGATTCACCAGCTACCGCTCCGTGCGACTTTTTTCTATTTCCACGCCGACGTACTCGTCAAATGAAACCACAGCGCAGCGAACAACCAACGCTCCTCCGTAACGGTCACTCCAAGACTTGCTAACACAACGTATATCCAAGTAACGGGCAAGCACGGCCACTAGGGCCCCGGAGCGGAAAACCAAGCACGCCATAGCCGGAAGCGCCGCGCTTAAATAGCGCCCAGAAGCGGAAAACCAAAGAGAAAACCCGAGTCCCAGAACGAACCAATTTACTGCCCCTACTAGATAAGAGGATTACTGGCGCCAGCGACTCCCCCATGGTTCAGTGCTCATTATCAAGTGCAAATGATTACACAGGTATGTTATATGACGTTCGGAAAATCGGGCCAAATAGTTGCAGTAAACCATAAAAAGACAACTGCTGCGCAAGAAAGGCAGAACAGCCCACGAACTAACATCACATAAAATACTCGTATAAATATTTGCACTTGATAATGTCAATAAATTCTCAAAACGCGTCATGTTAAATGCGATAAAGCACGTCACTATTCAGTGTTTATCATGTAAATCAGCCGTGCGGGGAAGCCTCGTGGTCTAGGCGCCTTACCACGGTTCGCGCGGCTCCCCCCGTCGGAGGTTCGAGTCCTCCCTCGGTCGTGGGTGTGTGTGTTGTCCTCAGCGTAAGTTAGTTTAAGTTAGATTAAGTCGCGTGTAAGCCTAGGTAGCTATAACTTCAGCAGTTTGGTCCCATAGGAACTTACCACAAGTTTCCAAATTTATGTAAATCACGAATGACACAGGCTTTCCAAAACCTTCGCTTATGTTGACTGAAATGTTCAGAAGTTCTCTATGTCCTCGCACAGTTACTGAAGAGGTAATTCTGGTGAATACTTCAAGCTTCTCATCTCGCTATCCTCAGCTTCACTCACAATCGTTTCCATCTCTCGTTCTTTCAAGCAATGCGCTCGCCACCAGTATTACATTAAATGCTGTTTGTTGTACAGAAGATTAACTGTTCGGCAACCATTTCTGAGCAGTTATTACGAAAAATTTTACGATAATGTAATAGCTCCAATAAAATATCTTAGTCAAACCAGTTTGACAAAATCTTTGACAAAGATCTTTGTCAAAGATTTTTTACAGTGCAATACTGTCCTAAGACAAGCCATATATGAAACTGATATTTTCGTCAAGGTCTGACGGACTATGTGGTAAATTCTTAGACGTAAAAACGGTTGAAATGGCTCTAAGCGCTAGGGGACTTAATATCTGAGGTCATCAGTCCCCTAGACTGAGAACTACTTATACCTAACTAACCTAAGGGCAGCACACACTTCCATGCCCGAGGCAGGATTCGAACCTGCGACCGCAGCAGTAGCGCGGTTCCGGACTGCGGCGCCTAAAACCACTCGGCCACAGCAGCCGGTTCTTAGACGTACTCAAGAACGTTTTAACCTTTGCATCTGGAAAAGTATGACACAGAGGTTTTTTTTTTTTTTAAGTGGAGCAATATACTTTTTTGTCATAGGGAAGAGTCGTCGGAGAGCACTTCAACGACATAACATGTGTGGAAAAGGTTTTAAACGTGGCTACACTGTCAGCTACCGTTGCGAAGTAAAATTAAAGCAATAGCAGCCCTGGGTCGCAAAAATGAAGTCTTTTTAACCTAGGTTTCTATCACTACTAAGCCTTCATCTGAAATAAAACATTTAAACTGGCATGTCACGTAAAAATATCAAGCGATAAAGCTTTAGTCACAAAATTTTAAAATGATGAAGGCACTCTTAGTAGTGGCCGAAACCTAGGTCAAAAAGACTTCATTTATGCGATCGAGGGCTGTTATTGCTTGAATTTTACATATTTGGAACTTAATCGGTGGCAACATAACAGCACCGCAAACCAATGTCCGCCAGAAGAAGCCCAACACACGTCTACCCTATTGTACCAAAAGTTAGTAGACACGTAATTCAGCAGTCGTTCGTTTCTTTATTATTATGACTGTCATACCAAGCATCAAAATGTTGTCTCTGATCAACGATATATGCTATAACGCGATCCGGGCCGATAATTCTGCACTCTACATTTCATCTCGACTTACCTCCGCACAAGTCCGTATTAAACAGCATTTAATGTCTTAGAGAGTCGTCGGTGTGTCCTTGTAGATCTCTTGTTCTAATATTCTCTATGGATAAAGGCAGAGGCATTAAGTCTGGTAAGCATGCAGGCCATTTTGCGTTTCCCGAGCGACCATCTGAACGGAATGGGTGCGATATCCTTCATGTTGGACCATACGGAATTCCTTATGTCCAACGGAATGTGTTCCAAAAAGTGCAGGAACACGCCTTTTAGGAATCATAGATTCTTGATAAGTCCACACCACAAATTGACTGACGAAGGTCGTTATTTATTTTGTTCTTTCATCCAGCGCAGGGTTCCAACTTACCAGTAATGCGTATTGCGAAGGTTGATATGCCGGCGATTTATAAACGTTGCCTCATTCGTACAGAAAACGTTATGTCGCTTTGCGGTTTTCGCAGACATCATTCGGAGAACTACAACAGATTTTGAAAGTCATTGCTATGAAACATTTTTTGGATAGAAATGTGTAAAGGATGAAATGCATTGCCGTCTTGTATTCGCAGAACAGTATTTTTTATGTCCCACTCGTACATTCAAGCTGCTTTGTAGTGACACAGGGATTGTGTTTTACCACTACTAAAATGTTTGTTACATTTCTCTCAACAGTTGATATCCTTTTTCTTTGGCACATATCATTTCCATTTGTAATGTCTTGTTTTTTTTTTTTTTTAATTATGTAAGCAAATACAGATTGCGAGGGTTTGACACATCAGGATATCATTCAGTTTACAAGTTCACCGGTTCTCGAACAGTTTCGCGACATTAATCGCGAGCGGGAACTACAGTCACTTGTTCAGTTGTCGTTTACATATTACGAAAGCTTGAATTGCTTCACGAATAAATCGTCTGGTCGCTAAAACAGCGGAACACAGACGGATGTGATTCAAGCGCACAGGTAAACTCAGGAACCGTACCTCAGTCACGTGATTGCTTACATTTGGTATGGTGGAGCAGACGTTTTTTGGGACCTCTTCTCCTACCTACTGGACAGTGGTTTGTGACACTGTTCACTTGTTACTATTTGATCAAGTTTGGCACGTTAAGTCACTGAAGTCATCCTACAAGGCTCTGTCAAATGCCTCAGGAAAAAGCATATAGTTCCATTAGCAATAAGGGAAAAATAAACTTGTTGAAAGAATCGTTTATTAGAGGATATATGTTAATGACACACTACTCCTATTTGTTGGCACAAAAGAACTTCTTGCATTATTCAGTTCACTCCATAATAAAATAAAGTTCGCAATAGAACATGAAACAAACCAGTCCATAATTTTTTTAGACATCACAAATGTTAAAGGACACCAGGCACATGGTTTTTTAATTTAGAAGAAAGCAACATACATTGAGATAACAATACACGAATCATCACATTATCCAAACACGCACATCTATGCTGCATTTAGGTCAGTACTGAACGGGAAATACACATCATCTTTAAAACACAAAGCATTTCACACAAGAAATAGGTACCATCAAAGCAATTGAACTAAATAACGTGTACTTAGTAAAATCAAGCAAAATGGGAAGAATTTTCATCATTTGGATTTGCAGCTCCTTGTGTTTGCTGTGTTTGCAGTTAAAATTGTTGGATGTAAGGTCCGCCAGTTACGCAAAACATCGTTTTTTCCAAGTTTCCAAACATGTTTCAGCACCTCTGTGCCATCATCAGTGGGTTTCAGTTTCATTTAATCTTTACACTCGGTTTGCATGGTTTTTCAGGACCTCTTGTGTATTATTTATTACAGGTAGCTTGTCATGTTTTTGTGTCGCAAGCCCTTTTTCTCAGCATCCTGATGAGGTGTTGTGAAGCACATGTAAATATAACAGACATTTTCACAAATGTTGTCGTAAAAGCACTTTGCACTTCATCAAAACGCGTCAAAGAGAGCACTCTGATGCTTTCAGAATTAGTCACTTTGACAAATCAACAGCTACCCACATGTATCTAAATAGACACAGGCTGAGTAATATCCACAACAGCCTAACTGTACTCCACATAGAAAATAATGGTAGAAAACTTGATCTACTAAAACAATTACAAATAATGTTACAAAAAGAAAAATCTTCTGAAAATATAATAAATGAACAGACAGAGCCTAACATTCATGGTTTTTTCAGCGATTTTAAAAGTTTAATTTTTCCTAAAGAAAACAATGAAATTAATATTTCATAACATATAGTTGTATCTGATATCTATACAAATAGTTGTTTTACAAGTGATATCAATGTGTAATTCATAATGTAATATCTATGTATCTTCTTAGAAATAATAACACCTGTGTATATATAGTAAGGTAGCATCTATATATTTGATATTCTTTGACTAGTTTTGAATTGTATTTAAAAATGTGCTGTATGACGCAAGGTGTATCTGTGTACATATATATGCTCATTCTGGTGATACTGTACTTCAATACCATGTAACCGCTACTCGAAACAGTAAATAATCTTTCATTGTAGCTTTAGTTATGGAAAAATTGTGGTCACAATACGCCACTTTGTAATATACCTATATCACCATTAGTAACGTAAAATCGACAAGTGATATAGACGGATGAAGCATGAGAGGATGAGCCGCTAGGGCTCGAAATGGATCGTGCATTGAAATAAAAATCACAATTTGTGATTGAAGATGGTTTGTTTTTTATTACTTAAAAAAAGACGGTGTGTTAAATCGGCAACTATTTATATCAAAAACTACTTGCGTACACTAGAAAATTGTACAGAAACCAGACTGCAATTATAAGAGTCGTGGAATATGAACTGGAAGCATTGGTTCAGAAGCGAGTGAGACAAGAATGCAGCCTATCCTCGGTGTTATTCAGTTTGTACACTGACCACGCAGTAAATGAAACCGAGGAGAAATTTGGAGAGGGGCTTTTTGTTCAGAAAGAAGAAATAAAAACTTTGAGGTTAGCCTATGACCTTGTAATTCTGCCAGAGAAGTCAAAGGGCTTGGAAAAGTAGTTGAACGGAATGGATAGTGTATTTAAAAAAAACTACGTAAGTTGAACATCAAGAATAGTAAACAAGGGTGATGGAATTTGGTCCAAGTAAATCACGCTATTCTGAGGGAATTAGTTTACGAAATGAGACACTAAAATTTGTAAGAGAGCTGTTATTTGGGCAACAAAATAACTGATGCTGGCCGAATTTGTGAGGGTACCGCAGACTGCCTATAGCAAGAAACGCATTTCTCAAAAATGAAGGAACTTCGTAAAATCAAATATAAATTCAAGAGTTAGTAAGCCTTTCCTGATGCTATTTGTCTGGAATGTAGCCTTGTACAGAAGTAAAATGTGGAAGATAAATAGTTCAGGCAAGAAGAGAACGGATGCGTTTGTGATGTGGTGCTACAGAGGAGTGCTGAAGATTAGGTGGCTGGATCGAATAACTAATGAATTATGGAAAAAGAAATTTATGGCACAATTTGCCGAAAAGAAGAGATCATTTGACATGAGGTATCCTGAGGCGTCAAGGAATTGTACATGCGGAAATGGCGGGAAGTGTGTGTGTGTGTGTGTGTGTGTGTGCGTGCGTGCGCACGCGTTGGGGGGGGGGGGGGAGATCTAGGAATGATACAGTAAGCAGATTCAAATGAGCGAAAGTTCCAGCCGTTATGTAGAGATGAAGGGACTTGGACAGGACAGAGTAATGTGGAGAGCCGCAGTAAACCAGTCTTCTGACCGAAGATCGTAACAGCAAAAACAACAGCAACAGGATCAGAACATTCGCCACATTATGCGCTATAACTACAGCTACAATTTATCTTAGGAAAACTACATGTCGATATATTCACTCATATTTGAGAAGTTTTCCTCCATCGAAATGTACTTTCCGTCTAGGTCACAAATTAAATTTGCTACTATACACTGAAAGTAGAACTTGTTGATGTTGTGCATGATCACATCGTTGAGCCTGAGGCCCATATGTTGTGTTCAAAGGCTAATTCCAGATGCTGCCATAAACAGTAATAACTTTGTTTTGCGATCTCGATGGAAATGGAAAGTACGTTTTCATGTAAGTAATGTTTACAAAATGGTTCAAATGGCTCTGAGCACTATGGGACTCAACTGCTGTGGTCATAAGTCCCCTAGAACTTAGAACTACTTAAACCTAACTAACCTAAGGACAGCACACAACACCCAGCCATCACGAGGCAGAGAAAATCCCTGACTCCGCCGGGAATCGAACCCGGGAACCCGTGCGTGGGAAGCGAGAACGCTACCGCACGACCACGAGATGCGGGCTAATGTTTACAGATTAGTCGGGTAGAATGAAGTATGTAGAGGATGGTGTACCTAGGAACACTCCACGTTTTCTTATTGGTACTTCAGTCTAGTGACTGATTTTAGAATCATATGAAAGAACGCGCATCAGAGACCGTCGTAAGCAGTTCACGGCATCTTCTACAGTTTTTGCTGTTGTGAGACATGAGGTTGTGTGCTGTCCAGCTTTTGTAAATATTTCCATTTAAGATGTGTGTACACTCGTATATCAAAACTATTTGCAACATATTGTCGATTTTTGAGCTACAGAATTTTATTGGAAGTAAAATACTATATATCCTTTTTAAATTATTTGCCTAACATGTGGACAGTCAAGCTGTATGTTGTCGGCCATGCACCATGTTGTATCTTGAGAAACACTGAGATCCTTTACCGTGGAAAATTTGATACTTACAAATGAGCTGAGTTACTTCAATGTCTTAACAATTTTCCCTGTCTTAAAACTGAAATTTGTATTAGTTTCCAGTAGCTTCTATTTCGAAATGTATTTAACGTGTAACTGTTTTTGATAATACTTCTACTTAATTTGATTTCACTTACTGTTTGCTGGGTTATAGTAGACAAATTATACAACAAATAGACTATTAAATATAGTATTGACAAGATTTTCTCAATTGCAGAGCTTTTACATTTCAATCGAATACGTCTTCACATTTCGAGAAACCTTAATTTTCGGGAGTAATTTTCGTAATTTCGGAACAAGACGACAGCACAGAAAAATTAATGCCATCGTTTAAAACTGGAATAAGAACATATATTAAACTTCTGCTACATGGCTGAACAGAAGAAAACTTTGAAACGTGTGCCCTATTAGAAGTTTATTTCTTTCATTTATAAATTCTGTTTCTAATGTGTCGACGTTCTTCTAACCAAAATTAGCGATTAAAGAAAAATGTGCTTTTTACCTAATACAAAATTTTTATTCCGGAACCAAAACAATGCAACACTTTCACTCCCGTTCATCACGGACAGCGGTTGTCAGTTACGCATGGGTAGCCAGTTTTTAAATTTTTTCAGAAACTACGTAACACTGAAATTGCTTAATAAGTCAACCCCTAACGCTTCTTTTGTTCACTGATGGCAACGCGATATTCTCGTTTAATGAACCATCGGTTATAATATATATATATATATATATATATATATATATATATATATATATATATATATGTGCAAGTGATGGTAACTGTATGTACCTACTGTTTCAAAGCATTGTGATCGTTTCTGTATGTGTATGTGCGTGTGGTGTGTTGTCGCATGTTCGAAGTACGTAATGTATGACTGGTTCAAATGAACTGATGGTCCGAGAGGAAGCCGATGTCGAGGGATGTCTCAGTATTGTTGAGGGTTAATACTGGCGGGACGTTGTGGCCTTGTTTTCCTCCCACTCTTTTCATCGTGTCTTTGTTTTCAGACAATGAGTAACTGCGTTATTTGTAAACTGAAGTTGTTTTGTCTTGACTAACTTTGGATTGCCACGATGGTCTTATGATTACTATGATTCTTCTCCATTATTGCTTTCTAAATACGACGCTTTTGCATTTTAGGTAGGCACTACAAGTGCTTTTTGTTGTATGACTAGAATATTTCTGTCTTTTCTTCTGATCTATCCAGTTACGCACATTCCAGTTAATATTCTGAACTGTAGATAATCTAACTTAATTTCTCGAAAATATCTGTATCGGTTTTAAGTTTAGGACGAAGTTTTTTAATTAAATTTTCGACAGGTTAAAATATATTTCTACACCATGTTTTGAAGTATTTCTGAACATGTTTGTCAGTTTTTACTGTTATGCCAGTACATTTCTTAGTTCTCTAAAACTGTAGGATCTTTACCATTACAAACAAATGGCAACGCAATTACGTACAGGTTACTGTTGCGAAATAGAGGAAGACTAGGACGATCAACACTTGGTGCATCGACTGTCATACGATTTCCAGTACAAACAAATGTATTTTAATTCGCGTAAATAGGCAAAACGATTAGATAGTGTTAATTTAAAACGACTAAAAGCCATCACTGGACCAATCGCAATCAGAAAATGTCTAAATTCATTCGCACTGAGTGATGATACGATGACGTAAGTCCATTACTGAGGAAAGGAAATGACAGAATGCGAGTCACTGCAAGAATCACAAGGACGTGTAATTTATCCACCTAAAAAAGAGCTCGTCCGACCGGTTTCTTGAGTAATGCCCGACAGTCTGACATTCTTATGAAGTCTGATGAAGTGAGGTGTAGGAGATTCAGAGAAGAGATGCTTCGTCAAAGGATTGTTTGATCAGTGCGAGAGCTTCGCAGAAATGATGAACCAAATTCTGTGGGAGACGCTTCGGGTAAGATTTTTTTGAATCACAGAAACGACTTGAAGCTAAAATTCTGACTGCGAACATTCAAAGACGATGCGGAAAGCGCATTACAACGTCCTTGGCGATAAAGTTAGAGTGATTACGTTTAATAGGGCGAATAGTGGCATAGCGTCAGTAAATGCAACAGAAGGTTGAAACGGTTCAAATGGCTCTGAGCACTATGGGTCTTGACACCTGAGGTCATCAGTCCCCTAGAACTTAGAACTACTTAAACCTAACTAACCTAAGGACATAACACACATACATTCCCGAAATTCGAACCTGCGACCGTAGCGGTCGCGCGGTTCCAGACGCAACATAAGGAGGAAAAAGATGATACTGATTTACGAATTTCTAGTATACGTCTTAGTTTACTTTTTATCTTATTATTTTATCTTCTAGAAACGGTTGGTGAAAGCCTGCGACGGTAAAAACAATAGTTTGTTTGTTACAAAATAACTTTTTGCTGGCAGTCAAGATTTTCTTTTTTTCTTGCACCACACGTCTCGGGATATAATTCCCAATATCAAGTGCTTATTTCGTGTTTTATAGCGCAGCTGCATTATTGTGTTGCATATAATGTAAAATATAAATACGCAGAGTTCGTAATTAGTGGTGGATCTTTCTATATAGTTAATGGCGAATTTGGAAAAAAAATTTAGAGTTTCTGCATAAGAGAACCACGACGAAATCGAGAGTATAAGATTTTTCCAATTCGCCATTAACTATATGGAAAGATTCATTATTCAGTACATAATTGCTCCTGTTTGTACCACATGTTAGAGTAAAGGCAATAGAATAATGCAACAGCTCGTACCAGATGATTGTGTGATCACCTTACAAAATTTCAAGGATGATGAGAAAGGTAAGGTATCTGTCTGGGGTAAGAGACTCTGGTGCGGAAACGACCGGTTCGAAAGTTATAAGCGAAAATCACTCTGCCACCTCTGACAGTGCAATACATGCACCGGTGCTGTTGTTGCTAAGACTGCAGGGTAAGCAGCTTTCAGAGATGATAGTATGGACCAGTACAAGAAAAAAATCCAGTAAACATGGGGTCTAAAATGCGTACGTTAAGTGTTACGAGCACTTTTCATTGAGACACTGTGAAACACATCTCTTCTACTGAACAACTGCTCATAGTTCTTAAGGTATGCATTTTATAACACATCTTTATTAGAAATTTTTTCTTGTTTTAGTCCGTACTACATCCTCCAAAAGAGTCGAAACCAAAGAGCTTGCAGTAGGAGAGACGTGTTTCACAGTAGCGATGATAAATAAGCGCTCATAGATCTTAACGTATGCATTTCAGAGCCCACGTTTACTAGACATTTTTTCTTGTTTTGGTGCATAGTACCACTTATACTACAGTCTTAGCAGCATCAGTAGTGACACATTTCTTTCACTGCCAGAGTTATCGGAACCATTTTCGGGTACAACTTTGGACGCGGCCGTTTGTTGACCAGGGTGCCATACCTCAAATTGATACATTTACCCTTCTCTATCGTTCCCGAAAGTTTGTAACATCATCACTGAATCATCTTGTATATCGAAAACATCGCACTTAAAGGCCGTAAATACGAAAATGCACTTACAAAATTATTTAAGCAAAATAATTACAGGGCAGGGAAAGTGCAAATTGATCCTGATCAATAAAAATTGTAAAGTACTGTACATTAATAGTAAAAAAAATCCGTTACATTTCAGTTACACGATGACTCACACAAATTTAAAAGTTGCCGATTCAAATAAAACTATGGGGATTACAGTCAAGGACATCTTATATAGGAACCAGCACATAGAAAATGTTGTGGGGAAGTCGATCCGAAGAATGGTTTTTATTGGTGGAACCCTTAAAAGATGCAATAAATCTACTAAAAAGGCTGCCTGCACTACGCTTGGCCGTGCTGTTCTAGCCTTACCAGATAGGACAGAGTACACTGAAGAAGACCCAGAAAAGGGTAGCTCGGTTTGTATTATTGTGAAACAGGGAAGAGAGTGTCACGGGTATAATACGCGAGCAATCATTAAAACAAGGGCGTTTGTCGTTGCTCCGAGATCTTTTCACGCAATTTCAGTCAGCAACTTTCTAACCCGAAAGTGAAAATATGTTTTGACTCTTACTTACTATCGTGATGAAATAAGGAAAATGAGCGCTCTAACGGAAATAATTAGATGTTCGTTTATTACACGTGCCGTTTGAGAGTGGTAGGCTGAAGACATAGTCTGAAAGTAGTTCTATTAACTCTCTGTCAAGCACCTAAACTTGTATTGTAGAGTAGTTATGCAGATGTACATGAGAATGAAAATCATTTCCCGACCCGTGTCGTGCGAGAAATAAACTCCAAGACAGAAGTAGAGGACGCACCACGGAGGAATTTTCCGAACTGGACGGATATTGGTAGCTGTGATGTACATGTCCAGACAAAGAAATGATTCCAGTTTCAGAAAAACAGCTTCACAAACCGAGCAAGTCACTAACGCATCGGTCCACTTCTGGGCATTATGGAAGCAGCTATTCGGCTTAGCATTGATTGGTGGAGTTGTTGCTTGTCCTCCTTAGGGATATCGTGCCAAATTATGTCCAATTGGCGCGTTAGATGTTTTCAAAAATTCCGAGCTGGTTGGAAGGCCCTGCCCATAATGCACCAAAAGTTGTCAGTTGGAGAGAGATCCGGCGAGCTTGGTAGCCAAGGTAGGTTTTGACAAGCAGTAGAAACTCTCACCGTGTGTGGGCGGCCATTATCTTGCTGAAATGTAAGCCCACGATGGCTTGCCATGAAGGGCAACGAAACGGAGCGTAGAATGTCGTCTATGTACCTCTGTGCTGTAAGGGTGGGGTGGATGACAACCAAAAGCCTTTGACTAGGTAAACCATGAGTTACTTTTAAGTAAACTTGAGTCATACAATGTAAATGCTGCATCCATGCAATTGCTGGCTACATATTTATTTAACCACAGGCAGTGTACAAAGCTGACTTACAAAATCAATAATCAGATCATTAATTTCCAGTCCAAATATGAGACAGTCACACAAGGTGTACCCCAGAGCTCAATTTTGGGCCCTTTCCTTTTCCTAGGGTACATAAATGATGTAGAGCAACCTTTCAAATCCCAATTGGTAACCTATGCAGACGATACCTCACTGTTATTTCTTGGTAAACAAAATGATGAGTTAACGTTGGTAGCAACTGAGGGACTACTTCAAATAACTACTTATTTCCAAGATCAAGGTTTGAAAGTTAATATCAGTTAATCTCAGTTATTGCCATTTAAACTTACAAACTCACACCAAACCTCTATCAGTAACATAGGTGGAATTGAAGTAGTGGACACAGAAGGCTGCAGATTTCTAGGTATTCACCTAGATGAAAATCTAAGATGGGTAAACCATATCAAATTTTTATGCAATAAAATCATCAGTTCATTACATCTAATCAGCCAGTTATCAAAAGTAGTCCCACATCAGACATTAAAAACAATTTATTATGGAACCAGTTTTGCACAGATTAATTACGGGATAGAGATATGGGGTTGTGCTGCCGACATACATATGAACAGAATATTAACCCTACAGAAAAGAGCAATCAGAATTATCCATGGATTAGGGTACAGAGATTCATGCAGGGAAATCATCATAAATACCTCACAGTCTACTCACTGTATCTTTACAAACTAATTATATTTTTTGTGACACATCAAAACAAAGCAACAAAGTGCTGTGATATGCATGCCTATAATACAAGAAATAAAGACTGCTACTACAGCAAAGAACAAAATTAAAAACAACAGACCATAGTCCATGCATTAGTGGTCAAATATGGTACAACAGATTACCGAGCTCTATAAGGTGCCACAAAGGGAACTTATCCAAAGTGAAACTGAAATATTTCTTGATTGACAAGTGTTCATATTCTTTAAGTGAATATTAATACTAAACTAAAATAAATTATTGTATATATATACAGGGCTATTACAAATGATTGAAGCGATTTCATAAATTCACTGTAGCTCCATTCATTGACATATGGTCACGACACACTACAGATACGTAGAAAAACTCATAAAGTTTTGTTCGGCTGAAGCCGCACTTCAGGTTTCTGCCGTCAGAGCGCTCGAGAGCGCAGTGAAACAAAATGGCGACAGGAGCCGAGAAAGCGTATGTCGTGCTTGAAATGCACTCACATCAGTCAGTCATAAAGTGCAACGACACTTCAGGACGAAGTTCAACAAAGATCCACCAACTGCTAACTCCATTCGGCGATGGTATGCGCAGTTTAAAGCTTCTGGATGCCTCTGTAAGGGGAAATCAACGGGTCGGCCTGCAGTGAGCGAAGAAACGGTTGAACGCGTGCGGGCAAGTTACACGCGTAGCCCGCGGAAAATTGGCTCATGCCACAACTGGAGACCGACAGCGCCGACTTCATCTTTCAACAGGATGGTGCTCCACCGCACTTCCATCATGATGTTCGGCATTTCTTAAACAGGAGATTGGAAAACCGATGGATCGGTCGTGATGGAGATCATGATTAGCAATTCATGTCATGGCCTCCACGCTCTCCCGACTTAACCCCATGCGATTTCTTTCTGTGGGGTTATGTGAAAGATTCAGTGTTTAAACCTCCTCTACCAAGAAACGTGCCAGAACTGCGAGCTCGCATCAACGATGCTTTCGAACTCATTGATGGGGACATGCTGCGCCGAGTGTGGGAGGAACTTGACTATCGGCTTGATGTCTGCCGAATCACTAAAGGGGCACATATCGAACATTTGTGAATGCCTAAAAAAACTTTTTGAGTTTTTGTATGTGTGTGCAAAGCACTGTGAAAATATCTCAAATAATAAAGTTATTGTAGAACTGTGAAATCGCTTCAATCATTTGTAATAACCCTGTATATATAGTTGTGTAAAATCTGAATATTTGTAATAGGTACGATGTAACACCCAATATTGTGCCTTATTAGGTACAATGGTACATTTGTATCATGTATATGTAATCAACTATGTATATATGACTGTACTAAACTTGTAAAAAAATGCTATGACGTTTGAAAAAGACACCAGTTGGTGTCTCCATGCAAAAAAATACAATAAATAAAAAATTAGGGGTTTTGCTACGAAATGAAATGGCACTGCAAACCATCACTCCTGGTTGACGGACCATATGTCCAGGGTGTCTCCAGACACCTCTTCGCTTGTCATCGGGGTTCATTTCGAAGCGGGACTGAAACAATTATACACCAGTCAACGAGATTCCACGTCGAATGTGCCCGATACCACTGCAAACTGGCTTGTTGGTGTACAGAGGTCAATGGCAGTTGTCGCAAGGGGCGGTGTGAGCTCAGCACGTTTTCTGTGAGCCGCTTGTTAATAGTCTTTATGGTCACTGAAGCACCAGTTGCACGTTGGGTCGATGGTAATGATAAATACGGGATTGTGAGTGCCTCTTTGACGATTGCTCGGTTCCGTCCTCACGTTCTGTCGTCTCTCTAGGTCGATCACTTCCTTCTTGACGCTATGATCTGCCATGTTTCACCATTTCCTGCCAAAATCGTCGAATAGTGGCATGGCTCCTATTCAAATGTCGAGCGATTCGCCGATTACTCCAGCCTGCTTTTTTGAGCCCAACTACAGTCCTCTCTCAAACCCTGACATCTGCGTATACACGCTCCTGTCTTTTAGGTATAGCTGCTGTCTAACTGAGTTCACGGAATGAAATTAGCAAAGACTTTATGCCCTGGTGTCGACAAGTCCCCTCTTTACTATCCTTGGTAGCTGCGCAATGAAATTACGCTGCAGCGTCACACAATCATCAATGGGCCGCCAAAGAATACAGTATTGCATTTTCCGTCGATGCGTTTATGAATATCGGTTTTTAACCACTTTGAATAATTCCTTCGTTTGTCTTAGAATGTAAATAAAACATAGTTGAGAAGCAATAATTATTTTGTAGCGAAGAAAACCATTTTTATCTTGTTCCATAGTTAAATGATTCAGAGTGTGTATCACGCACAAATGTATGGTGGAGTCGAATTCGCCCCGTAACGCTGTATGTTAGCTAATAACTTAGTAGAGCAGCGTTTCTCGACCAGCGGTCGCGAATACATGTCAGGTGTGTCAGGAGGTTTTTCATGTCCTCTAATCTTCCGCAGATAAAATATCTATAACATGCAAAAGTTATCGCTATTTCGTTGGAGTAACCCAATTTGCAAGCAGTCGCGCCATTAAACGGATAAAAATGAAAAAAAAAGTATTCTGTGTACTTCATGTATTTTCTTTTTAATATCTGGGAAAAAACACATGTAGGGGCGTCGCGAAAGACTACAACGTTCTTTTGTGTGCTCAAAAGGAAAAAAAAAACTCCGGAAACGCTGGCCTATAGTGTTAAGCACGTGCATCTGTGAGCAGATGCTTGGGACGGGAGGTATTCCCGGCTGGGTTAAGTATTGTGCCCTTTCCGTCTGCGTGGCAGCGCCCTGTCACTCGGTTTAAGCTCATTTGGGATGCGGCCGGAAATCCTGCCGCCGTAGCTACAGTACGCCATTTAGGCGGGGTTTCCCGATCTATACGGAACAGAGACCATATCCTTATGCTGCACACCACTCACCGCGCTATTGCACGAGAACCCAGCCTCCAGTTTCTTCTGATATTATTTAATTTCGTAGCATGTTTTGAAGAGTTGTTAATGTTGTGCTCCTCAGTCTGAAGACAGGTTTGATGCAGCTCTGTCCTCCGCAAACCTCTTCAACGTCGTATAACTACTGCGACCTACATCCATTCGAACCAGCTTATGGTACACGAGTCTTTGTCTCCCCCTATAATTTTTACCTCCCCCTTATTTCTTTCCCTTACCAAATTCACGATTCCTTCGAGCGTCGTGAGGTGAATTATCAACTGATCCCATCTTTTGGTCAAGTTGTCCCATAATTTTTTTCATCATTTATATTCAGTACGTCATCATTAGTTATTCGCTCTACTCTTCAACATCCTTCGGCAACATCACGTTTCAAAACATTCTATTCTCGTCTTATCTGAACTGTTTATTGTCCACATTTTAGTTCCTTACAAGGCTACACTATATACGAACATCTTTTGTATTTCTGTCATTTGTTACAAAGTTACTCTTTTTCAGAAATACTTTTCTTGCTGTAGGCAGTTTACATTTTGTAACCTCTCTAGTTCGGACATCATCAGTTATTTTGCTGTCCAGATAACAACTCGTCTACTACTTTTAGTGTCCTAATGTAATTCCTTCAGCATCATCTAATTTATTTCGATTACACTCTATTACCACTGTTTACTTTAGTTGATACTCGTCTTATAACCTCTTTTCATGAGACTATCCATTCCACTCAACTACTGTTGCAAATTCTTTGCTGTCTCTGACAGAATTACAGCACCATCAGCAAACCTCAAAACTTTTTATTTGTTCTCCCTGAAATTTAATCCTCATCCCAAATTTCTCTTCGCTTTCCTTTGCTGCTTGTTCAACCTACACATTAAATAACATCGGGTATAGGCTACAACCATATCTTACCCCCTTCTGCACTACTTATCCCTTTCCATGTCGTTCGATTGTTATAACTGCAGTCTGGTTTTCTGCAAGTTGTAGCTAATTTTCGCTCTCTGTATTTCATCGCTACTAGCTTCAGTATCTCACTGACTGCATTCCAGCCAACATTGTAAAAAGCTTTCTCTGTCATTCCTTTCTCCCTGTCCATATTATCCTACTGTTTTTTTTTTTTTTAATTTTCATTTTCCTACTATAGAATTCCAGTCGACCACCACAATTAAATTTTCGTCTCGCTTAACTGTCTGGCTAATTTTTTTTCTAATCATACATTCTTTGAATCTCTTCATCATCTGCAGAGTTAGATGGCATATAAACTTTTACTTTGGAGCGGATGTGCGCTTGGTGTCTATCTTGACTATGATGATGTGTTCACAGTGGTGTTCCTTGTTGCTTACAGACACGCCTTTTCTCTTTATTGGCTGTTAGGCCTACTCCTACATTATTCCTACTAGATTTTGTGTTGATAATCCTGTACTGATCTCACCTGAAGTCTTGTTCCTCCTGTCACGGCACTTCATTAGTTCCCACTGTATATAAATTCACCCCATCAGTACCCATTTTTAAAATCTCTAATCATTCTATCCGATTAAGGGTAATAAGAGTCCACGATTCATCCCGTAGTATGCCGGTTTTTTCTGATGGCGGTATCCTCGTGAGTAGTCCCAGACCGGAGATACGAACGGGGGACTACACTACTGACCATTAAAATTGCTACATCAAGAAGAAATGCAGATAATAAACGGGTATTCATTGGACAATTATATTATACTAGAACTGACATGTGATTTCATTTTCACGCAATTTGGGTGCATAGATCCTGAGAAATTAGTACGCAGAACAACTACCTCTGGCCGTAATAACGGCCTTGATACGCCTGGGCATTGAGTCAAATAGAGCTTGGATGGCGTGTACAGGTACAGCTGCCCATGCAGCAACCACACGATACCACAGTTCATCAGGAGTAGTGACTTCCATATTGAGACGGCCAGTTGCTCGACCACCATTGACCAGACGTTTTCAATTGGTGAGAGATCTGGTGAATGTGCTGGCCAGGGCAACAGTCGAACATTTTCTGTATCAGAAAGGCCCGTACAGGACCTGCAACTTGTGGTCGTGCATTATCCTGCTGAAATGTATGGTTTCCCAGGGATCGAATGAAGGGTAGAGCCAAGGGTCGTAACACATCTGAAATGTAACTTCCGCTGTTAAAAGTGCCGTCAATGCGAAGAAGAGGTGACCGAGACGTGTGACCAATGGCACCCCATACCATCACGCCGGGTGATACGCCAGTACGGCGATGACGAATACACGCTCCCAATGTGCTTTCACCGCGATGTCGCCAAACACGGATGCCACCATCATGATGCTGTAAACAGAACCTGAATTCATCCGAAAAAATGACGTTTTGCCATTCGTGCACCCAGGTTCGTCGTTGAGTACACCATCGCAGGCGCTCCTGTTTGTGATGCAGCGTCAAGGGTAACCGCAGCCATTGTCTCCGAGCTGATAGTCCATGCTGCTGCAAGCGTCGTCGAACTGTTCGTGCAGATGGTTGTTGTCTTGCAAACGTCCCCATCTGTTGACTCAGGGATCGAGACGTGGCTGCACGATCCGTTACAGCCATGTGGATAAGATGCCTCTCATCTCGACTGCTAGTGATACGAGGCCGTTGGGATCCAGCACGGCGTTCCGTGTTACCCTCCTGAACCCACCGATTCCATATTCTGCTAACAGTGATTGGATGTCGACCAACGCGAGCAGCAATGTCGCGATACGATAAACCGCAATCGCGACAGGCTACAATCCGACCTTTATCAGAGTCGGAATCGTGATGCTACGCATTTCTCCTCCTTACACGAGGCATCACAACAACGTTTCACCAGGCAACGCCGGTCAACTGCTGTTTGTGTATGAGAAATCGGTTGGAAACTTGCCTCATGTGAGCACGTTGTAGGTGTCGCCACCGGCGCCAACCTTGTGTGAATGCTCAGAAAAGCTAAACATTTGCAAATCACATCATCTTCTTCCTGTCGGTTAAATTTCACGTCTGTAGCACGTCATCTTCGTGGTGTAGCAATTTTAATGGCCAGTAGTTTACATTTAGCAAGCGCAGAAGTGTCACAGAGACGCTCAGCCAACTCCACAGGGAGACAATACAAGAGAGGCGTTCTAGGTCATGCTGAGTTTTACTGCTAGAATTCCGAGAGCGTACGTTCCTGGAAGAGTCAGGCAATATATTGATTCCTTCCACGCCTATCTCGCTTAAAGATCATGAACGTAAAATTAAAGAGATTCGGCCGGCCGCGGTGGCCTTGCGGTTCTGGCGCTGCAGTCCGGAACCGCGAGGCTGCTACGGTCGCAGGTTCGAATCATGCCTCGGGCATGGGTGTGTGTGATGTCCTTAGGTTAGTTAGGTTTAAGTAGTTCTAAGTCCTAGGGAACTTATGACCTAAGATGTTGAGTCCCATAGTGCTCAGAGCCATTTGAACCATAAAGAGATCGAGTTCCCGGAGGTTTACCTACAATCGTTGTTACCGAAAACCATTCGTGACTTGAACAGAAAGTAATAGTGGTACACAAAGTACACTCCACCACACACCATAAGGTGGCTTTCAGGTTGTAGATGTGAATGAAGATGTAACTGTGTGGATTCACTGAAAGCAGAGAAAGGTCGATACAGGGACGCAATGCTGAACTTTTCTCATTGCGACGGCAACCACATCACAGTAGTTTCGCATCTGTACAAACAGATGATGGACAAAAATATGCAAACACCAAAAAGACAACACATTACCGTGCCTAATACGATGTAGGAAAACCGTTGTCAATCAAAACAGCTTCCAGTAGTCTGGGAATGGATACGTGATGGTCCGGCATGGTGTTCAGGGGTGTCTTATACCATTCTTCCTGCAGAATAGAGACAAGTATAGATAACGATGATGGAAGAGGGTAGCGATTACGCACACTTCTCTCAAAGTACACCGCAATTTTCTGTAATGTGGAGATCTGATGACTATGCTGGAGAAGGGAGACGCGAGAATTCATCCTCCTGCTTTGAGTCGAAACCCTCTTCAAATTTTCATCCGCTTAGTGACATAGAGGACGATGTTTTTCCGTTTTCCCTGTACGCGGTACGAATCTTCGATACGCTGCCTCTGGTTCCTATACAGGGTGTTACAAAAAGGTAGGCCAAACTTTCAGGAAACATTCCTCACACATAAAGAAACAAAATATGTTATGTGGACATGTGTCCGGAAACGCTTACTTTCCATGTTAGAGCTCATTTTATTACTTCTCTTCAAATCACATTAATCATGGAATAGAAACACACAGCAACAGAACGTACCATCGTGACTTCAAACACTTTGTTACAGGAAATGTTCGAAATGTCCTCCGTTAGCGAGGATACATGCATCCACCCTCCGTCGCATGGAATCCCTGATGCGCTGATGCAGCCCTGGAGAATGGCGTATTGTATCACAGTCGTCCACAATGCGAGCACGAAGAGTCTCTACATTTGGTACCGGGGTTGCGTAGACAAGAGCTATCAAATGCCCCCATAAATGAAAGTCAAGAGGGTTGAGGTCAGGAGAGCGTGGAGGCCATGGCATTGGACCGCCTCTACGAATCCATCGGTCACCGAATCTGTTGTTGAGAAGCGTACGAACACTTCGACTGAAATGTGCAGGAGCTCCATCGTGCATGAACCACATGCTGTGTCGTACTTGTAAAGACACATGTTCTAGCAGCACAGGTAGAGTATCCCGTATGAAATCATGATAACGTGCTCCATTGAGCGTAGGTGGAAGTACATGGGGCCCAATCAAGACATCACCAACAATGCCTGCCTAAACGTTCACAGAAAATCTGTGTTGATGACGTGATTGCACAATTGCGTGCGGATTCTCGTCAGCCCACACATGTTGATTGTGAAAATTTACAATTTGATCACGTCGGAATGAAGCCTCATCCGTAAAGAGAACATTTGCACTGAAATGAGGATTGACACATTGTTGGATGAACCATTCGCAGAAGTCTACGGGTGGAGGCCAATCAGCTGCTGATAGTGCCTGCACACGCTGTACATGGTACGGAAACAACTGGTTCTCCCGTAGCACTCTCCATACAGTGACGTGGGCAACGTTACCTTGTACAGCAGTAACTTCTCTGACGCTGACATGAGGGTTATCGTCAACTGCACGAAGAATTACCTCATCCATTGCAGGTGTCCTCGTCGTTCTAGGTCTTCCCCAGCCGCGAGTCATAGGCTGGAATGTTCCGTGCTCCCTAAGACGCCGATCAATTGCTTCGAACGTCTTCCTGTCGGGACACCTTCGTTCTGGAAATCTGTCTCGATACAAACGTACCGCGCCACGGCTATTGCCCCGTGCTGATCCATACATCAAATGGGCATCTGCCAACTCCGCATTTGTAAACATTGCACTGACTGCAAAACCACGTTCGTGATGAACACTAATCCGTTGATACTACGTACTGATGTGCTTGATGCCAGTACTGTAGAGCAATGAATTGCATGTCAACAGAAGCACCGAAGTCAACATTACCTTCCTTCAATTGGGCCAACTGGCGGTGAATCGAGGAAGTACAGTACTTACTGACAAAACTAAAATGAGCTCTAACATGAAAATTAAGCGTTTCCGGACACATATCCACATAACATCTTTTCTTTATTTGTGTGTGAGGAACGTTTCCTGAAAGTTTGGCCGTACCTTTTTGTAACACCCTGTATAATTGCACTTACAGCTACACGTAACACTGTTCTGCGTACGATTGACACTTACTACATATTGCGAAAATTGCACAGATGCCGTTCGTGGTCAAATACAACAGCAAAGTCTGCGGGCTTGGCTAGCGTCCGCATTTATGTTCAAGCACGCGTATCTCGCTGTGTTCCCACATTTTTGTCTAGCTCCGGTATGCACCTGTGTTTTGTGTTGTATGCTTGTGGTTTGGCTACGAAAATGAAAGAGCATTTGGCGTCATTGGCCGGGAGACCCCTTACGGGAAAGGTCTGGCCGCCTGGGTGCAGATGTTATTGCATTCGACGGCACATTTGTCGACGTGCGCGCCGGATGATGAAGACAACACAACATCCAGTCCCTAAGCGGAGAAAATCCCCGACCCAGCCAGGAATCGAACACGGGCCCGTAGGACGGCAATCCGTCATGCTGACCACTCAGCTATCGGGGCGGACGGTCTGACGAGAACAAGTGTGACGGACGGCGTGCTGTGTGTTAGTACTCAATCTGGCACATGGATACGCAAAAGAAAGATGAAAATCAGGAATAGTGGAAATGAGAACAACGACGTGCTTACGATGTGAATAAAGGACGATATACAATGAAGATTACACAGGACGGCCGAAGCAAGGAATAATATAACAGAAGTTAACTCACTCACATGAAGAAAGCTTTCTTCAGTAACAGAGCTTTAATTTTTTTCTTTTTTTAGGTTCAATAACAAGTAAGCTGTTTTGTTATACTGATTTCTGTCTATTTCTAACTTGTTAGCGACATACTGGGCCTTCTTCCGGAAACAACTGACTAGCGTCCACAGGTGACACTAGTTCTTAGGAAACCAAACATTATAAGCAAAGATACAATCCACTTACACCTCATGTTGTGCACCAAAGTTGTTTTTCAACGTTGTAAATTACATTTTACGCAATGGGGAATTTTTAATGCAATAAATAATTAAACTTCACAGTATTACAGTACTGCAACTTATGTGATTTTAATGCCAAAGTTTGTGAGGTTGTGACATTGATTTGAAAACTGTTGTAGTTTTTTAACATTTTAAATTACAATTTACGCAATGGATAAGTCCCATAGTGCTCAGAGCCATTTTCGTAATTATCTCTCCGTTCTAGTCACAGAGACCACAGGTCTCTTACACTGACGTGACAAAAGTCACGGGATACCTCCTAATACTGTGTGGGGCCTCATTTTGTCCGGTACAGTGCAGCACCTCGACGTAGTATGGACTGAACATATGGGAAGTCTCCTGCAGAAATATTTAGCCATTCTGCCTCTAAACCATAGTCGTCCACAGTTGCCAAAGTGTTGCCGGTGCACGAATTGACCTCTGGATTACGCCCAAAATGTTCGATGGGATTCATGTTTGGGGATATGGGTGACCACATCATTCGCTCGAACTGTGCAGAAGCAATCGCCAACAGCTGTGGCCCAGCGACATGGCGCGTCGTCATCCATAAAAGTTTCATCATTGCTTGGAAAGTTGAAGTCCATGAATGGCTGCAAATGGTATCCAAGTAGCCGAACATAACCAAGGATCCCATCCATTCCATGTAAAGACGGCCCACACCGTCATGGAACTACCACCAGCACAGTGCCTTGTTGACAACTTGGGTCCATGTCTTCGTGGGGGTCTGCGCCACACTCGAACCCTACCATCAGAACATACCAACTGAAATCTGGGCACATCTGACCAGGCCACGCTTTTCCTGACATCTAGGGTGCAAGCGATATGGTCACGACCCAAGGAGATGTAATATTAGTAATTTTCGCCTCACAAACATTAATATACGCTCAATAGTAAACACCTGATGGCCTTAAGTTATCGAACAATTGTAAAGTAAAAGAAATGAACCATCAAATGGCTCTGAGCACTATGGGACTCAACTGCTGTGGTCATCAGTCCCCTAGAACTTAAACCTAACTAACCTAAGGACATCACACACACCCATGCCCGAGGCAGGATTCGAACCTGCGACCGCAGCAGCAGCGCGGCTCCGGACTGGAGTGCCTAGAACCGCACGGCCACCGCGGCCGGCAATGAACCATCGCATAGCAGCGACAGAATTTGTTATTCTTTATCTTTGTCGTTCTTACGCGGTGCCTGTAAGTCTCTATGTACATGTATCGATTAATGATGTAAAAAAGAATTCTGTCGTTTCTAGATAAATTAGGCATTGGGCGCCTCACCTTTTACTGTTTGTATGCCACGAAAGGCGGACGCGGACTTGCTGCGTTCCGCATCGCTATTTTATATTTTTTGTGCAAATATTCAATTGTTATTTTTCCAATCAGAAAACATGTAGTTTCTTGTAATTGATTACGAACAGACAGCATCAAGATGACATTTTGACTGTTGTGTATAAAGAATTTAACCACAGTGGTCATCGATTGTAATTTAATATGAAAAGGTACATAGCATTAAAAAAAACGTGTGTTAAAGATAAGTGTGCTTATTTTAGTAAATTAAATGGGCCGAACGCAGCATGAGGCGAAGGAACATTATCGTTTTCCTATTATTTCTGAATCAATTTTTTTTTTAATTGTGTAGCGTTGCATTTCTTTTAAAGTCTACAAATCTTCTGGTCCCTTAGTGTTGTTCCGGGTATGACTACATTGCGACTATAAAAATGCACAGAAATGATGTTTCTTCCGAACGATCTCAAATAAATCAATCTGCCGCTCTTATTCAGGTATTTAATGCTCAACGTATGTTATTATAATAGTGTAATTCTGTTGCCAAGTGATCCACCAAAATATTCACTTTTTCGACATTTTTCAAAAAAATATAAAATAACAATTCTTCTTTTGCTTTTCGCTCCCCAAGAGCAACGCTACGGAGAGGGGCCATCTGCTGCCATGAACAATTAACGCCAAATTTCGCCGCACGGATATGTTCGTCGTACGTCCCACATTGATTTCTGCGGTTATTTGACGCAGTGTTGCTGGTCTGTTAGTACTGACAACTGTATGCGAGCACTGCAGCTGTTGGTCGTTAAGTGAAGGCCGTCGGCCACTGCGTTGTCCTTGGTGAGAGGTAAAGCCTGAAATTTTGTATTCCCGGCACACTCTTGACCTTTCGCGATATTGAATTCCTTAACGATTTCTGAAATGGAATGTCCCATGCGGATAGCTCCAGCTACCGTTCCGCGCTGAAAGTCTGGTAACTCCCGTCGTGCGGCCATAATCCCACTGAAAACCTTTCCACATGAATCGACTGAGTACAAATGACAAACGTATCAAAGCTGTTAGAAGGCTAACGGCCACAAAAAAAAAAAAAAAAAAAAAAAAAAAAAAAAAAAAAAAAAAAAAAAAAAAAAAAAAAGAAATGTAAAGGACAGTCACGTAACAGGCCAGCATTTGACATAATTTTCGTTGAAGAGGTGTATACTGAGTCGTTCCACGTCATGGCGGGGGATCGCAAGTGTGATTCATGGAGGACACAGTTAGCTAACGCGACCGGATGCCCGGCACGGTCGCCGCGTGTGTACAGAAATCTCTCGGTGAGCGTGGAGCTGTTGCGCTGACGGTCGGCAGCGCCAACAGGATGCCTAGGAGGAGCCTGTCAAGAAACTGAGTCCGCCCCCGTGGCACACTTACCGACGCCCACGCCTTTGTCCATTCATCTCCCTCTCACTGTGCCGTGTCCCCTCCACAAGCCTCTAGTACGGATCTGGAGTTCGCTGCTCGTTGCCTGCACAGTCCACTGTGTCAGCTTGCTTCCTTCATAGATGTGAATTATGTGAAATACATGTATATCAAACAGACTTACAAAATGCAAAATATTGACATTTATTTTGCATTTGAAATGCATATTTTTGTCCATCACCTATATGTACAGGCCCGCATCTCGTGGTCGTGCGGTAGCGTTCTCGCTTCCCACGCCCGGGTTCCCGGGTTCGATTCCCGGCGGGGTCAGGGATTTTCTCTGCCTCGTGATGGCTGGGTGTTGTGTGCTGTCCTTAGGTTAGTTAGGTTTAAGTAGTTCTAAGTTCTAGGGGACTGATGACCATAGATGTTAAGTCCCATAGTGCTCAGAGCCATTTGAACCATATATGTACAGATGCGAAGCTACTGTGATGTGGTTGCCGTCGCTCTGGAAAAAGTTCAGCATTGCGTCTCTGTATCGACCTTCCTCTGCGTTCAGTGAATCCATACAGGTACATCTACATTCACATCTACAACCTGAAAGCCACCTTGTGGTGGAGTGTACTTTGTGTACCACTATTACTTTCTGTGCAAGCCGCGAATGGTTTTCGGTAACAACGATTGTTGGTAAACCTCTGGGAACTCGAATGTCTCTAATTTTACGATCATGATCTTTAAGCGAGGTAGGTGTGGAAGGGAGTAATACATTGGCTGACTCTCCCAGGAACGTACGCTCTCGGCATTTTAGCAGTAAACTTCAACGCGACCTAGAACGCCTCTCCTGTGTCGGCTGCCTGTGGAGTTGGTTGAGCGTCTCTGTGACACTTTTGCGCTTGCTAAATGTAGTTAAACACGCTGTTCTTCTGTGGATCTTCCATACTTCCTCTATCAATTCTACCTCGTACGGGTCCCAGACTGTCGAACAGTATTCACATAAAATACAGATATTTTGTGTTTTTAAAATGCAGAATGTTTCCTCTGAATGTTAACAATGTGGGAAAAGATGGATTGCTACTTACCGTGAAGGAGACACGTTAAGTTGCAGACAGACACAATTAAAAGACACTTACATAAAGCATTCGGCTACAGCCTTCATCAGCAAAAGAGAAACGCACACCATTCGTTCACACAAGCAAGCACTCCACATGTACACATGAGCGCCAACTCTAGACTCTCGGGCCGGAATGCAAGGCAAGACAAACCACGGTTTCAACGGATTTAAACCAGTCTTCTTAGAAGGACAAGAAAAAAATTTCACATTAGGAAACAGTCAGTTAGTAAAGCGATCTATGTTAAGTTTGTTTCTCGTCCTTCTGTGGAAGACCGGTTTAAATCCACTGAAACGATGGTTAAGGTGAATTGAATGTCACCATTTATTGGAACTGGTTGACTATCTATATCACCTGCTACTCTGTAACCGTTGCTGAAAATATTAAAGTTACGAGGGTGGGTCATAGGTTGCGATCGTTTGGTATCGCTACGGATTTTTTAATTTTTTTCCAGTGAAATCGACGAGCATGGTATATTTTGAATTTCATGTCTAATTTTGTTATGTGTGCAGCCTGGACAAGTAACTTTCATTTACAACACATTTGAAGAACTAATTTATTATATTAACATCAAGTTTTCTGTTACCAGTCACTATTTATTTTTTGCCGCGATGCGTTTAGGAGGTTTAAACATGCATCATCAGGTGGATTTATCTGAAATTATATGACATGTATCTAGTATATTGTGTGTTACAACTTTGGCATAATCTGACACACTGCCTCCAGCGTTTTTCTAAATGTTTACAAAGTGTGATAGTGTATCTGATATAACTCGTAAGGAACAGGATCACGTGACCACTGGAAACAGTGTCACATTTTTATCCCAAGTCGTTACACAACACGTACAAGACGCGTCAATCCACATAGATCCACCTGAAGATGGAAATTTAAAATCCGGAACGTGTCATGGAAATAAAAAAAGTGACTCGTTACAATAAATTTGTTGTTTCATTCGATATCAAAAACAGTCACTGTAAAGCCTGACCAAAAATGTTTTCATTTGAACCTATACTATTAACAAAAATATCACATGTTCAATTTTTTGAATTTCACGTGAAATCCTTATTTTAGTAAAAGCAAACTTCTGGGGCAGCTCTTAAAATTCTGATGTTTAATTTCTTTAATTTGCTTGCAAATGCAGATCAAACAATACATCAAAACGCCCAGAAAAATTTAAATCGATTTATTGTGTTTAAAAAATATCTGCTTGTCTGTACAAATGTACACTGAATTGCTGTGTTTTATTTTTTACTTCTTTATTCAGTTTTTTAAAAAACAATTCCTTGCTAAATGTAATAATTTGAAGGCTATATTGGCAGTCTTAAATTTATCCATGTTATATGGAAATGTTTGAAGTTTGCGACAGTATTGCAAATTTATGAAATAATTTCTACTGCTTCAGTCACTTTTACTACGCTTATTACTAACATTTAATTAACACGACGCATCTACGTACCATGCTGCCATCATCATGTGCATTACAGGAAATGAATATTACACTAATCTGAAGTGTGGTTAGGTTCATTCGCTTGGTGTGCCAGCGAGGTCACGTATGGAAATACAGTCCTGTAGAGAAAGACATTTATTTTAATGTGTACCTTAGGCGATAGTACGTTTAAGTCGTTTGATTGGTGTATTTACTTAGATTTTTGCATGAAATATAGTTCTCCAGCACATAGAGCACAGTAACAAACACATCACAAATTAAAACTTTCACATTCAGATGTTTACATCATTCCAGAGACTCTTAATTGCTAAGATAAACTAATTTCAGTTGCTTAGAAAGTACATAAATAAATATGAAACCTTTCTTACATACAAGTATTTATTTCATGGTACATATTAAATGATATGATTTTTTGGTTAAAACTATTTATTTTCTAGTAATTGACGAAAAGTCATTGCGTAACACAGATGTGATTTCTGACCTTCCCTAAGGTAGTGTTATATGCTCAAAAATGGTTCAAATGGCTCTAAGCACTATGGGACATAACATATGAGGTCATCAGTCCCCTAGACTTACAACCACATAAACTAACTTAAGGACATCACACGCACCCATGCCCGAGGCAGGATTCTAACCTGCGACCGTAGCAGCAGCGCGAGTCCGGACTGAAGCGCCTAGAACCGCTCGGCCACAGCGGCCGGCTTGTTATAGGCCTTCTGCTTCTGCTTCTGCTTATCTATACATATGATTTAGGAGACAATCTGGGCTGCCGTCTTAGATTGTTTGCAGATGAGGCTGTCGTTTGTCGTCTAATAACGCAGCAGGAGGTCAAAACAAACTGCAAAACGATTTAGAAAAGAGACCCGTATGAAAATTAGTTTTTGACCCTAAATAATGAAAAGTGTGAGGTTATCCACATGAGTGCTAGAAGGAATCCTTCAAACTTCGGTTACACGATAAATCAGTCCATTCTAAAGACCGTAAATTCAACTAAATACCTGGGAATTACAATTACGAACAACTCAAATTGAAAAGAGCACATAGAAAATGTTCTGGGGAAGGCAGAACTCTTAGAAAAAGTAAGACATCTACTAAAGAGTTGCGTACATTACACTTGTCCTTCCTATTTTGGAGTACTGCTGCGCAGTGTGGGATCCTTACCAGATAGGATTAACGGAATACGTCGAGAAAGTTCAAGGAAGAGAAGCACGTTTTGTATTATCGCGAAATAGGGAAGAGGTGGCACTGACATGATACAGGATTTGAGGTGGACATCATTAAAATAAAGGCGTTTTCCGTTGCTGCGCAATCTTCTCACGAAATTCCAATCACCAACTTTCTCCCCCGAGTGCGAAAATATTTTGTGGGCGCCGACCTACATAGGGAGAAATAATAATAAATAATAAAATAAATAATAATAAATAAATAATAATAAAATAAGAGAAATCAGATTCGCACGGAAAATATAGGTATTGGCTTTTTCCGCCCACTGTTGGAGATTGGAGTAATAGAGACTTATTGCCAAGGTGGTTCGACGACCCCTCTGCCAGGCACTTAAGTGTGATTTGTGGAGTACCCATTTAGATGTAGATGTAGAAACTAAATACTCATATCATTCAATATGTGCCATGACATAAGTACATATATGTAGAACACATTTCACCTTTATTATATGTGTTATCTTAGCAACTGAAATTACTTTATTTTAGGAGTTAAGAGTTTCTAGAATGATATAAACATCTCAGTGTGGACGTGTTAAATTGTGATGCGTTTGCTACTGTTCTCTGTATGCCGACAACTATATTTCCGGCCGAAATACAAGTAATAAAGACGAAAATGAGAAATTATTATATTTATTGGTTGTGCGTGTGTGCCTGTGGATATGACGCGAGTTGAGGGTCATGGGAGTGCCTTACTTCTTGAACTTTTCCAACATGTTGACAGTGACGTAAACATAATGCGGTTCCTTTCTGGTACCTAAAAACTGAGCAACGGCCTCCATGAATGATACCCAGGCATCGAACCCCACTCTCTGCCAAGCTCTTGATTCATGAGCAAACTACCAACAGAGATACTTGGAACACTTCCATCTTTGGTTCACGTTTACGCAAACTATTCCATTACCCGCGTCTTAATTTGCTGAGGTTTTTTATCCACATGCTACCACGCGTGAAGAAGAAGAGCCAAAGAGCTTTTCATACTAATTACGATGCATACGTACCATTGCCGTCCGCCCTCGTGGTCTCGCGGTAGCGTTCTCGCTTCCCGAGCACGGGGTCCCGGGTTCGATTCCCGGCGGGGTCAGGGATTTTTCCTGCCTCGAGATGACGCCGGCACGGTAACTCAGCGTGTTCGGTCAGAGGGTTAGCTGCCCTCTGTAATAAAAAAACTGAGTTAATGGATCAACAACGAACTGAAACGGGTGTCTTGCGACGTCCGCACCGAGCAGATGAAACGAACGAAAACGAACAAAATGAGATTAAAAAAAAAAAAAAAAGATGACTGGGTGCTGTTGTGTCGTTTTCATCATCATCATTCATCCCCATTACGGTCGGAGGAAGGCAACGGCAAACCACCTCCATTAGCACCTTGCCTAGTAAGGCGGTGCGGGTCTCCCGCATCGTTCCCCTACGCTCTGTAGAGAAGCATGGGACTTCATTTTTTTTTCACGTACCATTGCCAACGAAAATTTAACTTCAGATTGTTATTAGTCGTTATAGTATATGAAATACACTGCCGGAAAACAAGTAAGTGCACCTGGGAAGACGACGTCATTTTTTATCCGATGACGGCATATGCCACGTGGAGGAGAGCGCATGTACTGATTGTGGTTTCAGCGTCGTCTGCTAACAGCATAGTGACATAGCTACCAGAGCGTCATCTGCGTCTTCCTTCTAATAGAACATGCTCACAACCTGGAAGCTCAGAGCGGTGCAAACGTGTGAAGCAAGCAGGCAGCCATGCCAAGAAAATACACTCGTGCTTCCTACTACCAAATGAGCGAGTTTGAAAGGGGTAAAATTGTGGCCCTCCAAGTGGCGGGATGGTGCTTCCGGAGAACAGCCACACAAGTTGGTCGTACTGCGTCAGTTGTGCAGCGATACTGGCATTAGTGGTTACGTGAAAATTCTCAAACTCGTAGTCCAGGTTCGGGACGTCCACGCTGCACAGGCGCCCCCAGAACCGTTATATGGTAAGGCCAGCAGTGGACAGATCGTACAGCTACCGTAGCACAAATACACTACTGGCCATTAAAATTGTTACACCACGAAGATGACGTGCTGCATACCCGAAATTTAACCGACAGGAAGAAGATGCTGTGATATGCAAATGATTAGCTTTTCAGAGCATTCACATAAGGTTGGCACCGGTGGCGATACCTACAACGTGCTCACATGAGGAAAGTTTCCAACCGATTTCTCATACACAAACAGCAGTTGACCGCCGTTGCCTGGTGAAACGTTGTTGTGATGCCTCGTGTAAGGAGGAGAAATGCGTACCATCACGTTTCCAACTTTGATAAAGGTCGGATTGTAGGCTATCGCGATTGCGGTTTATCGTATCGCGACATTGCTGCTCGCGTTTGTCGACATCCAATCACTGTTAGCAGAATATGGAACCGGTGGGTTCAGAAGGGTAATACGGAGCGCCGTGCTGAATCCCAACGGCCTCGTATCACTAGCAGTCGACATGACAGGCATCTTATCCGCACGGATGTAACGGATCGTGCAGCCATGTCTCGATCCCTGAGTCAACAGATGGGGACGTTTGCAAGACAACAACCATCTGCACGAATAATTCGACGGCGTTTCCAGCAGCATGGACTCTCAGCTCGGAGACCATGGCTGCGGATACCCTTGACGCTGCATTACAGACAGGAGCGCGTGCGATGGTGTGCTCAACGACGAACCTGGGTGCACGAATGGCAAAACGTCATTTTTTCGGATGAATCCAGATTCTGTTTACATTGCAAGTGTGTATTCGTCATCGCCATACTGGCGTATCACCCAGCGTGATGGTATAGGGTACCATTGGTTACACATCTCGGTCATCTCTCGTTCGCATTGACGGCATTTTGAAAAGTGGACGTTACATTTCAGATGTGTTACGACCCGTGGCTCTACCCTTCATTCGATCCCTGCGAAACCCTACATTTCAGCAGTATAATGCACGACCGCATGTTGCAGGTCCTGTACGGGCCTTTCTGGATACGGAAAATGTTCGATTGCTGCCCTGGCCAGCACATTCTCCATATCCCTCACCAATTGAAAACGTCTGGTCAATGGTGGCCGAGCAACTGGCTCGTCACAATACGCCAGTCACTACTCTTGATGAACTATGGTATCGTGTTGAAGCTGCATGGGCAGCTGTACCTGTACACGCCATCCAAGCTCTGTTTGACTCAATGGCCAGGCGTATCAAGGCCATTATTACAGGCAGAGGTGGCTATTCTGGATACTGATTTCTCAGGATCTATGCACCCAAATTGTGTGAAAATGAAATCACAAGTCAGTTCTAGTATAATATATTTGTCCAATGAATACCCATTTATCATCTGGATTCCTTCTTGGTGTAGCAATTTTAATGGCCAGTAGTGTAATAGGAGTTGTGAGCCGAGACGTGTCGACACGAACTGTTGCTAACATGTTGTTAGCACTGGTACTAAGGGCAAACTCACCTCCAGCTCGTCTTCCACTCACGCCATAACATCGACGTGCGTGGCTCGAGTGGTGTGCCTTGGTCTTCAGCGATGAAAGCAGCTTCTGTCTCCATCCTAGTGATGGCCGTTTGTTTGTACGACGTAGGTCTGTTGAGCACTGTCTCGTAGAGTGCGTTCGTTCGAGCCACACTGGCTCCACCCCAGGCCTTATGGTCTGTGGTGCGATAAGCTACAGCTCTCGTTCACCTGTGGTGTTCCTGGAAGGGACGCTAAACAGTGCTCGGTACGTGCAGAATGTTGTTAGACTCGTCCTTTTGTCATTCTTGCAACAGGAAGTAATATGTTGTAGCAGCAGGATAAAACTCGCCCACACACACCTCTGCAAGACGAGCAGCAATTTCCCTGGCCAGCACGATCGTCGGATATGTCTCCAATCGAGCACTTGTGTGATATGATGGGTCCAGAAGCGACTCGTGCGACTCGCCAAGCCGGCCGCTGAGGCCGAGCAGTTCTAGGTGCTTCAGTCCGGAACCACGCGGCTGCTACGGCCGCAGGTTCGAATCCTGCCTCGGGCATGGATGTGTGTGCTGTGCTTAGGTTAGTTAGGGTTAAGTAGTTCTAAGTCTAGGGGACTGATTGACCTCAGATGTTAAAGTCCCATAGTGCTTAGAGTCATTTGAACCATTTCGATTCGCCAACAAACAACTCTTACGGAACTACGTGCACAGGACGGGCAGGCACGGAACAACGTGTCCCAGGACAGTATTCGCCATTTGTACAATCGACTGGATCCCAGAATCACGCCTGCATTGCCGACCGTGGAGGCTGCACCAGCTACTAACTAATAGGAGTGTTTCAGTTAGGGTCGATTCCTGGTACCTCAGAACCACTTGTGCTATTGGTCTGTAAATGTAATCGTTTCATTTACTTCATATAAACTGTTGCAACAGTAAGTCTTGAGTGAATCGGAAACCTCTAAAAGTGTGTACTAATTCTTTTTCCCGCAAATGTACATGTAAGTGAGGTCACCAAGATGTGTTTTGTGTTGGGATTGTAAAAAAAAAAAAAAAACAAGTGCGTCATACCGCTTTTTTGCTGTAATACTAGCATTTAATTTGTTAAATTACTTCGTAATTTACTGATCTCCAATGAACTCATCGGCAGTGCAACATCTCGTTTTTGACCTTTTATACCTTGCATTTCATTTCTTACATTACTTCGTAATTTACTGACGTGCACCTTTCCGTTATCAAGTAGCTTTCACATAATTAGAATAATACTTTTATCTTCTCATAAACTCTCCCCATATTTTATTATCATTAGTTCTGGAACTCTTTCAGTACCCTAAGTTAAACAGCGAACGTTCTTGTTGTAGCATTTTTTAATAGGATAAACATAGTGGCACCCTCTAACAGACGCACGTTTGTCTCTATCTTAGGCAGGAGAATCACAGCAATTCTCATGACTCAGTTCTTGATTCCTGATTTAGGTTTTCCGTGATTTCCCTAAATCGCTCCAGGCAAATGCCGGGATGGTTCCTTTCAAAGGGCACGGACGACTTCCTTCCCCATCCTTCCCTAATCCGATGAGACTGATGACCTTGCTGTCTGGTCTCCTTCCCCAAAAACAACCCAACTCAGTTCTTGATTGTAGAATATGTAACGAGTTACGGTAACAATAGTTTTATGGTGTGCTCTCTGTCATTATCTTTTCTTTCTATGTTTTGCGTATTGTAAGCAGAAATAAATTTTTATGATCAATATTTCATCTGAAATGAAATGAATACCCCTAGCTGCATACAGGCATTGATATAAGTCAACGGGGACAGTTGAAAATGTGTGTCCCGACCGGGACTCGATCTTTTCTTTTTAATTCTTTATTGATCTCGTTTTGTTCTATCTTGTTCGTTGTATATGTTCGGGGCGGACGTCTCATGACACCCGTTCAGATTGTTCGTTGATGCGTTCACTCAATTTATTTTTATTTTTATTTTTTTTTATTACAGAGGGTAGCTAATTGAGAATCAGTACCGCTACACACTACGCTAAACCGACGGCTGTCCATCTGAGCCACCGAGGACACAGAGGATAGTGCGACTGCAGGGACTTACCTCGGGCACGCCTCCCGTGAGACGCACATTCGCAACTTACTGTCCCGCACTATATTCATAGTGCCCCTGCGCATTATACTCACTACCCACGGGTTTTCTGCCAATTCCCGTAAGAGTTCGGGCACTGTTTGTGCATCCGCACAGAACAAGATGGTCAAATGGCCGGTGAGCCTTAACTATATATATATACGAAGATGGTACCTATGTCCGAAAGAACAGATACCATCTTCATATAAATATTTCTTCTGTCTATTTCAGATCTGAAGATGATTGCTAGCACACTGAATACGATCATTGTATGAATTTGCGATCTAGACAAATAAAAAAAGTATTGAAAATTACGATTAGTATTCCACATACATGGGCATGTCAGATTTTATTTAATTCGAATACATTCCATTACCCTAGTATCACTGATTGATATTCATCTTAAAATCTCTTTCGAAGACTCTGCCCATTCCGATCAACGTTCTTATTCGCCTCTGAAAGAATTACAAATTCATCAGTAAACCGCCGAATCTTTATTTCTATACAAGTTCACAGGCTCCCAAGGCCGGTATCATTTGGATACAATGATTCTGGGTACTACCCGCGTCATTGTAAACTACTAAAACGACTAAATTGCCTATGTTTCGGGCGACTTGCTGCAGTCCACTTCAGGGCGGTTCTAGTCCCTGAACTTTAATTCCCTTCCCAGATTTCTCCTTGGTTTCTTTCACAGCCAACTCAGTGTGCAGGTTGAATAACATCTCGGATAGGCTACAACCCTGTCTCACTCGCTGCTTAATTGTAGCTTCCCTTTCATGACCTTTCACTCTTATAATCGCAGTCTTGTTTCCGATCGATGAGAAAACATTTTGCAGAGTTACCTGAAAAATTCTCTTTCTTAGGGAAGGCTGTCACAAAGTGATTCATTAGAAGCATCTTAATGTGCAGATTACTTACGATGTACATACTGATTACTGCCACCGAAATTTCAATTCATCTGAAGTATATAATCAATAAAGTCATCAAACGGCATTATTTAAATACTGGGTGTTAACTATAAACCAATGGCGCCTCGTACCGCTTTTTTTGCTATCATACTGCCATTCAGCGGACTAAACAGCACAAAAGCAGTCACTCTAATTGAGAAATTATCGCAAGACAAAAACGAATTTAGACATACGAACACACTGTTTACATCGAATGTAGCATGAATGCAAAACTATTGAAGAAATTTTTCACAGAGCAGGTAATTAAAGGCGTCACTAAGCAGATGAGTTGCATACGGGTGAAGGCACGCTGGTACGTACGATAATGAAGAAATATAGCAGGGTGGACTGTTGAGATATTCTTCAGTAATCTGTGTGTCCACAACAGAGCTTATGGCCATATTAGGACTGCAATAAGCAGGAAGTATAGAAAATGACAGAGTTATTGTTATCGGCCTCGGGTTCTGCGTTGACAAAGAACAAGCAGTGAGTAACACCAGAAATTATCTGGTATATCCAACAGTAGTAAAACTACCAGAATAATTTCGGCGTGGAAAAAAAAGCATGATTATGGTACTGATGACGTAAGTTTGTAACATGCAGACTGATTGTATAAACGCGCATGAAGTTTAAGCTATATTACCTTGTCAAAATTGGACTTTTATACCACCTGAAATATTTCTTCCAACGTATAGATTCGACACCTCAAAACAAACATCTCCAACATCCTTTAAAAATTTATTCTATAATAATGTTGTTACCATGCATACTCTTTGTACTTTGTGATTATGTTTTCTCTTCTGCTATACGATCCTTGCATCAAATAGTTTCCAGACGCCACATTTGCTTACAAATTATGACCGTTTACATGCGATGTGTTATGACAGTGAAAGGAAACTGTGACCACTGTAGGTACTCCATTTTACTTATTTTATTTTTACCGTTAGATATACATTTAGTTTTTGTCAGAAAAAACCCCAAAACCATGTTCTGAAACAGTGTTTTGTTTCTCCATTAGACAGTGCCACAAGTTCCTCCAAAACATCGTCACAACATATACACAAACGTAAATACACCTGATGATGGAGGTTTAAACCTTTGAAATGTGTTGTGGAGATAAACAAACAGTGACTCGCAACAGTAAACTTGTTTCATTTAATGGCAATGGCAATCACAGTAAAGCCTAACCTAAAATGTTCGCATTTAAAAAAAGTGGACTTCGTCGCAACACCAAACCACACATGCGCATACTAATTCCCATAATGCCCCGTGGCCAACCGTGCAGTTGGGACGTCCTAACACAAACCGTTCAGAAGTTATGACTATTTTATTTCATATAGCTCAACAATTGCCATATGTAGCAGAATAAATTAAATTCCTTACAGAAACCAAAGTTTGTTATTATTATTTTTGGTGGATGTGGATGTAGAAGGAAGCTGTGTCCGAAGGGACAAAAAAATACTGCGCACGTACACATACATCTAATTCAGCATGTGTGACTTTTTAATTTCATGCAACTGGAACAAAAACTGCATCTTTCACACCAGTGAAAGAGACAGCACTGTACGGAAGTAGCCCGCACATTCCATCACGCACGTGGTATGACTCTGGCGTATATCACAGGAAGTGTCCCGACGCTTCCGCCTCTGCTACATTCACGGAAGGTTCAGACAGCACTTTCGTCGGCTGCAACGGACTCACGGTGAGTCATCAATGACTCAACAAGCGCGTGAGGCGCAGAGGAGGATACTAACCACTCACCATCAGGCGACCTCTGTGTTCGTAAGTAATAATTTGTTTAATACAGAGTGCAGTGGAATCTCGTTTATCCACATTAGTTGGGACCGTAGATCTTCCGGATTACCGAAAACCCGGATAATTCGAAAATTAAAAGAGCATAGGAAAAGAAATCCACTACTCTTTTATTACACTACTGACGACAAGCTGCTGGAAACAGTATCTATCGTAAAACATCTGGGAGTAATTATCCAGAGCAACCTTAAGTGGAATGACCACATGAAACGAATAATGAGAAAAGCAGATGCCAGACTCAGATTTATAGAAAGAATCTTAAGGAAAAATGTAACTCATCCACGAAGGAAGTGACTTGCAAGGCGCTTGTTCGACCGCTTCTTGAGTATTGTTCATCTGTCTGGGAACCATACCCGGTAGGACTGATGGAAGAGATCGAGAAGATCCAAAGAAGAGCGGTGCGTTTCGTCACGGGATAGTTTAGCCGGAGCGAGAGCGTTACGGAGATGCTCGACAAACTCCACTGGCAGACGTTACAAGGGTGGCGTTGTGCGTCACGGAGAGATTTACTACTGCAGTTTCGAGAGAGCGCTTCCTCCCACATACGTCTCGCGTAATGACCACTAGAAGTAAATGAGAGAAATTGGAGTCAATACAGAAACTTACCGACAATTACTCTTCCCACACGCTATTCGCGGATGGAACAGGGTTGGACAGCTCAGTTGGCGGTACAAAAAGTACCCTCCGTCACACAACATTAGCTGGCTTGCGGAGTACGATGTACATGTAGAACAATAGAATGACATAGGTTTAATGCCATAAGTACACATGTTATATATTTTTGGCGTAAAGACACAAATGATACATATTTTCACATAAATTTTGGCCAAATACTGAAAAAAGAAACCACGCTGTGTATTATAGACTGAAATAACACATAAATCTCTTTTGAGCAAGATTCGTTCATCGTTCATGTGTGGCATGATCAAGTAGGTATTTCACTTGCATTAGTTCAGTCGGAGTAGTTTGCAAATAAATGATTACTTTGCCCAGCTGCGCTGTAGCCCATTCTTCAGATTGTGCATCTTTTTTGTCACGTGATCCATCATCACTAGAGTCATTGAAGATGAACAAACGGCGAAGGTTTCGCCACCATAAACCATTATTGTGAAGCAAAAGTCAAGTTTCTTTCTGGTTGTTCTTCCGATCTAGCGCCATTGAAGTTCCAGCATGAAATTGAACGGCGCCATTTTTCAACAATTCTCCTTTGTTCAGCCTGACAATGAAAGATGGGCACGCATTTGAACATCTCACTTATATGGACATTCCGCCACCAGAAAATCATCTGAACATAACCAGGTATGTACATGACGTTGCGTCCACCCTTAAAATTTGAATCGTTATAGCCCCCTAACTAAAATTGATGTAAATTTGATCTGAATTGATTTGTAAACTGTTGATGTAAATCAGTGTGTCCCAACATTTCTGAGACCATTACCCATTACCCCTAAGTGTTACCAGTTACTAATTAGTACACCTCCCCCCATCATCGTCATCATCATCAACATTAGCGCCTGACTAAGGTTTAGAATGAAAAATTTTTCCTTGTACACTTTTATTTTGAAAATGACGAAAGATACATGATTTTCAGTTTCTTTAGTTACTTATTAAATCATGAACTAATGAGCCAGTGAGACAATTGGTACTGCTTCTCACCAACAACTTTTTTTATAGAGTGATGAAGTATTTCTGAGTTTATCGAAGTGCTACTTACAACTTCTTTTCAGAAAAGAAAGCTAACTACCGACATTGAGGGTGGACACTTGCTACAAAACCTACTTCCTCTGCACCATTCCTTTCCTTAACGAAATTCGTTTTACCCATACCCTGCAATCCCGCTGAAAATCAATCAAGTTAAAAATGTGTGCAATATTCTTATGGTTTGTAAATCACTCGATTAATGGGCTCGCTACTAATGAATGACAGAAATTGAAGAATTTAAGCTGGCAATCTTCTCTGTTCACAAGTGTCACTAATAATAATAGTAATAATAATACTGTTGTCTCATAGCCGTGTAGTAGCAGCTACTACATAGTGTTGCGTTTTGGCTGTCAATAGTTCGTTTATATGTTGCGGAGTGAATAATGAAGCAGTTTTTGGCCAATTGCGGAAAATACTTAAATTCGGAGAAGACATTTCCATGAAATTTTTAAGCATAAGTGAGATTTACAATATTTTTACAATATTACAAAAAGGATAGCTTGCCACTCGCCGTAAAGATGACCCGTTGAGCTGCAGACAGGCACAACGAAAAGACTGTCACATATTACAGCTTTCGGCCAAAGCCTTCTTCAGCAAAGAGGAAGGATATGGCCGAAAGCGATAACGTGTGACAGTCTTTTCGTTGTACATCTCTGTGACTCAGCGGGGTAACTTTAGGATGAGTAGCAATCTATCCTTTTCCTAATACTGTTGATATTCCATCCTGGAGTTTCCGTTGTTTGACATATATTTACTGTCATAGATTCATGACTTCAGAAGTTAAGTTGGTTGGTTGGTTTGGGGAAGGAGACCAGACAGCGTGGTCATCGGTCTCATCGGATTAGGGAAGGATGGGGAAGGAAGTCGGCCGTGCCCTTTCAGAGGGACCATCCCGGCATTGGCCTGGAGTGATTTAGGGAAATCACGGAAAACCTAAATCAGGATGGCCGGACGCGGGATTGAACCGTCGTCCTCCCGAATGCGAGTCCAGTGTCTAACCACTGCGCCACCTCGCTCGGTAGAAGTTAAGTCCCACAGTGCTCAGAGCCATTTTTTTGTCATAGATTCATGGTACAAAGTTCACAATATGTCTGTAGCAGTCGGAGTACATGAAGGTGATGATGTTCGTACATTCGTTTCACGAGTTTCGTGACTGAAACACAATCAAACCATTTTGTTTTTACCTCTCAGAAAATTTCACTTTAAAAATTATAACTTGTTGCCTTAAGTCTTTGCAAGATAAAATAAACTATGTTTGTTGTTCCTTCGAAATAGTAACGTTTCTTACGTCTATGTATGTAAATAGATGTATGGGAGACACATGGACTGGTCCCAACTAGCAGTAAGACTTACACTTTAGCAGTGGACTGCGCCACTTCTCGTTTTCTTCGTTGATCCATTATGGACCATGGGACAACGGCTGGCTTGTATTTCTTGATGCAATAATTTACCGGTAGTCGTATGTATTGGAGAAATTTATTTTATGAACTTCTTACGTGCTACCAGTTTCGGCATTACATTGATACCATCTTCAGGCCCCAAACGTCATAGTCGTAAAATCGATATACACGGAAGGAGCCATATATGTATATCGATTCTACGACTATGACGTGTGGGGTCTGAAGATGGCATCAATGTAATGTCGAAACCGGTAGCACGTAAGAAGTTCATAAAATAAATTTCTCCAATACATACGGCTGTTGGTAAATTATTGCATCAAGAAAAACTTCTCGTGTTGGTTACTGTAGCAACGTGCTACGGCACAGTGGCGCGAGTATTTCAGTGTGTACTAGGACTGCAGACAAGTAACTTCAAAAAATGAAACTTTAACCACGTAACTTCACTTTTCTGAGGTGATATCTGAAACTTTACAACCAACCTGCGTGTTGGCTGTTGTGATGATATTCTTGTGATTTGTATTGCTACTAATGTTGGTGTATCACACCTCTGGGCATGGAGCGTTGTTTTTGTGGCGGCTGCTACGTACTGTGGCGAGAAACTGAGAAGTCAGTGGCAGCGTGGCTGCCGTTCAAGGGCGAACAATCCAAGAGTGGAAATGTCAAACGTTCTAACTGCCGTTTTTTTCACAAAACGGGTTTTCATGCCATTGTATTCTCGATATTCTGGTGCATGTCCCTAGACTTGTCCCTAGCGTAAAATAATGGAGAACATGTATCAAACATTCACTAGGAGAAGGTGCATTCTCTTTGAACCAAGCAGTGCGTCCCTCTGGAGTTCAAACTAGCAAGCATCAACGTCTTCTCCTTCTAGCCTGCCATGCATTGGAGAGGTAACATACAAGTTAATATTAACTGGGGGCAGCTTCTTGAGGCGCGACAGAGATACTGCAACTATAGAAAAACGAAGAAAGATAAGCAAGACTGCTGTTCGGCAAGACTTACACAAGATTGTTGAGTCAGCTAATGACATTCCATGTGACACTACAAGATAGTAAAAGTAAACCCGGCGTTTTAAATTCCTCACTTAACCAATAATTTACGCAGGAGAGCTGTAAAAACATGTCATCGTTTGACCATTTCATAGATTTCAATAAGGAGGACATAGTAATCAGCATCCCTGGTGTAGAAGAATATCTCAAAGAGCTGAAAGCAAATAAGAGGCCAGGTCCTGATGGAATCCCAGTTTGGTTTTACAAAAATTGCTTTACAGCATTGGCCCCTTACACAGCTCATATTTATCCCGAATCTCTCAGTTCGAAGATAATAAATTTCCTTGAGTGGGAAAAACTTCTGTTAACAAATCAGCACGCTTTTAGAAAGCATGGCTCGAGCGAAACTCAGCTTGACCTTTTCTCACATGAAATCCTCCGAACCGTGGATGGTATTCCATATTCCTAGACTTCCGTAAAACATTTGACACGGTGCCACAGTGATTTAAGTAACAGAATACGGTATGTTGTCCTCGATAGTGAGTGTTCATCAGAGGTAAGGGTATCGTCAGGAACACCCCAGCGAAGTGCGATAGGACCACGGTTATTTTCTGTGCATATAAAAGATCTGGCGGACAGGGGTAGCAGCAGTATGGTGCTTTTTGCTAATGATGCTGTGTTGTACGGGAAGGTTTCGCCGTTGATTGACTGTAAGAGGGTACAAAATGACTTAGATGAAATTTCTAGTTGGTGTGATGAAAAGTAGGTAGCTCTAAATGTGGAAATATGGAAGTTAATGCAAATGAATAGGGAACAAAACACGTAATGTTCGAGTACAGCATTAGTAGTGTGCTTAAATATCTACGCGTAACGTTGCAAAGAGATATGAAATTGAACGAGCATGTAAGCATTGCAGTAGAGAAGGCGAATGGTCGGCTACGTTTTGCTGTGAGAATTTTAGGAAAGTGTGTTTCCCCTGTAAAGGAGACCGCATTAGGACACTAGAGCGATCCGTTGTTGAATAGTGTTCGAGAGTTTTGGATTCGCACCAGGTCGGATTAAAGGAAATTATTCAGAGGCGGGCTGCTTGATTTGTTACCAGTAGGTTCGAACAACAGACAAGTATTACGGAGACGCTTCGGGTACTCAAAAGGGAATTACTGGATTGTCGGCGACGTTCTGTTCAAGCAGCACTGTGTAGAAAATTTAGAGAAACTGTATTTGAGGCTTACTGGAGAACGATTCTACGGCCACTATCGTACATTTCGCGAAGGGATCGTGAAGATAAGATCAGAGAGGTTAGGGCTTGTACGGAGGTATATAGACTGTCGTTTTCCCTAGCTCTGTTGGCTAGTGGAAGAGGAAAGTAAATGACAAAGAGTGGTACAGGGTACCCCCGCGACGCACTATAAGGTGCCTAGAGGAGTATTAGTGTAGATAAAGATGTAGATGTAGAATTCCAATGCATACAGGTGGCTTCTTTGATTTTGAAGGTGATGCTGGAACTTATTGCCAGTGCATGAGTAATATCTCCAAATGCGGTGTGATCAAACTGTCTCTTACTCATTCATCTCAAATAGCTATGCAAAGTTGTTACTCTGAAACAAAGAAATGGAAAAAAGTCAGGGGAAGAGATACCGACTGGTATGGTATCCAGCCGCCTTCTAGCATAACATTCTGAAATTCGGAGTAACATGCCGACACCGTGAACATTCAGGATAAAGAAAAAGAAAGGAGGGTGACGGAGTTGCAAAATTTCGGAAAACATCGACTGTGATGAATGAAATTAAGATAAAATTTGCCATTTATGGAATCTTTGTTTGAAAGTCATCTGGAATATTGTGTGGCGGAAAAGAGCCAGGGTCAGTGTCTCGTCGAGTGTGGCTTTACACCATGCGGACGTCGACGGCCCGTTGTTAAGCCTTGACGAGCTGACTGCGCTTTATTCTGCAGACGGGCACCATATGACACAGACTCACGTGAGGCGCCCCCCTTTTCGCAGAGAAGCCGCGTCGCGACGTCTGGAAAGTGACAGCTGCGCCTGGTGCGCCCGCAGCAGTTCCCAGCAGCTACGCGGACCGCACACTGTTGCTTCCCGAGCGCGCTTTCTCTCGCTGCCGTCGAGGTCCGTGAGAGAGAAGAGAGAGAGAAGCGAGAGAGAGAGAGCAGAGAAATGAGATGCTGCGTCAATGACAACTAAATAGAATCGCGGTTGCTGCGACAGACGGACGGACGTAGTGATTCAGATTAATGTTGACTCAACACACTGCTCCCTGCTGCCCTGTGGTGCATTCTGCCTGACATACAGAGGTTTGCCAAAAATACCGAAGTACCGCGGGAAATGAATACTTGAACATAAATGCAGACAATGAGGTTGAAAAAATTACCCGACCAATTGCAAACCAAAGGTTTATTTAGCCCTTGACCTAGGTTTCGATATTTAGAAAAATATGTTCTTCAGAAGCATTGGGTCCTAAAAATGTACATAAACGGCTACAAATTGTTTTTACATACATAACAAAATATTAATAATAAAAAAATATTTTTGAGGTAAGATTACTCACTTGATTCCTTACATGGTGGTAAAGTACATTAGCTGAAACCTAGCGGCTCTTGTCATACATAAAATTTATATAAAAGCCAGAGACATCACATGCCATGGTTTAAAACAGTAGTCAATTAGATACTTAGTAACAAAAGGGCAACTAAAAAATTTTCAACACTAGGTGATAACAAACTGAAGAGTAATGAGGACCGATGACCCAGCAGTTTGGTCCCATGGAAACTTACCTCCAACAACAGTAATGAAGAGGAAAATGGCAAGTTCATTTCGATATCATTTTTAGGTATTATGTCCTATAGGATTGGCCGTCTTCTGACTAGGAAATATATGCTCTGAATGAATTTCATTCATATGATGTGAAACGTGATGTTATCCATAAAGGAACTAAAGGGAGAAAACTAACATTAATGGAAATTAATAAACACCAGAGAACCCTTACCTGTTCCTTACTGACCTAACACAGTTCCATCACTCACGCTTATTAAAGTAGCAGCTAGTTATTATTCCTCTCACCAACAGCAAATAAGCTTGTTATAACTGTTACAATCCCATATTCTACAGACGTCTCTCCCTTTATTGGGTCTGTTCGTCTCATTCACCAGTTTCTTCATATGAAATAGTAGCCTGTGCCATTACTCACTTGCAGAATATTTCTGTTTCATACACTCGCATAGTTTTAATATTTGAATATATTATAATATAAGATTCATTTGTCCAGTATCTCTTTAGGCATTACACCATGCTTGTATTTTGCATCGATATAGTCATAAAATGTCAGATATCTTTGTACAGCATTCTTGCACAGCTGTGAATTCTAGCTGAAGTTGTGTGGACTATCTGTTTAGCATTAATTTGTCTGACGATGGCCTAAGAAGCCGAGAGCGGTTCATAACGGACTAATAAATATTGTTGTGGAACATTAATACTTTGTATTCAAGTTATTAACATTGCTGGATATGAGGTCATTCAAATTTGGCGCCGAACTCTCTGGTGAACAAATGAACACTGACTGGGCTGGGACACACAACAAACCACTATCACACTGTGTTTTGGTGAAGTGAAAAGTGTTTTACAACGTTATTTGTGGAAAATCCTTGTTATAGTTACGTGTGCATCACAACACCTCAGCATGATACGGAGAATGGAAGTGCTTGCCACACGAAAACGTAAGTAAAAACGAATATATGCGCTAAAACGTCACGACAAACTAAATTACATTCTAGAAGATAGGTTAACACCCAGCAAAAAACTTTCTCATCAACATCGTTTGGTTGTAGATGACAAACTACCTGTAGTAATTAACACACAAGTGATCTGGAAAATGCACGCACACCAAATGTAAAGGTATTTACAAAAAGAAACGATCTATTGTTTGTCTGAACATCCACATCCACATAAGTTTATAATCATTTAACGAAAATGTTCACATTACAGAATAAATAAAAACGAAAACCCACTGATGATGGCACAGTGATGCCGAAACATGTTTGGGTACTGAGAAAAAACTGTGTTTTGCATAACTGGCAGACATCACATCCAACAATTTTAACTGCAAACACGGCCAACACAAGGAGCTGCAAATCAAAACGATGAATATTAACATTGCGTTTTTGATTATTCCATATTTTGTCCACCGCCTCTACACAACACTGCAAATTTGTCGATCCATGCTGTCTTGACGGCGCTCCTTGCAATGTTTCCGCTACGGCAATCAACCGCTGCACATCTCCAAATAACGTCGGGATACCCTAGTGACAGCACGGCAACGCGGTACACATCGCTGCAGAATTGGACAGCAATTCCATTTCTGGTAACGTCTTTTAATTTTGTCTTTGTGGTACGATAGGCCCTAGATTTATGTATTTAACGCTTCTTGATTTTTCTCAGGTCTTGGTTCCATTATCAATCGCAACGTCAGAACTGTCTCTCTGCTGCCTTTACATTTCCAAAACCCAAACCGATCGTCATCTAGTACATCCTCAATTTTCTTTCCCATTGTTCTGTATATAATTGCAAGCAATGTGGATGCATGAACCGCCAAGTTGATTATGTGATAGCTACCGAATTCATCTGTCCTTGCTACCTCCTGGATTGTGTGGATGACATTTTTCCGAAAATCTGGTGATAAGTCTCCATAGATTCTACACACCAACTCGATTATTCGCTTGATTGCCATCTCCCCCAATTATTTTAGAAATTCCGAATGAGTGTCATCTGTCGCTACTGATTTATTTGAATGCAAGTCTTCCAAACCTCTATTAAACGCTGACTCTAATACTGGGTCGTCTATGTCTTTCATATTGACTCCTATTTATTCCTGAATCAAGTCATCAGACATATCTCTCCCCCCCCCCCTCCCAATCCCCTACTTCCTTGTAGACGCCATCGATATTCTCTTTCCACCTATCAGCTGTCTTCTCTGCGGCTAAAAGGGGAATTCCAATTACGCTCTCAGTGTTGACGCTATTGCCTTTAATTTCTAAACACTGAATCAGTCCTTCCCACGAACATCTTTCATTCTATTTCTTAACGTTTTTCCTGCAGCTATTTTATCTTGATTGTCCTGCACTTCTTATTTATGTCATTCCTAAGTGACTTGTATTTCTGAATTTCCCAGGAATATTTTTGTGTTTCCTTCTTTCGTCCATCAATTGAAGTACTTGTTCTTTTACACCAAGTTTCTTTGCAGTTATCTTCATTGCAACTATATTTGTCCTTCCAGCTTCTGTAATCGCCCCTTTTAGAGACTTCCATTCCTCTTGACGTGAACTGCCTACTGTGGTATTCATTATCTACATCTAAATACATACTCCACAAGTCACCGTATGGTGCATGACGCAGGGCACCCTGTACCACTACTATTGTTTCCTTTCCTGTTCCTCTCGCAAATAGAGCGAGGGAAAAACATCTGTAAGCTTCCTTGCAAGCCCTAATTTCTCTCATCTTACCTTATTGCTCCTTATGGGAAATGCACTTTGGCGCCAGCAGAACTGATCTGCAGTCGCCCGCAATTGCCGGTTCTCTAAATTTCCGCAATAGTGCCTCGTGAAAAGAGAGTCGTCTTCCCTCTAGGGATTCCCATTTGAGGTCGCGAGGTACCTTCGTAATACTTGCGTGTTTTTCGAACTTACAGGTAACAAATCTAGGAGCACGCCTCTTAATTGCGTCGATGTCTTCCTTTCACTCGACGTGGTGGCATCTCAAACATAGAGCATTAGGCAATAATGGGCCGCACTAACGTTTCTATACGTTCTCTCCTTTTTTATATGAGCTACACTTTCCCAAATATCTCCCTATAAAACGAAGTCGAGTATTCACCTTCCCTACTACAAGTACCTACAGCCTTACAAATGTACCTCCTCATTCCTCACTACTTCATTATCCTACTTCTTTGCACAAAGGAGACTCTTAACCTTCACCCAAAATCTTCATATTTACTAAACTGAGACTGGAGTCTATATCAGCACCTGGATACGCCTTTTTTTATTGAGTCATTAATCTTCTGACTGGTTTGATGTGGCCAGCGACGAATTCCTCTCCTGTGATATCCCCTTCATCTCAGAGTAGCACTAGCAGTCTACGTCCTCAATTGTCGGCTGGATGTATCCCGAACTCTGTCTCCCTCTAGCACTATGGAAATTATTCCCTGACGTCTTGTCAGATGTCCTACCATCTTATTTCTTCTTCTCAGTGTTTTCGATATATTCCTTTCCTCGCCGATTCTGCAGAGAACCTTCTGATTGCATACCTTATCAGCCCACCCAATTTTCAACATTATCCTGTAGGACAACATCTCAAATGATTCTGTTCTGTTCTCGTCGGGTTTTCCCAAAGTCCCTGTGCGCCAAACGAACATTCTCAGAGATTTATTCCTCAATTGAAGGCCAATGTTGGATATCAGCAGACTTCTATTGGCCAGAAATGCCCTTTTTTCCAGTGCTAGTCTGCTTTTTATGTCCTCCTTGCTCCGTCCGTCATGGTTTACTTTGCTGCCTACATAGAAGAATTCCTTATCTTCAACCACTTCGTGATAACCAATCCTGATGTTAAGATTCTCGCTGTTCTTATCTCTGCTACTTGTCATTACTTTCGTCTTTCCTCGATTTCCACTCACTCCATATTCTGTACTCATTAGGCTGTTCATTGCATTCAGCAGATCTTGTAATTCTTCTTCACTTTCACGGAGGACGCCAAGTCATTCGCGAATCTTATCATTGATATCCATTCAACTCGAATTTTAATTCCACTCTTGAACCGTTCATTTACTTCCTTCATTGCCTCTTCGATGAGTAGATTGAACAGTTGGAGCAAAAGATCACATCCCCGTCTTACACCCTTTTTAAATTCGAGAACTTCGTTCTTGGTCTTCCACTCTTACTGTTACCCCTTGGCACTTGTACATATTGTATACTATCCGCCTTCCCCTACAGCTTATTCCTATTTTTCTCAGAATTCCTAACATCTTGCTCCATTTGACACTGTCGAACGCTTTTTCTAGGTCGATGAATCCTATGAACGTGTCTTGATTTTTATTAGTCTTGCTTCCATTGTCAACCACAACGCCAGAATTACCTCTGTGGTAGCTTTACCGTTCCTGAAGCCAAAATGATTGTCATCTAACACAGCCTCAATTTTCTTTTAGATTCTTCTCTATATTATTCTTGTAATTCAATATCTAGTTTTGAAATCTCCGTCTGAGCATAGTGTAATCCAGCTGGAACCTTCTCTTATCTCCTGGCCTTTTCCAAGTATTCGTCCTTGTCGCTGTTGTCAGTGTATTTCCTCATTTGCGACGCACATCGTCGCTAGAATGGTTTCCCATTTATATCTGTTCCGCTTTTATACGCTCTGATTCAGAAAAAAAAACAGAACACCTTGAACGACTAGAGATAGGACGTTCATATTCACAGGACATTTACATTAGTATGCTGTGCAGATGATTAGCATTTGAAGCTTGTCGGCTCGCGGTTTCAAGGTCAACATCGATATAGCAGTGCAACACCACCTATCGGGAAAATGTGTCTGCAGCTCTCGCTGTCGCTATAACCCAAAGGCAGTGATACAGTATGACTTGAGCAGACGTGCAGGAAGCCTCGAAGAAGCATGCGCGAACCGTACCGTCAGATCAGTCAGTTTGAAAGAGGGCGCATTATTGGCATGAAAGAATGTGATGCATCCATCCGGGGAATTACTGCTCGTGTGGGACGAAGTGTTTAGGCAGTGCAACGGATGTCTGCAAGATTGTTCACGGAAAACCGTAGAACACGATGAGGTGGGTCAGGTCATACCACCCAGACCATCCCCCGAGAAGACTGACACCCTATCCGAATGGCTTAGCAGGACAGATCTGCGCTCTCCTCGGCTTTGGTGCAAGTGAAACAGTGTAACACATCGTACACTATCAGGGGTGACATTCCGTCGCCGTTTGTTACCCCATGGGTGACGTGCGCGTTATTCTGCCTCTAACGAATGTGCAGAAACGTGCTAGCGGTAATGATGTATGGAACGAGGTCACTTGGAACAGGGGTGGCATCAGATAGCGTTTTCGGACGAATTCACCTTCTGTTTGTTAGGAAGGATGGCCACATTTTGGTTCGCAGCAGACAGCAGGAGCGGCATCATAGTGACTGCTTTTGCACAAGACATATAGCGCCAAGTCTAGGCCTTGTGGTGTAGGGTGCTTTCGGTAAAATCAAATGGTTCAAATGACTCTGAGCACTATGGGACTTAACTTCTGAGGTCATCAGTCCCCTAGAACTTAGAACTTAGAACTACTTAAACCTAACTAACCTAAGGACATCACACACATCTATGCCCGAGGCAGGATTCGAACCTGCGATCGTAGCGGTCGCGCGGTTCCAGACTGTAGCGCCTAGAACATCTCGGCCTCCCCGGCCGGCAGTAAAACCACAAATCACAGTCGGTGCGACTCCAGGGCACTGTAACCAGTGTGACCTACGTCAATGTCAATTTGTGAACCGTAGTCATACCCTTTCTGCACGACATCCCAGAAGCCATTTTTTTTCAGCAAGACAATGCACGACCATATGTTGCTGCACGAACACGTGCCTTCTTGGTGTCACAGGATGTCAAACTTTTGCCCTGGCCCACAAGATCAGCAGACTTGTCGCCAATCGAAAATGTATAGGATATGGTGAAACGACAAGAGATCCAGTCAGTACCAACCACCACAGATGAACTTTAGAACCAGATGAATGCAGCATGAATGGCTGTACCACAGGACACCACTCGCACCTTAAACGTGTGGAAGCCGCCACTCACGAAACAAGTTATCAGGGCGCGTTACGGACCATGTACCTACTAGGCAACGGGACACATACTGAACCGAGGTCACTGAAATACTAATAATTTCTGCAGAACGTACTAATGTACATGGCCTGTGAATATGAAAGTCCTATCTCTAATGATTCAATGTGTTCTCTTTTTTTCTGAAGATGAGTGTATTTTCCTTACGGTCTCACATGACCACAACGTCATGAGGCGGATCCTGTCTCGAGGTGAGTAGTGGTCAAAATGGTGTGGCCCGTCAGTGTATCAGTGTCCTCTTGACTGATAGGAAAACAAGAGCGGGATTCTGGGGACTGGTGGATTTGGGCTATGTCTACCCTGTAAACTGTCTAAAGCGGTTTGTGACCGGTGCCTCTTAGGTGGCCTTAAGTGCTGCTGACTTTCCTATGATAGCAGGCATTTCCCACCACGTCCTAAAAAAAAAAAAAAAAAAAAAAAAAACCAACTTGTTGAAAGCAGCACTTTGTAGAGGAGTGCAAGTTGCGGGAGCAGTTGATCTACGATACTTGCTGCTTGGGTGACTGAATTTCTTTCGCCGGCCGCGGCGGCCGAGCGGTTCTAGGCGCTACAGTTTGGCAGTTTGGAACCGCGCGACTGCTCCGGTCGCAGGTTCGAATCCTGCCTCGGGCATGGATGTGTGTGACGTCCTTAGGTTAGTTAGGTTATAGTAGTTCTAAGTTCTAGGGGCTAGGGGACTGATGATCTCCGATGTTAAGTCCCATAGTGCTCAGAGCCATTTGAACCATTTTTTGAATTTCTTTCAAGAGTTCTTGGTAGTTAGTGAATTCGAGGAGTCGGTCGGCCCCCAGTTACTACGGGACACGTGGATTCTCTGGAGCGGAGGTACTACACTGCCGAAAAAAAAATTGTACGCTCTGGAATGACGACGTAGATTTTGATCTGATGACGATATATGCCACCTGGGAGATAGTAGATGTACTGATAATAGTTTCAATGTCGTCCGCCAACAGATAGCGTAGTGGCATCGCTATCAGAGCGCCATCTGTGTCTACCCTTTTAACAGGGAATGCTCACAGCCAGAAGGCTCAGTGTGGTGCAAACGTGTGAAGCAAGCAGCCAACCGTGCCACAGAGACGCACTCGTGCTTCCTACAGCCAACTCAGCGAGTTTGAAAGGGGTCAGATTGTGGCCTGAGTGGCGGGATGGTCCTTTCGGACAACTGCCACCCGGGATGGACGTGCTGCGTCAGTTGTGCAACGATGCTGGTACCAGTGGTCACGTGAACATTGTCACAGTCGCAGGCGAGGTTCTGGACGTCCGCACAGCACATATGCCCGTCAGGATCGTCGTATTGCAAGGGCAGCAGTGGCAGATCGTACAGCTACCACAGCGCAGACCTCTAGCCCGTCTTCCAATCACGCCACAGCATGGAAGTACACAGCTCGACTGGAGTGCTGTCAGAGGATCACTTGGACTGGGATTGGCGCGCCGTGGTCTTCCACGATGAAAGCAGATACTGCCTGCACGCAAGTGAGGGTGAGGTACGCATAGCTGACTGTCGCTGTTGCTACTAGAGATGCCTGGACGCGGAAGGGGACAAAGAGCTGCCGCCTTGGCGGAGTTGCTGCTCACGATAGCAGGGACTTCCGGCAAGAAGAAGAGGAAGACTGCAGCGCAGTGCTTTCGCTGCCAAAAGCTTGGCCACGTCGCCAAGCACTGCAGCAGAGCAGTTGCGTGTTTGAAGTGTGCGCAAGCACACGACACACGTGACTGCAAGAAGCAGAAGGACGCCCGCTGCACCTGCGCCAACTGCGGTGGCGCACACGCGGCCAACGCCCGTTCCTGCGCCTACAGAAGAAATTGGCGCGGACCGGAGAAGAAGACGCAGAAGCAAGTGACCACCACACACGAAGAGGTGGTCACTTGCACAGAAGACGTCACCAGGCGCCTCAACGACGCCGTACAAGAAGCCATGGCCACCTTCAAATCCGCCATGGCGGAAGAGAGGGCGGCCATGCTGGCGGAACTGGGCGAGGCTCGGCGTCAGATTGCAGTGCTGACGCAGGAGCTTCGCTCAGCCAAAGCAGCTTCCGCCACAACAGTTGACACAGCCACCCAAGCGACTCCTCCACGCGTGGAGTTCGCGACGGTGGCCACGCAGACCGACGAGCCTGCCGAAGGGGAGGCAACACAGCACACGACGGACACCGAAGCAGCAGCGCAAGAAGAAGAGTGGGAAGAAGTCCCATTCCTCCCGCTTCCAGATATGTACAGCGCAAGCGCTGTAACGCAGAAGATCGCTGCATCGCTTCGCGATGGCACGTACCCCCACCACGACAACCCATATCCTTTCGTTCCACCTAACCATCCTAAACCCCAACTCCCACATCGCCCACTAGGGTATCCAGAAGGCCTTCTTGGTCTTTCTAGGGAGGAGTTCAATCTGATTGACTCCTACCCTATCTTCACAGAGTGGCAAATGCGCTGCATCATCATCGCTCTGGTCAACGGAGAATACGATAAAGCGGGATGCATTTCGCACAATATCCCAACCGAGGAAGAGCCCTCAGCAACAGCCAAGAAGAAGAAGAAAAATCGTCACACCGACAAGTACAGGAAATAGGTCACCGGCACTCGTTGCCAGTCCAGAAATACCTACCAGTACAGAAAGAAGATTCGTCAAGAGTCCCAGGGGAGTAAAGGCCAACAGGCCACAAACTACCAACCGAACCTCCTCACAGTGAGGAATTCATAAAAGGAGCAGCAGGCAGGCACGCATGTGATGGCCGTTTGCGCGTGCGATGTAGACCTGGTGAGCGCTGTCTCGAAGAGCGCATTTCTCCAACACACTCTGACCTCACCCCAGGCCTCATGGTCTGGGCTGCTATGAGCTACAACTCTCGTTCACCTTTAGTGTGTCTGCAGGGGACGCTAACCAGCGCTCGGTACGTACAGAATATTGTTAGCCCCGTTATTTTTTCGTTCTTGCAACAAGAAGGTGATGTGTTATTCCGAAAGGATAATGGTCGCCTACACACTGCTCGTGAAACTCAACCTGCTCTGCAAGACGTGCAGCAATTTCGCTGGCCAGCACGATCTCGCGACGTGTCTCCCATCGAGTACGTGTGGGATATGATGGGACGGAAAATGACTCGTGCAACTCGTCAGTCAACAACTCTTACAGGTATAAGTGAACAGGTCGAGCAGGCGTGGAATAATGCATCTCAGGATGTATTCGCCATCTGTCCAAACGACTGGATGCCGGAGTCAGCGCCTGCACTGCCGCCTGTGGAGGCTACACTAATACTAACATGGGTGTTTCATCATGTGGCGGTACCTGATACCTCAGAAGCGCTTGTGGTTTTGCTCTTATTTCATGTACTCCATATGCACTGTTGCAACAATAAATCTTGAGTGAGACGGAAGCTTCTAAAAGGGAGTACTATTTTTTTTCGGCGGTGTATTTCGATAGTAATACAGATTTTCTTTTTCTGTTAATCAGTAATCTGGTTTGATGCTGTCCACCACGACACTGTCTTTCGTGCCAACTTCTTCATCTCAAGAGTATCACTTGCCCGCTAAGTGCTCGATTATATGTTGGATATTTTTCAGTCTCTGTCTTCCCCTGCAGCTACTGCCGTATACAGCTCCCTCTAGTACCATGGAAGATACTCCTCGACGTCTTAACACGCGTCTTATCGTCGTCTCCTTTCTTCTATTTGCTTTTTCCACACATTTCAGTCCTCGCCGCCTCTGCGGAGAACCGCCGTATAGCTAATCTTTTCAGTGTAATTTTCAGCATCCTCTTGTAACACCACATCTCAAATGCTTTGAAGCCTTTCTTTTTCGGTTTACCCACAGTTCGTGATTGCACACGATGTTGTGTTCCAGACGAACATTCCCTCGTATTTCTTCCCCGCATTTAGACCTATGGTTGCTACTAGCAGCCCTTGTTGCAGCGAAAACTGCTTCTTTGCCTGTTCTAATGTATCCATATGTCCTCCTTGCTTCGCCCGTCATTCATTAGTTTGCTTCCAGGATAGCAGAATTTCTCCGTCTATTACGCGCTCCGCTACTTTAATGTTAAGTTCACCGCTAATTCATTTCTCTGTTATGCTATACTTCCGTCTTTCTTTGGTTTATTCTCAGTTCATACTGTGTTCCCGAGCGGTCTAAGGCGATGCAGTCATGGACTATGCGGCTGGTCCCGGCGGAGATTCCAGTCCTCCCTCGGGCATTGGTGTGTGTGTTTGTTCTCAGGATAATTTAGGTTAAGTAGTGTGTAAGCTTAGGGACTGATGACCTTAGCAGTCAAGTCCCATAAGATTTCACTCACATTTTTTCCATACTGTGTTCTCAGAAGACTGTTCATTCCTTTCAACAGGTGATCCATTTTGCGCGTTACTATATGAGAAACCACACAATTGCATACTTACTCGTCGCCGAGTTGCCATCTCGAGGCGTTCACTTTGTGTAGGTTGTAGGTCCTACAATCTACGTGTAACTTCAAGATGTAGAAATTACGTATAATACTGCCACCACAACAGCTACTTATGAGCAGTTGTATCGTGGTCCTGCTCGCGATGTTAAATCTGATTTTGCGTTGACGAATATTGATGTTCATGATCGTTAAATTTGGATTACTGTAGCTGCTGTTGATGTAGGTAAGAATAATACTGCAGCAGTTACGGCTTTAGAAAACTTTCCTCCGCGAGTAGTCGTTGCTTACAAGATTCCAATGTTGTCTGAGACTGTGTGATCTACTCTGCTACTGCAAGTGTATCTCTTGCTATTGATATGAACACCGACAGTAGCAATGTCATCACCGAATCTCACCACGATATCTTTTCACTTGAAACATAATCCGATTTCTGAAACACTTTTTATTTCCTTCTTTGTTTCTTCGATATACACGCTAAGGAGTAGAGAAGAGACAAACTGTATCATTCCTACAGTGTCCGCCCCTGGTAGCTGAGTGATATACTTCTTCGCCAGCTCTGTGGTAACGTGCTGACCTCTGAAAAAGCGTCTGTTGTACATCACAGTCACTCTGTCAAGCGCAGCCGGCACGGTAGCTCAGCGTGTTCGGTCAGAGCGTTAGCAGCCCTCTGTAATAAAAAAAACTGAGTTAATCGATCAACAACGAACTTAAAACAGATGTCTTACGACGTCCGCCTCGAGCAGATGCAACGAACAAAATGAGATTAAAAACAAAAAAGTGGTCAACGCGACGGAATGTTATACCTAACGGCCCGGGTTCGATTCCCGGCTGGGGCAGACATTTTCTCCGTTCAGGGACTTCGTGTTGTGTTGTCCTTTATCATCATCATTTCATCCCCATCGACACGTAAGTCGCCGACGTGCCGTCAACTCGAAAGACCAGGCGAACGGTCTACCCGACGGGAGGCCCTAGCCACACGGCATTTCCATTCCTACCATACGCCCTTTTTAATCCGAGCTATTTGCATGTACCCAGAAGCGCATGGCGGAGGGTCGTTCATGAAGTGTCGGCAGAATTGCCAACACTGTTTTTAGAGGAGATCGAAATGCACGCTATAAGCTCACGCAGGCTGGCGTGAGGTCTGAAACAGGATACGTAATGAATGCTATAAAGAAAAGTACGTAGCTTCTGGAATACTTAACTTTAATCAACATTTGTAGAACATCGCTCTTGATGATACATAAATATTATAGCAATTGAATACGGCGCCTTGCTAGGTCGTAGCAACTGTAGCTGAAGGCTATGCTAACTATCGTCGCGGCAAATGAGAGCGTAATTCTCAGTGAACCATGGCTAGCAACGTCGGCTGTACAACTGGGCGAGTGCTAGTACGTCTCTCTAGACCTACCGTGTGGTGGCGCTCGGTCTGCAATTACTGACAGTGGCGACACGCGGGTCCGTCGTATACTAGCGGACCGCGGCCGATTTAAAAGCTACCACCTAGCAAGTGTGGTGTCTGGCGGTGACACCACAGTTCACATCAGTATTACTGTAAAAAATCGCAGCACCAAAAAATAATCAATGTGGAGTAATGAGACTTCTGGAATACAGATGTCTAGGGAACATATTTAAGTGATTAACATTTCAAGATCACAAGTTAATGTGAGCGCGAGATAGGGTATTGCAAATGTGAAATGCTGGTACATTAATAACCGGTGTAACGGACAGAACGTTGAAGCAGCACCAAAGCGGCTTTTGGGGTTAACGTCCCAGTTTTACGGACAGTTCGTTATTAACCCGCGAGCACTCGCGCTATGAGCATTTTGCTCACACAAATTTTAAAAGAATCGGCCTTTTGTCAACAATGCCTTCGCGTTCTCCTTCGCTCGGTAGCTGGATTTCGTGTTACTCGCGCAAATGAAGCTAACTCTCGGCGCGGTGGCTGATGGGAGCGTCTGTAAATGGGAAATGCCTTTACGGTCGCTCCCATCGGCCACCGCGCCGAGTGTCAACTTTGTTTGCGCGTGTGAAACGTTCCCCGACCCGCGCAGACTGTTGTCATTGCGCCAGTACGCGGGTCTCGCTCGCAGATATCATTTGGTTGGGCCGACCATCGCCGTGCGGCATTTTGCTCATGGTGCGAGTGTCGACGTAAGTATACATTTTGTTATTCATATTTCTTACAATGTGATATTATGTGCATTGCTCCCGGTTTATTGTGTTTTTTTTTTTTATCATTTACGATAGCTAAGTATCTATGTAATGAGTAAACTAACATTATTTTGTATTTTTATAGATGGATAGGTCAGAAGAAAGAATTCTGGCGTGGCCGGAAGAAGACGATCAAGAAGATGTTGCAGCAGAATCCGTTAAAGCCGATAATACACAGCGACCACCGTACCGAAACGGAAGTCATCAGATGAATGTCCTCCATCCAAGCACGAGGTCAGTTATTTTACTTAAGCAAAACAAACGAAGTGGAGTTACAATCCAGGACGTTCCAGCGTGAGGACAAGATCTCATAATACTGTTATTGGTAGACAAGAGATAAAAGCTGTGGCAAAAGACGCCAAAGATACTCTAGATTGTTTTCCTCTTTTTGTAAGTGAAGAATTGCTCACTGACATAGTAACGAATACGAATATTCATATTAGAAAAATCAAGGCTCCATTTTCAATATAGAAGGGTTGTAAAGAGACTGATATTATAGAACTGAAAACGTTTATTGGCATTTTATATAAGGCTGGTATAAAAAAAACTGCGTCATTTGTTCAAGCAGGAAATGTGGGACAAAGACGGCACATATTCTGATATTTTTCGAGCCGTTATTTTCTTTTTCTGATGACAACTGTAAGGTTTGACTATATTCAAACCCGCTCAGAGAGGTCTAAGTATGGCAATCTCGCCCCAATTCGTGAAATATTTGATTCGTTTGTGCAAAGTGTCGATCGAATTATGAGGTAGGAGAAAGTGTAACAACTGTAAATTCCGTAAGTACGTAGTAAATAAACGGCCAAGTACGGAATAGAGGTGTCTAGTCAATGTGACTGAAATTCTTTTTACACAAGTAATGAAGAAATTTACCCAGGTAAGCAACAAAATGGCCCATACAAATTCTGTAACACTGCATATGCTGTTGTATATCGTTTATCACAAGATTTATTATGAACTTGTAGAAATATAACGACTGATAATTATTTCACCTCGATTCCATTGGCTGACGAACTGATGAGCAAGCAAGCGAACAACTTTAGTTGGTACTCTCAGGAAGAATAAAAAAGAAATCCCTCCTTTGTTCCTAGATACTATAATGAAACCAACACCCAGCAGTATCTTTGGATTTCATTAGAACAAGTTTGTGGTTTCCTATATACCAAAGAAAAAAAAAGAAAAAAAGTTGTGTTTATGATAAGTACACTCCATGACAACGATCAGATTGATCCAATAACTGAGGGACACGCAAAATCCGAAATCATCACTCATTATAATCGGTCAAAAGGTGTCGATGTGGCGGATCGACTGAAAGAAGAATATTCCATGCCTCGAGTAGCATGTACGTGGCCACCGAGATTTTTTTTTTCGATTTTAAATGTTACTGGCATAAGCAGTCAAATAATATATAAAGAGAATACAAATGTGATTATTACTAGCAGGCAGTTCTTGAAAACGCTGACTCTAGAGCTAACACGACCACAAATTGTGCGTAGGAATACAATGCAAAACCTATCTCATCCCCTGCAGCAAGCTATAAAACGATTTACCAATGAAACTGAAGCTTCAAACGCTGAAAAACCCAGTGGTATATGTCAAGTCTGTCCAAGATGCAAAAGTCGGAAGACAAAAAAGGCTTGTATCCATCGTCAAAAATTTTTGTGTAGTGAGCATGCTGTGATATTATGTGATACATGCACAGCTCTTATACATGACGAAGATTAAGTCACTAATGCTAAATACTAAGAAATAGTTGTTTCTTTGTTTTTTAACTTTTTTTTATAATTGCCTCAGAAGACTGGTGATTGAAATTGTCCTAAGATTATTACCAACAATATAGATAAACTCATTGTGTACTGCAAATAAATGTATTAAATAGTAAAATATGAGTGTTTTATTATAAAAATAACAAAAAAGTACTAATTTACACATGTTAGGTACGTTTCAACTGCTTGTTGAGTGTGAGCAAAATGCTCGACACGCGAGCAATCGCGTATCTTTTAAAGGCGCGAGTTTTCGTGGGTTAACAGTGAAACTTGGCCGCATCATCTACCTATCTATCTACATCCATACTCCGCAAGCCACCTGACGGTGTGTGGCGGAGGGTACCTTCAGTACCTCTATCGGTTCTCCCTTCTATTCCAGTCTCGTATTGTTCGTGGAAAGAAGGATTGTCGGTATGCCTCTGTGTGGGCTCTAATCTCTCTGATTTTATCCTCATGGTCTCTTCGCGAGATATACGTAGGAGGGAGCAATATACTGCTTGACTCTTCGGTGAAGGTATGTTCTCGAAACTTTGACAAAAGCCCGTACCGAGCTACTGAGCGTCTCTCCTGCAGAGTCTTCCACTGGAGTTTATCTATCATCTCCGTAACGCTTTCGCGATTACTAAATGATCCTGTAACGAAGCGCGCTGCTCTCCGTTGGATCTTCTCTATGTCTTGTATCAACCCTATCTGGTACGGATCCCACACTGCTGAGCAGTATTCAAGCAGTGGGCGAACAAGCGTACTGTAACCTACTTCTTTTGTTTTCGGATTGCATTTCCTTAGGATTCTTCCAATGAATCTCAGTCTGGCCTCTGCTTTACCGACAATCAACATTATATGATCATCATTACACTGCGGACGGTTTTGGAATTTAATCGTGGAGACTACCGCACTGTCTGGTGACCAGGAATTTCACGGCTCCAGCCAGCTCTCCTCTCCTTGGCGATCAAACAATTGCGGCGGGAAATGTCTCCCACCGCTACGTTTTCTCCGAGCCAACGCTCTTAAGGCTGGCTTTACCGACCTCTGGTATGGAGGCGGATGTATTACGCCCTCGCGGAACAAATTAGAGAAATTACTTCGAGCTCGTGTGTTTTGAGGGCACGGGCACCGTTTTTACCTTGCCTGGCTCGTGATAATACAGACGAAAGGCGAGTGTCCGGGAGTCTTTTGTGTGTCTGCGACCCAGTTCACCCGCAGTAAGTCAAGGTACTCGCCGAGCAATGGTCCAGCGCAGGGTTTTCCCGACGCAGTTCCCGCCCGCGGGTTTCCTGCCTCAGTATGCTGCGGCGTGGGGAATAACCCAGCGGGGTAGGGCTAATCTGCACAGGTGAAGGGCTGCTACATTCAGGCGGAGTCTTCCTGCCTCTTCTGGAGACAGCGAAGGGCCTCAAGGCAAACGATGGTGTGATCAAAACAGACAGGACGTCAACACCACGTCGTATCGTATTGTCCATCCTATTCAGCCTCTGTGTTCTTCAGGAAACAGTGAAGAACTCTGGTATAACTCTGAATGATCACGGTAACTGAGCAAAAAATACTTTCGCCTCATGGGGAAGAACATATTGACCCAGTAAGTAAATTTGCAGTCAGTCGTTCTACCGAACTTCCACTATCGCGATATTAGCTCTCCCTCTTAAAAAGAGTGAGTTGAGCTGACGAAAAATCTACAGATTAAACTCCTATAAGATACGAGAAATCATTCTTCAGAAATAACTGTCTAGCTATTTATTTTCGAGACCGTTACGAATATATTAAATGTGCCAATAATATTCGCACTGAGCAATCGGACTTCATAAAATTAATGATAAACAGGCACTAAGTAATTAATACAATTCGTAATTATCTCGATGAGATGGCCGCAATGCAATAACGCTCACCTGCATTATCACTGTGAAACCTGTCAATAACATGGCGAGACTATTAGTGGTACAAATACAAAAATGGTTCAAATGGCTCTGAGCACTATGGGACTTAACTGCTGAGGTCATCAGTCCCATAGAACTTAGAACTACTTAAACCTAAATAACCTAAGGACATTACACACATCCATGCCCGAGGCAGGATTCGAACCTGCGACCGTAGCGGCCGCGCGGTTCCAGACTGAAGCGCCTAGAACCGCTCGGTCACACCGGCCAGCGGTACAAATACACTTAAACTCCAAAGAAACCGGTATAGGCATGCGTATTCATATACAGATATATGTAAATAGGCAGAATATGGCGCTGCAGTCGGCGACGCCTATATAAGTCAACAAGAAAAATGGCTCTAAGCACCATGGGACTTAACATCTGAGCTCATCAGTCCCCTAGAGTTAGAACTACGTGAACCTAACTAACCTAGGGACATCACACATAGTCATATCCGAGGCAGGATTCGAACCTGAGACCGTAGCAGCAGTGCGGTTCCGGACTGAAGTGCCTAGAACCGCTCGGCCACCGAGGCCGGCTAAGCCAACAAGAGTCTGGCTTAGTTGTTAGATCGTTACTGCTGCTACAGTGGCAGGCTATTAAGGTTTAAGTGAGTCTGTACGTGGTGTTGGAGTCGGTGCGCGAGCCATGGGACTCAGCATCTTCGAGGTAGCGATGAAGTGGGGATTTTTCCGTACAACCATTTCATGAATGTACCGTGAATATCAGGAATCCGGTGAAACATCAAACCTCCGACATCGGTGCGGTCGGGAAAAGATCCTACAAGAACGGGACCAACGACGACTAAAGAGAATCTTTCAACGTGGCAGAAGTGTAACCCTTCCACAAATTGCTGCGGGTTTCAATGCTGGGCCATCAACAAGTGTCAGCGTGCGAACCATTCAACGAAACATCATCGATATGGGCTTTCGTAGCCAAAGGCCCGTTCGTGTACCCTTTATGACTGCACGACAGAGAGCTTTACGCCTCAGCTGGGCCAGTCAACACCGATATTGAACTGTTGATGACGGGAAACATGTTGCCTGGTCCGACGAGTCATTTCAGATTGTATCGAGCGGATGGACGTGTACGGTTATGGAGACAACCTCATGAATCCATGGACCCTGCATGTCAGCAGGGGACTGTTCAAGCTGGTCGAGGCTCTGTAATGGTGTGGGGCGCGTGCAATTGAAGTGATATGGGACCTCTGGTACGTCTAGTTACATCTCTTGACAGGTGACACGTACGTAAGCATCACGTCTGATCACCTGCATCCATTCATGTCCATTGTGCGCTCGGACGGACTTGGGAAATTCAAGGAGGACAATACGAAACCCCACACGTCCAGAATTGCTACAGAGTGGCTCCAGGAAAACTCTTCTTGGTTTAAACACTTCCGCTGGCTACCAAATCTCCCAGACACGAACATTATTGAGGATGTCTGGGATGTCTTCCAGCGTGTTGTCCAGAGGAGATCTCCACCCCTTCGTACTCTTATGGACAGCGCTGCAGGATTCATGGTGTCAGTTCCCTCCAGCATTACTTCAGACATTAGTCGAGTCCATGCCACGTCGTGTTGCAGCACTTCTGCGTGGTCGCCGGGTCCCTACACGATATTACACAGTTTCTTTGTCTCTGCAGTGTAAAAGAGCATGACACAATGTTTAAACAAAAATGATTATTTTGACGTAAAGAAACTTGCATTAATATATGCGTCTTAACAGATAGCGGTTACGAGGAGGAAAGATGAAGAAGGAAGAGACAAGTGAAGTAAGTCAGACAAAAGACTGATATTGCTTTAGAAAAATAACTGAGTTACGAAAATGATTACTTCAAACTTTAGACTTTATGATCTTATGTTTTATACACATGAGTCTTCTCTTCATCGCGAAAACTTCATATTCAGAGTATTATATTTGTTTTTAAAAACAGTTTTACTAAAACAGAAAAAAAGATAAAAAATCCTAATGTGCTGTTATACGATGTAACACAACAGGGCACGTCTAGCGAGAATAGTAGACCGTTAGAACTAATCATTAATTACGTTGTAGGAAATACTGCTACCAGTCATAAGTTTTCTTGAACTGATTTTACTGTACCGTTACTAGTATTGAACCTGAGACCGTCAACCGGTAGCGCTGACTTCTTTTGCAAGTCTTACATATGTGTCTTCATGAAATACTTCCTCTACACCTCACAAAACATAAATTTGATTTTCTTTTACTATCCACGCTGATCAGCGTGGATTGTAAAACAAAATCAAACATCTATCTTGCAATAAGCAAATGAGGGCATTTCATGAAGACACAAATGTAAAACTTGTTAAAAAGTCAACGCTACTATCTGACAATAGACAAAAACTAGTGACGGTACAATAAAATCATTTCAAAAAAGATTTTGGCTGGTACAGTTTTTCCTACAACGTAATTTACGAAAATAGCTGCGGTGTTCTCTAACCAAAATGAATAAAATAATGTGTAATCATGATTGCTTGTATGTGTTAAATCTGCAACATCCATTTATTTGAGCGTGTTATGTTTCATACGTCCAGTTAGGTTGGTAGCGGCCAGACAAGTTACTGATTACCACATACGTTATGTTTACTTCGTCAACTTCCCAGCGCACATGTACCGCGTTCTGCATCTACATCTACATCCGTACTCCGCAAGACACCTGAAGGTGTGTGGCGGAGTACCTCTATCAGTTCTCCTTTCTATTCCAGTCTAGTATTGTTCGTGGAAAGAAAGATTGTCGGTATGCCTCTGTGTGGGCTCTAATCTCTCTGATTTTATCCTCATGGTCTCTTCGCGAGATATACGTAGGAGGGAGCTATATACTGCTTGACTCCTCGGTGAAGGTATGTTCTCGAAACTTCAACAAAAGCCCGTACCGAGCTACTGAGCGTCTCTCCTGCAGAGTCTTCCACTGGAGTTTATCTATCATCTCTGTAACGCTTTCGCGATTACTAAATGATCCTGTAACGAAGTGCGCTGCTCTCCGTTGGATCTTCTCTATCTCTTCTATCAACCCTATCTGGTACGGATCCCACACTGCTGAGCAGTATTCAAGCAGTGGGCGAACAAGCGTACTGTAACCTACTTCCTTTGTTTTCGGATTGCATTTCCTTAGGATTCTTCCAATGAATCTCAGTCTGGCATCTGCTTTACCGACAATCAACATTATATGATCATTCCATTTTAAATCACTCCTAATGCGTACTCCCAGATACTTTATGGTATTAACTGCTTCCAGTTGCTGACCTGCTATTTTGTAGCTAAATGATAAAGGATCTATCTTTCTATGTATTCGCAGCACATTACACTTGTCTACATTGAGATTCAGTTGCCATTCCCTGCACCATGCGTCAATTCGCTGCAGATCCTCCTGCATTTCAGTACAATTTTCCATTGTTACAACCTCTCGATACACCACAGCATCATCTGCAAAAAGCCTCAGTGAACTTCCGATGTCATCCACCAGGTCATTTATGTATATTGTGAATAGCAACGGTCCTATGACACTCCCCTGCGGCACACCTGAAATTACTCTTACTTCGGAAGACTTCTCTCCATTGACAATAACATGCTGCGTCCTGTTATCTAGGAACTCCTCAATCCAATCACACAATTAGTCTGATAGTCCATATGCTCTTACTTTTTTCATTAAACGACTGTGGGGAACTGTATCGAACGCCTTGCGGAAGTCAAGAAACACGGCATCTACCTGGGAACCCGTGCCTATGGCCCTCTGAGTCTCGTGGACGAATAGCACGAGCTGGGTCTCACACGATCGTCTTTTTCGAAACCCATGCTAATTCCTACAGAGCAGATTTCTAGTCTCCAGAAAAGTCATTATACTCGAACATAATACGTGTTCCAAAATTCTACAACTGATCGACGTTAGAGATATAGGTCTATAGTTCTGCACATCTGTTCGACGTCCCTTCTTTATAAGGGGGATGACCTGTGCCCTTTTCCAATCCTTTGGAACGCTACGCTCTTCTAGAGACCCACGGTACACCGCTGCAAGAAGGGATGCAAGTTCCTTCGTGTACTCTGCGTAAAATCGAACTGGTATCCCATTAGGTCCAGCGGCCTTTCCTCTTTTGAGCGATTTTAATTGTTTTTCTATCCTTCTGTAATTTATTTCGATATCTACCATTTTGTCATCTGTGCGACAATCTAGAGAAGGAACTACAGTGCAGTCTTCCTCTGTGAAACAGCTTTGGAAAGAGACATTTAGTATTTCGGTCTTTAGTCTGTCATCCTCTGATTCAGTACCATTTTGGTCACAGAGTGTCTGGAAATTTTGTTTTGATCCACCTACCGCTTTGACATAAGACCAAAATATCTTAGGATTTTCTGCCAAGTCAGTACATAGAGCTTTACTTTCGAATTCATTGAACGCCTCTCGCATAGCCCTCCTCGCACTACATTTCGCTTCGCGTAATTTTTGTTTGTCTGCAAGGCTTTGACTATGTTTATGTTTGCTGTGAAGTTCCCTTCGCTTCCGCAGCAGTTTTCTTATTCGGTTGTTGTACCACGGTGGCTCTTTTCCATCTCTTACGATCTTGGTTGGGACATATTCATCTAATGCATATTGTACGATGGTTTTTAACTTTGTCACTGATCCTCAACACTATCTGTACTTGAGAGAAAACTTTTGTGTTGAGCCGTCAAGTACTCTGAAATCTGCTTTTTGTCACTTTTGCTAAACAGAAAAATCTTCCTACCTTTTTTGATATTTCAATTTACGGCTGAAATCATCGATGCATTAACCGTTTTATGATCGCTGATTCCCTGTTCTGCGTTAACTGTTTCAAATAGTTCGGGTCTGTTTGTCACCAGAAGGTCTAATATGTTATCGCCACGAGTCGGTTCTCTGTTTAACTGCTCAAGGTAGTTTTCAGATAATGCGCATCATATATTAAATAGCTATCGCATCTGTTAGGTTGGTGCATAAATTCATAGCGTTTTTCCTTAAGTTTAATACTCACAACAGATACACATAACAGATTTTTTAGTCATCAATAATATATTCTCCTTCACTATTTACAACAGTCTGCCAACACTGGGGTACATCGTCGATTCCGTAACTGCACAAATGACATTGATTTGAGTCGTAAAACTCGTCGAGCCATGTTCGCAGCGCGTTTTCACCAGGAAAGGGAATTCCTTGAAGGTTGTTCGATAAAGAGCGGAAAAAGTGAAAATCCGAGTGCGCAGGATCAGGTGAATAAAGTGGGTGCGGAATGACTTCCCAATCGATCTCCTGCGTAGTGTTTCTTGCCAGTCAAGCATAATGTGGGCGGGTGTTATCGAGTGGAAGCATCACTTAACTCGGTCTTCCTGGTCATTGTTCTTTGAGTGCGTCTGCGAGATGTCTCAGTTGCTGGCAATGAATGCCAGCAGTGATGGCTATACTTCGAGGAAGCAAAGCAATTCGTAGTACACCACACCGTCGCTGCTCCACCAAATGCATAACATTATTTTCTGTGGATGTGCGTAGGTTTTTGCTGCTTTGTTTGGGCCCAACCATTCCATTATTTTCCTTATTGTAGGTTAAAAAACCATTTCTCGTCACCAGAAACGGTACAGGATATAAATGATCGGTGTTGTCCACGACGCAATTAGCGACGAGCAAGCAGTGGTGCACACATGGCCACTCGCTGGATATTGTGAATTTGGCTTAGAGCATGCGTACCTCTGTGTTACCCAAGGATTTCTACTAGCCCTCGTCTTTTTACCAACTTGATCCTCTGCTGCCTTCACTATTTCATCTGTAAAAGTTACCTGTTATTCTTCTACTGTATTCCTTTCCCCTGTCCTTTCAATCGTTACCTAACGCTCCCTCTGAAACACTGGTTCTTTCAGTTTATCCAGGTCCCATCTCCTCAATTTCCTACTTTTTGCGATTTCTTCAGTTTTAATCCACACTTCATAAGCAATAAATTATGGCCAGAGTCCACATCTGCCCCTGGAAACATTTTACAATTTAAACCCAGACGGCAAAATTTCTGTTTTGCCATTACATTATTAATCTGAAACCTTCGGTGTCTCAAGGTATGCGGAACCCATACAACCGATTTTTGGCGTTTCACCATTGCATTTTAATGTCTCACGATGGTGGAATGATCACAGTTCTTCACATTTGCAAGTTCTCTAGTGCAGCCAAGTAGATCTTTTTGGATTAATGCATTTAAACGGTTTTGATCAAATCCCAAAAGTCTTCCTGAACCTGGAGAGCCGCTAATGTCAAAAAGATCCTCCATAAAACGAGAAAACCATTTTCTTGCCGTGCTCTGGCCATTATCCCCATACACTGCGCAAATGGTTTTGACTGCTTCCGTTGCTGTCACCCCTCTACGAAACTCAAAAAAAGAAGGACATGTCGAAACTGTTCCGATTTGTCCACTTGGCACTCCATTTTCTACCCTCCACAGCTCCATTCACTATCTCCAAATGTCGAAATGACAATACATGAACTCAAATACCAACAGTGAACTACAAATAAAAAATGACAATCGATAAACCATGGCAACTGGAATAGCAACATGCGAACCAAAAGTGTTAGGAATGTATGCACCAATCTAATACATTGTTAAAGAACTATTGCGAACCAAGTACCGGTTCCAGGTTGCCTGTCGACTTCCAGGGCGAACAAAAATTTTATTTTCAGTATTTCACGTAATTATCCACCGAATCTAAGAATTTAAAATGCTTATACTCTTTAAGAGGTATAATCTCATGTTAAAATTTTTCACACAATAGGTGAGTAAGACTATTTGTACAGTTAGAGCCGGCCGGTGTGGCCGAGCGGTTCTAGGCGCTTCAGTTTTGCACCACGCGACCGCTACGGTCACACGTTCGAATCTTGCCTCGGGCATTGATGTGTGTGATGTCCTTAGGTTAGTTAGGTTTAAGTAGTTCTAAGTTCTAGGGGATTGATGACCTCAGATGTTAAGTCCCATAGTGCAGAGAGCCATTTGTACAGTGAGAAACTGTATATTTAACTTGAGGCAGCATAACAGACTGCACGCAAATACGCTGACTATACTTACCCAGTATTTGAGACAGAGAACTTAGCGACTTCCATCAGACTTTAAGTATAATCTGAAATCTTCCTTAAAACTTTTCTCGCTTACATGCTTAACGTGAAATACACTGGCGGAAAAAAAATTGCAACCCCAAGAAGAAGTTTTGCGACATAAACGAAAGTTGGTAGGCATGTTTGTATATCTGAACGATGATATCTATTCAAATTTCGCGCCACTCCCATATGAGTGGTGACAGTAGCGCCACCATGAGGATCCAGACCAGGTTTGCTTTCAATACACGCTACAACGGTCATGAGCATTGGTTACCTCTGAGATCTGACGTGGTGAGTTGATGTTAACCAAGAATGCTTTTAAGGCGACAAAGGCGCTGTTTACAACACCTCACTGAGTTTGAACGAAGTCGTGTAATAGCGCTACGAGAAGATGGATGTTCTTCTTGCGGTATTGCAGAAAGACTTGGAAGGAATGTAACTACGGTGTACGACTGCTGGCAGTGTTAGTGACGAGAATGTGCGCTCGCAAGAAGACAGGGCACCGGATGGGCACGTGGCACCGGCGAGTGGGAAGACCATTTGTAACGCCGGAAATGCATATCCTCCTATTTCCATCTATTGTACTATAAATTTGTTTTCCTTATTTTTGTTACCTGAATATATAACATTTCTGTGTCTTCGTATATTGTAATTCTTTTACTATTTGTATATATATTTATGCATTTATGTCGATGTATAATTGGTTTGTTTCGTAAATATTATTTGTATTTTTACGCTGGGTCTTGCCTAGGGAAAACTATGCTATCGAACGGATACATCGATAGGTCGTGTGGAGAACCAAAGTGTTGAGGATCTTTGGTAGTGTTAACTCTGTCGCGTGGAGCGCGGGCAGAGAGGGAGTCTGGCTGGAGTAGCGAGTGGAGGTGTGTGTTGTGTGACGCTCCCGTGAGTTGCCGCGCTTTCGGGGTTTGACAGCATGTAATTGCGCTCGACTTGCGATGATAGTTTCTGACATGGTGTCGCGGACGGGAAGCATTATCTGGCGCACATCAAGAGCCCGTTTCGTCTGGTGACCGTGTCGAGAAGAAGGCGCGCCAACATCCAGCTTCTGCAACAGCGACGGCCGACAATGAGTGACTGTCGCCACCTCCTCGATCGACGGCTTCAAACCTTCAATCAACCAACAAGGAAGACTGGAAGCACGTAAAGTTTTAGAACTGTATGGCAGACCTCAGCTTTTCAAACTTTTAAAATCGTTGCATCAAAATTACAGCAACTTAGCATGAACGTTTGTTGCTAATTGTCCCAATTGCATTACCAAGCAGGGTCCCTTCCTTTTCCGGAATGAACCCGAGTGTCGTTGAAACTCAAACGCCAGCATCATTCCACTTCACTACTTTAATTTCAAAGTTCAGTTAAAGTATTCATAGCTGGCTACAATATTTAGATTACACAAGCACAAATTAAGAGTGCGAGTTTTGTTACCGTATTTTAGCTTACCTGTGACTGCAGCTCAGCTTGGTACGTACTAAATTTTACTATTGTTAATTGTTCAGAATCATTTAATTCAAGCTCAGAGTTAAATCTCTTATTTCTAAATTGCGTACATTCAAGTAGCTTTTGAAATGATTGTTGAGGTAGTCCAAGACTAACCGTATTTTACTGAATTTCGATGTGCTTCAGAAAGAAAGCTCACTATTAACTTCAGTCACTAAATTAACTTTCGATTTTCCGGTTTTATTAATTCTTTTGCTAAATTAAGTCAGAGTGTAGCGAAATTTATTACTTCTGACAAACTTTCAGTTTTCACACTACACTTGTCAACCTTTAGTTGCCACGCTTCTAGTGCTAATTATATGTGTAATAATCTTTCTTTTTCAGTTACTATAGTAATTGTCCTTAGGACTGGCGACCGTAATTTCCCCCAAATCTCAAATATCTAATTACCACTAGTTAATTGTTAACGTAACGGCCGCACATTTACTTTCTTTATTAACTTTACCCCTTTTCAAAATTAATTTCCACCAGTTTCATTAGCATTTTTCCTTTCATTTAGATGTAACCCTTTGCTCCCTCTTTACCGACAAATTAACTTCGGTGACGATTGCTTTTCCCAAATTTCCATTAGGTACACGCGGTTTAATTTTTCACTGTCATTAAGGTCGATAAGTGAGGGGGAGGTTACACATTCTGTTAGGCGTATGACTCTGGCTCACCGTACTGCATCTGCAGCAGCAGTTTGAACAGCAGTTGGCATTACAGTGACACGACGAGCAGTTACAAATCAGTTACCTTAATGACAGCTCCGAACCAGACGCCCTGTAACGTGCATTCTACTGGTCCAAAACCACTGATATTTGCGACTTCAGTGGTGTCAAGCGAGAGCTCATTCGAGGGCAGGGTACAGATCTGTTGTGTTTTCTGATGAAAGCTGGTTATGCCTCGGTGCCAGCGTTGTCCGTGTGTTGATTAGGAGGATGTCAGTTGAGAGTCTGCAACCAACCTGTCCGTGTGCTAGACACACTGGAGCTACACCCAGTGTTAAGGTCTGGGATACGATTTCGTATGACAGCCGGATCAGTATCATTGTTATCCCAAGCACTCTGACTGCAAAACTGCACGTCAATCTAATGATACGACATGTCGTGCAGCCATTCATGAGATGGCTGAGAGGCATTTTTCCAACACATTTTGGAGGCGAAGACAAAATTCAATTTGCGATAGATAGAATGGAAGGTGAAGCTTTTACATGCGAAGTGGAGAAGAAAGACGAAGTTAGTGGTTATGATCAGTTTGAAGGAGGGTTTCAAAACAAGTACTGGTCAAAGAGTCATCAATGTGCAACACTGGAAAATATGCTCAATCGTGTCTCTTGATAATTGGAGAGTTACCTTGAGAGAATTTGCTGAACATTTGTGGGAACCGAATGAAACTTCAGAACAACCCTTAAATGATGACATAATGATTTCTGAAATTAAGAAAAGATTAAGTCAGAGGATGCAACAAACCTTGCCTGGAAGACTGATTAAAGATAGAGAAGTCCTAATGGAGATATTGGAGCAATTGGAGTTCACATGTGGGCAAGAGAATAGTCAAGAAGGTGAGCAGGGCCAAAGAGAAGAAAATTATCAAAAAACGGTTCAAATGGCTCTGAGCACTATGGGACTTAACATCTATGGTCATCAGTCCTCTAGAACTTAGAACTACTTAAACCTAACTAACCTAAGGACATCACACAACACCCACTCATCACGAGGCAGAGAAAATCCCTGAACCCGCCGGGAATCGAACCCGGCAACCCGGGCGTGGGAAGGGAGAACGCTACCGCACGACCACGAGCTGGGGACAAAATTATCAACGGAATCAGTTTAATAATCAATCGTTCAGTTGAGGAAGAGGAAGTAATCATGAGAGTAGGGGCTGTGGAAATGGATGTCGGTCGAAGGCGATTCTAGAAGAGATGAAGATACAAGGGAATATGAAAGAGAAGGTGACAGGTGAAGAATCAGTGAGGACCAAGACCAGGGGAAAAGGAGTTCGGTAAACTAAGTCTGGTCGGGGGTGAGACAAAGGAGGACCCATATAAATCTGATTAGGCATGATGAGGGTGATCTGAGAGAAGACCTCATGAGGGAAAAGGAATAGAGTACCAAGGAACCGAGATTACCTGTAGTCAGGATAGAGATGTGCGGATTAGGTGTTGATGGTCTTGTTGACACTGAGAGTGAAGAATGTGCTATATCTCAAAAGCTATATGAACAGATACTGAATACTAGCGCCAGCTTACTTAGTTTTCCTGTAAATGGTGTCCGAGTTGTAAATGCTGTAGATGCCAGAAGTTAGCCCATCAAAGAACAAGCATTGATAGGTTTTGAAGTAGAGGGAGAAGTATATGAAGTGACATCTTTGGTCGTACCAGATCTTAACATGGCAGTTATTTTGGGAATTGATTGGCTGAATGAAGTAGAAGCATTCGTGAATTTCGACAAAGGCACAGTGAGTGTGAAAGGACATGAGGGAGAAAGGAGAGAATTGACCTTGGTAGAAAGTAAGAAGTCAGAAGAGGAAGAAGAGTTACAACAGGTGAATTTGTGTTATGAGAAGGGGCTACAGAACAACAACCAGATGATGAGGAAGTAGAAGTATTGATACTCTACGAGGATTACCACAAGTGGATCAACCTAGCAAAGATGCTATTGACAAGAAACTAGAAGACATGACAAATCTGGATGAAAAGATTCAGAAGAGGTTAGCGGAGATCTTACATAAGCACAGTACAGTCTTCTCTCAGCAGCCAGGAATCATAAAAGGGGCAGAATGTAAATTAAAATTTCAGGAATACAAGCCTTTCAACGTTGAACAATACTCCATACCTCAGGCTAGAAGGCAAGTGGTAGAAGAGGATATACAAAGAATGGTTGACCTTGGGGTTATTGAGAGAACCAAGAGCCAATATAATAGTCCATTATTTGCGTTAGACAAGAAAGATGGGAAGGTGAGAATTGTTTTGGATGCACATATGGTAAATAAAATCATTGAACCAGAGTGAGACAAGCCAGAAACAATAGAAGAATTAATTCAAAGGTATGGGGTGCAAAGATACTTAGCAGCATTGACCTGACCTCTCGCTACTGGCAAATACCTCTGGCCCCTGAGTCACATCAGTAAACTGCCTTCATATATGCTGGCAGAAGTTATCATTTTTGAGTATTGCCATTTTGGCTTAAAGTGTCAGTTTTGGAATTCATTAGAGCACTGGACAAGATTTTGGGTGTAGAATTACTTAAGAAGGTTACTGTTTACGTGGATGATACATTAAGTGCAAGTGAGGCATGGGAAGAACATTTAGAGAAACTCAATGGAGTCTTGCGGGCGTCTGAGAAAGCTGGGGTGACAGCATACTTGGATAACTCAGAATTTGGTAAATCCCATATAAAACTCTTGGGAAACAGAGCATTCTTCAGTATCTGTGAGTTCTATCGAAAATTCATGAAAGAACCTGCACTCACTGCCCCAAAATTGAGAACATTTACTAAAGCCAAAATGAGCTGGTACTGGAATGACGAATGTGAAGAATAATTTGAAAGGATTAAAGAAGCATTGTGTAATGCAGATATATTATCCAATCCTGATTTTTCTAGAAATTTTTATTTGGGAGCAGATAGCTCAGATTATGGACTAGGCATACATTTATACCAGATCGAGAAAGAAGGAGATACAGAGGTGATAAAGACCATAGCCTTTGGTAGCAGAAGCTTGAATGCATGGGAAAGGAGAAATAGCATTACAGGGAAAGAGGCTCTCGCTATCGTGTGGAGTTTTAAGTGATTTCTTCATTATCTAGCAGGACGACATGTAAATGTGGTCACGGACCACAGTGGCCTAGGATTCTTAAATACAAGTAAACTGAGACACACTCTTGATAAGATGGGCATTGGGGTTGCATAATTATGACTTCAAAGGGATATACAAACCTGATAAATCACATACCATACCTGATGAATTATCAAGGCTGCCACTCAGTTCACGGGGAACAGCCATGAGTGGATAGGAAGGAGGAGATGTTCAGATACATTTAATGAAGGGAGTACGGCATGAAGATTTTGTCAAGAGATTCTTGAGGAAGATATTTAAGAACAGAACCAGGACGAAAAACTGAAATTAACCAGAGTAAGTATAGATGTGCTGGTGAAGAACAGATTAGGACATACTATTATATCCAACAGGGAATATTGTGCAGGAGAAAAAGAGATGATGAAGAGAGCTGGAGATTACGTATACCAGAGCATATAATAGAGAAGTTAATCTGGTACACACATCATAGCAATGCCTATTATGGACCTAAGAAATACCTGGAAAGCTGAAATTGGACTGTGTCTTCAACAACACGGGAAGGTGTATACGCAAGTTGCTGAGAACTTGTGATACCTGTCAGAAAACTAAAACTACCACTGTTCAGTATAAAGGTTACCTGCATCCCACCATACCAGAATCAGTTAGAGAGGTTGTTTGGTTTGAGAGATAAAGGGACCAAACTACAGGGTCATCAGTCCGAATCAATTAGAGACATTGTGGCAGTCCTTCCTGCAGCATAAGGAAATTACACCCAAATTCTAGTCACAGAAGAATTAGTATCTAAATTTGTGAAGTTTTATCCATTAAAGAAAGTGACCAGCAAGGCCATTATTTATAAGTGTAAAAAAGATTACTAACAGCAAAGTATGTAAACCGAAACGAATCCTAAGTGATAATGGATTCTAATTCCCATCCAAGGAGCAGAGAGAAATATGAATAGGCATCAAATAGAACAGAACGCCATCTGTAGATACAGACTGCCCTCGAACACAGCCAAATGGATTATGAAAGAGTTAAATCGTTGGTGTCAGACCTATTGTCACAAGAAACATGGTACTTGTAAGGAACACCTAGAATATTTCGAGCGTATTTGGACCCACCTACCGCATGATTCAACAGGATTTGTACCAGGCGAAATCTTACTTAATCAGGAACCTGACAGCGTTTTTCGTGAGTTGGTGGAATATCCACAAGGAAGTAACAACCTTACTTGGGAGAGAAAACTTGAACTATTAGAAATGAACATGAGCGAGAAGGCGAAATGGAGACAGGAAAGATATGATAAATTGGTGAAACCTATAACCTACAGGGTAGGACACCTAGTGTTGGTGAAAGTGCATGCTAAGTCAAAGAAGATAGATTCTGAAACATATAAATTTAACCTTGTGCACAAGGGACTATATAGAATTTTCAAGATCGAGCACCCAAATACTGTGGAGCTAGAATATGCTCACACCAATCGAGTGCATGTTAAGGAACATGTCGAAAATATAAAGTGATACTATCCGTGTGACGTTCGGGGCAACCCAAAGGAGAGAAGTAATCAGGAGGATGAAGAAGGGCCTAGCCAGCCATAAACATAAATGTGTATGGATTTTTTGGTTATTATGCGTATTTGGAGAATAAAGGTCATGAGAACTGGTATTCAAGAGTCACTTGTTGTCTTTTAGTTACTATATTTGTATCTATTCACGATTATGGGCTTTCATGATGAGAAAAGACTTAACCATATTTAAGGGATCAACTGCATATAAGAACTGAAATATAGTTATCCTTTATAGTGTGAGAAGTATTAGTATTAGTCTGGTTAGAGATAGTTATTTCCATGATGTGTGGTGCTAATATACAGGATTTCTGTTGTGTTCTGGATGGCAAACCTCGCTGGGACAAAACAAAATGAAAATATTTTGTTACAATATGATTCAATAAATATCCAATGTGTATAGTTCATCAACTGCAGTAGAGAGGAGTTTTGTTATAATCTATATGTGGTAGTACTGTTTCAACAAATTACATTTTTTGAGTTGTGTCATTAGGATAGTTTGTAATTTAGATGTAATCTGTTTTGTAGCAGCTGTTTACGACTGGAGTCAGAGGATTTACCACTCAATTTGTATATTTCATTGTAAATGAATTTATGTGTTTTTTCTCTTTCTATCACTGTGAACTCTGTCTATATTCTTTTCAATCGCCGGTTTCAAAGAAGTCCTCTTGGGTAGGGAGGTAAGCCGTCAACCGTCCCTTACATATTGAGAACAATATATCTTTGCCTCCGCAGGTCGCAGTAGGTACTATCGATAGTCGAGCGCCCAATGCGCCAGACAGTAATCAGTGTTGAGACTCCGAGCAAGTAAGTTGTTTGCTGCTAAGCGAGCAAGGCGGATTTTGGCAGGACGGCCGACCGCGTTTACAATTTAACGGCTGTGTGTATCACACAAAGCCATGGGCTTGACCTCCAGCAAATACGTTAATAGCGTTATTTGAGTGGTTTTGTTTGATGTGTTTAAGTGCTCATTTGTGCATCGTGATTACGAGACAACCACACTGGAAACCCACGATTTGGATTGCAGTGAGGATTGTGTATCCAGTGCGACATGAATAATAGTGGCATATGACGACATTAATGGGCGACCTGTGATGAGTTAACCGTTATTACTTTGTCAGACGAAAGGAGTAACATTCTCATTTGTGCTGTTTAAACGAAAGATATAGAACACTAACGACAAAGTATGTACCAGTTATTGCTATCAGACATCCTAATTGGCTTTGTTGGATCTGATATGAAACAATCCTCATGCAAATATTAACTGATAAGCCTTTATCAGTTGCACATGGTCAAACTATTTTAAATTGTTAGCCTATAGTCCACTAATCAATAATGGTGGGTTTACATGGGGAATGTTACACGTTGGCTAAGTAACTTTTCTTGTAGCTGGGTGTGCATCTATATGTGAGTAGCAAAGTGACAGCCACAAATGTCTTTCTTGAGGGCTCCAAAAATATGGAAGTTGCATGGGAGAGATCCAGATTATACGGAGGATGTGTAAGGGCTTCCTGGCGAAACTGCTGCAGTGTACACGAAACAACCTTGGAAACATGTGGGTGGGCTCTCGTCATCATTTGACAAGAGGCATAATCGTGACTAGCCAGACCAGAGTACACGCCTTCATGCCTCGTTTCTGCATTGTTTGGGCCACTGAGTACTTGAAGTCTAATATGCCATTATGCACAACGACCTTTTTCGAGCTGTTCGACTCCAAATGTCCATTGCATGCAGTTCCCGACGTTCGGCCGGAATTTGCATGCACGAGTTGCATGAAAGCATATGACAGAAGACTTCAACAGATATAGAGATGGCCTTTCATTAGCAGTAAATGACCAGTTCCTGATGATGATCCAATAAATGTTGCAGTATCTAAATTGCAATGATATGGGTTATTTTCTGTAAACAACACAGTTTCTTGACTGAAATGAAACAACCGATATTTTTACTCTCACACAATTACACTTTACACTCTGCCTCTTCCCCTTCCCGCTCCCCAGCCCCCACCTGGACATAGAGAGTAACTACTCCCACACTGGGAACCACAGATTTAGGTTAATATGTTTCAGCCATGCAGATAAAAATTTCTTGGATTTACTTCAATACGACATGAGTCGACACCATTTGCTGTGGCAGAGAATGGTTCACATTAATATTTCAATTGGCAATGTCCTTAGTCTTACATGAAAGGCATCACTGGCACAGGGAACTTGTCCAGACAGGTTAAAATTGCAATTGTTAAAGTTCTTTACAAGAAAGGTAGCAAAAAAGATTTGAATAACTATAATCCAGTTTTCTTACAGATATATTTTTCCAAAGTACTGAGGGAAAGTAGTGTGCTCAAGAGTATCCTCACATTTAAGTAGAAACAATTTTCTTAGCACATCACAGTTTACATTTCAGAGGTTTGCTCGATTCAGAATGCAATTTGTATATTCATTCATCAAATACTACAACCCTTAAATAATAAGATATCACTAGTTGGTAATATTTGTGTTGTGTTAATGGCACCCTGCGTATGGAATGGTATTTCCTACTCCAGCTGCTGCTAGTTTCCAACAAGTGGTGCAGGATGATGCAGAATCTTGCATAGAGTACATTAGTTCTTCTTGGATGGCAGGGTCGTTTTGGATGGGACCACAACGTGCTTGGTGAACGGTGCCGCATTCCCCCCTCCCCCCCGCAGTGGTTGTCGAAGGTAGTTCACGGGGACCTCGATGACGAGTATGCCTGCCCTCAAGTTCCCATGCTGTCCAAGGTGGAGCCACTGTCACATCTGAATGCTCCACAAATCTTGATATTGCACGATTCGACCAGCTGGCCATCTGGACACCAATAGTGCTTACATCATTGTCTCACACGAGTACAAGGAATCTCGGCGTCCACTAAATATCTGCGCAGTCCATCCCCCTTTGTATACATTACCAGGCCTGATATCATCACTAAACATGAACAACACTGATGCAGTAAAGCTGTGAGTACCGGCTGTGAGTCGTGCTTCGGTAGCTCAGTTGGTAGAGCACTTGCCCGCGAAAGGCAAAAGGTCCCGAGTTCGAGTCTCGGTCGGGCACACAGTTTTAATCTGCCAGGAAGTTTCATATCAGCGCACACTCCGCTGCAGAGTGAAAATCTCATTCTGGAAACATCCCCCAGGCTGTGGCTAAGCCATGTCTCCGCAATATCCTTTCTTTCAGGAGTGCTAGTTCTGCAAGGTTCGCAGGAGAGCTTCTGTAAAGTTTGGAAGGTAGGAGACGAGGTACTGGCAGAAGTAAAGCTGTGAGTACCGGGCGTGAGTCGTGCTTCGGTAGCTCAGTTGGTAGAGCACTTGCCCGCGAAAGGCAAAAGGTCCCGAGTTCGAGTCTCGGTCGGGCACACAGTTTTAATCTGCCAGGAAGTTTCATATCAGCGCACACTCCGCTGCAGAGTGAAAATCTCATTCTGGAAACATCCCCCAGGCTGTGGCTAAGCCATGTCTCCGCAATATCCTTTCTTTCAGGAGTGCTAGTTCTGCAAGGTTCGCAGGAGAGCTTCTGTAAAGTTTGGAAGGTAGGAGACGAGGTACTAGCAGAAGTAAAGCTGTGAGTACCGGGCGTGAGTCGTGCTTCGGTAGCTCAGTTGGTAGAGCACTTGCCCGCGAAAGGCAAAAGGTCCCGAGTTCGAGTCTCGGTCTGGCACACAGTTTTAATCTGCCAGAAAGTTTCACTGATGCACAATGGTCGCTGCTCTATCTGTCAACGCTTAATCATTTACATATCCGCCGATGGTGTGTACATAGGAAGTTACATTGACGTCCGACTACGTTTTCTGGATGCTTCACCTTTCTTGTCAGGTGGTGAATTTTCAGTCAGGGATTTGACATCTCAATTGGAAGCGGTGCTGTATAAAATGATAGTTGGAATTTCAAATTTCGGCGCGGATTTCTACCACCATAGTTGTGGAATTCCTAGTTAGTTGGTTGCGTGTTCCATTGATCAATTGCACGGTACGGTAGCCCTTATGATATGGAACGTACACGTCTGCCAAGTGATTTTATAAAGCACTATAGAATTACTAAATTTTTGTTCTCTCAGCTACAGCAGGACAGAGAAGAAGGAAATGGTATACCGCTTGACAGGATACTATCATAGAAAAATACGACTACAAGGCAGGGTGCACTGCAATGTACTCAGAAGCACTAAATCGCAATCCTAGTAGTTTTTGCAGCTGGATGCCTGAGACTGCTGAGAACACTCCTACATACAGCCCAGTCAACCCCTAGATGTCCAAACACAGCGCACTCGTCCCCTCGTACACCACCAGTGCCAACGCTCAGCTGTTGGAGAAAACTGCTGCCTTGACTGCAGATGCAGTCATTGATGTGCATGTATGTCTGAGTGCACCACCCTGGCAGTGGAAGGTATCGAGGGATGATTGGAGTCATAGGAATTTGGATGTTAGCAATACGTCCAGTGCCAGCGTTTGGCAGTGCATCAGACAATTTTCCATGGAAAATAAATGCAACACACGCAATCATGGAAACAACCCAGTGCATGCTGAGTAGTAGTTCACTATTCACTTATCCAGAGAGCGCTGCCAACGGGACTTGTTTCAGCAGCTGCATGCAAGAATTGATTAGTCGGCCAGCTGGAACTTTTCTTTATACCCACCGCCTGTGACAGCCTTAAGCCGGAAATGTCTATCTGTTCTGGCTACCGGTTACCTCCGCCATGCGCCCCGCACGTCAAACGATGTCATTCTAGGAAACCAGCCACATATTTATCACTGTAATTACAATTAAATATTACGATTGCAGACCCAATCTAGTGACATTCGACAATGAGCAAAGTATCAGAAATACCCTCTACTGATGGCTATAGCTCTGGAATGAACCTCATGTTGAAATATCAGTATTCTATATCCTCCTTATGATTGGACATAATTTTCCATGTAAAGTTTTTCATCCCCTTTACGGCTATCGAAGTGTTGAAATCCAAATTTTCCATGTCAAATCCATACCAACTTTACGACGGGACGCAATCATTTTCTTTGCACATGTCGGAAAGCACACACAGTAACTTTACATCCCAACATGTACTTTATAAGCCTGCCAATCACAGCAGATCTATTACATATCCCCTACTAACAAGGGAACCTCCCCATCGCACCCCCCTCAGATTTAGTTATAAGTTGGCACAGTGGATAGGGCTTGAAAAACTGAACACAGCTCAATCGAGAAAACAGGAAGAAGTTGTGTGGAACTATGAAAAAAATTAGTAAAATATACAAACTGAGTAGTCCATTCGCAAGATAGGCAACACCAAGGTTAATCTGAGCTCAGGAGCGCCGTGGTCCCGTGGTTAGCGTGAGTAGTGCCGGAACGAGAAGTCCTTGGTTCAAGTCTTCTCTCGACTGAAAATTTTACTTTCTTTATTTTCGCAAAGTTATGATCTGTCCGTTCGTTCATTGACGTCTCTGTTCACTGTAATAAGTTTAGTGTCTGTGTTTTGCGACCGCGCCGCAAAACCGTGCGATTAGTAGACGAAAAGACGAGCCTCGCCAATGGGAACCGAAAACATTTGATCGCAAGGTCATAGGTCAACCGATTTCTCCACAGGAAACACATGTGATATATTCTATACGACACTGTTGACGACATGTGCGTCACATGACAGGAATATGTTGTCGACCCACCTAACTTGTACACTTGGCGAATGGGTAAAAGGATTCTTCTACCTTGCCCGATTTAGGTTTTCTTGTGGATGTGATAATCACTCCCAAGAAAGTGATGAAAACATAAGAGTTTGTCACATAAACTGAAAATATAAAGTTAAACTCTTCACTCGAGGGAAGACTTGAACCAAGGACCTCTCGTTCCGTAACTGCTCTCGCTAACCACGGATCCACGGCGCTCCTTGACTCCCATTGTCCTTGATGTTGCCTATCTTCGCATGGACTACTCAGTATATTTTACTAATTTTTTTCATAGTTCCACACAACTTCTTCCTGTTTTCTCGATTGATCTGTGTTTAGGTTTTCAAGGCCTATCCACTGTGCCAACTTATAACTAAATCTGAGGGGGGTGCGATGGGGAGGTTCCCTTGTAAGTATTATACTTCGCCTATAATTGAATGTTAGTGGCACCAGAACAATACTGAGCAAAAATCCGAGACGGATGAACATGCCTCATTTGTCTTTCTTGTGAGTGGTACCAGTGTGTCTTAGGAAGAGAGACGTATTCGTCGTATAAGCGACCAGCTATTAAAACCCGATCTCAACGACTGTGTTACTGTCACCCTGCATAAAAAGTGATCTTGGTTCACACAAGTATCACTAACGATATCCATTGAAACACGTATGTATTCATTACCAGCGATGGCGAGGCATGACAGAATCTCTGACCAGAGAGTTATTTATGGTTGCTAGTCTGCGCTTGACCGCGCGAGACGACAGTAGTAGCGTGTAGGGAGTCGGCAGGAGTAGTAGCGTGTAGTGAATCGGCAAGAACAGTAGCATGTAGCGAGTCGGCAGGAACAGTTGTTGTATGTAGCGAGTCGGGAGAGGTAGTAGTCAGTCGACAGTAGTAGCGAGTGGACGATTGTACTGAGCGGGCGTCGGCATTTCAATTTAAAGAATATTTCCTGTGCATTTCCTCCAAGAATCAAAATTAAACAGAAGCCAGCATTGCACGAAGCTGTGTAGTAGAATCTACAATTAAGAGCAGATATAGATGCAGTTGTTTTTATTGAGGTAACAATTTTTTTGCTTTTTTTATTCTGGATACAGGGCCGAAGGTCAGCGCTGCTGTCCTTATAAAAATTTATCAGGTTTAATTATTTCACAGGGCCGAAGGTCAGCGCTGCTGTCCTTATAAAATTTACCAGATATTATTGTTTCTGTTGAGAGGTTCCATTTGGGTCATGGTTGACTATTTAATTAATATTATTGTGTGGTTCTTGGCCAATTTTCATTAATCAATTTTGTGGGGAGTTCACGCATGTTTACATTTCACGTTTTTTATTAAACTTTATTTGTTGAGAGGTTACACCATGTTAAAAGCTAAACATGCTTTATAAATTGAGGTATGGTATTGCCTCCACACAAATACCGGTGAAACTGAATATAGACAGTGATCGTGGGTGGTGTTTATTAACAGACCGAACGTGAAGATGCACTTCGCCAGTGGTGTAAGCTCAAAATAAAATCAACCTTATCATTCAATTTAGAAAGTGATTCAGCTAAGGAACGTGGTGTTAATCCGATATTTGCAACTTCCTCATACCGCTGCTAGATATTTTCCACATTAACAAACAGTATTAGTAACGCATTCCATCTTGATACCATGCAGACAGTGTAACAGACGTTCTGTGATATATTCATGGGCTTATAGATGTAGGCCGATGATGGTTGAGTGAGAATGATCACATACAGTAGATAGTGTGCTATGTGAGGAATAACTTTAAAAATGCAACGCTAGATTGAAGTCGTAACAAATGTACAAAATCCTATGACCAATACACCAGCTTTTCAGATCTATAGTGTTATGCTTTCTGGTAAAAATTCTGTCTGCAGTTGGGAATCAAGTCCCTTCATTCAACCACATACTTGTGTTGTATTCTATGGAGATGTCTTTTTATGATTACAGCCAATGGTGAATCATATTCGTGGCACTCTTGTATCCTGAAACGAGTCACCTGCTTCGAACGTATTTGCTAAGGACCGCATATAGAAAAACCCCAGCATGGTTATAGGCAGTGTCACTTCCTCACTCTCTCCCAACCATCTCTGCAGCTTTGCTCATGTGATCATCCCAATTTAAGCCTGAACTGAGCAGAAGTTGGAGAGTGCTGTATCTGCCACCTTCTGCGTCCCATGGAGAAACACGGTGTGTTCAGTTAATGCGACAGGACCATGTTTTCGCCACCCAGTGGAAATGGGAAAGGTTTTTTTTATTTACACCAACCATCTACAATGTGTAAGGCCAGCGCCAAACGAAGATTCCTCCAGCAATACGAGGTAGTAGAAAAGGCAGTATGAGCAGTTACGGTGGTGTTGCTTATTGGGAAAATTAAGAAGACTTCACATCATATGGGAACTGGAAGAAGGACAATGATTTTGCTACTGCATTGCAGTGCATTTCCAAACTATATACAGGTACTGCAGTTCCAAGGAAATCCGCATCACTCAGGACACATTCATGTATGTCACCCAAATATTCTCTTCCTCATTGTTATTTTGTGCCATCCAACAGAGAAAAACTACGAAACACAAAGACTTCACTAACGTTATCCGGTACAGAACTCGTAAGAAATTACCGAGTCCCTCTCTTATGATACATTGAAAACAAATACCGCCTGCATGCTGAATCGAGAATATGTAGTGATCCTACTAAATATACAGTGTAAGTGAGTAGCCTTTACTTGTGTGTGTGTGTTATTGCAAATACAAACCTGGGAACGTGAGCTGACAACCTAAATGTGCTACTTAGCTCAAAGCCACATCACACACATGAAATTGAAAAGACTCATGTTTTTGTGAAAACCGACCTCATTCATACGCAAATAAATAAGCAAACCAATAATTTCAGGCTCAGTAGACTTGGTCAGTGTGAACTGTTTTAAAGAATCGTAGCTGCATATAAGAAAAACTATAATGTCGACCTGTATGAGAATGTAACCTGAAACACACGAAAATTTCTGCACTGACATATGGCCTTGGTAAAACAAAGAAACTGAGTCAACCTACATTGCGCAAAGGAAACGAAACAATCAGGTATTATGAATCTTGCCTACAAAATGAAGTACTGGCAGGAACAGCAACACAGAAAGACTCAACAACAGCTAAAAAAATTCTGTTAGAAACAGACTACGCTTGGTCCAGGGAAATTTCGTTCATAATCTTGACACAGAATGCCCACGAAAGGTATGATACAATCTTTAAGTTATGAAATTTCACTTAGGAAGGAACTTATAAAAAAACAATTACAGAGTCTTACACGAAAATTCATTTAATCTAACAACTTCCATGGCACAGTAAATTAACTCAGAAGATAAATCACCAGAATAATTAACAAAAACTCGATTGTGATGAGGGTGAAGTGAACCAACAATACAAGTCTACAAAAATAAAAATAAACTTTTTATCTCATCAGATAATACCTTGTTCTTCATTTCAAAACCTTTTTTATATCAATATGCTATCCAACCATTGTTCTGAGTCATAATTCCTTCCCTAATAAATCTGCAACTCACATAGCTCCAAAAGTATGTCCAAGCATTACACTGTACACTCAACGAATCCCCACCTGCTGTATGCCACAGCTATCCACTACTGACTGTCAAAGATTCTACAACTCCACAGTGCTGCCATTGCATACACAGATACTGTTTCTTCACAACTGTTTCTCTAAGCATATATCATTTTTCTTTACAAATGTTAACACATCCAGTAACATCATCAAAAATAGCCATTCTACAAGAGGTGTTGATCCATTGGAGAAGGAAGCCAGTGATCGAAGTCACTTGCACAGACCAGTGTAAAGTTTCCTCTCACCTACTGTAGGAGGACCATTTCCCACAGACTATCAATCACTGGGTTGCTTTCTCATAAGCAGTTTGATACATAGTTTTTCTTCTGTAACACATCAGAGCAGTGTATGACTACAGCTTTGTACACCACCATAGAGTTTGTTTTTCCACCACAACGTCGAGGTCTGAATCACGTGCTAAATCGTTTCGATCCATTGGCTCTCATAGAAAGGTGGACATTTCATGGTGTAAGCTATGTTCCTCCATGCAGCAACCGTTCTGTAAGGTATTTGTTAGCTGACATATCATGGTTGTGGTTGGTAGAGAGTACAGAGAGGCACATGAAAATACTATTTGTTAGAGTTTAAAACACTTAAACAATCTTGCACAGGATCAAACGCACTGCTGCATGGTTTTTAACAACATTCTGTTGTATATCTATTGTGGTAACAGGGATACATGCAAGTTGACTGCTGTCTTTGATGCTTTCCTGGAAAAGAGAACTATGTGCCTCTAAATTTACATAGATCTGCATTGAAGGATAATAGAAAGTTGATGGAGTAATAGGTTGAGAGGGGTTGCAACAAGGTATGACTTAATGGTAGACTGGTGATGCTTTCTAGAGAGAGAGAGATGTTGCTGCAGGTCATTCATCAAGCATTCAGACATTTTTTCCACTGTTGTTTCTGGGTGCATCAGCTGTATGGTACAACATCCAGATCGACTTGTATACGATTGCATGTTCTTTGTGTGACTCAGAGCGCTATCCATCTGCAATCGTTAACACCAATCCTCTCCATCCCACAGTCAGCAGAGGATTTCCAACGTAAGTGTGATGAATCATATCCATCAATGGAAAACCTATTTCAACACCCTCCTCTAGATGAACGAAGATGTACACAAAGTACTCCATTTCTCTGCCACATCTTGGACATGAATCGAGTCTTCAGTTTCATAACTGGATGATTCTAAGTTAGTGACAGGGGTTTGTGAGGTACTGCAATCCCTGTGTAAACACCTGCTTGAGAAATGTCGTGTGTGTGGAAGAAAGTGTGTTCTGTTCATGGAGTTACTGCAGCATGCCATGTAATTTCATATACACTCCTGGAAATTGAAATAAGAACACCGTGAATACGTTGTCCCAGGAAGGGGAAACTTTATTGACACATTCCTGGGGTCAGATACATCACATGATCACACAGACAGAACCACAGGCACATAGACACAGGCAACAGAGCATGCACAATGTCGGCACTAGTACAGTGTATATCCACCTTTCGCAGCAATGCAGGCTGCTATTCTCCCATGGAGACGATCGTAGAGATGCTGGATGTAGTCCTGTGGAACGGCTTGCCATGCCATTTCCACCATGCGCCTCAGTTGGACCAGCGTTCGTGCTGGACGTGCAGACCGCGTGAGACGACGCTTCATCCAGTCCCAAACATGCTCAATGGGGGACAGATCCGGAGATCTTGCTGGCCAGGGTAGTTGACTTACACCTTCTAGAGCACGTTGGGTGGCACGGGATACATGCAGACAGCAAGTTCCCTTGCCGGTCTAGGAATGGTAGAACGATGGGTTCGATGACGGTTTGGATGTACCGTGCACTATTCAGTGTCCCCTCGACGATCACCAGTGGTGTACGGCCAGTGTAGGAGATCGCTCCCCACACCATGATGCCGGGTGTTGGCCCTGTGTGCCTCGGTCGTATGCAGTCCTGATTGTGGCGCTCACCTGCACGGCGCCAAACACGCATACGACCATCATTGGCACCAAGGCAGAAGCGACTCTCATCGCTGAAGACGACACGTCTCCATTCGTCCCTCCATTCACGCCTGTCGCGACACCACTGGAGGCGGGCTGCACGATGTTGGGGCGTGAGCGGAAGACGGCCTAACGGTGTGCGGGACCGTAGCCCAGCTTCATGGAGACGGTTGCGAATGGTCCTCGCCGATACCCCAGGAGCATCAGTGTCCCTAATTTGCTGGGAAGTGGCGGTGCGGTCCCCTACGGCACTGCGTAGGATCCTACGGTCTTGGCGTGCATCCGTGCGTCGCTGCGGTCCGGTCCCAGATCGACGGGCACGTGCACCTTCCGCCGACCACTGGCGACAACGTCGATGTACTGTGGAGACCCCACGCCCCACGTGTTGAGCAATTCGGCGGTACGTCCACCCGGCCTCCCGCATGCCCACTATACGCCCTCGCTCAAAGTCCGTCAACTGCACATACGGTTCACGTCCACGCTGTCGCGGCATGCTACCAGTGTTAAAGACTGCGATGGAGCTCCGTATGCCACGGCAAACTGGCTGACACTGACGGCGGCGGTGCACAAATGCTGCGCAGCTAGCGCCATTCGACGGCCAACACCGCGGTTCCTGGTGTGTCCGCTGTGCCTTGCGTGTGATCATTGCTTGTACAGCCCTCTCGCAGTGTCCGGAGCAAGTATGGTGGGTCTGACACACCGGTGTCAATGTGTTCTTTTTTCCATTTCCAGGAGTGTATCAGGTACCACTGCTATGGATTTGTGTTCATGTTCTATACTCATTTCTCTCTTCCCAGCACCTTCTTTGTATGGAATCCAGGCGCTACAACAATTCTACAGAACTGATAGCACAGTGATTTATGTAAAATATTTCAAACTCCTTCCATCTAGAGCTCCATCATGCATAACTCAAATTTTTCTTCTTTTTCTTGTTTTTCTTAATCTTGGTTGTATCTCCACAATGCTCTCAAATATATCAGGCTTCTCCCTACTATACACCAATAATGAGTGGTAAGCTCCTCAGAAATCGGGCAGTTTCAGGATTGAATCCCACCACATATAGTGTTCCTAGTATCGACCAATAGGATGCAACGAAAAACTGCCACACACAAAAGGTATTTATTTAATTAATTAATTAGTCAATCAATCTGATAGAGTGAGGGAATATTTCCAAGACATCCACAGCTGGGTATTTACCAGGTATCCATAACTTTATTCACAATAAAGATGTGTTGAATGTGGCACATGACAGATGCTCACTGGTAGGAGGACCTGAGAAAGAGAGAGAGAGACCATATATTTTGAGAAGATTTTCTCAGATGTCAATATCAAAGAGTTGGCACCACCTGTATCACAGATTTGCCACCACCTGCTGCTTTGCCCAGTTGGAAGTAACTGGTGGGTTGAGGGGGAGGAGAGAATTTGGAGAAGGAGGGGTTGTTGATTCTCCCAGCATCCTCTGCCAGTGGTATTGTGAACTAACGCAGTCAGCAATTGTTCAGAAGGGCGAGCAGCTGCTTCCACTGAACTGGTATGGAAGGTATACATTTGCGAATAGATTGTGCAGGTGCTGCAACCATTTGTGGTTATAAGGGGCACTGCCACGAACATAGGGGACCATGCTTGTTGGGGTGACCTGATTGGCAGACAGTCACAAAAAAATAAGCACAGTATTCTAAGACACTATGGTCTGCTGGCTTGGACATGTTGGTTAGAATTCTCCCAAGCAGTCGCACATGACAGCAAGAAGCCACTTGGGGTGTTCTAATACCGCACGATGGCTGTCAGTGTGGTGGCCAATAGTGCACGTGGAGTCTGAATGGGTGTAGTACGGCCTCTCAGACACTGACATGTAGCACAGGCATGTGAAGCGGTTGGCGCATGGGTGCGCAGTGTCCCGGCTGGCATGTCTACTTTGCAGTTGGTGGGAAGATGCAATCAGAAGATTTTTAACAGTGTAATTATGTGCAGTGAGTTATGTTGAAGTTGATTTCGTGACAGTATTCATTGCAGAATCGGAAAAAAGCAATCCATTTGCTACTTCTTTTCAATATATTTTACAAGACCTGCATCTTCCCAAACAGCAGAGATAGATGGTCTTTTCCACCAAATAAAAGAGAGATCCAGCCACTGAAAACTGGATTTGATAAATAAACGGTATATCTTTTGCCGTGTAATTCATACTGATTTGACTTTCCTGTCGTGAGATCTTCCATCTCCAGTGCAGATTGAGCACTTTTCCCACCAAATTTCAGATGGGAGAGTTGAAGGGGAGTAGGGGGTGGGAGGGGAGGGATAGGGGATTTACGAGAGGGTGAGAGGTTAATTAATTTATCGATTTAATAAATTAGTCAAGTAGTTTGATATGAAGGTCTTGCTTGCATCAACAAGGGGATTTCTCAGGGGGGTGGGAGAGGAAAAGGGGAAGGTGGAGGGCTGTGGGGGTTTCTCAGAAGAACCGATTATCCACAGGAGATCATAAATCCATTAACAGAACAATAGGTTAAGGGGAGGGGTAGGGGACATAAATCAATCAGGTTTGCTCCTGAATGTATGCAGTCTGCACTGGCACTCTGCCTTCATTTCGGCTTTGCCCTACTACTTAAAGGTTGTCAGTGAAACCACCCCTCTTTTGGGGCATTGATTCCCATACATTTCACAGTAGAAAACGACAGCTGGCAGTGCGATAAGCAGCAGGACGACGTTCTTTACAGTCTTTGACACTGCTGACAGAGCTAGGTCAATTTAAACCTTTTCTAAGTAAATCACAGGTCCTCCAAACCCACTGGATGAGATCGCATCAGTTTGGAGTGTAGCGCGGCACAATTTTTGATTTGTTGTACAAGATTGAACCAGTAGAGACCGTTCAAAACCATTCGACAAAATCTTCATGTGATTCGAGGAAGGAAATGGTGTTTAGGCCTCCTGTTTCGCGCCTCCTGTAGCGTGACGTGATCATAGGGGTGGGGGTGGGAGGGAATATTGACAAATGTGTGAATAAAATGATAAAGCCCCCCCCCCCCCCCCCGCCTGTTCGGCAACACCCACAGTGCTACCTGCATACCATTGCCGACCATGTTAAAAATGTGCCTGTACAGATACAACCTGTGAAGATCTGTATACGCCTGCAGGAGGGCATCCCCATGACTCCCATCAGATTCTGCTTGCCTGCAAGCAGGTACTTGAGCAGCAGCCTTGTGCCACCTAGCTGAGGGCTATGAAGAGGTTGCCTGCAGCAGGCGCCTAGGAATCCATTGTGGAATGTCTCTCTACAGATAGTTTTTGAAATGCTCAACAAATGTGCGCAAGTGATAACGAGGGTGTTGCCAAACCTGGGGGGCATCGTAGAAGGACACTTTGCCGTTTTATTCACATATGCGTCAAGTCCCCTCCTCCCCCCTTCCACACCCACACCATGATAGCGCCAAATGAGGGCATGAAACAACAGAACTGAGGAAGCAAAAACACCCTTTTCTGCTCTTGGGGTCACGTTGAAATTCCGTCGAGTAGTTTTGAACGATTCCTAGTGACTCCTGTTGCATACCAGGGCAAAAATTGAGGTCGCAATTAAAAGAGTGTGCGATCACATTCAGTGGGGGTTGCATGCCCCACGATGTCCTTAGAGAACTTTGAATCGTCCAGGGTGTGTCAGGACTATCGAAGATAGTCAAAAACGTGGTCCTGGTGCGAATCATCCTGTGAACTGTTGGTTTAGACAGCAACATGAGTAGGACTCAATGCTCCAAGGGATGGAGTGATTTCATTGGCTCTCTTTAGGCCACCCCCTGTGGCATTTTTGTCTCGATTCTGAGCGTCAGTGTGTCTTCGCCCACCTATAAGAAAATCGACTGATTTATTCTTTGGTCATAGCGGTTCTAACGTCCATCGCAGAGGCATCATAAAAAGGGGTGGAATGAGGAAAAGATGGGGTGTGACGACCTTGCCATCGGATGAAACGTCCACGGTGGCATTGGGCAGAATTGTGGGGAATTTTGGTGTCACTGTGACATCATTAACCTATCTTACACCTCACAGGAACTTATGAGCTCTGGTTTTTTTTTCGCATGTGTCGGCACCTTGCTATTTGAAGGATCGCCGAATCCGAGGGTGACGTCCCAGGGCGCCACGCTTCTGCACCATTATACAGAAAGGTTATAGAAACCTTTGAGCTAAATTTCAAACTTGTACGTCGCAGTGGGAGACAATCACGGACTTTTGAACATATGGCTATTTAATTGTGCTGCGCAGTAGTTATGTCTTGGACAAGTTACGCCCTGACCAGGTCTTCCGCTTGTAAGAGAATGTTGAAGCGTGAAGCCGTCAGAATGTGAGTGGCCGTAATGTTTGAACGTGGGAGGCGGCTTCACGCGTCCCTGATGCGAGCGTGTGGTGCGTAGCCGGTGCTTCGCTTACCTCCGCACCTGGGGCATGCCCCCAATCTCGCCGCACCGTCGCATTCTCCTGTAGACGTGCCGTGTCCTATGCAGTCGCCTCAGCAGTCGCGCAAGTAGAACGTGCTCGGAACTACGTGCTGAATAACTTCTCCGCATTAGCAACGTTTATGACATGCTGCGGTGTAGAAATGAGGCTGTGTAATGGAAGACGTTTCTGTGAAATGTTTCGCCTCTTTTAATATCTCCAGCAAACGCTGGGAAACTGAAGTCACGGCATAACTGACCGCGTTCTATGTTTTTGCGAAAACAATGAAACAATTTCGTGGTACAAAGCGTTTTGTAGTTTCCAAAGAGGCAGGGAATGTATACAGTGGCTGTGGCATGTTGTTCAGTGCCCCGCGCTGCCATTCCATACTACTACTGGCCGCCATTCTTCTGGTCGGCATTCTGCAGTAGTTAAGAGCGAAAGAGTTGGTCTATTTTTTTGTAAGCTACGTTATTTCTGTATTTATTTTCGGAGCCGTGCCGGAGGGTGTAAGTGTAAGACGTGGCAGTGTACGGTCATGACACTGCGCACGCCCAACCTGATAATCCACACTTTAAATAATCTCTACATATCACACTACCGACCATTAAAATTGCTACACCAAGAAGAAATGCAGACGGTAAACGCGTATTCATTAGACAAAGATATTATACTAGAACTGACATGTGATTACATTTTCACGCAATTTGGGTGCATAGATCCTGAGAAATCAGTACCCAGAACAACCACCTGTGGCCGTATTATCGGCCTTGATACGCCTGGGCGTTGAGTCAAACGGAGTTTGGATGGCGTGTACAGGTACAGCTGCCCATGCAGCTTCAACACGATACCACAGTTCATCAAGAGTAGTGACTGGTGTATTGTGACGAGCCAATTGCTCGGCCACCATTGACCAGACGTTTTCAATTGGTGAGAGACATGGAGAATGTGCTGGCCAGGGCAGCAGTCGAACATTTTCTGTATCTAGAGAGGCCCGTACAGGACCTGTAACATGCGGTCGTGCATTATCCTGCTGTAATGTAGGGTTTCGCAGGGATCGAATGAAGGGTAGAGCCACGGCTCGAAACACATCTGAAATGTAACGTTCACTGTTCAAAGTGCCGTCAATGCGAACAAGAGGCGACCGAGACTTGTAACCAATGGCACCCTATACCATCACGCCGGGTGATACGCTAGTATCATGCGACCATCATGATGCTGTAAACAGAACGTGGATCCATTCCGAAAAAATGGCGTTTTGCCATTCGTGCGCCCAGGTTCGTCGTTGAGTACACCATCGCAGGCTTTCCTGTCTGTGATGCAGCGTCAAGGGTAACCGCAGCCATGGTCTCCGAGCTGATAGTCCATGCTGCTGCAAACGTCGTCGAACTGTTCGTGCAGATGGTTGTTGTCTTGCAAACGTCCCCATATGTTGACTCAGGGATCGAGACGTGGCTGCACGATCCGTTACAGACATGCGGATAAGATGCCTGTCATCTTGACTGCTAGTGATACGAGGCCGTTGGGATCCAGCAAGGCGTTCCGTATTACTCTCCTGAAACCACCGATTCCATATTCTGCTAACAGTCATTGGATCTCGACCATCGCGAGCAGCAATGTCGCGATGATAAGCCGCAATCGCGCTAGGCTACAATCCAACCTTTATCAAAGTCGGAAACGTGATGGTACGCATTTCTCCTCCTTACACGAGGCATCACAAGAAGGTTTCACTAGGCAACGCCGGTCAACTGCTGTTTGTGTATGAGAAATCGGTTGGAAACTTCCCTCGTGTCAGCGCGTTGTAGGTGTCGCCACCGGCGCCAACCTTGTGTGAATGCTCTGAAAAGCTAATCATTTGCATATCACAGCATCGTCTTCCTGTCGGTTAAATTTCGCGTCTGTAGCACGTCATCTTCGTGGTGTACCAATTTTAATGCCCAGTAGTGTATAAAAATAGAGGGTGACAGTTACTGAACTATATGAAAAAACGTAAATTAGTTACAGACTACCGCGTGCACACAATTGATTCAACATGTAAACGTCACTACTGATATTCGGATTTAGGTTATGATATGTTCAATATGCCTCCCATCATTGGCGAAGATATGGCGCAGACGAGTAGCGAAATTATGTCGGAACATCGATGTTGTCGAAGACCTTCTAAATGGCTGTTTTCAGCTCAACAACGATTTTGGAATTATTGCTGTACATCTTGCCTTTATAATAAAGCCCCACAACAAGGAATCGCACGTGCTCAGATCCGGAGAATATGGCGGCCAATCGAGGCCCATGCCAGTGACCTCTGGATACCCCGGAGCCAGAATGAGGGGCCCAGAGTGCTCCTCCAGGACATCAAACACTCTCCTGCTTCGATGGGGTCCAGAGCCGTCTTGCATGAACAACATCTTGTCGAAATCAGGATGATTTTGGATAATGGGGATGAAATCATCTTCCAAAACCTTCAAGTACCTTCGGCAGTCACCGTGCCATCACAGAATATCGGACCGATTATCCCGTGACTGGACGTTGCACACCACACAGTCGCCCGTTGATGGTGAAGAGACTGCTAGATGGCGAAATGCGGATTCTCAGTCCCCAAAATGCGCCAGTTTTGCTTATTGACAAACCCATCCAAATGAAAGTTGCCTTCGTCGCTAAACCAAGTCGTACGCATGCGCATACTAATTCCTAGTATGCCCGCGGCCAATCGCGCAGTTCGAACGTCCTAACGCAATCTTTTTAGAAGTTATTACGATTTTATTTCATACAGGTCAATAATTGTCATCCTGAAGATATACATATGTACAGGGTGTTTCAAAAATGACCGGTATATTTGAAACGGCAATAAAAACTAAACGAGCAGCGATAGAAATACACCGTTTGTTGCAATATGCTTGGGACAACAGTACATTTTCAGGCAGACAAACTTTCGAAATTTCAGTAGTTACAATTTTCAACAACAGATGGCGCTGCGGTCTGGGAAACTATAGTACGATATTTTCTACATATCCACCATGCGTAGCAATAATATGGCGTAGTCACTGAATGAAATTACCCGAAACCTTTGACAACGTGTCTGGCGGAATGGCTTCACATGCAGATGAGATGTACTGCTTCAGCTGTTCAATTGTTTCAGGATTCTGGCGGTAAACCTGGTCTTTCAAGTGTCCCCACAGAAAGAAGTCACAGGGGTTCATGTCTGGCGAATAGGGAGGCCAATCCACGCCGCCTCCTGTATGTTTCGGATAGCCCAAAGCAATCACACGATCATCGAAATATTCATTCAGGAAATTAAAGACGTCGGCCGTGCGATGTGGCCGGGCACCATCTTGCATAAACCACGAGGTGTTCGCAGTGTCGTCTAAGGCAGTTTGTACCGCCACAAATTCACGAAGAATGTCCAGATAGCGTGATGCAGTAATCGTTTCGGATCTGAAAAATGGGCCAATGATTCCTTTGGAAGAAATGGCGGCCCAGACCAGTACTTTTTGAGGATGCAGGGACGATAGGACTGCAACATGGGGCTTTTCGGTTCCCCATATGCGCCAGTTCTGTTTATTGACGAAGCCGTCCAGGTAAAAATAAGCTTCGTCAGTAAACCAAATGTTGCCCACATGCATATCGCCGTCATCAATGCTGTGCACTATATCGTTAGCGAACGTCTCTCGTGCAGCAATGGTAGCGGCGCTGAGGGGTTGCCGCATTTGAATTTTGTATGGATAGAGGTGTAAACTCTGGCGCATGGGACGATACGTGGACGTTGGCGTCATTTGGACCGCAGCTGCAACACGGCGAACGGAAACCCAAGGCCGCTGTCGGATCACCTGCTGCACTAGCTGCGCGTTGCCCTCTGTGGTTGCCGTACGCGGTCGCCCTACCTTTCCAGCACGTTCATCTGTCACGTTCCCAGTCCGTCGAAATTTTTCAAACAGATCCTTTATTGTATCGCTTTTCGGTCCTTTGGTTACATTAAACCTCCGTTGAAAACTTCGTCTTGTTGCAACAACACTGTGTTCTAGACGGTGGAATTCCAACACCAGAAAAATCCTCTGTTCTAAGGAATGAACCATGTTGTCTACAGCACACTTGCACGTTGTGAACAGCACACGCTTACAGCAGAAAGACGCCGTACAGAATGGCGCACCCACAGACTGCGTTGTCTTCTATATCTTTCACATCACTTGCAGCGCCATCTGTTGTTGAAAATTGTAACTACTGTAATTTCGAAAGTTTGTCCGCCTGAAAATGTACTGTTGTCCCAAGCATATTGCAACAAACGGTGTATTTCTATCGCTGCTCGTTTAGTTTTTATTGCCGTTTCAAATATACCGGTCATTTTTGAAACACCCTGTATATACAGGGTGTTACAAAAAGGTACGGCCAAACTTTCAAGAAACATTCCTCACACACAAATAAAGAAAAGATGTTATGTGGATATGTGTCCGGAAACGCTTAATTCTCATGTTAGAGCTCATTTTAGTTTTGTCAGTATGTACTGTACTTCCTCGATTCACCGCCAGTTGGCCCAATTGAAGGAAGGTAATGTTGACTTCGGTGCTTGTGTTGACATGCGACTCATTGCTCTACAGTACTAGCATCAAGCACATTAGCACGTAGCGTCAACGGGTTAGTGTTCATCACGAACGTGGTTTTGCACTCAGTGCAATGTTTACAAATGCGGAGTTGGCAGATGCCCATTTGATGTATGGATTAGCACGGGGCAATAGCCGTGGCGCGGTACGTTTGTATCGAGACAGATTTCCAGAACGAAGGTGTCCCGACAGGAAGACGTTCGAAGCAATTGATCGGTGTCTTAGGGAGCTCGGAACATTCCAGCCTATGACTCACGACTGGGGAAGACCTAGAACGAGGACACTTGCAATGGACGAGGCAATTCTTCGTGCAGTTGACGATAACCCTAATGTCAGCGTCAGAGAAGTTGCTGCTGTACAAGTAACGTTGACCACGTCTCTGTATGGAGAGTGCTACGGGAGAACCAGTTGTTTCCGTACTATGTACAGCGTGTGCAAGCACTATCAGCAGCTGATTGGCCTCCACGGGTACACTTCTGCGAATGGTTCATCCAACAATGTTTCAATCCTCATTTCAGTGCAAATGTTCTCTTTACGGATGAAGCTTCATTCCAACGTGATCAAATTGTAAATTTTCACAATCAGCATGTGTGGGCTGACGAGAATCCGCACGCAATTGTGCAATCGCGTCATCAACAGAGATTTTCTGTGAACGTTTGGGCAGGCATTGTTGGTGATGTCTTGATTGGGCCCCATGTTCTTCCACCTACGCTCAATGCAGCACGTTGTCATGATTTCATACGGGGTACTCTACCTGTGCTGCTAGAACATGTGCCTTTACAAGTACGACACAACATGTGGTTCATGCACGATGGAGCTCCTGCACATTTCAGTCGAAGTGTTCGTACGCTTCTCAACAACAGATTCGGTGACCGATGGATTGGTAGAGGCGGACCAATTCCATGGCCTCCACGCTCTCCTGACCTCAACCCTCTTGACTTTCATTTATGGGGGCATTTGAAAGCTCTTGTCTACGCAGCCCTGGTACCAAATGTAGAGACTCTTCGTGCTCGTATTGTGGACGGCTGTGATACAACACGCCATTCTCCAGGGCTGCATCAGCGCATCAGGGATTCCATGCGACGGAGGGTGGATGCATGTATCCTCGCTAACGGAGGACATTTTGAACATTTCCTGTAACAAAATGTTTGAAGTCACGCTGGTATGTTCTGTTGCTGTGTGTTTCCATTCCATGATTAACGTGAATTTAAGAGAAGTAATAAAATGAGCTCTAACATGGAAAGTAAGCGTTTCCGGACACATGTCCACATAACATATTTTCTTTCTTTATGTGTGAGGAATGTTTCCTGAAAGTTTGGCCGTACCTTTTTGTAACACCCTGTATACATATGTTCCACATCTCCTAAACCACTGTAGCGCCTTCAACGGAACTTGGTATACAAATCACTTACTGTCTGGAAAGAATCGATGTGGAAATGTAAGAACCACCACCCTACCAAAGGGGTGGGAGTGGGGGTGAAAAAGGAGTGTGTCCACGACACGAGAATACCCAAATTCTATTCATCCAGTATTTGAGAATGAGAGCAATTAGTGACTTGTAACAAATCTTACACATAACTTTATTCCTTTACAAAACTGCGAACCTCAATAACATGTTGAAATAAAAAAAGTTAATCCTTCACTACGTTTTCGCTGTTCATGCAGTAAAACGCCGCATCAAGCATGAAGTTATAATTTATTACTTCATTATTACCAACTGTATTTCCGACACGTTTTGCAGGCAGTATTCACATACATGATGATTCAGCTGTCCTAACGATATCTTTTTGCGACCTGTAGTTCTCTATCTGACCTTCAAAACCCACGTGCGAATTTTCATATTCTCCCACTCGGTGCCCGCAAATTATTAGTCCTACAGAAAAAACGAGCAGGACCTTCTTGAGGAAATTAAAAGTAGTCAAATTCTGTAATGCGATACGTCTTCGTTGGAGGCCACAGTTTTCGAGTTATTAAAGGAAAACGCGCAAAACTGACCTGCAAACGCATCTCCACCCCCTACATTCGTCCCTCATCAGTAAAGATTTCTAGTATGTTGTTCGTGGTACTCTCTCTTACCACTGTACAAAAATTACCGACCTTTTTGGCCTCCATTGATTGGGCTGTTACGCCATCAGTATTGTTGGCTATTTCTTTAACATTATTAATTGAAACGTGCTCCTCAGGATAATGAAAGAAAAACGACTTTTCTAAACGTTACGCTGAAACTAATTACGTTGATAGTTAGATTCAAACTTAAACCCTTGGAAGTACAGTAGTTTCGTATTCAGAAGGCCTGACGAATACAACGATGTAATTGTTTATTTTACGCTGTTAAAATTCACAACATTCCTGAGTAATATACGTCAATTTTACAATTTACGAGTGTTCGACTAAGCCGGTGGCGCAGTAATGCCAGTCAATGAAGACAAAAAACGTAGAATTTGGGAAATATTCGTGCAGTCGCAAAATCTTGTACAGTGGTAGGAGGGAGCGTGATGAAAATCATACTGAAAATTCTGACTGGTGGGGACTGAGTGTGGAAGTGGGGGTGCGTTTGAAAGTCACTTTTGTGCGTTTTTCCCGAATAAATTGAAGGCTAAGCGTTTAGCGAAAACGTATCTCAATACAAAACGTAACTACATTAAATTTTCTTCCGAAAGATCCATTTCATATTTTACGCAGGACTAATACGAGTACTTGCGCGTAGCGAGGGAGAGAATATGAAAAACTAGCACGTGGTTTTTGAAGGTCAGATATAGGATTCTTCGTTGCATAAACCTACATCAGTAGGGGCAGGTGTATCACCCGGTATATCATTTAATGTACTTGCAATATTATATCATTGTAAGATATATACTTCAAAAAATTTCAAATGTGTGTGAATTTCTAAGAAACCAAACTGCTGAGGTCATCGATCCCTAGACTTACACACTACTTAAACTAACTTATGCTAAGAACAACACACACACCCATTCCCGAGGGAGGACTCGAACCTCCGATGGGAGTGGTCCATATATTTCATGATATATGACGTCAGACACTAAGATTCGCGAGATAAAATTATAAATATTGAGCTAAGTGAAAATGAAACTGCAGTGCGAAATTCTCTAGAGATGCAGGTGAGCTGTGTGTACAAATATGTTTAAGGTATGTTAAATACATGTGAAATGTGTGTATGATTGGAAAAACCACGGTAAAAAGTTCCTCCTAAACTCATGGATAGATTTTTACCAAACTTCGTACGCATGCTAATTACTATCTGAAAAGAAATACTGTGGGGTAAGAACCAGCAACCACTTACTGGAGTAGTGGTATCATCACAAAAATTGATAAATCTCAGACTACAGCTTTTGGTCAGCAATAACCATCTCCAGATCTGCTTAAATCTGTCCTAGTATAATGGAGCCGTTATACTAGGACACGTTTAAAACATATCTGAAGATGATCATTGTCGACTGAAACTGGTAGTCTGAGAACTTGTAAAGTTTTGCGATTGCAGTCGAAAATAAAGAAATTTATTCGACATATGCATATATGGACAAAGCTGTGGATAAAACCAAACTTGGTACATGTATTACTCAGTCTCTGGAAAGAGCCACTGAGATAGAGTTGTGAAAGTAAAAGAGATAGAGAAGGGGAAAGGAGAGGTAGACATGAAGAGATAGGCGAAACGGGAGGAGCCATAGAGAGAGAGGAGGAGGGGGGGGGGGGAGATATATGAAGGGAGGGATGGGAGGCAAATATACAGAGAAGTGGAAGGGTAAGAGAGGCTGAGGAGGAAGGAGATATGAGATTAAGAGAAGGGGAATGTGAATGTAGAGCGAGGGGTGAGGAAGGGATATATATACTGTAGATGGGAAAGGTAAAAATTAGAGAGTGAGGAATGGAGATATAGAGGGGGGAAGAGATAGATATAGAGAGATGAGGGAGGGGAGAATGTAAGAGAGAGGGAGTAAGGGATAGAGTGACAGGAGGGAGTGGGAGAGATGATGATGCGATTAGGTGGTGAGGAGAGCAGGAGTGAGTGATTGGGATGCAAGGGAGTGAGCTTGGGATCAGGAGAGAGTGAGAGCGAGGGGGGAGAGGAGGGTGGAACGAGAGAAATAGAGACAGAGAAGGAAGGAGAGAGTGAGAGAAAGTAATTTTCTGAGGCAGGTTGAAGAAATATTTTACATCTGTGTATCTACTAGAAAAATGTTTTGTAATCAAGTTACAGGTTTAATAAATACTGAAGTCAATTTGTATTTAGCTTATGATTTTTCTTAGTTTGGATACTGAAATTACAGATTTGTACCTATAAACGCACATTTCTTAGTTTAACTGTTTCATAATTTCTATGCTGTTATCACAAACACATAGAAATGAAATTTTTCGGTTTTACGCTACAAACACAGTTCAATTTCTTTTTCGTTTTCAATGGAAAATTGGAGCAAATGAGTACCAGGTAATGCTGGATTTCGCAGCTTGAGAAGAAGAATAATTCAGAAAATTAATGGGAAAACGTGTTAAATGATGCAGGATGTTATCATAATAAGAATGGGAAAACCAGGATAGTGGTAAGAGTGTGGAGAGTGGAGATATTTAGGTTTTAATTAGAACAGTCTATCAGAATTTACCCAGCAGTGGTTGGAGCTAGGGAGGCCGGAAAGGGAGGTGAGATGAAGGTGCAGCCGACAGCCCACAGCCCCATCGTGCTGTGGACAGCCAGCAGGGCTTGGAGAGGGTAGAAGCCAGCACAGGGATATGGAGAAGGGACCAAACTGAAAGTTAAGACGCAGTTCTTGGGGACGGACACCCCTTACTTTGGTCCCAGTGGACGTGTCCATCAGCAGACCCAATCGAAAGGAAAAAAAAGTCAACCGTCCTTTTTATTGTTGTGGACAGGAGAGTAGTCGCCGTATTTATAAAAGCATTGCTTAGAGCTAGTCTCCATGTAAGTAAAATGAAGAAAATGATTAAATGCAATCAGAGGTAATATTTGACAAACGGTTTTTATCTGATGTCACTGCAACCAAGCATCATGAGCAGTGGGGAGACATATCCTTGTTGTAGAGACGCAGCTTGGAGGTTGGACTGGATGGACATGTGGTGAGTGTCTCCATCTTAACGTCACAATAAGCTTTAATCAAATGAAACTATATGCCACCAGATACCTTTAGAAATCTCAGACGTCTGTGATGTATGTATACAAACTGCAGCGATGAACGAAAATTTGTCCCAAGGCGGGATTTGAATCCGTATCTCCTGCTCACTGGGCAGATGCACTAACCAATAAGCCACCCTGGCACATTGGCTTCGCAGAACTGCATGGACTACCCCATCACACCTCCCTTCACAACCCAAATTCTCATTCACATCTCAGTCCAGTTGGTATTCCCAATAGTTCGAACAGCATTGCAGAACCTCTCCAACTGCATTGAGCTAAATGGATGATCTCGCCCAAAATCTAGGAGCAGATGCTTTAATCAAATGAAACTACATGATTCCAGAGACGTTTTCAGAGACTGAAGTAGTGAATGAAAAGTTGAGTGATTGCACGGCACTCTCACTTCTGATTCAGTGTAGGGAATACGATCTACTGCGATTTGACTTCATACATTGTGATGAAATGGTGGGCAGCAGCTTATGGTCTTGTTTGCGTGCTCTAGGGAAAGAAATACAGTAAGCTTTACCTGCGTTCAAAGGAACAGGGTGCTGACTTAAACGACTGCAGTAAAAGCACGGTGTTGGTGGGCTGATATAGCGCGTTTTTTCTGGGGAACGATGAGGAGACATTTCCAGATGGCCGCATGAAGCTGTCGCATTGTGCAAAACACATTAGCTTGGCGCCAGACCAGGGGGCAGACGTCCAGGTATACGGCCTAGCGCCGAAAAGTCGCCGACAGCGCATTGTACGACGGGAAAAAAGCAGAGGATGGACCCTTGTTAGCGAGCAAGCCGCCAAGAGAAATGTAAACGTTCTGAAAATGTCTGTGGGAAAGGGAAACTGGCGCCCAGACGTTCAGACTCTGTTTCAAAACATGTTTTGTCAATGCATGAAGCTGTTTGCGTGTTTATGGCCGTTCTTTGCAAACTTTGAAATGGATGCAACAGGGGAGATAACAAACTGTTTATGGAGGGCTGTGCTTCCACCCTGTATTGTGTTAGCAAAAGACGTGGCAAACGTGTAGGAAAAGAGGCTGCAAAGCTGAACTTTTTCCGTTTTCTGCCAATTAACTTTAAAGTCTCTGATTGGTCAAATCGGTTTGCAGTGCAGAGACCATTCTCCGAGCTTAGAATGCCGGGCTCCAGCTCGTGATTGGCTTGTGTGAAAGTGGGAGAAGTCAAGAAAGAGAAATGTGCTTTGGAACCGAGTTGAGGAGGAAACGGGGAGAACGGAAGAAAGATCTGTCTTGTTCAAGTCTCTTGTACTGGCGCTTCGGTAGTAAAGAACTGCAGGTCTCTATCTAAATGATGTCCGTTGCTAGAGGGCGACTTAGAGCCTATGCCAGTCACCTTCTGATTCATCAGAGGTACTGCTTATATCATCACGGTCACAACGAGTGATGCATGCGTGTACTTATTTGCTTGAGTCGGCCGTTGAAACATTTGATGTATTCCGACACGCACAGTTATGGCACAGAGTCCAACTGGTTTGGCAGACCAGAAAACAGGTCCACCTGCACACCGGAATCCATCAGGATTTCAGAGGCTCATAAGGAAGTACCTGCGTTCTGAATTAACCGAACATGAGACCGCATACTTGCATTTTTCGGGAACGCGCATTTAATAAGAGATTGCCGCCGTCCATGACTTCAGTCGCTGAACTCATCGTGGCGGGCCACCTTGACGAGCAGGACAGTAAAATATTCGCTGCTGCGACATAGCACTATAATATATATTTCTCAGCACCCTGTTCTTTCGAACCATATTTTTCTTTCTTTTCTGGTATGGTGGAATATAGATGCTTGGTGGTGGCGTAGTTTGATGCCATAACCTGGATTGTCGTATATGAAGTCAGATAGAGCGAGTAGTGTTCTAGTCAGTGTCGTGTGTCGATCCACAGCAGATCACTTTGTCCACCATAGATCCCATGTTGGTAAGGCGTTCGTTAAATAAAAATGTTTGTGTGATGTTTATTTAATAATTTTGTTGTCTTGTCATGTTTAAGATCAATAAATCGATTGTCAATTAGACTACAACTTCCCCCTGAGTTCTAATTAACAGTTCCTTCCCATTTTTTTATGGCAGTCTAGATCTGGAAGGTAAGGAGTAGCATTTTTCACTTATGTCCACAGTGTGGATCTTTTACTTCATTAACAATAATCATCTTTCAAAGTAGTCCAAGGCTGGGATTCGAACTAGAGTCTCCTGAAAACTAGGCAGATAAGCCAATTATACGCCGTTCTGTCACAATGGCTTCGCGAAACTGTACAGGCTACCCTAGCACGCCTTCCTCTTCAACACATTCACACCTCAGCCCACTTGGTAGCTTGCAGAGGCTCTCCAAATGTAATGGAATAGCACCGCAGCATCGAACGAAACGGGGGATCCTGCCTGAAATCCAGGCATAGGTCCTTTAATCACACCAAAGTTGAATCTGAGTCAGGTGCCAGTGCGGTCCAAGAATGCTGTAACACCCTGGCGCTGCTATTTGTGCTCGTAGAAATGATGCAACGTCTTTAGAGGAAGTCAAAAGCTCCGCACTACTTCTCGTCTTCAGAAGAAATCACAAGTTCCACATTCTTCCATGACTTCAGAAATAACCGTGACTTTCTGCCGAACTTTAAGGTCCAGCTCTCTTTTCCCGGGGAACTGTACATCCTCGCCAACAATGGAAAAAGCAGAAAACAGCGGTCGAATAGCGAGACATTTTCTGCATACGGAATCCCGCCAAACTAAAACATTGTGATCTGATGGCATTCATGCTACAAAACTCCCTCCTAACACTGAAAAAAGTGGGTGCTTCAGTGGCGTCTCCGTTACATCACTAAGGTACCTTGTTATGTTTTCGTGATAAGCAACTAGCCTTGCATCAGAGGCCCTCTGAAACTCTGAGAGCAAACTAACCACCACCTTTGCATACTGCACTCTACAAAACTTCCTGGTCACTACACACGTCCAAACGGTAGTCAAGTTATTTCCACACCTTGTCACCTTGTCAAACCCTGTCAACAATCATCAAAACAGCACTGAGGCGTTCTCTGAACTGTTCCAGTGTTCCCGATTGTGTGGGTACGTAAACACGGTCCTTAATGTACCCAGAAAGGAAAAAGACACAAGGCGTTGTTAGGTCAGGCCAGCTGCGGTAGGCGGGCGGGGGGAGGAAGAATATCAAGGAAACACAGTCTCATCGTCTTCACCACTGTGCCCAACCCAGCGATGCGGAAGTTCGTAGTTTAGGCAGCGACTAACATCGATGCTCCAATGAGGGGGTGCCCCGGCTTCTTGCGAGATGAAATTCTCAGAAACAGAAGCCAGTTGTGGCAACAACCACAATGTCAACATATCAAGTTAAGAGCCACCTGTCACAGTCTTTTCGCAGAAGAAAAACGGCCCAAACAGCTTCGTCTGTGACACTGCACAGAAAACATTAACCTTCGGTGAATCTGTATCATGCGCCACAATTTATCTGTGGAATCAGCAAGCAATTAACAATAATGTTGTGGTGTTATAAAGATGTCTCACACACAAAAAAAAAATAGAACTTATGTGATACTGTTAAGCGTCCGCTGCTTCGCTCGCGTAGACTGTATGGCATGCAGAGATATTTTTTGTTTTTATTTAATCGAATATTTACGTTATTCACAAACGGCAACATCTTCTACTTTTGCATTCTTGAGGAGATATTTCCATAGCAACTTTCATCCCCTAAAAAATATTTCTTTATATCTAATCGAGAAGTGAAATAACAATTTCCATAACTTCAGCTTTAAATTTCTTTTAATGTAGCGAAATATTTTCTTAAAAATTTTATCCCCTATTGCACTCCCTTAGGGGTAGAACTTCCAGAAACACTGAAACACGTTTTTTTTATTTCTAACCCTAGAAGTCAAATAACCAACTGTCATAGATGTAGCCTTAAAAACTCTTCGTAGTTCTTTAGTAATTATTTATTTAAAAAAACTTTCACCCACTATTTTACCCCTTAGTGATTAAATTTCCAAAAATGCTGAAACATATTTTTTTTTAATTTTTTGCCTGAGAAGCCAAATACCAGTGTTCGTAGTCGTAGCTTCAAAATTCCCTTAATTGCGACATACTTTCGAAAAGCCTTTCATCCGCCTTGCTAATCGGCTCACTGGACTGCAATGTAATTATTTAACCGAGAAGTGAAATAACAATTTTCATAACTTCAGCTTTAAATTTCTTTTAATGTAACGAAATATTTTCTCAAAAATTTGACCCCCTATTGCACTCCCTTAGGGGTAGAACTTCTAGAAACACTGAAACACGTATTTTTTTTATATCTAACCGAGAAGTCAAATAACCAATAACAAATTTTACAGTGAGGAAGGCTATCGCTACCAAAGGAAAATAATACCGGTGAGTAGGAGGAAGAATCTATTCTAAAAGTAATCTAAAAGCTGATGATAATTTTTAAATGGGTGGAAATAGTGCAATCGCTCACGAACCACACAGGGGGAAAAGGATACCAGGTAATGTGTAACACAAAAAATACTGATAATACAAAAAAATACTGATTAGCTAAAAAGGGAATAATTAAAGGTTCGCCAGCCTACTAGGGCAATGAACCTCCAGAATCTTAAGAAAGATAGTGACAAAGAAATTTAAGCAAATAATCATTGGCGTGGCAACAGAAGGTTCTCATGCTTTTCCACAACACAACAGTTCACGAGAAAATAAATGAATCAGAAAGCACTGAGTTTTCATTTACTTATTCTGAAATACTACATTTTTAAAGCAAAGTTAAATGAAGTTACTGGTTAAGTAAATCTAACTAAAACTTAGCTATGTAAAAAAAAAAAAAACGCAAAAGGGAGGTAACAGCATGGAGGGGGACGGCACATTCAACAGCGTGAGGGAGGGAACATGCATCTTTGGTAGCCACATCCGCCAGCTCGTTTCCCCTAATACCCACGTGCCCCGGCACCCAGCAGAAAGAAACCTCCTTCCCCTGCCGTTGCAGGTGGAGTAGGGCATCATGGATGTTCTGGACGACCGTATCCGCTGGGTACAAGTGTTGCATGGTCTGAAGGGCACTCAGGGAGTCAGAACAGATGAGAAACTTAAGACTGGGAACACATCTCATCTGCTCCAATGCCCGCAAGATCGCAAACAATTCGGCATGAAATATGGTAAACGCCGGAGGAAGCCGTAACTTGACGACTCGATCAGGGAAAACAACAGCACAACCAACAGAGTCCCCCTGTTTAGAGCCATCCGTAAATACTGGTACATGGTCGGGATGCTGGTTTAAAATATCGTAAAATAAGGAGGTAAAAACAAACGCAGGATTGCAGCTCCTCCGGTACTCTGACAAGTCTAAAAGGACGCTGGGCCTCTGGAGCAACCAGGGAGGCAGGCGGGTAAAACCCTGGAGTTGGGGTGCCACACGCTGCATACCAAGGGACTCAAGCAAATGCTTGGCACGAATTCCAAATGCTCTCGTTGCCCTGGGACGACTGGAAAAGAGACGTTCCATAGTCGGTCGGGCAACGGTAGGGTACGCAGGGGAGGTAGGACAGGCAAGGAATTGACACACCCGTCGCACCATGAGGAGTTTCCGCCGGATGGCGAGCGGCGGTTCCCCTGCCTCAGCACACAGGCTGGGGATGGGACTGGTACGGAAGGCACCAGTGGCCAGCCGGATACCCTCATGGTGTACTGCGTCAAGAATCTTCAGATACGAAGGCCTCGCTGACCCATACACGGTGCATCCACAGTCAAGACGCGACCGGACGAAAGCTCTATAAAACTGCAGCAGACGCGCCCGATCTGCTCCCCAGGACCGATGGCTCAGACACTTCAAAATATTCAGTGCCTTCAGGGCACGCACCTTGAGGTCTTTAAGGTGCGGCAACCACGACAACTTGGAATCAAAAGCGAGGCCCAGGAACCTCACAGTGTCGGGAACCTCACAGTGTCTCTAAAAGGAAGAATGGTGTCCCTCAGACGCAAATCAGGGGAGGTAAAAGCACGTCGAGAACGATTAAAATGAACACACACACATTTGTCTGCAGAAAAGGTAAAACCCTTAGGTTAGTTAGGTTTAAGTAGTTCTAAGTCCAGGGAACTGATGACCACAGATGTTATGTCCCATAGTGCTTATAGCCATTTCTTTTCAAAGTTTAGACTGAAACTGCTCATTGGCAAACAAACAAAACCGGCATTAAATTGTCAATCAATTTTCATATATTCTCGACATCTTGGAATGGCATTGAAAGCAAAGGGATCCTGCTTGGTAATAGTGTCTGAGGTCAATGAAAAAACAGGTGCCTTACTAGTTTTAAATATTGCAGGTTATTAATCAAGTTAGTCATACTTTGCGAAAGAAATACCACTGAGTAATGCCTCTACAAGAGTATATGTCTTTCTTTACTTAACAGTCATGCGATGTTGTAGCCATGTTGTAGCCGTGCGGACGACGAAGGATGTAGCCGACGACAATGCTGAGCTGCCGCTGTCGCTGGTGATTGAGAACCACGAGTCGTCTCGAGGGCCACGGATAATTATGGGGCAGTCAATAGGTAGAGTTGCAGCTTCGTCTGCTTGTCCACTACTACAGCGCTTTCAATGCTCGCGCGTTAACGAAATGGGTGCGCATACACTGGTGCGATCATAGCTGCACACCGCACTCTACTATCACTCAAGCTGCTCTCTTCCTTCCTCTCTGCTCGCACCGCGACACAGACTCTCCATATACAAAGATAAACAACGGCACAGCTACTGCCATTTCGTCGTTTCTATCGATTCATTAAAATAAAAATCTCTTGGTTATTACACAGCAATTTACGATATTTGCATTATAATTACAATCAATTATATACAGCAAGAAATAAATACACTATTACATCCATTACATGTTAACTATAGTAATAATATATTCAGAGTCAGAAGTAAAGTGCAAGTTATTAACGGATAATAAACAGCGAAAAATTTTGGATGGTGTAGAAGGTATTTTATCTGCATTTTCTGTGTTACTCACCTCCTTAGGAATGAATTTCGAACAACCCCTTCTTAAACGATGCCTGCACACCCTCGCCAAACTTCAAGTTACTATCCTTCGCTGTTTGGGAAGGGTGATGATGAGTCAGTGAAACAATCTGACCTATTTCACCCCCTTAGGGAGTGAATTTCCAAAAACAGTGGCATGTTTATGTTTCATTTCTAACTGAGAAGCCAAATACAAATTTTCACAGATTTCCTCCAAAAATGCTTGCACAATGAAATATTTCCATAAAACATTTCATCCCTCATCTCGCCCCCATAGCGGTTGAATTTCTAAAAACAGTGAAACATTTTTTTTTAATTTCTAACCGAGAAGCCAAATCAAAATTTTCATAGATTTAGCGTCAAAAGTGCTTTCATAATAAAATATTTTCATAAAAAATCTCATCCCCTATTTCACCCCCTTAGGGGATCAGTTTCCAAAAACACACACAAAAAAAGGTTCAAATGGCTCTGAGCACTATGGGACTTAACTTCTAAGGTCATCAGTCCCCTAGAACTTAGAACTACTTAAACCTAACTAACCTAAGAACATCACACACATCCAAGCCCGAGGCAGGATTCGAACCTGCGACCGTAGCGGTCACGCGGTTCCAGACTGTAGCGCCTAGAACCACACGGCGACCCCGGCCGGCCCCAAAAACACAAAAACACGTTGTTTTTTTTTTATTTGAGGCCGACAAGTCAAATACCAATGTTCGTACATATAGCTTTAAAATACTTTAGTAATCCTTTAATAATGATATATTTTCTAAAATAACTTTCACCCACTATTTCACCCCCATAGAGTTAAACTTCCAAGAATTCTAATCACGTATTTCTTTACTTCTGACCGAGAAACCAAATACCAATTTTCGTAGGTCTCGCTTCAAAACTGCGTTAAAAGCGACATTAAAAAAAAAGCTTTCATCCCCTATTTCACCCATTAGGGTTGGAATTTCGAAAAATCCATTCTTAAACGACTTTTACAATATAAGATCCAGAGCCTCTTCAAATTTCAAGTTTCGATGATGAGTCAGTCAGTACATTGTTTTTTATATATAGAGAAGATTAAAGATTAATCTAGGTTGGGGTCAAAGAATATGTTGTTAGGTGTCGCGATCGACTTTGCTTCGATTATCGATCATCGATTATGAAATTAAATCTTAACCGTCGACGATGAGGTCAGTAGAGATGAAGTACAAGATCTGACTACGGAAGGAAATGAATCGTACCCTTTTCAAACGACCGTTCTGGCGTTGGTCGTGATTTCAAGTAACCGTGAACAGACCTAAGTATGAAGTCAGACGGGAATTTGAACCGCCGTCTTTCAGAATACAAAGTCCAGTGTCCTACCACTACTCCATCTGGTTCAGAGCACCACAATATACATCTTCATCTACATCTATACTCCGCAAGCCACCTGACGGTGTGTGGCGGAGGGTACTTTGAGTACCTCTATCGGTTCTCCCTTCTATTCCAGTCTCGTATTGTTCGTTGTACCAGACATGGACCGACTAGAGGTGGCAGTGCCTACACGTCTCCGACCTCTGAACAGGTTGGGCGGATCGAGAGTTTATGGTGGAAATCTGAACATTATTACTAGCTACTTGGATGTTTCCTTGCATAAACTCCCTAACCTACTGCAGTAGTCAGAATCACTGTGTGCTGCGCACCTATTCTTCCTGCGTGTAGTCTTCTTCTTCAGCTATATCTGAGTCGTATTTGAATGTTTTGAGGCAACATCTGTGTAACGTGCATTTTATTGGCTCTTTACGTTCAGATAGTTACCTAGTTTATTATTGTCTTTTTTTACAGACATTCGAACTACTATTTAAACACTACGTTAGCTTCCCAGTTGTTAAACAGCCTAACTTTAAGAACACGACGAATCTTATGTGGCTCTCTTCATTGTTATCACAATAACTGCGATAGGAACCCCATCACAGCTTACACGTATACGCGCTACATTAAGATTCGATCCCACATAACAGATATTCGTTGACAGAGGATGTGCAGGTGAGTGTTATATATAAATATTACGGATTCAAAAGTAAAGCCTCGGACCCTTTATCGTCTGAAGTTCAGAAATTCTTGGTGATTCTTCTTCTACAGTGCACAGCTAACACTAGCAGGATACAGGTTGTAATGCTGTGTGGCCCATTGTTGACTGCTGGAAGCTATCTTCGGTTTATTAACCTTTCCCACCACATTATCCACGAGACCACGAGAATGTTTAACGATCGGTATTCCCAGCCTCTGAGTTGCTACGATCACATGTAGCCTCAAGAGGAGCTGACGTATCCGCCGTTAGTCAAACCACATCCTGTTTACTGTGGCAATAGCCTTTTGTTTCATTATTAATTGGCGGTACTGATACAGCCGGAGTTCACTGGGATCCTCCTCTCGCATTCTATAAAAGGTGGGCTGCTGTGGCTATCCTCGGACGTGCTGCTTCCACAATGGAGGCCACAATACATAAGGCGACGGGGGAAAGGGGGGGGGGGGAGAAATGAGAGAGCGCGGTGCGTGGCGGATGCGCATTCTCGTGCCTCTCTCGCAACAGCCTTGCTTTCACGGCTGCGAGGATCTTCTCTTCTTCCCACGCCCGGGTGAATACAGTTTTCTACGCAGACGACGACAGGTGTAACCGACCAGTAGCGCGTCCGGGAACGATAATTTTTGCAATCGTGGGCAGCGCCGTGGCGCAAGGGACGCTGCATCATAATTATTAGCGAAAACTGACATGGCTGAAAGTGTATGATAATAGAAGCAAATACGTAGTGATACAATAGACAGCATGTTTACGAGCCACGAATGACCTCAGTAAACAAACGCGCTGCCTGACAAAAAAAGTGAAGGACCGATAAGGTAAGGAGCAAATGAAACGAAACCTCACATGCTGAGAGGGTATGTGTTGTTATTTCAGTCACTACAAAATCGAGCGAAATTTACCAAGAACCTGTAAGTACGAGGTCTGTTCAAAAAATTTCGGAACTTTGTCCACAAAATTTTTCTACGCTTACGTTTTACTTATTGTGCATGGTTTCCTTCGAAATACTCTCCTCCACAAATGACAGACCGTTTCACTTCCAGCAACAGTCTTGGTACGTCTCTTGCTGGGTCGGGCGAAGCGCCATCTGAGAATTTTCTTTTATCTCGTCTGTCGTTGCAATTCTTCGTCCTTTCAACAGGGTATTCAATTTTGGAAATAAAAAAAAAATCCGCAGGGGTCAGGTCTTCAGAGTACAGAGGATGAGGCAGCAGAGTGATTTCGTTTTTTGTACAGTAGTCACACCAAGAGGTATGAACGTGGGGGTGCGTTATTGTGACCACAAGAGCCGTGAATTGTCTCGCCACATATCAGGCCGTTTCACATTTTCGCGCAGGCGTCACAACACATTCCGATAGTACCATCGATTAACATTTGTCCCTGTGGCACGAATTCATGATGAACTAATCCTTCAAAGTCAAAGAAAACTACCAGCGTGGTTTCGATGTTTCACCTGACCCGATGAGCTTGTTTTGGAGAACCTTTCCCGACCCATTGTGAAGATTGAACCTTGGTCTCAACATCATAACCGTAGACCCACATCTCATCACCAGTTACGATTCTCTTAAGGAACATCTCCTTGTCATTTGGGCAATCCAAAGGCTCTTCACAGACTGCTGTAAGTTTGCTGTTTATGTTTTTATGTAAGTAGGCTGTTTATGTTTTCTTTATGTAAGTTTGCTGTTTATGTTTTTTTATTGGCAACGTTACGTAGCACTCTCTATATGAAAAGTTTGAATTGTTGTCTGCCATTGTTGTCATGAACTGCTATAGCTGGATGCGAACAGCGCGTAGCGCTGGGCAGTTGGAGGGGAGCCGCCAGCAGTGGTGGATGTGAGGACAGAGATGGCGGAGTTTGAAATTTGTAAAAATTGATGTCATGAGCTGCTGTATATATTATGACTATTGATGACTATTAAGGTAAATACAGTGTTTGTTCTCTATTAATATCTTTCATTTGCTAACTATCCCTATCAGTAGTTAGTGCCTTCAGTAGTTTGAATCTTTTATTTAGCTGGCAGTAGTGGCGCTCGCCGTATTGCCGTAGTTCCAGTAACGAAGATTTTTGTGAGGTAAGTGATTTCTGAAAGGTGTAGTTTAATGTTACTCAGGGCCATTCCTTTGTAGGGATTTCTGAAAGTCAGATTGCGTTGCGCTAAAAATACTGTGTGTCAGTTTAAGCACAGTCATATGTACAATTGTTCTAATTCCATAGATCGTTCGTCTTATTTCAACCTTTGCTTCCACCAAAAAAATCCTATCTAAGCATGCTTTCTGTATTTATATGTTCACATATTGCTTACCCCATCATTTATTTACAAGAAAATCCTACCTATACCTCGTTCCTGTATTCTATTCATATTTCTTTCAAAATAATTATTTCTGATTGTACAATACTCATTGGGGCCCAAATCTTTCTTCGCAATGCATTCTTTACCTATTCTCCATAGTCAGTTTCTTATATAGTCTACCCCCTCTTAAGCTAACTTAAATCTACTGAGCTCAGATATATATACCAAGGGACGAGGCAATGCAGCAAAAAAAAATAATTAACACAAACTTCTTCTTCTTCTTCGGTTATCAACCCACAGGTTGGTTGGCAGCAGCACGCCATTCCGTTCTTTTGTCAACTTTCTTCTTCATATCTGCATAGGTCTGGCACCCGATGTCATTTATTACTTGTTGAATGTAGGTTAATCTAGGTCGTCCTCGGCGAGTTCTTCCTTCAATGATTCCTTCTAATATTCTCTTAATGAAATTGTTATGCCGTAAAATGTGACCTATGAAGGTTATTCTTCTTTTCTGTATATTTCGCCAAAGAGATCTGTTTTCTTTCACTCTTCTGAGGACATCTTCGTTTGTAGCCTTGTCTCGCCAGCTGATTTTTTCCATTCTCCGGTAGCACCACATTTCGAATGCCTCTAATCTTCTCTTTTCTTCTTTTCCACAAGTCCAAGTTTCACATCCGTAAAGGGCTGTACTCCACACATAGGTTTTCATGACTCTCTTTCTTACGTCTAAACTAACATTTCTACTCGTCAGTAAGTTTCTTTTTCCATTGAATGCTATTTTGGCAAGTTGTATTCTGTTTTTAATGTCACTTTTGCTCCTTCCATCTGCTGTTATTTTGCTACCTAAGTAGTTAAATTCTGTAACCTGCCCTAGTTTCTCTCCCTTTATTGTTATTCGTATGGGTTCATTGTAGTTCAGGGCGCCACTCACCATCACTTTAGTCTTTTTCTTATTTATTTTCATTCCATACTGTTCTTTTAAGGTGTTTTCCATTTCATTGAGTGCGGCTTCTAAATCTTCTTTCCTTTCTGTAATTATGGCGATATCATCTGCATATCGCAACATATCTATTTTCATTCCGTTAAGTTTTATTCCTACTTCAATATTCTCTCTTATTTTGTCTATTGCTTCTTGGATATATGCGTTGAAAATTACTGGAGATAGTGGGCATCCCTGTCTCACTCCTTTCCTTATTCTTGCTGTTTCTTCTTTGTTTTCCTTCTTAACTAAGGCTGTTTCATTTTGGTATATTTTAAAGATTATCCTTCTATCATTATATTTCAGACCAGCCTTCTTCAGAATTCTAAACATTTCTGGCCATACAACATTGTCAAATGCCTTTTCGAGGTCTACGAAGGCTACAAACATCAATGACAAAAAATAGAAATGACAAAGCAAGCAGCATAAATTAGCAAAGCAAGTGCAATATTACAACTAATATAAGGCAATGCAGGAAACAAGAAAAACTAGCTTAGAAGAGTAACACAAAGTCAAATTCAGTAACACTATGCCTGACAAACAGCAGCAACTTATACCTAAACATGACATAGCTCAAGCAGAAAAAATATTACAGGAAACAACAATGCAGACAAGGGAAATGCATATTCACATCTTAATGTCTATGTAATTAAAGTGGTGCACCATAACAACTGATTGTAAAAAAATATTACCATGTACCTGAAAAGAAAATTATGTGTTACTGTTATTAGTTCCTTCTTATTGTTCTTTCCTTTCCAAGTGCTCCTTTTTTAAAGAATGTGGATCATAAAATAATTATTTAATAGATCTGTTGACAGAAAGAGTTCACATTAGCAAATGCATTTCATTTTATAAAAGCAATGCTGCAACACAGCTGGAAACCAGATATCAAATGAAATAAGCAATTACGCAAACCAAAGCATAAAAATATCATTCAATAGTCATGTGGCATTTCGTAAGTTAGTGGCACTCAACTCTCGGAGAAAGACACTTGTCATAATCAGGTGTGCAGATGTACGAATATTTCCCATCAATTCATAAGCATTTCAGTAATTAGCACAAAGTGCGAGTAATCATATGTTTTCAAGTAACGAGGGTGTCGCATTAGCGATGAAAGGCACACCCTAACGGCTTGTTCTCCAGGTGTTTGACACAGCTGTGTGCCCACAACGCATTACAAAAATCATGTTTTCAAGTAACGAGCGTGTCGCATTAGCGATGAAAGGCACACCCTAATGGCTTGTTCTCCAGGTGTCTGACACAGCTGTGTGCCGACGACGCACGTGCAGGTGGTCACTTAACTTTCTTATGGAAATATTTACGACATTTTTCCGCTACAGAGACAGTCTCATATAAACATTTCACAGGTCGAGAATTTACGTTGCAAATGTGTAGAAACAAACTCCTATGAATATAACAGTGTCCAAAAAATTTTCGCCGGCATTGTGATACATTCACGCATTTTCACACACATTTCATAACTCTTAAAGTACGATTCTCGGTTTCCAACATCCTTTTTCACAAGTCAAGAGTCCTTAACTTCTATTCATTATTCATATACATATAAACACGTGATCACATTCCTCATATATGATAGCATCATCTTATTGACATAAACATACCTCAACAGCATAATACACATCGTCGTCGTAAAAATAACATCATAACACCTCAGTCAAATCTCAAAAACGTCGTAGCTTTCTGCAATTGTTTCAAAACCTAAAGAAAATTCTCTGCTCATGTCAAAAGTCTCATCTGCCTCAAACGTACTTTAAAATCATTCTTCCTTACCAAATACATCATTCAAAGCTCTCATAGTATCACAATGGTTCTGAAAAAATATGAACAGTTCACACAGTAGAGACAAAATACAATTTCATAAGTGTGAAGTTACCCAACTGTGTAATTGCGTAAACATCTGTCACTGACGTAGTAAAAAGGTTTGTCTCTCTCAGTTAAATGATCAGATAGCTGTGTAATTTGTGTTTTAGAGAAATATAGTACCGATGTGTTAAATTGTATAAGCAAATACCATATTAGCTAGGGCTCCTTGTGCTTGCCAAACACATGGTACACAAAGTAAGCATGTACCCCCCTGAGGTTTATTGTAATTATACCCTCAGGTGTTACAGATTACAGCAATGGAATGAAATGTATCACGAAAAACTTTCTTTGTAATTCAAAACTCTTTAAAAATAAATGTTTTAAGTACAAAATTAATCACTCAAATACGTGTCCTGTAGCGCTAAATATGCGTCTTGCTGTAAGATAATCTCTGGGAAGTGTCGTAGTTATTGTCCTCCGAAAGCTAAGTTCTGCAGAAGTCAATGTACTTACCTCATGATACACAAAAGTGAAATGCTTTGCGTATAGATTTCTTAGTTATTACGCTTATTGCCGTGATGAGGAAAGTACTGTGCTGTAACGTATTGTTGTCCTACGGAAAAGGCTGTCTCCTTGTAGCAATAGCACAAAAGTCACCACTAAAACATGTCTCACTTTATAGAAGAATTCAGAAAAAACTGTGCAGATATAAAACAGATACACCGCAAAAGCGACATTGTAAATTGTCACTCATTAGTAACATCGTGATATAATCGTGTAGCTGTCACATAAACTAACCACTGTGTCATCTGGCATTTCACATAAAGCACCTCAAATCCAGAATCCACTCGTAAGCAAACCAAAATGTTGCGTGTTAACAGTTTCTCAGTGTGACAAATTGTACAAGTAGCGTGAAGTGAAAATTGCAAAGACTAAGTTAAAAAGCAGATTATCTGTCAATAAATGGTTTTACATGAGAAATGTGGTGTAAACCTTTACTCTTCCTAGTACGCAGAGTTTCAACTTCAACGCAATTATCATGAGGTATACGTCGGATTCTGTAAGGTCCATTGTAAACTAGAAAGAATTTGTGACTCAAGTGTTTCTTCTTATGTGACAATGAATGAGCTTTAATGAGAACTTTCTGACCAATATATAATTTCTTTGCATTTGCTTTACCGTGTAGTTTTCTCCTTTTCTCTGCTGCAGATTTTATATTTTTAAGAGCCAAATCAATTATGTCTTTGTGTCGCAGTTTACGTGTATTCGGGAAAGGTACAAGCTCTCTGATTCTGTTCGGAGGTTCTACATTCTTCAGTACAAGAGTAGGTGGTAAAGCAGTGGAATCATGAGGCATTTCATTCAGCACATTTTGAAATAAGTGTAAATATCTGTCCCAATGCTGATGCTTTCTGTGACAATAAAGTCTGCAAAGCTTATTGATTTCTTTCATAATCCGTTCAGACGGGTTACAATGTGGTGAATACAATGAAATAAAAACAGGTTTGATTTTATGATTCCGAAGCATGCGTGACCAAACAGCAGATCTGAATTGCGGTCCGTTATCTGAAATGACTTTACTAACGTGTCCAACTTCACGTAAGAAATTTTTAACAAAGGCGTTGGATACAGACCGTCCAGTGGCTTTACGTAACGGAGTGAAAGAAACAAATTTTGAAGTAAGTTCAACAGCGACTAGAACGTACGAAAATCCATTCGATGTTCTGACAAGGGGTCCCAAGAGATCAACAGCAGCAAATTCTTTTAATTTAGAAGGAATAATAGGAAATAACGGAGCACGATGTGAGATAGTAGATGGTTTCGCCTTTTGACAAAGTTTACAAATAGACAAGACTCTTCGAATTCTCTTTTCCATATTGTTAAAATAACAAGTCGTTCGAAGAATACGATAACATTTTCGTGGGCCAAAATGTGCGTAGCTGAAATGAATGTACCAAAAGAGCTTATTAACAAAATCGTCTGGAATGCAAAGTACCCATAGCTTGTCATCAACAGTGCAGCGTTTGAAGAGTATGTTGTTTCTAACCAGGTAATAATGCCGAATCTGAGTGTGTGTCTTTTCATGCCATTTACTTTTGATATCTTTCCAAATCGGATCTTTATCTTGTTCATGAGCAATGTCCTTTAAAGATGTGGTGATGAAGTTTTCAAAGGCGACTTTCTGAATGTAAAGAATACTGAAATTTTTCTCGAGGTTGCCTTCTGTGTTACTTTTCTCAAGCCCAGCCGGTGCGCGTGACAGCGCGTCCGCAACAATGTTCTCCTTGCCGGGAATGTAGACTATTGTGAAGCGGAATTCTTGCAGAAACAATGCCCAACGTTTTAACCTATCATGATTTAATTTTGAAGACATAAGAAATTGTAATGCACGATGATCACTGTATACTTTTACGTGCTTACCAGAAAGAAAGAAACGAAATTTGTTAAATGCCCAAACGATAGCTAAAGCTTCTAATTCAGTAACGGAATACTTTTTTTCAGATTTTGTTAGCACTCGGCTAGCAAAAGCAATGGTTTTCTGTATGGTAGTGTCATTTTCTATGGCTTCTTGAAATAAATGGGCACCAAGACCAACTTTGGAAGAATCCGTGCTAAGGCAGAAATCTTGTGACAGATCTGGATGAGCTAGTATTGGCGCGTGAAGTAACGCTTCTTTCAAAGAATTGAATTCCAACTGTGCTTGTTCGTCCCAGTTCCAAATAGTATTTTTTCCAGTGAGAGAACAAAGTTTTGGTGTAACTAGAATTTGCATATTCAGAAAACGACAGTAAAAATTTACGAGACCTAGAAAACTGCGGACTTGTTTTTTTGTGGATGGAACTGGAATGGCTCTGATTGCTTCTAACTTTTCTGGATCCGGCTGAATGCCTTCAGAAGAAATAATATGTCCCAAAAACTTCACCTTTGTCCTACCGAATTCAGACTTTTCCAAGTTAACTGTAATTCCAGATTCTGCAAAAATACGTAACAAACTGTTGAGTATGCGGTTATGTTGTTCCCATGAAGCTTCTGCTATTAGAATATCGTCCACATATAAGGTGACGTGACGTTTTAAGAACTCAGGTAATATGGAATTTAACCCACGAATGAATGCTGCCGAAGAAATGTTCAAACCAAAAGGAAGTTTCCGAAACTGATAACAAACGCCGAAACAAAGGAAAGCTGTGTATTTTCTGCATTCTGGATGAAGTTCGATCTGATAAAAGCTGGATCTGAGATCAATGGAAGATAACACTTTTACACCATTAAAATTTTGAAGAAGTTCTTCCATCGTCTGCGGCCTGTCTGTTTCAGGAATGATGATAGTATTGATTTGTCTCGAATCTAAAACAAGCCTGATCGATCCATTCTTCTTCTCAACAACATGTAACGGATTGTTGTATGAGCTTACTGCAGGCTCAATAATGCCCTCGTCAAGCATAGATCGTATTTCTGTTCTAACACGGTCCCTATAATGCGCCGGAATTACATATGGTCTAACACAAAATTTAGTATGCTCACGAACATGAAATTGGTATTGAAATCCCTTGATTGTTCCTGTTTTGTGAGTAAAAACTGTGGAATGTGCTTGTAAAATCTCAAAAAGGTCCTGCCTATCAGTGTCATTACAATTCTCAATTGTCTGAATTTTATTCTGAATTAACTCATTAATTTCAAATATGCCGTCGATGTCATCCCTGTCAGTACTTGCAGAGTGATTGTTGGTGTCTAGTTCCGTAGAAAATTCCGAACTGTTGTCTAACAGAACGTAAAGCCGATTAATTTCCTCATCATGGTTTGAGAGCCAGTCTTCAAATTTCAAAGCTATTGACTTACCTTCTTTCTCTAAACTTATTTCAGCATCGTGAAAGCTTAAGATTGCTTTGTATTCATTCAAAAAGTCTACTCCCAGTATAATTTCCGTCGACAATAATGGAACAATAAGGAAGTTCATAGAGAAGCTGTGGCTTTGGCAAAAGAATTCTAAATTGGTTTGTTGGCGTACATCTACACTTTTTCCAAAGATTGCACCTTGTAATTTAATCTTACGTAACGGAAGTGTGGGGCAATCGTTCGCTTTGTTGCATTTGCTAAAAGCTGTTTCGCTAATTACTGAAATGGGACTGCCAGAGTCAAGTACTGCCGTAAATTTTACGCCATTTACAGTAATGTGAATCACAGGATATGCAATGGTGTTACGTGTTACGTCGTGTTCCTGGAGTAAGATGTCCCTAATGTCTTCCATTTTTACGTAATTACTACCTACGGCAGCTGCGTCATCAGTTTCATAAGTACGTCTTGTGGCTGCCAGTGGTGTGAGTCATCGCCTATTGTCTCTTTGTTGGCGCGCGTCGTTATTGGGATTTGGAGACCTAACTTCTACAAATTCATCGTGACGAGAGTGCTCTGCTCTGTTTAAATCTCGCCAGTTCTGATGCAATTCAGGTCTGTCGTTACGATCATATCGTCTGTCGTCATGTCGGTAGTTTCCATAGTTTCTTTCTTGTCGGTCACATGGTGGAGAATTTCTCCTTGAATCGTAACTACGCGCTGGACCGTTGCGTCTAAAGTTATTCTGTCTCCCTTGATAATAGTTATTTTGGGTCCCATATTGTCTGTTTCTCTGATTGTCTCTGTGATAGTCATTACCGCGGAAAGGTGATCTTTCCCTGTAACTATTACTCTGCCAGTGGTTATCATATGGGTGGTGTCTGTTTTGGTCACGATTTACGTTGTAAGAATAGGTTTGTCGTAGCCATTTATTGTTTCTGTCGTCACGGAATTGTGACGGATGTGACCTGTAATGATTGTTTTCCTGTTTTCGCATCCCGCGACTGTCTGTGTCAATTTCCAGTTCTTGTAACAGTCCCTGAAAAGCTTCAATGTCGTCTTTGCAACGTCCTGCTAAAATAATATGTCGTAAATGTTCAGGCAGTTTGATTAAGCAAATGCGGATGAGTTCTGAGGGGCTGTATGGGTTTGACAGGTACTGATTCTTGTGCAACATGTCTTCAAAATATTTGACAAGACTGGAAAATTCAGATTGTTCAAAGTGTTTCATCATCATGATGCTATGTTTTACGCGATCTTGTGTAGCTTGTGACCAATATGCTGAGAGGAACGCATGGTAAAATTCTCCTTCACTGTGACAATCGTGAATGACCGATCGCATTCTTACAGCTGGTTCATTCTCCAAGTAGCCACACATGAATTCTAATCTGTGTTCTAATGACCAGTTGGGATGAAAACAATGAGAGAATTGATGGAGCCATGCTTGTGGATGAATGTCGTTGCCAGAATTCTTAAATGTTTTGAATTTACGTGTAGTAATGAACAGCTTATAATCAAAATCATCGTGTCGGCGAGTAGTTTAATGTTACTCAGGGCCATTCCTTTGTAGGGATTTCTGAAAGTCAGATTGCGTTGCGCTAAAAATACTGTGTGTCAGTTTAAGCACAGTCATATGTACAATTGTTCTAAGTGGACATTTCATATGTACAATTGTTCTAAGGGGACGTTTCATATGTCGACCCTTAGCCTAGGATACCTCACTGGAATCTTCTGATTTTTTCTTGTAGTTTGTGTATTTAGTGTAGCTTTTGTTTATTGCTAGTGCGTAATTGTAGAGAGAATCTCCTTGGTAGTTGCAGTCTTTCATTGTTGTACTGTAAAACAGTTGTGGCATGCATGTAGATTTGCACCAAGTATTTCGCAGCTGCAATTAACTAGATATTATTTTCAGTGCTATGTTAATGTGTTCTCTTATTTTTGCTCTTCAAATTGTGTTTTTGTGTGTTATCGTGTGAAATATTGTCTCAATAATGGCGTGTGAAAAACGTAACACTCGGCTCCAAAGTAAACTAAGAAACGACAGTGAAGACGAAAGCAATGTGTTAGCGCCACCATGTAATGAGTTAACTAATGTTCAAAGTAGTAATTTGGTAACTGTGCACAGGGAAATGGAGCGGGCGTCAAACAATGGCGTAAGCAGTGAAACAGGTAGTGAACAGGGAAGCATTATCAATCGATCGGTCGGCAACAGCTCGCCTCAGGAATCCGAAATGATAGGACACAATTTTGCAAATACTGTAGATTCAGGTTTTGGGTCCTCACCTTTTTCTCAAATGAGTCAAGACACATTTTCTGCTTGTCAAAATGTGAATGTTGCCGGTCAAAATGCACTGCTAAAAAGCATAGAGAAACAGATTCCAGACACTAATACATTATTATTGCAATTAATGCAACAAATGGAACAAAATCAGAGACAGATGGGACAAAATCTTCAAAAGTTAGACACAATGGAACAAAATCTTAAAAAATTAGACACAGTGGAACAAAATCTTCAAAAGTTAGACACAATGGAACAACACCAGAGACAAACACAGCAAAAGTTAGACACAATGGAACAAAATCTTCGGAAGTTAGACACCACACTTGAACAAACACTGTATTTACCTTAATAGTCATCAATAGTCATAATATATACAGCAGCTCATGACATCAATTTTTACAAATTTCAAACTCCGCCATCTCTGTCCTCACATCCACCACTGCTGGCGGCTCCCCTCCAACTGCCCAGCGCTACGCGCTGTTCGCATCCAGCTATAGCAGTTCATGACAACAATGGCAGACAACAATTCAAACTTTTCATATAGAGAGTGCTACGTAACGTTGCCAATAAAAAAACATAAACAGCAAACTTACATAAAGAAAACATAAACAGCCTACTTACATAAAAACATAAACAGCAAACTTACACTGCGAGGCGGAGGTCTTTTTGGTCTTGACTCGTGAGCCGTGGTACGAACTTGGCGGCAACACGATGCATTCCAAGACGCTGACATTATTCAAGTGAAACGTTACATTCTTCTGAAATCTCTCGGACAGTCTGTTTCGTTGACTCTACTGACGCAGACGTCGAAGGGCGTCCTGAACGAGGGTCATCTTTAACTTCCGTCCGGTCAAATCGTGTGAACCACTCGTAACACCGAGTGCGGCCTAAGCACTCATCAACGAGCCTCTGCAAAGGTTTTCTCGAGTTTCACGCAAAATTCAATGTATACACGTTGCTCCTCTAAATCTGCCATCTCGAAACTCGCAAACTGATCGACACAACGTTCTACTCCATACAGCACTGAACAAAGACTAACGAACATACAACAATGAAAATTCCGGCAGTTACACATGAAACACGATCGCGTGCACGGATGCCAACCGCATTTCGCTCCAACACATCATTGGCGCGAAATTACGAGTGTTCCAGGATTTTTTGAACAGACTTCCTATGAGCCCACTTATGAGTACGACATAGCGCCCCTTCTGGTCAGGATGCATGCGCTGATTCGGTTGGGAAGGGTGTCATAAAGCCGTTGAATCGTCTCCTGAGCCAACAAGCTCGCCCATAACTGTCGTTAACTGGTCCTTGGTATCCTGGATACGTGCAATGGGACGCCGTTGACGTCCGAACTCGTTTGTTAGATCGGGTACAGATCTGCTGATCTTTCTCGCCATTGGAGTGCCTCAACATCACGCAGACCGTTCATAGAGACACGTGTCATGGGTGGGAGAACATTGTCTTGTTGGAAAATGATACCACCATGCTGTCGCATGAGAGGTAACACATGAGGACGCAGGTTGTACCCTCAGTCACTACCCGCAGTGACCTGAAGTCATGCCCGACGACTCCCCACGCCAAGAGTAAAACAGTTGTGGCTCTCCACAACATTGGAAGAATGGGACCTCTAGCCCAAGTCGCCGCCATTCCTGACGACGATGGTCATCTCCGCTACTGCAGAACTGCCGTTCATCGCTGATCACAATGCGACGCCATTCATCAGCTGTTCATGCTTCCCTGTCACGGCACCACTCCAAAAGCAGCTGTTTGTGCTGTGGTGTTGACGGCAGCCTAAGTATGGGACGGGAAATCCCTAGCCCGACTGCTGCTAGTCTCTGGCCAATGTCGCGAGGTGACAGAGAGCGTTACAGAACGGCCATTACTTGTTCTCGGATGGCAGGCGCAGATGTGTATGAGCTACGGTTTGCTTGGTGCACAATACGGCGATGCCCCCCTACCCTGTGGTCGTCAGACGTGGTCGATTGAAATACTGACGAGTACGCCTCTCCTCGTGTTTCCATGCGGTCCATCATCGGGCCACTGTCAAGTCCAAAAGCGGTTAAAGTTCTCCACATGGTATCTACGGAAACTGCAGAATGATGCGACGTTTCTATGCAAGATTTTGTTTACGGATGTAACATTGTTTACAAACCACGAGCCAATTCGTCTTCTCAATATGCACTTCTAATCAGTCAAAAACCACAACGACGTAGGTCTGCCAGCATATGTTAGGAGCTGCTCAACAATGGCAATAATGGTCCTCGCTTTACTGATGGGACTTCAAATATCTACATCTACATCCATACTCCGCAAGCCACCTGACGGTGTGTGGCGGAGGTTACCTTGAGTACTTCTATCGGTTCTCCCTTCTATTCCAGTCTCGTATTGCTCGTGGAAAGAAACATTGTCGGTATGCCTTCTGTTTGGGCTCTAGTTTATCTATCATCCCCGTAACGCTTTCGTGATTACTAAATGATCCTGTAACGAAGCGCGCTGCTCGCCGTTGGATCTTCTCTATCTCTTCTATCAACCCTACCTGGTACGCATCCCACATCGGTGAGCAGTATTCAAGCAGTGGGCGAACAAGTGTACTGTAACCTATTCCTTTGTTTTCGGACTGCATTTCCATAGGATTCTTCCAATGAATCTCAGTCTGGCATCTGCTTTACCGACGATTAATTTTATATGGTCATTCCATTTTAAATCACTCCTAATGCCTACTCCCAGATAATTTATGGAATTAACTGCTTCCAGTTGCTGACCTGATACACTGTAGCTAAATGATAAAGGATCTTTCTTTCTATGTATTCGCAGCACATTACACTTGTATACAGTGAGATTCAATTGCCATTCCCTGCACCATGCGTCAATTCGTTGCAGATCCTCCTGCATTTCTGTACAATTTTCCATTGTTACAACCTCTCGATATACTACAGCATCATCCGCAAAAAGCCTCAGTGATCTTCCGATGTTATCCACAAGTATCTATAGTTTTTAACAGATATGCCGGCGCAGTTGTTGGAACTTATCGAACATTCCGCACAGCTGTTTACAGGCCTTCACAACAGAGCATTTGGAGATCGTTTGATCTGTCGTTCGGAAAATACAAAATTGTCTGCACGCCGACCAGGTGTTAACGTCTGATGTTAATGTTTGGGAAAAATTAAAACCAGAGGTTGAAAAGGAAACATCGAGCATTCTCGAAAAAGTGAAATGCCATCTAACGCGACCCTGTACTGCAATAAGTGCAGATGAAATCCAACGTATACTATTGTCTATCTGGACTCGCTTTATAGCGTGCAACGGTGCTCAAGGCGACCATTTTTAGCACGTGGTGTTACAGTCGCAGTAATAAACACAAGAACCGCATCTGAGGTAAAATTTTCTTCCATATGGACCGTCGCTCATGATTTCGTGGCATCTCTTCTCCTGACGACGGGACAGTAGATTGCTGCGCTGTAACTTCGTCAACATTTAATCAATTTTCATACACGTTATGTCGGTTAAATCTTCTTCGCAAGTTGTTTCCAATTCCACTTACAAAAGTACATTGGTGTACAAAAATTAAGGACAAAAGTAACTTTCGTATGATGTGTCACTGCCAAGTAATAGACCGCGTTGTAACTTGGATCATACATACAAAAAATCTCTACAGTATAGTACAGCAGGTAACTGAAAGAAAAGTGCAATGAGACGAACAGAAATAACAATGTTATTAAAAGACAATGATTACACTGAAGTGATGGTCCCCTGGACATTGCACGGGTGATGTTGCATTGTGCGAAGACAGTCTATGCAGTGTTGTCTGCTAGGAAAGTCTCATCTTTGGCTACATAGCGGAGCCCCGCTGTCTGTCAAGTAACTAGGAGATTAAAGTTTGAGTTTGCTTCCTCATGCGAATGAGTACACAAAAGTACTATTCCGCTGAACATGGCTTGTCTGTACACAGCTTCTTCGCATTGTTGTCACTCGCAGCTAACATGACTCTGTTGAGATGCTTCTGACTTGTGTTTTGCCGACATGGTGGCTTCCAAGCTCCAATAGCCAAGAATTTCAAGTGAAAGCGTTGATTCCTAGGCCGCCTTCACACAGTGTTTTATTATAATATTTTTTCAGCTGTGCAGATGTGTTACTTTGTGACCGTGATTAGATCTGTTGTTCCTATCGAGATTTTGTTCATCGTACAGTGATCCATATCGGTCTTCCATAAACCTATCCGTGGATATAGGTAGTGGTTTATTTCACACTCATGTAATAATTCAGGGCTATTACAAATGATTGAAGCGATTTCATAAATTCACTGTAGCTCCATTCATTGACATATGGTCACGACACACTACAGATACGTAGAAAAACTCATAAAGTTTTGTTCGGCTGAAGCCGCACTTCAGGTTTCTACCGTCAGAGTGCTCGAGAGCGCAGTGAGACAAAATGGCGACAGGAGCCGAGAAAGCGTATGTCGTGCTTGAAATGCACTCACATCAGTCAGTCATAACAGTGCAACGACACTTCAGGACGAAGTTCAACAAAGATCCACCAACTGCTAACTCCATTCGGCGATGGTATGCGCAGTTTAAAGCTTCTGGATGCCTCTGTAAGGGGAAATCAACGGGTCGGCCTGCTGTGAGCGAAGAAACGGTTGAACGCGTGCGGGCAAGTTTCACGCGTAGCCCGCGGAAAATTGGCTCATGCCACAACTGGAGACCGACAGCGCCGACTTCATCTTTCAACAGGATGGTGCTCCACCGCACTTCCATCATGATGTTCGGTATTTCTTAAACAGGAGATTGGAAAACCGATGGATCGGTCGTGGTGGAGATCATGATCAGCAATTCATGTCATGGCCTCCACGCTCTGCCGACTTAACCCCATGCGATTTCTTTCTGTGGGGTTATGTGAAAGATTCAGTGTTTAAACCTCCTCTACCAAGAAACGTGCCAGAACTGCGAGCTCGCATCAACGATGCTTTCGAACTCATTGATGGGTACATGCTGCGCCGAGTGTGGGAGGAACTTGATTATCGGCTTGATGTCTGCCGAATCACTAAAGGGGCACATATCGAACATTTGTGAATGCCTAAAAAAACTTTTTGAGTGTTTGTATGTGTGTGCAAAGCATTGTGAAAATATCTCAAATAATAAAGTTATTGTAGAGCTGTGAAATCGCTTCAATCATTTGTAATAACCCTGTATCACTGGGATCTGAGTATATATGGGGTTACTTTGCTCTGCATTTGTATTCTCACACAGCCACTGTATAAGATTTCAGCGAATTTTTATGGTTAATTTTTCAACAATAACAAAAATTCATAGCAGACTTCTTCTTACTAATGTCATCCTAAAGTCATTTACAAAAATTTACGATTGTCATTGTCAATTCCTAAAGTACTCACTTATCCTTTGTCTACGTTCGTAGTTGATGCGAGCACAATTCATCGAATACGTTCTGCGTTCAGCGGACTTGCTGTTACTATAAACTGCTATTGGCAGACAATATTTTTCCTTTTTTGGTTGCATGTTACAACGAACATGTGGTTAGTTTCAACTGCAGAGAACTTCGATAAACATGCTGCAGTTCTGTACACGTTGAGAGTGTCTTTTGTGACTCATGCTTCTTACGAACATGTGCTGAGCCAAACAAAGTGGAGTCTACATCTGCAACGCACTCGTCTTCTCTGTGGGAGAAAACGCAATACATTTTCTCATTATGTTAGGCTGATGGTACTTCTTGGTCGCAATCATGCATTACTTGAAAAAATGTTAAACACACCTTCGTATTTTCCGTTGCGCCATGAAAGCTTTTGCCTTCTAGCGAGTCTCGCATTAATAACAGTCAGATTGCATTGTTGTTCATCCTTTAGTCAAAATTTTGAATAAGAAGGGAAATATTGTCAGGTCAAGCACATAGTAAGCGGGTTTCAATGTGGAACGTCGGAAAGATAGATTCCTCAGTAACGCAACCGGGAACGGTGGACGTATTTCAATAGCCAAATGTTTCTATCAACCTTTAGATTTAGACACAACGATCGTAGAGCCATTCAAAGATAGTCTCAGCTCGATAGCACGGAAATAACCCGATCGTACCATAGTAGCAGGTAGTGTATTTGGATACAGAGGAATGTTATGAATTGTCGGCCTTGACCAATGATATAGGAAACATGTAACAAACGCCGTAAACAATATGGCGACTGTAACGCGATGTTGGCGATTTTTCAAACTGGCTGAGGTACAGATCAATTTGTCACCACAGCCACTTTTTTTTTACTTCATATTCGTTGGCTTATCTAACAACAAAACTGAATATATGGACGAGGAAGTGACGTGACAGCAACCATTAACATTACGTCACTGGCCAAAATCGACGACGCGTATCGAACATTCCTCTTGGCCAGAGAATTTAACACGTCCGGTATCGAAAGGGAAAACAACGCAATCGTTACCGGTGGTAAGAACAAACGGTCTTGCGGAGTGATACAGAATACGTTGTATAACAACTACCTCGAACAACTAGTTTGACAACCCACACGAGAAAGGAATATTTTAGATCTGTTACAAATCTTTCCCAGTCCTGTTCTATTACTGCAGTCAGTAGCGACAATCTCCGTTTACGGGACGAAAAAGCTTTTTGTTCGACGTTTAGATTATGGGCTGGGCTTCCCTGATCCTCCTAAGTGGGAGTTTGTGTGAGCAGATTGGGCTGATTTCAAGGGCGTGTAATTTTTCCATGACGGCCGGTGTTTTCCAACACCCGTTGCAGAGAAACTGATGGAATTGCTGGCGGGAGCAGCATCTTCCCTGACCAGAGAAGGTGCAGTAAATATATTTCAGAATTCGAGACAAGAACAGCCGCCATCATGAATGACTTAGAGGTGCATACCGTCGCTGTAGCGAAGCAACTTACGTCACTTACTAAAGATAAATCTTCCGCTCCAGATTGTATGCCAATTAGGTTCCATTTCGGGGTATGCTGATGTACTTCTATATTCAGCAATCATGAACAACCACGCACTTGACGAAAGGTCTGTACCTAAAGACCGGATTGTTGCACAGGTCACACCGATACTCAAAAAAGGAAGTAGAAGTAATCCCCTGAATTATCAACCCATATCGGTGACATCAGTTTGCAATAGCATTGTGGAATATCTACCATGTTAGAGTATTATGAACCACCTCGACGAAAACGATCTATTGACACATAGCACGGCTTCAGAAAACATCATTGTTGTGAAATACAACTGGCTCTTTATTCTCACTGGGTAATGAGTGATATGAACAGGGGATATCAACGTGATTCCACGTTCTGCATTTCAGAAGGCTTTTGACACCGTTTCTCACACTCGGCTTCTAATCAAGCTTCGTGCCTATGGAGTATGGTCGCAATTGTGCGACTGGATTCGTGATTTCCAGTCAGGAAGGTCTCAGTTCGTAGTATATGACGGAAATTCATGGAGTGAAATAGAAGAGATATCCGACGTACCCCAAGGAAGCGATATAGGGCCTGTGTTGTCCCTGATCTATAATACGTGATTTAGGAAACAATATGAGCGGCCTTCTTAAATTGTTTGCAGAAGACAGTGTAGTTTACCATCTAGCAAAAGCGAATTGCAAAATGATTTAGACAGGATATCTGTGTTGTCGTCGTGGTCTTCAGTCCGAAGACTGGTTTGATGCAGCTCTCCACGCTACTCTATCCTGTGCAAGCTTCTTCATCTCCCAGTACCTACTGCAACCTACATCCTTCTCAATCTGCTTATTGTATTCATGTCTTGGTATCCCTCTGCGATTTTTACCCTCCTCTCTTCTCTCCAATACTAAACTGGTGATCCCTTGATGTCTCAGAATGTGTCCTATCAACCGATCATTTCTTTGGTCAGGTTGTGCCATAAATTTCTTGTCTATCCAATTCTTTTCAGTACCTCCTCATTAGTTACGCGATAGACCCATCTCATATTCAACTTTGTTCTGTAGTACCACATTTCGAAAGCTTTTATTCTCTTCTTGTCTAAACTGTTTATCATCCATGTTTCACTTCTATACACGGCTACACTCCAGACAAATATCTTCAGAAAAGACTTCCTAACACTTAAATCTGTAGCCGATGTTAACAAATTTCCCTTCTTCAGAAATGCTTTTCTGCCATTGCGGTGTATATTTTATATCCTCTCTACTTCGGCCACCATGAGTTATTTTGCTTCCCAAATAGCAACACTCATCTACTACTGTAAGTGCCCCGTTTCCTAATCTAATTGCCTTAGCATCGCCTGATTTAAATCGATTGCATTCCATTAACCTTGTTTTGCTTTTACTGACGTTAATCTTATGTTCTCCTTTCAAGACACATTCCATTCCGTTCAGCTGCTCTTCCAAGTCCTTTGCTGTCTCTGTATGGTGCGAAAAATGGCAAGTGACTCTAAACAATGCAAAGTGTGAGGTCATCCAAATGAGTACTAAATGTAATCCGTTAAATTTCGATTACATCGCAAATCACACAAATGTAAAAGTTTTCGCTTCAGCTAAATGCCTAAGGATTACAATATTGGCAACAACTTAAACTGGAACGATCACATAGAAAATGTTGTAAGGTGAAGCAAAGAATGCATTTTGTTGCCAAAAACTTAAACTGGAACGACCACACAGAAAATGTTGTAAGGTGAAGGAAAGAATGCATTTTGTTGGCAGAACATTTAGAAGGTGCAACAAGTCCACCAAAGAGATTGTCTACACTACGCTTGTTCATCCTTTGCTGTGCGGTATAGGATCATTGCCAGATATGATTGATGGAGAACATCGGAAAGGTTCGAAGAAGGGCAACTCGTTTTGTGTTATGGCGAAATACTGGAGAGAGTGTGGCAGATATGATGGGGAGTGGCTTCTTCTTCTTTTTCTTCGCTTCAAAAAAGTTACCTTTTCCTTGGTCTTCATGTATCTCTCTTTCCTACAGATCTATATTATATTACATGTCTATTCTTTCTGCTCTCATTCTTTCACTAAGCTTCTTCCATTTTGTTATCCTTTTTTATGTTCTTTGATTCTTGCAAAATGTATTTAATTCTTATTTAAGAATTTTATATTTGATGTCTCGGAGTACTTCTTTTACTATCATTAAAAAACTCATTTGAACTGACTGTACCCTTCTTTGGTCTTTCTTAGTTATTGTCCAGGTCTCACTTCCGTCCGTGACATAGATGTTGGCTTTACATTGTAGAATTTCGTCTTCGTTTCTTTCCTCGTTTTATTGGCTAATGTTCTGTTTATGGTGCCACATATCATTTAAAACTTGTTTAACTTATTGAAAATGTCATTATCATATGTGTAACTTACACCACATCGTAATAGTTGAAAGTGAGATATTTGTCCAGCTACTTTCCCTTTTAGCATTATTTCAGAGCGTACTAGGTATTTTCCTCTAAACCCATAGCTCTGGTTTATTTTCTGATATTTTCAAGTTACAGAGTTTACTATTGAACCCAAGCGATGTAGAGCAAGTTGTATATCTTCCTTCGTCTTTTGCAAAATTATTTGGTCACCAGCAAAGAGTACAGTGTTTAAATGTGTGTTTCTAGCAATTAATTATATTCTTCTGTCAATTTCTTGTTTCCATTGTCTAACAGTGTCATCAATACATCTATTAAATAAAGTGGATAAGAGATTGCACCCTCGTAGTTCTCATCTGTTAATTGCTTTTGTTATTTGAAATACAAAATTTTTATCACTTGTATTAAATGTTTAGGATAACCTCGTCTTTCCATGATATTCCATAGCACGTATTTATTGGCTGTGTCGAAAGCTTTACAAAATCTACAAATGGAATACGAGTCTCTAGATCATGTTCTCGTCTCTTTTCGGTTATCTGTTTCACTTTTGTAGCATTGCCACTGCATGAACGTTCTTTTGTAAAAACATTTTGTTCTTCCTGTAAGGGACGTCAGCTATTCTTTCCAATCTTTTATTAATTATTCGTGCGTATAATTGATAGCCAGTGTTCAGCAGACCTATTCCTGTGTAGTTTTCACTAGCAATTCTCGTTCCATTCCTGTAGAGTGATAGCACTTCCGCCACTTTCCAAGAATCGGATATCATCTTCCATGTCCAGCATTCGTTTAATAAATGCAACTGCCTCAGTTCTAAAATTAAACCTCCACATTTAACAACTTCTGCATTAATATTATCGGGTCCTGCAGCTTTTCTGTTCTTCATCTGCTTTAATGCCTCATTTATTTACTCCAGTGTAATATTGCCTCCATAGTGCACTTCATCATCTTATTCTTGGTCGTTACTGTTTCCATTAGTTCAGTTTTATCGTCATCCGCCGGTAAACTCTGGTAGTGCTTTCTCTAAGCTTCTTTGTGTGTTACGAGTAATTCTACAGAATGTTTTTCCTGTTTTTTGTTTCACCAGTTTATAAGCCATGCGTTGTGTACCATGCAGTTCCTTTTTAGTGTTTCATATCATTCTAACCCTGGATTCTTGATAGGTTTCCCTCATTATTTTCTTAGCATAGTTACATTGTTATTCATACTGCGCTTTCGGTTCTTCTGCATTGCTCTATAGATTTATGATGAAAACTTTTTGTTTCTCTTTAATTGCGTTCGGTAAATATTCATTCCATATTTTGATACACTTTCACCTCCTAAATAACCTTTACTTACGCTTTGTCTCCGTCACCGCTTGGATCACACATGTGACAAAAGTCATGGGATAGCGCTATGCACGTATATAGATGGCGGTAGTATCGCGTACACAAGGTATAAAAGGGCAGTGCACTGACGCAGCCGTCATTTGTACTCAGGTGACTCAAGCGAAAAGGTTTCCGACGTGATTATGGCTGCACAACGGGAATTAACAGACGCTGAACGTGAAACGGTAGGTGGAGCTAGACGCATGTTATATTCCATTTCGTAAATCGTTAGAGTTCTCAATATTCCGAGATCCGCGGTGTCAAGAGTATTCCGAGAATACCACAATTCAGCATTATCTCTCACCAAGGACAATGCAGTTCCCGACGGCCTTCAATTAACGACCGAGAGCAGCGGCGTTTGCGTATAATTGTAAGTGCTAACAGACAAGCAACACTACGTGAAATAACAAAAAAAAAAAAAAAATGGCTCTGAGCACTATGGGACTCAACTGCTGTGGTCATAAGTCCCCTAGAACTTAGAACTACTTAAACCTAACTAACATAAGGACAGCACACAACACCCAGCCATCACGAGGCATAGAAAATCCCTGACCCCGCCGGGAATCGAACCCGGGAACCCGGGCGTGGGAAGCGAGAACGCTACCGCACGACCACGAGATGCGGGCCGTGAAATAACAGCAAAAATCAATGTGGAACATACGACAAACGTATCCATTAGAACAGTTTGGAGAAGTTTGTGATTAATGAGCTATGTTTATCCTAAACTTTTAAACAAGTGATAAAAAGTCTGTATTTTAAATAACGAAATTTTAATTAATACAGGCAAAGAGAGAACAGGGTCAATAGCAATTAACAGATGAGTACGACAAGGGTGCATACTCTTACCCACTTTATTTGAGACACATATTGATGATACTGTTAGACAATGGAAACAAGAAGTTAACCCAAGAATAAAATTAATCCCTAGAAACACTAATTTAAATACTGTATTCTTTGCTGGTGACCAAATCATTTTACAAAAGATGTACAATTTGCTCAACATCGCTTGCGCTGAATAGGTAAACTCTGTAACTTGAAAATATCAGAAAATAAAACCGAAGTGATGGCTTTTGAGGACAATACGCAGTGCGCTCTAAAATAATGCTAAATGGAAAAGCAGCCGGACAGGTATCTAACTTTCAACTATTACGATGTGATGTAATTTACGAATATGGTAATGAAACTTTCAGTAAGTTAAATAAGTTTTAAATGATTTGCTTTGAGATCCGTCCGGCTGTGTTGCGAGTGTGTTCAGGTTTCCCGTACACCAGGACACCAGCCTGGTGCTGGGGTAGTCAGGTGGTGGGGCTGCCACCTTGAGGTCTCCTGCCGATGTGGCAAGTATTTTGTTGCAGCAAGATCTTTTCACGAAATTTCAGTCACCAACTTTCTCCTCCGAAGAAGATGTTTTATTCATTCCCAGATACTTAGGGAGAAATTACCACTGTAATAAAATGACAAAATCAGAGGTCGCACGAAAACATTTATGTGTGCTTTTCCCACATGGTATTTGAGAATGGGACGGTAGAGAGTCTGCAAATGGCTAGAAGAGCCCTCCGCCAAGCACTCAAGTGTGATTCGCAGAGTAGTCTTGAGGATGTAAATGTCACATAAGCGCTGTAAAGGAGAGCATGGATTGATCTTCCGTTCCGAATTTCACGGGACAGTCCAGCATTTTGATCCTTTTGAACTGCCCCGAGCGGGACCAGGTTTGTCCCACACAATGTGCTTCAGACTTTTTTTTCCTTTTTTTCGCACATGTATTCAGATTTCAAATAATCGACGTCTTATGTTACTCATATCAGATTTTCGGTTATTGTACTTGTAAGCTACGTTAACACGTTAATTTACTCTGTGTAATCTGTTGTTGTAACTGAAAATGGGAGTTTCAGAAAGTGAATGTCTTGCACAAGAAGATATTGGCAAAAAAAGAAAAGGATTAAATCGAGAAGCGTCTCCAGAACTAAAAAGCATTTACGTGTACACAATTCGAAGTGGGAAGTGAATGCACCATTCTTGGCATCATGGGCAAGTAACCGGTTGAAAGCCGTGTGTACAACCTATAATAAGAAATTTAATATTCGTTATGAACGCTTTAATGACACTACTCAACATGTGAATGGGCAAGAGCACAAAAATTATGCGAGCTTCTCAGTCGAGAACAAGACAATAACTTCATTTTTTGGGTCAAATTCCTAAAACAGCGTGAATCAGGATAAAGTTACAGATTCTGAATTGACCATGACGTATCACAATGTTCAAAACAATGTGCCTTACCGTTTTCTTGATTGTGACTCAAAATTGGTGCCTATGATATTTCCAGATTCAGAAACTACTAGGAACCTTTCTTTGGGAAGAACAGAAGCAACATCAGTAGTTACCAATGTGCTTGCACCTTCCTCAGTAACTCAACATATTGAAGACCTTGTTGACAGAAATATGTTTTACCCAATAGCAAGTGATGCCTCTAATCGTGGAGACACTAGAAAATTTCCAGTTATCATTTGGTATTTCAAGAAAATTTCCAGTTATCATTTGGTATTTCAATTTTAATAAAAGTTTTGTACATGCTGTTAGATTACTGTAGTACCAATCATGAGTCTGCAGATGCTATTTTTAATCAAACTAAAGGCAGATTAACAATGCACAATTTAAACCTCAATAACATTTGATCATACTCTGCTCATAGTGCACATGTCAACTTTGGGAACAAACGTTCATTATTTACTCTGTTAAAAATGAAAACAATTTTTTGATCCCAGCAAATTGCTCAGCTCATAAAATTCAAAATGCATCTGAGTTTGCAATTGTTAAACTTCAACTTTTTGATTTAGAAGGTTTTGTTACAAAAATTTATAACTATTTCTCCTGCCATTCAAACAGAGTAGAGAGTTTGAACGAGATTTTTGAATTTTATGATACTGAATGCATGGAAATTGCGACATATGTCCCCACAAGGTGGCTGAGCATTCATCCAGCTGTTGATAGGCTACTACAACGCTTTCCAGTGATAAAATGTTAATTTGTATCATAGGTGGAGAATTGCCAAGTAGCCACACGAAAGTTTTTGGATGTTAAGAGCGGTGATGAGGATGTATCTAGAACGCATTGTTATTTGCTGTTTTTCCAGAATTGTCTAAAAATGTTTCGTGTGACTGTGGAGTCCTGATAAAGAGATAATTTGTTGCTGTTGAAGTGTTTTCTGTAATGGAATCCCTTAAAAATGGTTATAACAACGAATATCAGATAGTTGTTTTGAGTTCAGAACTATGATCTGTCTTAATCTTCTGCCAGTAGAACGTATGCAGTCAATGGAATTAGGGTTTATACAGTGGTATGAAACAACATTGGAATATTTGATATCTAGGTTTGATTTTTCTGTAAATGATGAAATCTCTAAAATGAGTGTCATGTCTCTGGAGAAGGAGACTGATTGCAACTCTGTTCTGAAAATGCTTATGGATTAAATTTAGAAAACAGAATAGACGTTGAGAATTGCATGAAGATTTTTTACTAGTAAAGGAAACAACTAGCATTACAGTAAATAAGATAAGTAAAGAATCTTATGTAAGTAAATGGATAGCAATTCTAAAAGTAGAAAAACAAAATAATGGCAGCCTTGCTAAGTTGTTAGAGTTTTTATTCCCAGTTCCACCAACAAATGCATTTGTTGAAAGATCTTTCAGCCACGGCCTAAGGTTATGGGCAGATAGTAGAAATAGGCTTCACATGGACACACTGAAAGCAGAGCTTCAATTAAAAATAAATTATAATGTACAGTTTAAAGACTTTCTCAATATGGTTCTACACGATAAGGAAATTTTGGGATGTGCAACAAGAAAGATTCTTTAAAACAGAAATAATGTGTGTTATATGTATGAATTCAATTTGAAGAAATAATATAATGTGTGTGTTTCTAAAAGTAAATCAAGTCAAATATGCTTATAATATATAATCCTACAATAGTTTAAGTACTGATCTTTATATTGAGTAAAGTTAAATTCTGTTTGAGTATACCACTTTTCTATGAATAAGAGAAGGGAGATAACATAACTACGGATTTAATTTCATGCTGTACTGTGTCCCTCAAAAGCCTGAAATGTCCCTCTGTTTTGGTACTACATCCTACTCCTTTAGACATGGTCACCCTATGAGAGCAGGAAATGGCCAATGAAAGTTGCTGCATTCTGCTCCTAATTATGGTTGATTGGAAGACTTGAATGTTAAATAGTTTCATGGGGCGTTTTTGGAGCTCGCGAAATCAGGGATCTTCCGGGAGCCCTCGTAGTTAGATGCTCTCAGAAAAATAACACAGGCTCAGGAAAAACTATTTGTATCGTAATGTGCTCTATTCACACGTGACTCCCCGCAAACAACAATTGCAAGTGAACTCGTAGGGTCAATCTTCGCAGGCCTCCAAAAGGCGTTCCACACTGTTCCATGTTGTCGACTACCAATCAGGATGCTATCATACGAAATGTCTTGTCAGATATGTGATTAGGTCCAGGAACATTTTACAAACAAACCCCGTGTATTATACTGGGCAGCGAATATTCCGCAGAAGCGAAAGTAATATCGGGTGTGGGCCAAAGAAGCGTAATAGCACCTCTGACGTTCTCAGAACACAGTAACTATTTTCGAGATAGGATGAGCCAGGACTGCAAGATGGTTCGCTAACGGTGCTAAGGACGACATGAAAGTATCGCCGTTAGACAATAATAAGGAAGTGCACAAATACTCGGATAAAATTTCCGCTTGGTGTAATGTATAGCACCTCTCTTTAAATATGGATAAATGTAAGATAAGGAGAATAACAAAGACAAAGGACCCGACAGTACCTGATTACAAGAGTAACGCTGAACATCTTGAGAGCATCATGTCCCATAAGTATTTAGGAGTAATACGGGGACCATAATAATAGTTCAGTTTTACGATGAGAGGCACCCACATGCCTTGCTCATACTGTGGCATCAAGCAGTCAGGCCTGCAAGATGAGTGGTCTGCCAAGCGAATGGATTCATTCTTATTTATCGAGTAACATGAACTCTCGTACTCACAACTAAGTTACAAATTATCCTCCTATATGAATAATACGCAACGGAAACGCACATCTGACTATCAGTAATTTACAGAACTCTGACTGTTCACACCGCACTGGCAGTACCACATTTTCTTTCCTTTTTTTTTTTAATTTAACGGCTTTTATCAGCATGTGGCCATCGCACTGGATATGAGTGGCGCACACATTATAAATTCTGGGTATCATGACAACATACAATTCGAAGGAAAAGGCCACCAATCTTTTTCTTTTCACTATCTTATTTATTCCGATAAATTCTACAACCTAAACACACAAATTCTATAACCTACAACAATAACACATGAGAAATTCCGCCCAGTGGGCATGGCTTTACATTGGTGATCTCTATCTTATGGTCTCGTAATTATTGAACGCTACAGTGCACTTTCTGGATAGGATGGTGGATCTTTTATTATACTCCACACTTCGACTCTCACAATCATCATCACTAAACTTTCCTCCAGACCGAGCGGTACCGAAGGAACAAGCATAACCCACTAATCTTTTGAAACTACCTTGCTACTCTCCCCTGCAAACCACACATACCCAAATTACATGACATACACCACACTACAACATGAAATACTACTCAGGGAATAGTCACAACATTATCACTGTCAGCTTTCCCACTTCAATTAATATTTATCCCAGTTTCACACGACACTGCCCCACTTCGTAATTCTACTTTCCTACTATGAACTCTGGAGATATATGCACGTCTTCCTGTGCGATGCAAGCCAAGTGGCGTTGCTGGATAGACGGCCGACTCACCTTGCTTCTCTCTCAGAGTTTTATAGTTTGAATCAAGCGTCACACGGAATCATATCATGCAAAGTAATATTAAGAACATATTCATCACACACGCGAGTCCTCAACTGATACCATGGACGAGTACTTCACTTTATCCTTTTTCTCATACACAGATTGAGACTCGCACAGTACTCACCATGTGGAAGTACTCGTCTCTAATTTCAAGTCCTGCACACGCCATTTCTTAAATATTTCAACTTATGGTACACGCGCTATTTCTTAAATATTTCAACTTATTGCACACACGCTAGTAATTCAGCTTAACTTAAGCACACGGAAGTATTTCAACTTATTGCTACACGTGGTTTCATTGTGACCGTTGGTCGCTTCCGAAGATTACTACGATCCCATTAATATTACCTGCCTGACATTTAATTCTCCCCACAAAAGTTCCTGAAATAGAGAAATTATTATTTCAAACTACTCTTAAATATTCCACATGCATACCATGTCTCCACTCTTTTGTCTTTACGGAGCACAACTAAGACAGGTCTTAACAGCACAAGATCCAGCGGCAGAGTGCCGAAACATGGCCGTTCTTCAGGTCCTCTCGCACCCCTGCTGAAGTGGGGGAGCACCTTGCTACCGTATTGGTCAGCCACATTTCAGGCGCTCAAAGCTCAGGTAAATTTCATGTCTTTGGTCCCACCAAAGGTGGCCAAAGGATCGTCTCAAAGATGATCATATATTCACATTCACTATCTGCGGTTAGCAGACGACCATACATTCATTCATTTCACAGATCTCACCAAACTGGATGTAGGGATTTATTTTGTGGGAGTGCACATTGCACGGGGGCTTAATTAAATATTATGCAAATAATTTTAATTTTAGTAGCTGTCTGACCGGTTATGCAGCCTCGTAACCGGTTGGCCCTGACCAGTATTTGTACGCAATCTGACTGCATAGAATGAAAGAAAACTTCCGTTAACACAATTAATTAATTAAGTCCCCAGCAACTATAAAACCTATGAAACAACAAAACACAAGTGTAGCTGTTCTGTGTGTGGAAGTGTGATTCAACGTACACATCTGGCACGGTTCTTCCTCAATAAGACCAGATATTGTAAACACCATTTATACTGAAGTAATTAAAAAAAAACAGAAATACTATAATTGCACATAGAAACCACAAATACAGTCTAATACAAGAACACGAGCCAGATACTTTGTTGACTGAACCTGTGACCAAGAGGCATTATTGTTTAAGACATTGAAATAAATAAAAAAAAGGATTTTTTTTTACCTTCATATATATTGACGAAAGGTACACTCTAGTCCATCAAAGCAATATGACAACATCTGAACAAGCACTCTCCATGGGAACTTCTCAATAACGACATGCTACTGCAACATCTCCACAAGCACTCTCTACCACAGCTTCTCGACAAGAACTCTCTACCACCGCTATTTGCACCTGTTGATCATTGCTGGATGCTATTGTTGGAACTGTCAACTACTCTGAGGAGTCCTACTTGTTTATTGAACTATTGAAAGGGTTTTACGTGAATATTCTTAAAAAACTGATTTTTTGTGTGTTTACTGTTTATGAAATGTTATGAGATTCTTACCTGCACCTGTTCGTCATTTCTGGTGAAATTGATTGAATAATACTTATGTAAACTATTATGTAAAATCACATGTATGCAAGCATTTGTATTCCTTACTGTATTTTACATATTAGGTTATTTAAAGGTCAGTGCAAAGCTAAAATTTATCTAGTTATGTGATATTCACTTATTAATATTACTTTTTAATTTTTGTCTGTATTTTTTGGACGAATTTGGTGGTATTTTCACCACCAATGCTGGCAAAAATACCATCAAATTCTAGCCCGTGGAGGAGGGGCATATGAAAGGTGGCTGCACTGAGTCACAGCGCCAGAGATTGCACAAGAGAGTATTTTTTAGCCGCGTCCACTGGCAGTAGTTGTTCAGAAGCGGTGGTAGAGAGTTCTTGTCGAGAGGCGGTGGTAGAGAGTGCTTGTGGAGATGTTGCAGTAGCGTGTCGTTGTTGAGAATATCCCATGGAGAGTGCTTGTTCAGATGTTGTCATATTACTTTGATGGACCAGAGTGTACTTTTCGTCAATATATATGAAGGTAAAAAAATTCCTTTTTTTATTATTTCAATGTCTTAAACAATAATGGCCTCATAACCGGTTGGCCCTGACCAGTATTTGTACGCAATCTGACTGCATAGAATAACAACAAAGAATGAAAGAAAACTTCCGTTAACACAATTAATTAATTAAGTCCCCAGCAACTATAAAACCTATGAAACAACAAAACACAAGTGTAGCTGTTCTGTGTGTGGAAGTGTGATTCAACGTACACATCTGGCACGGTTCTTCCTCAATAAGACCAGATATTGTAAACACCATTTATACTGAAGTAATTAAAAAAACCAGTAATACTATAATTGCACATAGAAACCACAAATACAGTCTAATACAAGAACATGAGCCAGATGCTTTGTTGACTGAACCTGTGCCAAGAGTATTATTGTTTAAGACATTGAAATAAATACAAAAAAGGAATTTTTTTTACCTTCATATATATTGACGAAAGGTACACTCTAGTCCATCAAAGCAATATGACAACATCTGAACAAGCACTCTCCATGGGAACTTCTCAACAACGACACGCTACTGCAACATCTCCACAAGCACTCTCTACCACAGCTTCTCGACAAGAACTCTCTACCACCGCTTCTGAACAACTACTGCCAGTGGAGGCGGCTGAATAATACTCTCTGGCGCAATCTCTGGCGCTGTGACTCAGTGTAGCCACCTTTCAACATGTGATCAATTAAATAAATAAATTGTCATTCTTTCCCACACTGGTATCCGGCTTCGCTGTATTAATTGAAATTGAGTTATTTTACAAAAAAAAATGTGTTGTTCTGACAAAAATAATGAAGTATGTTGTATCTATTTTCAATGTCGGGCGGTACTGTACCCTTTCAACGATACTGATACGCATTTTGCGAATACGTATTGACATCAGCTGTTTCGACATATGAAAATTTGTGCCGGAGCTGGATACGAACCATAATTTCCCGCTTATTGCGAGCGGTCGCCTTGACCACGTTTTTCCCCAGTGTAGGATATAAAGGAGGGGCTCAGGGGGCAGAGTGGCAAGGGTGGCAACCTGAGACCTGGCCACGATGTCCCCGTCACACCTTGAGGAAAAGGGGCAGTAAGGGAAGTATGTGGCAAACCAAAAACAAAGACATACGTGGTAATTTGCAGCCATAGAGCAACAATTGTTTTATTTTATTTATTTTCCATTTATTTTTATTTTATGTACACACGAAGAACCAAAGGGGAAAACCTATGGTACGCCGTGCTAAAGTGGATGGGGAGAACCAAATGACGCTTCTAGCGCATCATAGACACTAAGGAGAAAACTTAAAAAACAAAATAGTAACAGACACGGCGTAAGTGATGCACCTTAGTACGTGACGCCGTGTCACCTAGCGTGTCTTCTCGTTTCAGTCCGTGTTGTACTATGTTCGTTCGTTAAAGTATGTGACCAACTATCAACTTCTAGTTCTGGGGACGTTCCAGCTACTCAGTGGATGGTGAAAGACGCTCCACAGGCAATTTACAAAACAGTTGACCAAGTTGTGGGTGGTGAACGATGGCGTGGTGGCGCTCATGTCATGGAGATAACACCAGTGTTTGGGTAACCACTTCGCCTATCCGAGAACGTCTCCAGGACTGTTCCAAACTTCCAAATGTCACGGAGTCCACACATTCGCGAAATGCGTAACATTTACCACAGCTATAACCGTGAAGAACAGTGTCTTGAGGACATTGCAATGTGAAGATACAGACACTGTATAAACACAGACATTGTAACCATCAAGTGTACTTAAATTTGTTGGAATGTTTCTGGAAAAATGGAATAAATCTGTAAAGGAATTCGCATACAAGACCGTACTGTGGCCAACTGACAATGATGCCTTACTTTACGTTCGGAATATTACACTCCTGATGAACAGCGGTCCACGGCACCTATAGGTCCTACGACACATGAGCCAAAGACTGGAAGTGCTTAATTGGTTCATAGTAGGACCTGAAAATAACGCATGTGTAGCGTTGAAACTAGTCGTCTGAATAGTATATACTATGAATATACGGCTATGGTGTTCCACTTCCATTACTTAATTCAGGATATTGTTGCTGTGTTTGGAGTCCTTATCAAATAGACATCCAACAAATTTAGAGAAGGGCTGATAGCATCGCAAGAGATCACTGCAGCCCTACGGAAGTGGAACAGGAGAACTTAAATGAGACTACTGGGAACCCGAATTCAAAGAAGATTATACGACCAACTTGTTGTCTATCACATCTCGGCTAGCGATCGTGAGAATAAGGTATGAAAGATTAGGTCACGTACGAAGGCGTACAGGTAGTACTTTTCCCCCGCGCACAATTCGCGAGTGGCGTAGGACTTAAAATCGGTAATATTGGTACCATCTCTCCTTCGTCGCGCAATGGACTGTATATGTAGAGGTAAATTCGTGGACGGTAGAAACTAGAAGCAAAAATCTTGCCTTAGTGCGAACTATGCTATTTTCCATTTGTAAATAACACCGTTGTATGTGAAATAATAATAATCATAATAGTAATAATAATAACAATACACTGAAAAGGCAAAGAAACTCGTACACTTGCCTAATATGCTGTAGAGGCCCCGCGAGCACGCAGAAGTGCCGCAACACGACGTGGCATGGACTGAACTAGTGTTGGGTTGAATCGGGGGAAGAGACCAAACAACGAGGTAATCGGTCTCATCGGTCTCATCGGATTTTAGAAGGATGGAGATGGAAGTCGGCCGTGACCTTTCAAAGGAACCATCCCAGCATTTGCCTAAAGCGATTTAGGAAAATCATGGGAAAATGTTCAAATGTGAGTGAATTCCTAAGGGATCAAATTGCTTAGGTCATCGGTCCCTAGGATTACACACTACTTGAACTAACTTATACTAAGAACAACACACACATCCATGCCCAAGGGAGGACTCGAACCTCCGGCGTGAAGCGGCCGCGCAGTCCGTGACATGACGCCTCAAACCGCGCTGCCACGAAATCACGGAAAACCTAAATCAGGATGGCCGGACGCGAGATTGAACCGTCGTCCTCCAGAATGCGAGTCCAGTGTGTTAACCACTGTGCCACCTCGCTCGGTGACTGAAATAGTGCTGGAGGGAACTGATACCATAAATCCTGCAGGGCTGTCCATAAACACGTCATGGCATGGACTGAAGTAGTGATGGAGGCAATTCATACCACGAATCCTGCAGGGCTGTCCATAAATCTGTAAGAGTACGAGAGGGTAGAGATCTCTTCTCAACAGCATGTTGCAAGGCATCCCAAATATGCTCAGTAATGTTCATGTCTGGGGAGTTTCCTGTCCAGCGGAAGAGTTTCAGAAGAGCTTTCCTGGAGCCACTCTGTAGCGATTCTGGACGTGTGGGATGTCGCATTGTCCTGCTGGAATTTCCCACGTCCGTCGTAACGCACAATGGCAATGAATGAATGCAGGCGGCCAGACAGGATGCTTACGTACGTGTCACGTCAGATTCGCATCTAGAAGGATCAGGTGTCCCATATCACTCCAACTTCACACGCCCCACACCATTACACAGCCTCCACCAGCTCGAAAAGTCCCTTGCTGACATGCAGGGTTCATGGATTCATGAGGTGGTCCCCATACCCGTACACATCCGGCCGCTCGATACAATTTGAAACGAGACTCGTTCGACCAGGCAACATGTTTCCAGTCCAATGTCGGTGTTGGTGGGCCGGACGAGGCGTAAAGCTTTGTGTCATGCAGTCATCATGGACACACGAGTTGGCTTTCGGCTCCAAAAGCTCATATCGATTATGTTTCATTGATGGCCCGGCACTGAAATCTGTTGCAATTTGCGGAAGGCTTGCACTTCTATCACGTTGAACGATTCTCTTCAGTCGTCGTTTTTGCAAGATCTTTTTCCGGACGCTGCGACGTCAGAGATTTGATCTTTTACCGGATTCTTGATATTCACGGTACACTCGTGAAATGGTCGTTCGGGAAAATTCCTACTTCATCGCTACCTCGGAGATGCTGTGTCCCATCGCTCGTGCGCCTACTTTAACACCACGTTCAAACTCACTTCAATCTTGAGAACCTTCCATTGTAGCAGCAGTAACCGATCTAACAACTGCTCGAGACACTGTCTTATATCGGGTTGCCGACCATAGCGCTGTATTCTGCCTGTTTTTATATATATCACTGTATTTGAATACGCATGCCTATACCAGTTTCTTTGGCGCTTCAGTGTATTAACAATAATAGTAATGCGATTTCTTTTATAACATTTTGAGAATGACAGCTATGAGAATACTGTCGTTGTAGAAGAACAAAATCTCTACAAGAAAGGGTTCAAAGTTGCTAGGAACAATTACAGGTAGATTCAATAGACTTTAAAATGCCTATAATAAGCGTCGGGACTTAGTCATGGCCGACATAGACTACATAAATGATTATAGCTCAGTGCTCCATGATGGAGTTGAAAATTTTCCAACTCTAAAGGGTGTAACATGTGACGTCATCGTTGAATAGGAAATTATGTTGCATGCAAGTGCAGAAGTAATTAAAACTAAAAAGATTTCAGTCAAACCTCGCGTCTTTCAAGACAATTCACTTAGTCCCCTGTGGGCTTCAATATGAGTCGAACCTTATCATCCCGCCCTTATGGTTTTCGCTGTAAAATATGAAAATGAAAACATGTACACTTTGGGTCAAATTGCTTATGCAGGCGACGCCAAGCTAAATGAATCAAATAAAGCATAAGTAGTTGAAGGTTTACCTATGGCTGTCAAGATGGATTGCCGTATGAAGCAGGGCAAGACTCTTATTACTGTTAAACAGGTGCTACAGCAGGTCTCATACAAGATCCAAAACCACAGATCTGTCGAAAAAATGAGGCAAAATGAAAACCTATTGGCTTTTTGGGAAGTTCTAATGCCTACACATGTATCAAATTTACATTAAGAAAGAGCTTTTTAAGTAAACTACACGGTGCATTGAGAGCAGGTGGTGAAGAGCACCCCACCTCGCAGAATATGTTCAAAGCCATTAACACTTATGCCATCTGCGTGTTGGCTTATCAGTATCAAATAGAGAATAATGATGCTTATGAGCCGCCCGCGGTGGTCTAGCGGTTGTAGGCGCTCAGTCCGGAACCGCGCGACTGCTACAGTTGCAGGTTCGAATCCTGCCTCGGGCATGGATGTGTGTGATGTCCTTAGGTTAGTTAGGTTTAAGTAGTTCTAAGTTCTAGGGGACTGATGACCACAGATGTTAAGTCCCATAGTGCTCAGAGCCATTTGAACCATTTTTTGATGCTTATGAACTACAACGGAAATTCCGAATGTTCGTAATTGGGTTCGTGCCAAAGTTTTCAGTATTCTTCCATAATTTTAATAAACATAACAGATGCACATAACAGAGAGACCTGAGTCATCAGTAATGTATTCTCCTTCACCATTTACAGCAATCTGAAAACACTGGCGTAACTTTTGCGTACCGCTACTGTAGAAATCACCTGGTTTTGAGGCGAAGAATTCGCCGAGTCACGTTCGGAGCGTATTTTCATCCGGAAAAGTACGTTCCTTAGAGGGTTTTCGATAGAGAGCGAAAATGCGAAAGCTTAAGTGTGCAAGATCAATTGAATAAGCTCGTTGCGGCTTAAGTTCCCAACTTAGACCCTGTATAGTGTTTTTTTCAGTCTAACAGAATGCGGGCGGGTGTTGTCGTGGAGTAGCACCATTTCACGCAGTCTTTCTGGTCGTTGTTCTTGGATTGCGGTCTGCACGTCATCTCAGTTGTTGACAATAGATGTCAGCAGTGATGGTTGCACCTCGGGGATGTAATTCGTACTACACAGCACCGTCACTGTTCCACCAGATGCATAACATTATCTTTTGTCGATGCGCGTAGGTCTTTGTAAGGGGAGTTGCTGCTTTGTTTCATCTCAACCATTCCTTTCTTTTCCTTACTGTAGCTTAAAAACACCATTTCTCGACAGCATTAACGATACAGGTTAGGAATGGTCGGTGTTGTTCACGAAACAATTGACGATGGGCAAGCAGAGACGCACAAATGATTTTCTTTCTTTCTTTCTTTTGCTTGTGCCTTTATTTCCCGTGGAGACGCAGGGTCGACATGGTGAATCGGATGTGGCAATGTTAGTTTAAGGGGTGGCCAGAGGCCCTTCCTGCCGCCATCCTGTACCCCCCAGGAAGAAATTAGTGTACGCCATCTGTCTGCGACTAGTGTAATCCATGGAATAGTGCGGAAGTGTACAGATGTCTGTGAGCCATGTAACAGAGGTGGAATGTGGGACCAGCCCGGTATTCACCTAGAGGGATGTGGAAAACCGCCTAAAAACCATATCCAGGCTAGCCAGCACACCGTCCCTCGTCGTTAATCCGCCGGGCGGATTCGATTCAGGGTCGGCGCGCCTACCCGAGTCCAGGAAGCAGCGCGTTAGCAATCATGGCTAACCTGGCGGGTTTGAGACGCACATATGACCACCCGCTGATTTTTGTGATTTTGGCTAAGAGCATGCGGTACCCATACCCCCCATTTTTGAACCTTCCCCACTACATAAAAATGTCACACATTGGCGGAATGATCACATATGCCAGTTATCGAGTAAACTGACGTGGATCGTTGTGGACTTTAAACGATCTTCATCAAACCCCGAAGGTCTTTCTGAACGTGGAGGCTCACTGATGTCAGAAAGCTCCTCCTTAAGACGAGAAATACATTTTCCTGGCGTCCTCTGTCCAACAGCATTATCCCCATAGGCGGCGCAAATGTATCTGGCTACCTCCACTGCTGTTACCCCTCTACTGAACTCAATCAGAAGCTGTCTCCAAATGACAATATGTAAACTCAAATAGCGACAGTGAACTGCAAACAAAAACTGTCAATCGATAAATTAACCGGTGGCAACCGGAATGCCAACATGCAAAAGAAAAACACCACGAACTTACGCACCAACCTAATACAAAAACTGCAATCATGGTTTCAAGTTGTTACTGTGGATAACCATTCCAAGACACACAGATAGTAGTTGTAGTTGTAGATCTCAACAACCAACGAAACAAAAAAGAAAACTGTTTGAAGGGATTTTTCACGCTGGATTCTACTTCGTCATCGTTGAATCATGTAGTATATCAGGCCGATAATTCAATAATACGCAGGAAACGAATGCTTGTATGATGTTCGGGATCTTCACCATGTCGGCTTATCGAAGCAATTCAGAGGCGTACTGCTAGGTTTGTTGACAGTCGGTACGATCACAACGAGAGCGTTACGGAAATGCACGCTGAGGTCACTTAGGAGTCCTTGGAAAGAAGAAGACAGTCATTCCGTGAGTAGCTACCGGTCAAGTTAAGAGAACATGCATCTGCGGCAGACTATGGAACGATTCCCTTCAGCATCCTTGTACAGAGGCATACACGCAATCACGTTTCCCTTAGTCTATTTGAGAGAGGAACAGGAAAGAAATGGCTAACAACGAACTCCTTGAGTGCGAGGTCGCAAGTTTAATTTTTAGTAAGGCTCATCTGGAAGTTTTGTGTTAACAATCACGACAGAAAAAATATTAGCTGCTAACGAGTGACAAAGTCCATCGGCAGGGTGACAGAACATAACTGTTCGGGAGGTGCAGAGATCAACCTTCTACGGTATACTTGTTTTGCAAATTAAACTGCCTTTTCCTGCTGCTAGTTATTTTTATGTATCCCATACGTGTTTCGCCTTCTCCTGTTTATTCACATCTTTGTGTTTTCGCTATCCACACAGTGAGAAAAGTGCTAGTGCGACCTCCAGACCAGACGTGAGGAAACACAGATCAGCAAATCGTAAGGAATTTCATTTTCACAAAAAATCGCGAAGTGAACTGTTTGATAATCTATAACTAACAAAACTGTATCGTTATAGATCCCACTATTGATGCCTTAAAACAGGAGAAAGCGAAACACATTGTAACCTCCCCACAAAATAAAATTAAATATTATTTGGTTAATGATTCTAATTTTAGTGTAACCTCAGAACAAAATTGGTTCCCATTTATAACCTCCCTACAGAAATTCATTCACATTTAACCTCCACACAAAATTTGTTTCCCATTTAATGTACCCACAAAATTCTTTTCTCATTTAATGTAAGCTCGAAACAGAAAAATTCCTAAACCTCGTAATAAAAAATAAATTCAATAACCTGGTAAATTTTGGACGACAGCAGTGCTGCGTCACGGCCCTGTAAGATCATTCTGAATAAAAAAGCAAAAAATTCTTACCTCAATAAAGTCGCCAAATATCTGCTCTTACAATAAATTTTTCCGGCACAGCTCTGTGCAATGCTGGCCGATAGATTTGTCATTTATGAAAAGAAGCAACTGATTTTTCTTTTGCAACAATCGGAATGATCATGGATTGGAGAAATTAGTAAATTCTTTAAATTGAAATGAATGCTTGTAAAAAAATTACTTTATATGACAAAGATTATTATTAGGACATTTTTAAAACATTTACATCGGAGTTCAGATAACATTATTAGATATGCGTGAGGCTGCTTTTTACCTTATACAATAATACTCAGGCTCCAGCATCGCTGCACCGCGACCGGCCAGCCAACACGATACACTATACCAGACCAGACCAGACCAGAGCAGACTCCAGACTAGCGCAGACTAGCAACAACTTACTGCTACAGCTACACAGTACCTACTGCAGTCAACACTGCTCTCTGGTCAGCGATTCTCTTATACCTTGCATATCGCAGGCAGCGCATGAGCAATACATCGAAATTACATCTGCTCGGACCTCTTACATAAAATTACATCTGCTCGAACCACTTACATAACCCTCCACTGGGGGGGGGGGGGGGGCAAAAATTTGGCAGCGATGGTGAGTCAATTGGACTTGCCATGAGCAACAAATTTTTCTTAATTAACTAAGTTTACAGTCACAGAGTATATACATACACACACACACACACACACACACACACACACACACACACACACACACACACACATATATATATATATATATATATATATATATATATATATATATATATAAAAGTGCAGAACATAAAATGAAATAGAGTGCACATGCACTGAGTACAGAACATGTCAAGAAATCACAAAATGTATACGCAATGAGTACAAAACATATTAACAAATGACATAAAGTGCACACACACTGTATATATTTCTACCATTTTGCAAGAACTAGTATATGCAATGAGTACAAAACATATTAACAAATGACATCAAGTGCACACGCACTGTATATATTTTTACCATTTTACAAGAACTAGGATAGGAAAGGGAAGGATTGCATCATGGTTGTAGCACAGTAGGTTGCACGTAGCTGCACTGAAAATCCATATCTTTCTACAGAAGCACAACACCAAGTGAGACAATCTGAAGTTCTCTTCCCTGAAGTATTAATCAGTGTAGCCAAGACACTGAAATGTCGTAATAATATTCAATGTTATCATTTTGGTAGTACATTAGGTACCATAATAACATCTCCATCGTTCAACGTGGTGGACAGCATGATGTGTCAACACCACACTCTTGCAGAATCCATACTCTTTCACCAACGTAGAATTAGAGCAAAAACCAAGTATAGTGCTCCATGATCATGAGGATGGACAGGACAAACGGATATTGCAGTAAGTTCAGGTAATTAGATCAGAAGGTGAAGGACATTAAGTCTTATGCCAGTCATCATAGAGAATTACACTAGTCTATCAACCGATTTGAGTAATTGGTGGCACTCATTGCCTAGTTACTAAACATTTCTGTACTACGTGTGAAGCATTACAGAATATTATTCATAAGTCATCTGATTACAGTGAACATTGGCACTCATTGGCCAGTTACTAAACATTTTTATGCATTGTTCAGAAGTCATCATTCAAAACAAGAGTTAATTAATGGCATAGCATTAACATAATTCATCTAGTTATAGTAATCATTGGCACTCATTGGCCAGTTACAAACCATCAGAACTCATCATTCAAAACAGGAGCTAATGAGTGTAGCATCAAGCTACTGATATTCATATATAATAGCATGTAAGTGACATAAGACAAATTTAAAATATAAGAAACAGTGACATTCATTGGCCAGTTACAAAGTATTCATATAGTTTTATAAAACATCATTCAGTATTATTCAGAACTCATCATTCAAGTGACATAAGACATATTTAAAATGTAACACACTGTAACTATTACTCAAGGTCTGTGGTTAGAAGACATCATTCAGTATTACTCAGAACTCTCTTAAACTGGTAGCATTATTCGGGACTGGTAATACATTTTTTTGTGCTAGCAATGCATTGCGTTGGGATCGATAATTAATTGCTGAGGCATAACAATATTTGCTTTTGACTTATTGCTGCAAATAAGGATTAGTAACGTCATTCGTCATGAGTCAGCTGTAGCAAGGTTATGAAATAAGTAGAGTATATGTGATCACATTCATGAATGACACACACAAATGGGTAAAAATGCAAGTACTAGAACAGGTTTAATAATTAACTGCCTATAGCACATTAATTTCATGAATAGCTTCTCCTGGAAAAATACAAAATGGATTATTAAGCTGAAAGAAGAAACGCATATTATGCTGAAAAGTAGTGAACTTCGAATTAACAGGTAATGAAACGTGTACCCAATATGTATGTACTCTAGCTGTCCTTTCCAAAACATTCAGTCATTATACCATGCAACATAAGACATACTGTCAAAATGAACTGCAACAAATACTTAAATAACTACATAGCATCTCTTAACTAATAGTAAATATATAAACTCCATCATTATCCTCATCTGAAAGAAAAACTTAAAAGTGGTGCGTTAAGTGGCCATATAAAATTCATCACTATCATCACCTGCAAAGAAAAACTTCATTATTCATATTACCATATTATTCATCACTATTCATCATCATTCATTATCATCTGCAAAAAAGACACTTCATTATTCATATTACCATTTACTTCATACAACTATTCATAGTATAGAGTTTCTTACGCCGGCCGGTGTGGCCGTGTGGTTAAAGGCGCTTCAGTCTGGAACTGCGTGACCGCTACGGTCGCAGGTTCGAATCCTGCCTCGGGCATGGATGTGCGTGATGTCCTTAGGTTAGTTAGGTTTAAGTAGTTCTAAGTTCTAGGGGACTGATGACCACAGATGTTAAGTCCCATAGTGCTCACAGCCATTTTTTAGAGTTTCTTAATTCTAGCATATTTCATCACTAAAACTAAGATGTGTAGTTCTGTCTGACAGCCTGCATCAATCGCCTCGTATTCTGAAAGAAAAATAATTAGTTAAGACTGCTATCATACGATGTGTATAGTATATTCTTGTTAATGTTTGTTAATTCTGATCCATTTACTCTTCGTGATGAGGTATTGCATCTTCTTTCGTTCATTTCAAAGGTGAAATTCCCATTTCATAGTAATCCACTGTCGTTTCTTTAATTTATTTCTTTTACACGTTATTGCTTTCTGAAAATGATGAATAAGGATTAATATCTTGCATTTAAATCATATACCCATTAAATAAAAACTGGTTTCTAGTGATATAATTAAGCATACAGCATAGCATGACAGAAAACGTATTATGTCAAAAACATAGACAGTGTTCAGGTGCAAAAATGTACACAGAGTATCATAATTTAATAGCAAAAAAAAAAAAATGTAAAATAGTCACGATGTTGAGATATCATAAGGCAAAATGTCAAAGTCAACTGGTGTTTGTTATATCTTAAAGATTTCGTAGTGCATACAAACAAAACAGGAAAACAATCATACATACACGAAAAATGGAAAATGTGCACGGTCTGATATATAACGACAAGAAATGACTTTCTTTGTGTTCAGCTTGTATGTTGTGTAGTTGATAGACGCGAAACTTGAAGACTTAAATGAGAAAGAATGTGATAAATTTAATATGTCACTAGATAGAATTGCATAATTGGTCATAAAATATGTAAGTTTATCTGAAAAAATGTGCACGGTCTGATGTGTAACGACAAGAAAAGCGACCTGCTAACCTTACCTTACTGGGCACTTGCCAAGAAAAAATATGATAATCATCAGTAAGTAGTCACATAAATTTAATTGCTTAAGTGGTCATATAAAAATGTAAGTTTATCTGGAAAAATGTGCACGGTCTGATGTGTAACGACAAGAAAAGCGACCTGCTAACCTTACCTTGCCGGGCATTTGCCAAGAAAAAAATATGATAATCATCGGTAAGTAGTCACATAAATATAATTGCATCATTGGTCATATAAAAATCAGAAAATGGCATTACAGTCTGATAAATCATAAAGTATGTTCATTCAATAAAGGGTTTAATATTGGAGACATGGTGATTGCCTTTACTTTTTCTGGTTCTCAGAGTTTCGACGTGTACTACATTGGGGTGAGGAATGCTGCATATTCGATATGGACCTGCGTATAGAAGCTCAAATTTACTGCATCTATTCTTTCCTCTGTTGGATAAATAGTGTGTACGTACTAATATCTTCTGTCCAATGTGAAAGTCACGCCGTGTACAAACCTGTTTTTGCTGTCTTCTCCGGCGCTCTGCGGCACGTTTGATGTTATGCAGCGCAATGTCAATTATTTCATGGTGTCGTAGTCGACGAGATGTAGGAAAGGATACTAATTCTTTAATTTTGTTAGGTGGTTCAACATTTTTCATTATAACAGTCGGAGATAGCATAGTAGATTCATTTGGTATCGAGTTAATTACATCCTGGAATGAGAGTATGTGTATGTCCCAATCAATATGTTTTTTATGGCAGTATATTCTACATAGTTTACCAATTTCTTTCATTAGTTGTTCACAAGGGTTCGAAGAAGCATGATACTTGGATATATAGATCGGAGAAATGTTTCTAGCTCGTAACATACGTGTCCATATAGCAGATCGAAACTGTGACCCATTGTCGGAAATTACTTTCAATACATGTCCTACATGAAATAGAAAATGTTTTACAAATGCTTTCGAAACAGTTTTAGCAGTAGCTTTGCGTAAGGGAGTGAAGGTAACAAATTTCGAAGTGAGTTCAACAGCGACAAAGATGTAGCAAAAACCTCTATTAGTTCTGGGAATCGGACCAAAAATATCTACAGCGGCCATGTGTCTCAATTTAACAGGTACAATGGGATGTAATGGAGGAATATGTGAAGTCGTATCTGACTTAGCTTTCTGGCAGATTTTACATGACGCTAAAACTCTTCGAATACGTTTCTCCATGTTGGCAAAATAACAGTTCTGTCTCAGTATAAGAAAACATTTTCTGGCTCCATAATGTGCGTAATTTAAATGAGTATACCAAATTAATTTGTTAACAAGCTCGTCAGGAATACATAATAACCAGTTGTTGCTGTCAGAGTGAGAGTGGCGAAACAGAATATTATTGCGTACAGTGTAATGGTTTCTGATGGTAACATTATTCCTATCTTCCCAAAGGTGTTTAATTTCTTTCCACGCGTTGTCTTTGCTCTGCTCCTGTGCTATGTCTCGTAATGACGCCGAAATAAAATTTTCGAATGCAACTTGTTGAATATACATGACGCTGAAATTTGCTTGGCAGAAGTTGGCTGCGATGTCTTGCTGATTGTTGCTGAGAGAACGGGATAGTGCGTCTGCTACAATATTTTGTGTACCGGGAAGGTGAACAATTGTAAAATTAAATTCCTGTAAATAAAGTTTCCATCTGCTTAATCTGTCGTGTGTTAATTTAGCGGAAAGTAAAAACTGTATAGCTCTATGATCTGTGTAAACGGTCGTATGTCTTCCATAAAGAAAATGCCGATATCTCGTAAATGCCCATACAACACATAATGTTTCAAGTTCTGTGACAGAATAATTGCGTTCAGCAGGTGACAAATGCGACTCGCAAAGGCGATGTTTTTAATTACTGTACAACCATCTTCTTCAATTTCCTGAAAAATGTGTACGCGGTGTTAGAACTGTCGGTGGCAATGGAAAAATTTGTAGTAAGATCTGGATGTGATAAAAGTGGTGCATTCAACAAAGCTTGTTTCAGATTGACAAATTCAGAATGTGCTTGGCTATCCCACGACCAAATAGTGTTTTTACCCGTCAACTGGCATAATCTAGAGGTATATAAAGCAGAGTAATAAATAAATTTACGAAAAAAGTTAATTAAACCCAAAAAGCTGCGTAGTTGTTTCTTCGTCATAGGAACAGTAATGTCACGTAAAGCTTAAAGTTTTTCCGGGTCAGGCGCAATGCCTTCTGCTGAAATTACATATCCAAGAAATTTTATAGAAGTTTTGCCAAAGTGCTATTTACTGAGATTAACTGTGAGTCCTTGTGCACGAAAAGTTCGTAACAGTTGTTCAAGAATCAGATTGTGTTCAGTCCAGTTAGCTTCTGCAATAAGAATGTCGTCTACATACGTTGTGATTCTGTCTTTTATGCAAAAGTGTGTATCGGATATCGTCAAAACTAATATCATTTTCGTGAAGAAGATTCTGTGTGTCAAAAGTATGGCTTGCGTTGCTGGAAGATGCAACCTGTACTGTATCTAGTCAAATTCTTTCTGACGTGCTATTATTTGCGGGAGGATGCTGTGGCATTTCGACTATTTGTACTGTTCTGTTATTTCTTCCTGACGTATTACGTTCGGGATGATATCTACTGTCTGGTTCATTCATGATAATCTGTTGTTGCGGATGATTCTGCTGCTGGTAAGACCGACTGTTATTAAACGTACGCTGAAAATTGTGCTCATTACTTTTACGTCTGTCATGATAGTCATTTCTATACGGTGCATTGCGATATGAGTTGAAATGGTGTGTTTTCTGTACGTACTGATTTCCTTGTTGCTGTGCGTTACTATTTGGTGTGGCCGACGCTATACGTGTAAGCGGCAAAACATTAAAGCTTGGTTGACCTTGCAGACTGCATTGTTGATTAGGTATGCTAACCGGTTGGTTTTGTTGCTGTTGTTGGGAAAAACCTCTATTGTTACCAAAATGTGGTTCCTGTTGCTGATAATTTTGTACATACTGATGATTAAAATTTTGACTGTTATTAAAGTTCTCGTGGTTGTCATTCCTGGAGCGTATAATGATAACTGTCACTTTAAGTAAAACTTGTCATATCAGATTTCTTTACTCATTCTTAATCCTAAATAGACCGATAGTTGAAGAGCTGTTTTGGTAGATATAAAGGATAGTAAAAGAGAAGGCAGTAGTGCAGAAAACTAAAGATGAAATAGCACTACTACGGCTCGGGGCCCTGTGCACGCTACGGCACATATTCATCGAAGTGTAATGAATCCCCTGAGGTCTATTACGCACTGCAAATAAATTTTAGTTTCTGCGTTACAGGAAACGCCGGTGAAAATTCAAAAGTAAATTGTTGTATCCAGTCCGATTCTAGTTTCTGCGTTACAGGCCAAGCTGGTGAAAGTACAAAAATAAATTGTTGTATCCAGTCCAAAGCGTGACTCTGTGTTCTGTCATTATTAAATACTTTAAATTTTCTCACGGATAGAAAGAGCTTGTAATCAAAATTATCGTCTCTGTATGTCTGAACAGGTTCAGGATTGTATGATAATCTGCTTGTCTGTGACTGTTCTGAATCTAAGTCACGTACTCTCTGTAAATTACTTAAGTTATACTGGCTGTGTGAGTGTGACAAATGTTCGGAACGTGGCGTATGCTGTGACGTGTTAGTGACTGAAACATTTTTCATTTCTGTCACTTTAAAACGTTCGTCAATTTGGCTAATCTGTTGTTCAAATTTCTTATCGACTTCCGTATCCAGAGTGCGTGAAACTTCTGCTGACATTAATTGAAACTCGTCGCGTATCTGTGTTGCGTTTTCTGAACATTGTTCAGTGACTGCACTAATTTCATCTCTAAGTAATTTCGTTGTGACTACACGTGTACTACTTAATTCTTGTGCAACAGATCTAATTTCTTCACTACTGTTCCTAGCACAAGCCTCAATTTCCTCACGTAATTGTTCTTTAGTATCATGACATTGCGCGGCAACGGCTGTAATCTGATAACTAAGTTATTTGTTCTGTTCGTTAAGATTGTCGTGTTTTTAATTTGACAGTTTCAAATTTTCATTAAGTTGTTTGCACGATTCATTAAGTTGTTTGTAATGGTCGTCTTGTTCTTTCCTGAGTTGTAGTAATAACGCTACAACTTGATCCCACCCAAAATTAGTTGCTGTATTCTCTGTGCTGTGTGATGGTGTATCTGCATGTGTCACGTTCTGTGTAACCATTTGGTCATTGTCTGACTCGCGAAAAGGTTTGCCAATTGGACGTGCACTATTGGTCACTACACCGGAATCAAATAAATCTGACGTATTCTGACTACATTGTTCATCTTCGTGGAAAAAATTTATCTGTTCACAGTGCAAATTTTGCAAACCGGGTATGTAAAACTGGGCAGCGTTCATTGTATCAGAACGTGCCGCGTCATCAATTGTTACATTTACTGTTGACGTAATTGAATTTGTTTGTTCATCATTAGGATCAAAATCAGTACTAGTGATCGGCACGCACTGATTATCTGTAATTAGACGATTATCACTATTATACTGAGTGTTGCAAGTATTATCGGTCAAATTATTCGAGTCGGCTATTTCACTCATTGCACATCGCGATGTACTGTTAACAGTTTTTCGCGGCATTTTTCACAAATCAAAATTAAGCACAAAATGTAACAAAGACAAAGCGAAAGGGAACAAACACAATTACAACAAAGAGCAATAAATTGCCGATGATCTGTGAAAGAAAAAGTGACAAATTAGTAAATGCGTTGCGCCAGATGCAAACTACATTTAAGTAAATAAGAGCAGATATATGACTACTTCTCAGAGATTCACAAAGAAATACGACCCTGGCCGGTTGTCGCCAAGTGTAACCTCCCCACAAAATAAAAAAAAATAATAATATGAATATGATTCTAATTTTAGTGTAACCTCAGAACAAAATTGGTTCCCATTTATAACCTCCCTACAGAAATTCATTCACATTTAACCTCCACACAAAATTTGTTTCCCATTTAATGTACCCACAAAATTCTTTTCTCATTTAATGTAAGCTCGAAACAGAAAAATTCCTAAACCTCGTAATAAAAAATAAATTCAATAACCTGGTAAATTTTGGACGACAGCAGTGCTGCGTCACGGCCCTGTAAGATCATTCTGAATAAAAAAGCAAAAAATTCTTACCTCAATAAAGTCGCCAAATATCTGCTCTTACAATAAATTTTTCCGGCACAGCTCTGTGCAATGCTGGCCGATAGATTTGTCATTTATGAAAAGAAGCAATTGATTTTTCTTTTGCAACAATCGGAATGATCATGGATTGGAGAAATTAGTAAATTCTTTAAATTGAAATGAATGCTTGAAAAAAAATTACTTTATATGACAAAGATTATTATTAGGACATTTTTAAAACATTTGCATGGGAGTTCAGATAACATTACTAGATATGCGCGAGGCTGCTTTTTACCTTATACAATAATATTCAGGCTCCGGCATTGCTGCACCGCGACCGGCCAGCCAACACGATACACCATACCAGACCAGAGCAGACTCCAGACTAGCGCAGACTAGCAACAACTTACTGCTACAGCTACACAGTACCTACTGCAGTCAACACTACTCTCTGGTCAGCGATTCTCTTATACCTTGCATATTGCAGGCAGCGCATGAGCAATACATCGAAATTACATCTGCTCGGACCTCTTACATAAAATTACATCTGCTCGGACCTCTTGCAACATATGGAATAAATAAAATAACTAGCAGCAGGAAGAGGCAGTTTGATTTGCAAAACAAGTATTTATATGCTTGCTGCGGAGGATGGCCACACAAACAAACTTGTGCTTCTACGGAATGTATGTGTCACACTTCACAAAATAGACATCGTCGACGTTCAAGAAATGTTGAAAACAAACCTTTAACTTGCACCGTGAACACCGATGGAAAAATGGCGCGTCACATTGATCACGAAAATTAGCACCATCAAGATCGAAGGCTAACTCCTTGGGTGTTACAAACTGTGCATGACGATCAGTTAGGTACCCGCTCTTAAGGAATGCACGTTGAATTATATTGGTGCAATGGGGTAACAAGAACTAATGGAATGTAATGGCATGCAACCGGATGCGAAACAGTTTGTGGTGGAACTTATCGTGAAAGTGGCTATCCTTTAAGGCGTTGCTGTAGATAGTGCGATAATATGTTTAATATGCACGGAAAAGACAAACATCCAGAGGCTGAATGAGATTTTCACTCTGCAGCAGAGTGTGCGCTGATATGAAACTTCCTGGTAGATTAAAACTGTGTGCCCGACCGAGACTCGAACTCGGGACCTTTGCCTTTCGCGGGCAAGTGCTCTACCAACTGAGCTACCGAAGCACGACTCACGCCCGGTCCTCACAGCTTTACTTCTGCCAGTATCTCGTCTCCTACCTTCCAAACTTTACAGAAGCTCTCCTGCGAACCTTGCAGAACTAGCACTCCTGAAAGAAAGGATACTGCGGAGACATGGCTTAGCCACAGCCTGGGGGATGTTTCCAGAATGAGATTTTCACTCTGCAGCGGAGTGTGCGCTGATATGAAACTTCCTGGCAGATTAAAACTGTGTACCCGACCGAGACTCGAACTCGGGACCTTTGCCTTTCGCGGGCAAGTGCTCTTCTCGGTCGGGCACACAGTTTTAATCTGCCAGGAAGTTTCATCCAGAGGCTGAGTTTGTCCAGTGGGTTCAGGTGGTATGAACTGCAATGGCACACGCTTTGCAGGAGAGTTTGCTCTAAAGTTTTTTATTTGGGGCAGCTATTGGCCAAAAGCAGTTCTCACAACATAGTTGTAGTTCTCTTTCGCCTATTTTTCCACTCTTTCTTGCTGTGACGTAAATATTTCGTTCTGTCCTTGCAAGATAACGCACACAGGAAAGAATCGTAGGAGGAAGAGCATCTCCAACTTCTCACATCACAATAAACAACTTTCCATCCGATTTACCATCCACATTAACAGTCGGCGTAATTGTATATGAATGCGTTAAGGCATTGATGTTAGCTGACCCTGATACAAATCTCTTGGGATGTCTAATGTTCGTGATCCTTTGACATGCATTTCATCTTCAAATCTCGACTGAAAACAAATTCATTACTGGACGATGGGATAAGTTTATCTCATTTAGAAATTTTCGGGCCGATTCCACAGACTGCTGTGCATCGTCAAGTTGACACTTTGTTTGAAATTTCGTTATCTTACGTCGTCCAGTTCTGTAGCCCTGTTTGAAGTTATGCAACCATCCACTGCTTAACTTAAAATCACTGTAACCTATGTCGCACGTAATTTGATGTGCATAACGTAGTAGTTTACTATCATGCACATTCTGTAAATTTTATCGAGAATCCTTGAACCCGCAAACACTAATATTTTTAATAAGTGCGCCTTGTGCTCGCTTGAACATTCGAAGTTTTTCTTATGCAGTACACAGTCATATTGCTGCAGACTTATTCGAAATCTGTTCATAATTGTTTTTTACTATGCTGCGGATGATCTTCCATGCATGTAATTATGTTTAGTACGCCCTCCTTGGACAACGATTGTCCTTTACTACGTTTCACTGTAGACTAGAATTGTGGTTCCTTGTCCGATTGACTTGAAAGGTGTCACTTATAATTTTGGTACCTGAATCTAATGTGAGCGAGCAGCGATGTTGTAAAACTGTATCGTAGAAGTTAGGTTATTACCTTTGGTGTGCGCGGAGGCGCAGGGGCAGATAATGTTAACCTGTGTTGGAGTGAGGAAGCAATTGTAATACGTTTCTAATGTAAAATCTCAATTTATCAATGTGTTTAATGAACATGATTATATCAAGATTTCCTGGTGGGGTCAGGGATTTTCACCTGCCTCGGGATGACTGGGTGTTTGTGTTGTCCTCATCATTTCATCATCATTCATGCCAGTGGCGAAATTGGGCTGAGTAAAGGTTGGGAATTTGTACGGGCGCTGATAACCGCGCAGTTGAGCGTCCCACAATCCAAACATCATCATCATCATCATCATCATCATCATCATCATCATCATATATCTAGATTTAACGGAAACTGATTTGTGAAGGAGGAACTAAGTGTATACCAGAAGTGGAATGTCATAGGTAAATATTACGTATATTGATGTTTCTTTTTTTTTCATTATTGCTGTGGCATCGGACTAACTTGGTTATTGTACTGAGAGTTGTTAGATTTGAAAGATAGGGAAGTGTATTGTTTGGATATTAAGAAGTCCATTAAATCTAAAATCAGCCTTTGGCACTTTTTCACAGTATACAAAAAAACTTAGTGTTGTCGTTTATGCCCATATTTCATTTTCCACCTACCTTCCTCTTGCAATTTTTGATTGATCATGGTTCTTTCAAAAGTAGAAGGAACCAAGAGTGTTCTGAAAATACTTCGATTTGCAACCAACAGAGAACTCGTTGCACATCACGAGTGTATCTGTATAGATATACTAATTTGTAGCTTTAGCATAGCGGCGCGCAAGTCAGTGCAGTACTGCAACGCGTTATCCAGATTTGTGCAAAATAGAGGTAAGGACCAAATATTTTCGTGTTTTTTTTTATTCAGTCAGGGCTATCTTATGACATTCAGAGACAGATTTTCTGTGTTGTGTATCACTTTTAGTTCTGGGGTATGTGATCAGTTTTGCAAAACTAATTATCGTAGGTTTTATGTCAAATTTCATTATTCAAGCATTTTATACCGTTCAAATTCTTGCAGTCAGATAACTAACTTTTACAGTATGAAAGACTTCCCTTTACGTTACTACAATTTAGTATTATTACACTGCAGTTTTGCGTTCACATTACGACAGTACAAGTTTCATTACGACAGTTCATTTATTATTATATCTCAGATCTTACAATTAGAAGCAGTACGTCAGTTACATTTTTATTTATTTAGATAACTTTCAGACTCATCTTGAAGAAACGCTAATATTTCATCTGCTATCTTTTTCTCACTCTGCGAAATTCCTTGGGTTCCTTTCTGATGAAATGACAATTTCGTCAACAGTTGTTGTAGATATAATACAAAGTTTGGTTCGTTTATCGTTGCCATTGCTCTGCTTTGTATTAACACCACTAATAGTGGAGCACTGTAGTACCTCACTCGTCGACGAAGCCCATAGCCCCATGCTGTGGTCATCATTGGTTACCTCCAGTCCCGACCCCTGTTGCCATTAAGAGCCAATATTGTGGTTGCATGGCAGGCAACATGTGGGGCATCGAATGCTATATACTTCATTGGGCTTTTGCGACCTCGCACTCAAGGAGCTCCTTGCAAGTAACCACGCGACTTGTCCTGTAGATTGTTTCCAGGAACTGCGAGTTTAATGCTGTCATGCGAGACAAAATGATTATGAGAAGAAAGTACATCGTAAAATATACTTCTGTTGTAAGTGGCAGCTATTGACGTAGAGACAGTGTGTCACAGACGGTACAGGTTCCGCGGGGCTGTTCGCAGACAAATGAATGCTGCAACGCCAGGAGACTATGGTGAAACTCAGCAAGACCTGTAGAGGAATGCAGGACCTGCCAGCTGAACCTGAAACCTATCGTGTTCCGCATTAGTAGGGAATATGTCCATTATTGATCGATTACGCTATTGGCGACAAATTGTTGGAAAAACTAACTACCGCAAAATACCTAGGACTAACCATTCGGAGCGACCTAAAATGATAACAAATTTTTGGAAAAGCATATGCCAGGCTGAGCATAGTTGGAATAATCTTACAGAAATGTAATCCGTCCACCAAAAAATGGTTACAAAAGACTTGTTGATTATCGCTCAACAATCTGGAGCCATCACCAGAGTGAATTAATAGAAGAGACAGATAAGGTCCAAAGAAGAGCGAGCGTTTCTTCGGTTTTTTTACTTAGACGACGCAAGAGCGTTATTGAAACGCTCAACGAATTCCCGCGGCAGACGCTGCACGAGATGCAATGTGCAGCACGGAGAGGTTCAAAAATGGTTCAAATGGCTCTGAGCACTATGGGACTTAACTACTGAGGTCATCAGTCCCCTAGAACTTAGAACTACTTAAACCTAACTAACCTAAGGACATCACACACATCCATGCCCGAGGCAGGATTCGAACCTGCGACCGTAGCGGTCACGCGGTTCCAAACTGACGCGCTTAGAACCGCACGGCCAAACCGGCCGGCAGCACGGAGAGTTTTACTGTTGTAACCTCAATAGCGAAGGTTTGTGTGAGAGTGGAAGAACATATTAGTTTCTCCCGTATATGTCTCGCGAAACAACCACTACGAGATAATCAGAGGAATTAGCGTTCCTGTGTATGTAAAATAAAAGAAAGGTTCAAGAATGGATTTAAAATCCGAGGTGTAAAGATATCAGTGATAAGATTCGCTGATGGCGATACTGTCCTCAGTGAAAGGGAAGAAAAATTACAGAATTTGTTGAATGGAATGAACGGTCTAATGAGTGCAGGATGTGGACTGAAAGTAATGGAAGAAAGACGAAAGTAATGAGAAGCAACAGAAATGAGAGCAGGGATGGACTTAATGTTAGAGTTGCCTGTCCGAAGTAGATGAAGTTAAGGGATTCTGCTACCTAGGCTGCAAAATAACCAATGACGGACGGAGCAATGAAGGCATTAAAATCAGACTAGCACTGGCTGAAAGGGCATTCCTGGTCAAGAGAAGTCTACTAGTATCAAACATAGGCCATAGCTTGAGTAAGAAATTTCGGAGAATGTACGTTTGGACCACAGCATTGTATGGTAGTGAAACATGGACTGTGGGAAAACCGGAGAAGAAGAGAATGGAAGCATTTGAGATGTGGTGTTACAGAAGAATGATGGTAATTCGGTGGACTGATAAGATGAGGAATGAGGAGGTTCTTGCTAGAATTGGTGAGGAGACGAATATATGGGAAACACTAGCAAGAAGAATGGACAGGATGGTAAAACATCAGTTAAAACAGCAGGGAATAACTTTCATGGTACTGGAGAGAGATGTAAAAATTGTAGAGGAAAACTGAGATTGAAATATAGCCAGCAGATAACTGAGGACGTAGGTTGCAAATGCTACTCTAAGACGAAGAGGCTGGCATAGAGAAGGAATTCGCGGCGGACCGCATCAAAGCAGTCAGAAGACTGATGACTAAAAAAAAAAAAGTTCGTTAGTTCGTTTAAGGGCAGTCTTCCCTTCCGTCATTGGCGTATCAAACAGGGAAGCGGGGGAAAAGAGGGTGATACATGCAGATGGCCAACATCGTCAAGGGAATAGAATTAAAGATTAGAAGTAACTCACTTACAAAATTAGCGCACTGGGAACCACATGTTCCAAGTATGAACTTCAAAGAGCTCGAGATAATGACCAACGGTGAGTATATAGTAGAGGAATAATATCGACATATTATATCTGGCCTATAGAGACAGCATTGCTGCTATCCCAGCTATTGCCATCCAGCTGAACTCTTCAAGGCGTGCATTTTATGACAAAGTTAACAGCCGCGCAGAGATGAATCTTGTCCCACAGATTTCAACACTGATTTCGCCTCTATTTTCTACTTTTTTGAGAGCTTTTGGCACCTCTCAGTGACGTACGAACCAGCTTGTTGTAAGTTTTCATCAATGGCGATTACTTTCTTTCAGTTAGGATAGCGCTTCTGACGGAGATTTCTATGCACTTGTACTGCTGTCCAGGGATTAAATGGATATCTGGAAGTTCCAGCAGATAGCAATGTTCTGTCTTTGACAACTGGTCGTAAACCGTAAACGGCGGAAAACGCCACCGTGAACTCATCACTGTTGTGTATTGCTCTTTATGGTAGCGCCGTCAAGTCAGTGTTACATGCAGTTGTTTGTCACGAAGCATAAGCAGTTTACAACAGAGACGCCACCTGCGCATTACTCATTGAAGACCTTGGGCCATATGAAATATGAATTTGCGACCATTGTTCCACGGTTGGAACACTTGTGCGCATCGACACTTGTGCTGAGGGGTATTTCCGCGGAGTCTGGGGCTCTTGCTGGGACAACCGGCTTCAGACAAGGTCTAGCTTAGGTTGGAATGAAACAGTCAACATACGTGCTCCGCAAGCCACCGAACGGTGCGTGGCGGAGGTATCCTGTACAACTAACAGTTAGGGTTCTCCTCGCAGATACATAGAGGATGAAACGACTCTCTATATGCCTCCGTACGAGGTATAACTTCTCGTACCTTATTTTCAAGGGCTGTACGAGAAACTAATGTTGGCCGCAATAAGATCGATTTGCAGTCAGTTGCAAATGCCAGTTCTGTCAATTTTCTCAATAATGTTCCTACGAAACAAGATCGCCTTCCCTCCGGGGATTGCCATTTGCGTACCCGAATTATCTCTGTAATACTTACGTGTTGTTCGAACCTACCGCTAACATATCTAGCAGCCCGCCTCGGAACTGCTTCGATGTCTTCCTTTAATACGACCTGGTGCGGAGACCAGCAGAACTCGAGAACAGGTCGCACTAGCACCCTACATGCGGCCTCCTTTGCAGATGAACCACACTTCCCCAAAATTCCTCAAATAAACCGAAGTCGACCACTTGTAACATCCCCCTCACTTATCGACCTTAATGACAGTGAAAAATTAAACCGCGTGTACCTAATGGAAATTTGGGAAAAGCAATCGTCACCGAGGTTAATTTGTCGGTAAAGAGGGAGGACAGGGTTACATCTAAATGACAGGAAAAATGCTAATGAAACTGGTGGAAATTAATTTTGAAATAGGGGTAAAGTTAATAAAGAAAGTAAATGTGCGGCCGTTACATTAACAATCAACTAGCGGTAATTAGATATTTGAGATTTGGGGGAAATTATGGTCGCCAGTCCTAAGGACAATTACTATAGTAACTGAAAAAGAAAGATTATTACACATATAATTAGCACTAGAAGTGTGGCAACTGAAGGTTGACAAGTGTAGTGTGAAAACTGAAAGTTTGTCAGAAGTAATAAATTTCGCTACACTCTGACTTAATTTAGCAAAAGAATTAATAAAACCGGAAAACTGAAAGTTAATTTAGTGACTGAAATTAACTGTGAGCTTTGTTTCCGAAGCACAACGAAATTCAGTAAAATGCGGTTAGTCTTGGACTACCTCAACAATCATTTCAAAAGCTACTTGAATCTACGCAATTTAGAAATAAGAGATTTAACTTTGAACTGTAATTAAATGATTCTGAACAATTAACAGTAGTAAAATTTAGTACGTACCAAGCTGAGCTGCAGTCACAGGTAAGCTAAAATACGGTAACAAAACTCGCACTCATAATTCGTGCTAGTGTAATCTAACTATTGTAGCCAGCTATGAATACTTTAACTGAACATTGAAATTAAAGCAGCGAAATTGAATTATTTTACTTTAATGCTGGCGTTTGAATTTCAACGACACTCGAGTTCATTTCGGAAAAGGAAGGGACCCTGCTTGGCAATGCAATTGGGACAATGAGCAACAAAGGTTCATGCTAAGTAGCTGTAATTTTGTGATGCAACAATTTTAAAAGTTTGAAAAGCTGAGGTCTGCCATACAGTTCTAAAACTTTACGTGCTTCCAGTCTTCCTTGTTGGTTGATTGAAGGTTTGAAGCCGTCGATCGAGGAGGTGGCGACAGTCACTCATTGTCGGCCGTCGCTGTTGCAGAAGCTGGATGTTGGCGCGCCTTCTTCTCGACACGGTCACCAGACGAAACGGGCTCTTGATGTGCGCCAGCTAATGCTTCCCGTCCGCGACACCATGTCAGAAACTATCATCGCAAGTCAAGCGCAATTACATGCTGCCAAACCCCGAAAGCGCGGCAACTCGCGGGAGCTTTACACAACACACCTGCTCCACTCGCTACTCCAGCCAGACTCTCTCTGCCCGCGTTCCACGCGGCAGAGTTAACACTACCAAAGATCCTACACACTTTGATTCTTCACACGACCTATCGATAGCAGTTTTCCCTAGGCAAGACCCAGCATAAAAATACAAATAATATTTACGAAACAAACCAATTATACATCGACATAAATGCATAAATATATATATATACAAATAGTAAAACAATTACACTATGTAAAGACACAGAAATGTCATATATTCAGGTAACAAAAATAAGGAAAACAAATTTATAGTACAATAGATGGAAATAGGAGGATATGCATTTCTGGCGTTACACACTCTTCTACCCTACCACAATCCTCATTGCTCGTACCATTTCATATCGCTTTGCAACGTTACGTCCAGATATTTAAACTACGTAGCTGTGTCAACCAGTACACTACTAATGCTGTATTCGTACATAAAGGATTTGTTTTTCCTACTCACCCGCGTTTGGTGTGTTGGTGAAGTCAAGACGCGTTCATACACTATGTGATCAAAAGTATCGGGACATCTGGCTGAAAATGACTTACAAGTTCGTGGCGCCCTCCATCGGTAATGCTGGAATTACTCACCCTTAGCCTCGTTGACAGCTTTTGCTCTGGCAGGGATACGTGCTGTCAGGTTCTGGACGGTTTCTTGGGGAATGGCAGCCCATTCTTCACGGAGTGTTGCACTGAGGAGAGGTATCGATGACGGTCGGTGAGGCCTGGCACGAAGACGAGGTCGGCCTGTACGCTTTTGTGCTGCAGGTGTCCCTTCACTATCATATCGGAAACAGTGGACCAAGGGATGTTTAGCAGTGTGGAAGTCTCTCATACAGACGTGTGACACAAGTGACACCCAATCACGTGACCACGTTCGAAGTCCGTGAGTTCCGCGGAGCGCCCCTTTCTGCTCTCTCACGATGTCTAAAAATGACTACTGAGGTCGCCAATATGGAGTACCTGCCAGTAGGTGGCAGCACAATGCACCTAATATGAAAAACGTATGTTTTTGGGGGTGTCCGAATAGTTTAGATCACATAGTGGATGTCTGTCCATTATCGAATTTTAACTCGCGCAAGTGATTGAATTTGGGCGCGGAACGACCTGATTGGCTAACTTCAATGCTAAACAACTAGGAAAAGGCGCAATGTATCGAACTTTTTTCTTAACAATTATTGCTCAGCACAAACTTCCCTACAACACCCTTACAAGCTTTTCATGCTGTTAAAGACTACCCTGGTTACTAACGAACTGTTCATAACTACGTTAGCTGATGCTGACAAAAAGAAAGTTAAGAGTTCGTGCGATCTGGAGGATCACCACAATCTTGATTCGTTTCTCTTATCTCATTTTTGTACTGTTCCAACAGTTCATATCACGCTCCTGGAGAAGCTTACTTTTTGTTGAAAATTCAAACGTTTTGATGCTGTGGTGATTCTGTTTGAGATAACATTTCTCACGTCAGAATGTAAAATATTGGAACGAACTGTTTCAATACGTGTTTACTTCCACGGCCCGTTAGGTTACCGCCACTGCATGTTGCAGCTACTGGTGTGACATCTTTGATTACCAAGTCTGAGATTTTGAACATGTGGGCCAGAAAATTCATTTCCTCAAATATACACTCCTGGAAATTGAAATAAGAACACCGTGAATTCATTGTCCCGGGAAGGGGAAACTTTATTGACACATTCCTGGGGTCAGATACATCACATGATCACACTGACAGAACCACAGGCACATAGACATAGGCAACAGAGCATGCACAATGTCGGCACTAGTACAGTGTATATCCAACTTTCGCAGCAATGCAGGCTGCTATTCTTCCATGGAGACGATCGTAGAGATGCTGGATGTAGTCCTGTGGAACGCCTTGCCATGCCATTTCCACCTGGCGCCTCAGCTGGACCAGCGTTCGTGCTGGACGTGCAGACCGCGTGAGACGACGCTTCATCCAGTCCCAAACATGCTCAATGGGGGACAGATCCGGAGATCTTGCTGGCCAGGGTAGTTGACTTACACCTTCTAGAGCACGTTGGATGGCACGGGATACATGCGGACGTGCATTGTCCTGTTGGAACAGCAAGTTCCCTTGCCGGTCTAGGAATGGTAGAACGATGGGTTCGATGACGGTTTGGATGTACCGTGCACTATTCAGTATCCCCTCGACGATCACCAGTGGTATACGGCCAGTGTAGGAGATCGCTCCCCACACCATGATGCCGGGTGTTGGCCCTGTGTGCCTCGGTCGTATGCAGTCCTGATTGTGGCGCTCACCTGCACGGCGCCAAACACGCATACGACCATCATTGGCACCAAGGCAGAAGCGACTCTCATCGCTGAAGACGACACGTCTCCATTCGTCCCTCCATTCACGCCTGTCGCGACACCACTGGAGGCGGGCTGCACGATGTTGGGGCGTGAGCGGAAGACGGCCTAACGGTGTGTGGGACCGTAGCCCAGCTTCATGGAGACGGTTGCGAATGGTCCTCGCCGATACCCCAGGAGCAACAGTGTCCCTAATTTGCTGGGAAGTGGCGGTGCGGTCCCCTACGGCACTGCGTAGGATCCTACGGTCTTGGCGTGCATCCGTGCGTCGCTGCGGTCCGGTCCCAGGTCGACGGGCACGTGCACCTTCCGCCGACCACTGGCGACAACATCGATGTACTGTGGAGACCTCACGCCCCACGTGTTGAGCAATTCGGCGGTACGTCCACCCGGCCTCCCGCATGCCCACTATACGCCCTCGGTCAAAGTCCGTCAACTGCACATACGGTTCACGTCCACGCTGTCGCGGCATGCTACCAGTGTTAAAGACTGCGATGGAGCTCCGTATGCCACGGCAAACTGGCTGACACTGACGGCGGCGGTGCACAAATGCTGCCAACACCGCGGTTCCTGGTGTGTCCGCTGTGCCGTGCGTGTGATCATTGCTTGTACAGCCCTCTCGCAGTGTTCGGAGCAAGTATGGTGGGTCTGACACACCGGTGTCAATGTGTTCTTTTTTCCATTTCCAGGAGTGTAATTCCTTGTTTCTTTCTAGGACCGCTATCGTTCCAGAGGCTGTATCAGGGAGCCAAATAGGTTAGTGCTTTACAGTCTGATCTACATCTACAGCTACATCTACATAATCATATAAAGTGCTTTCCAAAACTTAAGTAAGCGACATGAAATGTTGACTACTCGTTTGGAAATGGACGAAAGAGTGGAAGCGTATTGCCAGAGGTCTTTAAATCGTGCACATAAAACTGGCCATCACGTGGCGTGAGAGCAGCGTGGCTATAGCACCAAATGGGGCTGGCCCCGCAACACCAGGCATTTGAAGAAAAGGGAAAAGACAGTGTCTGTCAGTCAGCGAGCAGTCACGGTGCTCTGTGGTTATGTCCTTCATTACAGTATGGCTTGGAAATAACATTTGGATGACTTCACACATGGAAGAACTATCGGGGAACTGGAAGAAGGACGAGTGCGGCCAGCGTAACCCACGAGTTTAGCGTTGCTCACAGCGTTGTTTCATTTGCTTCGAGAACTTTCCGAAACACAGCAACTGGAGCACGAAGGCAGGGAGGTGGTGGATCACGTCAACTAAAGCAGAGGATGACCGCTGCGTTGTGCAACAGACGATAACGGACCCACGTCAAATAGCGAGTTCAATTGCAACCACATTTAACAGGACTGCAAGGCACGCAATCTCGCTCCACAGTGGCACGGCGAATTGATGGGGTGGTCTCTTTGTCAGAAGACTAGTGCATGTTCCGCTGACACCCGCATTTAGAAGCACCGTTGGCGACGGTAGCGGACTGGACCAAAGAGGGGTTGGCGCGTGTGCTCTTCTCGGATCAGACCAGATTCGGTCTGAGTAGTGGTCCTGGACGTACCGTCATATAACGAGAGGTGGGAACGCACTATGCACCCAGTAACACTGTCGAACACTACCGTTTTAGCGGTCCAGGTGCTATGGTGTGGGGAGGCATAACGTTGCGTGGGAGTACTGACCTCCACATCTTTGACCGCGCTGCACCCACCGGTCAACGTTATCGTGACACTGTACTCCTTCGTCATGTGTCGCTTTTCAGGGGTGCTTTAGACCCTGATTTCATTTTTACACCTGACAATGGTGACGCCTCCTATTGCTGCCAACTGGCACTTCCACGATCAGCGAAAGTGTAATGACCTTTTTCTATGCCCAGCCAGTATTCTTCACCTCGTCGAGATACGTTAAAGCGGGGTGGCACAACACTGTCATTGCAATCAATATTTGTAAAAGTTTAAATTCTAAATATTACCATCGGCTACCTGTGTTGTTTAGCGGTTGCTGCCGAAGATGCTCATTAACAGTTACTAAGCGGCCGACTGGAGTTGCAAAATGAATTGACATCATTGTTTTGCGTAGCCCATTTGCACCGAAATACGAGTAATTCCTTCAAGAGTCATAGGGTTCATTTAACTCAGTACAATATTTTGTCCATTGAAAAGTATTCCCTTTAATATTAATACGGAATTGTCCAGAGAGAATCCAATGTACAGTTCAATTCTCGTGAAACTCTTGTAAGGTGCCAGGACATGGGCACTTACACGTTAGCTTACCAGCATTAGTATTAATAATAAAGGGACTGGTAAGGGCATCAGATCATGACTCCATTGAATTATGATAAATATCAAGCACTCTCGAGCAGTACTCCCTGCGTGTCTGCATGATTGAGCCACTAACTTAAAGCGTTGGTGAAAAGCATCGGAAGTTGCGAATTGTGGAATGTAAAGTCAGCATATGGCCGTAGCTTGCCGGGCCGCCGTGGGCGGCAGGTAGCGGTCACTTTTTTTTTTTTTTTTTGCATGTTTCATTTCAATCCCTTATGGGGAGAGGTGGGTGCACTGATGGCCTAATGCCATTTTGACGCCTTAGCTTATCTTATTTGATTCTGTTTGGACTCTCTTTATTTCAACATTGGGTGGATTTCGTATATACTATTCTTACATGCTATTTCTATTTCCTATTTGTATTCTATTGATTTCTAATTCTTTACTGTTGTATTCTATTGTCTGGTAGCCTAATGCTTTTTTTTAATTTTTTTTTATATACTTGGTTCAGCTTATCTTGTTTGGAGGAGTATTCACAACCCTGGCATTCGCCTTACTGCTGAGGGAAACCTCCTTAAAACCTCAGCAAGGGTGAGGGGGTGTTTTCTTTGTGTTTGGTTTCCGTTTATTGTATTGTCTTTGTTGGTTTGCGTCGTACATTCTCTTCTGTTGGGAGCAGGTGTTGTAGTATTCGTTGGTCCTTGTGTAGGTTCGCTATGTCTTCGTTTTGTGGTTCTACTATGTCTATTGCTGCTATTATGGTACGTGTTGGTATTGGGTATCTGTATGCTGGGAAATTTGCAGTGTGGTATTCCTTTTTCAGGTCTTCTGTTGTTAGCGTATTGCTTTTCAGTCTATTTAGTCCTATCCTATAAGTTAGTTTTATTAATCTCTGCGATAATGGTTCTATCCTAGATTGGTCGTACACTATTGTTTCTCCTGTGCTGCATGGTACGTTCGGCGCAATTAGTAGGATTCGTCTCTCAGTTGCACACACCCTCTGGGTTTGTTGGTTGTGTGCCATCCAGACTGGGGCTGCATACTCTAGGACTGGTCGGACTAATGCCTTATATTTGTGCAGCATTGTCTCGGTGCTAGCTCCATGTCCCCAGCCCCTGACAATCTTTATTAGTGCCATTCTGCGCCGCGCTTTTGCTAGTATTTCTGTGATGTGTCGGTTCCAAGATGGAGTCCTGTCTAATGTGACGCCCAGATATTTCCCTGTGTCTTTTGGTGTGATGTTTTGTCCCCATAGTTGCACTGTGATACCTTTCCGGTTTTGGCTTCTGTCCATTGTTCTGTTTCTGTGCTGGAATACTATAAGCTGGCTCTTGAGGGTATTTTCCACTTTACTAGCCACGGCTCTAGTTTTTGGATGTATTGCCGGTCATTTCGGAGAGTCCTGCCGCTGTCGTAGAGTGACACCAGTAAGCCGTGTCATCGTCGTAAAGTGCTAGCCCTTCGTTCCACCTGGTGGGTTGTGGGACGTCGTGTGTGTATAGAGAGTAGAGCAATGGTGAAAGTATGGCTCCTTGCGGTACCCCTGCCTCTGGATAGAAGATGTTCGATGGTTCGCCGTTAACGTATACTCTAGTCGGTCTTTCGTCGAGTATGTTTTTGACTAGGGAGATTAGATTTTGAGGTAGTCCCTTTTCAGCAGGTTATAGTAAAGGCCAGCATGCCACACCTTATCGAAGGCCCTTTCTATGTCTAACATCAGTGTTGACGCGATGTCGCATAGGTTAAGTCCTTCTGTGACTTTGTTGCAGAGGCGTAGAATGGGATCGATGGTTGAGTGTTCTTTTCGGAAGCTTGCTTCGATTTTTGGGATGAGTTCGTTTTTGGTCACTGGAAACGCGGGAAAATACGGCGCTTTTGGGGATAGCCCGGCATCCGGAGCCACCTGTGCTGGGCAACACGTGGCGAAGACGGGAATTTCGTTTGCCTAGGGGCGTTATGACCTACTCGATCATTGGGTAGGTCTCAGAAATGCCGTTGGAGGGATTTCGGCGATGATAGAGCGTTCGACATGGGCCGAAACAGAGTATTCTTCCGCCGCGTTTTCGTACGCGTGGGAGACGGGAGAATTGTGGAGAGGGTGGACTTCGCCTTCAGCCATCGAACGGTACGGACTTGGAGACGGCGTCTTGGCCATAGTCTTCGAAGGGAGATATACGGCCTGTATCGCAGCACTGCACCAACGAATATTCCGTGCAGAGTTCTGCGGTTAGAGCTCTTTGTGTGTTCAGAAGCGAGATTTTCACCAACGCTTAACGACTTCCAACAACTTACCTAATATTCTTGATCTGGTAGTTATCCTTGCGAGGTGCCGAGTATTTATCAACGCAGTTGCCGGTAATAGGGGCTTGTAATTGCAAATTATTAATGTGCCATTCTCAGGAGTGTGTGGGTGGACAAAGAAATTCACATTTTTTTTAATCAAAATATCCACGGGTATGCTGCCGGTCTATAGTGTCCAACGGGCACAATATTTCGGCGATCAAACATGTCGCCATCATCAGGTGAACTGACGGACTGAGCTCCTGTGAACGTGCCGGCACGGAGATCCGTACGCTATGGCTGCTCAGAGGGAACTGGGTTCGGTCGCGGCGGCGGCCGATTTAAATATCCTCCGCCCGCGGCCCGCTCCCTCCGCCGTCCGCGCCCAGCGCCACGGTCGCGCGGTGGAACAGATTGCGACGGCGTCTGAGATGACGTCGGTGTGATGGCTCTATCCGCCGTGGTCGTCACAACTATACGTCTGCTCGATTTACTCTTGATTAACCCGATCGCTGGTTCCCAAGCCTTGCTAAGATTATAGCCACAGTCCCGGTTTATGAGGTCGTCATTGGTGCGAATTTCGATGGCCTCTCTAACAACGCTGTCCCAGTATCTCGACGTCTTTTTTTTTTGTAAACTTTGTCAGTTGTGGGGAATATCAAATTAAAATGCCAGTATTACGATCTATTTATCGACTTCATTGTAGCTAGCATTTACCCTGACACAGTAAGCTTTACATGTTCTCTAGTCACTGCACAGCTTGCCCAGACTGGAAGGAAAGAAGGTTTGCGGTCTTCTATGTCAGCGACGGACAAATAAGTTAACACTCTGTTTGAAATCGTAGGACACTATAGTCTTTCCTTAACTCGGTTTTTATTAACACAGTTCCTTTGATACCATTCACTACGATGAATGGTCCTACTTATACCCGATGTTAAATGTCCAAGCAGGGTCGAAAGTCAAAAGAAATTTACGTTCATTTAGCCCGGCTTCCAGTGAGGTTAACTATTTCACACAGTGGTGCATGAACTTAAGAGACGCGATTATTCAGGACTCTAACCCTAAGGACACTAATATCTCGAACGCTAAAGACATTCAGACGCTAAAGACTCACAGACGCTAGAAACGTTAACAACACGTGCGTTGGGCTTATGTAATAACGATGAAACAAAAGGGACATTTGTTAGAAACTCTATAAAGCCCCTTGCTACTTGCATATAATACTCTATTCCATTGGCTTTTATAATTCTTTTATTCAATTTTTCTGCTTTAAAACGAGAATTCGTGATTTTATATGAAATATGGGAATTGTTGATGGCCAGTTCGCCTAAATTTCAATTTAAAAAAAGACTAGATATGTAACGAGGAGTTACACAATGCGCGATCGACTCGAATAGCGCAAGTGGAGAAGCTCTTGGGAGGAGAGAATATTCGGCGAATGGACCGGGTAGGCCGTTCTTCCGACTTAAATCCCATCGAGTACGTGTGGGGTCCGTTGGGGAGACGTATTACACCGCGTCCACATGCACCAGCGACCATCCAGGAGTTGTCACCCACGCTAGTCGAGGAATCGAACGCCTTACCACGAGAACCATTTACGAACGTTTTCGCCAGCATGGGAGCAGGTTGCTGAGCATGCATTGCTATCCGTGGCGGTCACGCCCTAATAAGAACCACGTCCCGCCCCTTGCAATCTCCGGGGACTATCGTAAACCGCCGTTACTTCAGTGTAATGATTGTCTTTGAATAAATGTGTTATTTCTGGTCATCTCATTGCGTATTTCTTTCCGTTATATCTTGTATTAAAATGCAGCTATTCTTTCTATGTATGGTCCAAGTTTCATCGAGCTACGTTATTCGCCAGTGACACGACATGCGGAAGTTACACACACACACAAGCCACATTTCGTGTGTGGCGCTGAGTACGAGGGTTATCCGGGAACTAAGGTTACATGGCATGTAGCTTCAGCATGGAATGTCCGTGGGGGACGTTCGTACCATTGTCGCCTAGCAGGAAGCCAGTGGAAGGAACTAGCATTCCCAACAATCAGTAGTTCGTCGACTCGTGTTGTGGTAACTGTTAGAAATGAGCGTTCTCATTCCGGCTCTCGCCAAGTGCGAAGAAATCGCTTCAGTTTATGGAGAGGACGTAATGTCAAGGCAGCAGGTGATGAAATGGGTACCGAATTTCTGTTTTGGGCCGACGGGAATTCACGGTGAAGACAGAAGCGGAATACCTCTCTTGTGACGTGATGTGGTCCGGAAAACTGAAGAACATCTTCTCTCTGATTTCCGTTCGACAATTGACGACCTGCATGTAGTTTGTCCAAACATTTCACGAACTGTTGTTCATGAAATCGTAACTGATCGACTAAATTATGGCAAGTTGTGTGCGCGATGGGTGTCCAAGATGCTTACCGAAGCGTACAAAATGAACAGAGTCAGTGCCACTAGTGAATTTCTTGACCGTTTTGAGACTCAAAGCGTGGCTTTTCTCAACTTTATAGTGACAGGAGATGAACCTTGGACTTCTTACCACACTCCAGAGAGCAAGTGACTATTAATGCAGTGGCGCTGTAGTCATTCTCCTTGAGCTAAAAAATTCAAAACTCGGCAAATGGCTAGGAAAATCATGGTGTTGGTGTTCTTGGACCGAATAGGGGCTCTGCTCGTTGATTTTTTTGGAAGGACGTGAAACAATGAATGCTGCAAGATATTGTGAGACCATGAAGAAACTTCGCAGAGACATACAAAACAAACGTCGTGGGGTGCTGACAACGGGAGCCTGTCTCCGTCATGACAAAGTACGCCCGATCATTTGATCAGTAAATTGAAGGAACACTTTCGTGGAAAACAACTTTTCCGACGACGACGAGGTGAAACTCAAAGTGACGAACTGGCTGAAACAGGCGGCCGGAGACATCTATTACACATGAATCGAAAAACTCGTCCCACGGTTGACAAAATGTATTGAGTTTCCAGTCGCAAGAGGTCCGCGGTAAGCCTCCGTATGAGTTCGAATCTCTTTTTACCATCATGACCTTTTCCGAAATATACACTGAAGAGCGAAAGAAACTGGTACACCTGCCTAATATCACGTAGGGCCCCCGCGAGCAAGCAGAAATGCCGCAACATGACGCGGCGTGGACTCCACTAATGTCTGCTAGAGGCAATTGACACCATGAGTCCATAAGTCCGTAAGAGTACGAGGGGGTGGACATCTCTTCTGAACAGCACGTTGCAAGGCATCTGGGGAGTTTGGTGGCCAGCGGAAGTGTTTAAACTCAGAAGAGTGTTTCTGGAGCCACTCTGTAGCAATTCTGGATGTGGGGAGGTGTCGCATTGTCCTGCTGGAAGCCCAAGTCCGTTGGAGTGCAAAATGGACATGAACGGATGCAGGTGATCAGACAGGATGCTTACGTATTTGTCACCTGTCAGAAGCGTGTCTAGACGTACCAGCGGTCCCATATCAGTCCTATTGCACACGCCCCACACCATTATAGAGCCTCCACCAGCTTGAACAGTTCCCTGCTGATATGCAGGGTCCATGGATTCATGAGATTGTCTCCATACCCGTACACGTCCAACCCCTCGATACAATTTGAAACGACCAGACAACATGTTTCCAGTCATCAACAGTCCAATGTCGGTGTTGACAGGCTCAAGTGAGGCGTAAAACTTTGTGTCGTGCAGCCATTAAGGGTACACGAGTGGGCCTTCGGCTCCCAAAGCCCATATCGATGATGTTTCGTTGAATGGTTTGCACGCTGACACTTATTGATGGCCAAGTACTGAAATCCGCTGCAATTTGCGAAACGGTTGCACCTCTGTCACGTTGAATGATTCTCTTCAGTCGTCGTTGGTCCTGTTCTTGCAGGATTTTTTTTCCGGCCGCACCTATATCGGAGATTTGATGTTTTACTGGATTTCTGATATTTACTGCACACTCATCAATTGATCGTACGGTAAAATCCCCACTTCATCGCTGCCTCGAAGATACTGTGTCCCATCGCTCCTACGCCGACTATAACACCACGTTCAGACTCGCTTATATCTTGATGTCCTCCCATTGTAGCAGCAGTAACCAATCTAACGAATGCGCCAGACACTTATTGTCTTATATGGGCGTTGCCAACCGCAGCGCCGGATTCTGCCCGTTTACATACCTCCGTATTTGAACACGCATGCCTATACCAGTTTCTTTGGCGCTTCAGTGTATTTAGGAGGAAGCAGATGTACTGACTGACTCTGCTAGAAACACACGATCATTGAATTTTAACAGTAAACCACGACTTGATGCACAACGCCTCTCTTGTAGCAGCTGCCACTGGAGTTTTATTACTGTTAGTATCTGCGCTGACTTGTAGAACCTGCGACTAAACGCGTTGCCTTCCTTCACATTTTCCCTACCTCCTCTAGCAGTCCTTCCTGGTAAGAGTCACAGACTGGCAAGCAGTATTAAAGTATCGGTCAAGGAAGAAGGACGGAAAATTGGGTTTAATGTCTCGTCGGTATCGAGGTCATTAGAGATGAAGCACAAGCTGGGATTGTTTCGAGGATGGGGAAGGAAATCGGCTGTGTCCTTTCAAAGGAACTATCCCGGCCTTTGCTTTCAGCGATTTATGGAAATCGCGGGAACCCTAAATCTGGATGGCCAGACGCGGATTTGAACCGATGTCCTGTCGAATGCGAGTCGAGTGTGTTAACCACTGCGCCACCTCGCTCGGTCAGTATCGGTCAATCAATGGCTCTATAAGCTGTCTTCTTTGTGGGCGGGCTTCCGAAGGATTCCTCGTAAGAATTTCAGTCTGGCATCGCCTTACGTGTGGTTTTTTATGTGGTTTTTACGCTTTTAATCACTCCATACATATAACTGCTTCCAGTGATTGGTTAAGCTGCCAATCCCTGGATCAAGTGTCGATCCTCCGCAGGTCTTCCTGTATTTCGCTATGATTTTCTAACGTTGCGGATTCTCTGTATACAACAGCATCATTTGCTAACAGCCTCAGGTGCTTCCGATGATACCCAGTAGGTCATTTATCCACTGTGAACACTAATAGTCTTCTAACACTACCTTGGTGTATGCCAGAAGTTAATTTTACTTCCGTTACGGATAAAATGTGGTGTTCTATTTGCTAGGAGCTGTTCAACCCAGTTACAAAGCTGACCCGATATTCCGTACGTTTATATTTTGTTCATTAGGTCAAAGTGCGGAACTGTACTGAACGCCCTCCGGAAGTCAATAACCACGGCGACGAATCAAAACTGCATTCAATCGCAGTCTCTGACTAAATGCGTATTGTTGGAGAGTGACTCGCTGTCAAAAGTCATAATTCGACGTTTGTGGGGAAGGCAATGACGGCACTCACAAACGGCTATGAAGTGTCCTGTGTGTGTGGGGACTTCCTACCGCAGGAAAGCCTTTGCGGTTGTTCAGATGCGCCTGGCTTCCGGGAAACTTGGCTACAGTCTGCGTGCCGAGAATGAATGGACACGAGGTCAACCGCCTTTGTTTCGTTACGCTCGCGTGACAACTGCAGTTCTGATTCCCGTACTCTCACGAGCCTCTCATTCGACGTATTGCATCCCTTGTAACGGGGAACAGATCAGGTCTTTCCGCAGAGACTGGGCAGTATTGTTTCAGATGATTCTAGCTACTATTTACAAACCGAAATTGCAAATATCTGCCAAAAAACCACTGAAAATGCGACTGGTGGCACTCAGGAGAGACGTCTGTGCAAATTTTTAATTTTTAAAAAAATTTTATACACTGTATGTTAAGCCACAGGAGATGCAAATAATGGCACGAAAAGTTCAGACCTCAAATATCAATCAGCCTAAGCTGTTTGATGCAGCTCTCAAAAATTCTCGAGAAAGTCGACTTTGAAGTTTCCCGAATGTCTTTAATACCCTGAAGTATGACCATTTTCTCGGAAGGACGCGTGATTTGCGGTTTCCTGCATCTACCGCTACATATATACTCCTCTACATATATACCCTGCACCACTACTAGTCATTTACTTTGCTGTTACACAGGCAAATAGAGCAAGGGAAAAACCAATATCTATTGCCTCTAGTCTTGCGCATAATAGTTCGCGACTGGGAACGTTCAGTTTAGTTCGCGGTTCCGTCGCGAACTAGGTCGCTCGTTTAGTTCGTTAGCTCCCATCTCGATTTCCAGAAAGTTCGTTCGCTTTGCTACCGCTACTGCACACGCTCTTTTATTCGTTATGCTAGTCTTTTAAATAATGACCAGTGTTGCCAATGCCTGTGTTATTAGTTTTATGTCGAGTAATTAGACTTCGAAAGGGCAAATAAACCAGTTATTTACACTAATGGGTAAAATGGGGTAGTCAACTACTTTACTTTACATACAGTGCACTCGTAGTATTTTAATTTTAAAATATATTTATTTGTTTATTAGTTCATTGTAGGAATATTACTTACAGGATATGCTAAATGCGTTCTTTTGTGAATAAAAATACACTTTCATAAATAATCGACTTTTTTAAAGTTTTGGAAATAACCAACAAAAAATATTTCTGCTTCAGATACAGGTTAAGTACTATATGGCACAAACAATAATACCTTTATCATTAACAGAAGAAACACTAACACTTATAATTTGTTACCAAACAATTAGACATAGAAAAAATAACTGAGACCCCTGAGTGCGATCGTATTCTAAAGCATACTTCTTGTGCTTTGCATTTTCATTGTTTAAATAATGTCTTCTAATTTTCAAGAGAAATATTACAAAAATTTAAATATTATTATGTAAAAACATTAATTTGGAAACTTTGGGGGGGGGGGGGGGGGAGCACGTGCTTTTTTTTTAAAGCCTACTGCGGGCTCTCGCTCCGTCTTGCTATTGTCCGTCGGTCTTCGGAAAAGAGCGAACGAACTAAGTAGCGAGGTTATCCGTGAACTCGTTCGCCTGTGGGAGTGCTCTTCCGAACTAGTTCGTTCACGAACTACACAAGACTAATTGCCTCCGTACAAGCCCTAATTTCTCGTATCTTTTCTTCGTGGGCCTTACGCGCAGTGTACGTTGGCGGCAGTAGAATTATTCTGTAGTCAGCTTCAAGTGCCGGTTCTCTAAATTTTCTCAACAGCGTTTCTCGAAAAGGTCGCCTTCCCTCCAGGGATTCCCATTTGAGTTCCCGAAGCATCTCCGTAACACTGCACTTTATTCGAAACTACCAGTAACAAATCTCGCAGCTCGCCTCTGAATTGCTTCGATGTCTTCCTTTAATCCGATTTGGTGCGGATCCCAAGCACTCGAGCAGTACTCAAGAATAGGTCGCACTAGCGACCTATATGCGGTCTCCTTTACAGATGAACTACAATTTCCTAGAATGCTCCCAATAAACCGTGGTCGACCATTCGCCTTTCCTGCCGCAATCTTTACATGCTGTTCATTCCATTTCGTACCGCTTTGTAGTGTTACACCCAGATATTTAAACGTGACTGTGTCAAGCCGCACGCCACTAATGCTATATTTGAACGTTACGGGTTTTTTTTTAACTACATATCGGCACCAACTTACATTTTTCTACACTTAATGCAAGCTGCCATTCATCATGCCAACTAGAAATTTTCTCTAAGTCACCTTGTATCCTCCTCCTACAGTCACTCAGTGACGGCACCTTTCCGTACACCGCAGCATTTACTAGCAAGCAACTACGGGACCGCCGTCCACCAGACCATTTATGTATATACACTCCTGGAAATTGACATAAGAACACCGTGAATTCATTGTCCCACTAAGGGGAAACTTTATTGACACATTCCTGGGGTCAGATACATCACATGATCATACCGACAGAACCACAGGCACATAGACACAGGCAACAGAGCATGCACAATGTCGGCACTAGTACAGTGTATATCCACCTTTCGCAGCAATGCAGGCTGCTATTCTCCCATGAGGACGATCGTAGAGATGCTGGATGTAGTCCTGTGGAACGCCTTGCCATGCCATTTCCACCTGGCGCCTCAGTTGGACCAGCGTTCGTGCTGGACGTGCAGACCGCGTGAGACGACGCTTCATCCAGTCCCAAACATGCTCAATGGGGGACAGATCCGGAGATCTTGCTGGCCAGGGTAGTTGACTTACACCTTCTAGAGCACGTTGGGTGGCACAGGATACATGCGGACGTGCATTGTCCTGTTGGAACAGCAAGTTCCCTTGCCGGTCTAGGAATGGTAGAACGATGGGTTCGATGACGGTTTGGATGTACCGTGCACTATTCAGTGTCCCCTCGACGATCACCAGTGGTGTACGGCCAGTGTAGGAGATCGATCCCCACACCATGATGCCGGGTGTTGGCCCTGTGTGCCTCGGTCGTATGCAGTCCTGATTGTGGCGCTCACCTGCACGGCGCCAAACACGCATACGACCATCATTGGCACCAAGGCAGAAGCGACTCTCATCGCTGAAGACGACACGTCTCCATTCGTCCCTCCATTCACGCCTGTCGCGACACCACTGGAGGCGGGCTGCACGATGTTGGGGCGTGAGCGGAAGACGGCCTAACGGTGTGCGGGACCGTAGCCCAGCTTCATGGAGACGGTTGCGAATGGTCCTCGCCGATACCCCAGGAGCAACAGTGTCCCTAATTTGCTGGGAAGTGGCGGTGCGGTCCCCTACGGCACTGCGTAGGATCCTACGGTCTTGGCGTGCATCCGTGCGTCGCTGCGGTCCGGTCCCAGGTCGACGGGCACGTGCACCTTCCGCCGACCACTGGCGACAACATCGATGTACTGTGGAGACCTCACGCCCCACGTGTTGAGCAATTCGGCGGTACGTCCACCCGGCCTCCCGCATGCCCACTATACGCCCTCGCTCAAAGTCCGTCAACTGCACATACGGTTCACGTCCACGCTGTCGCGGCATGCTACCAGTGTTAAAGACTGCGATGGAGCTCCGTATGCCACGGCAAACTGGCTGACACTGACGGCGGCGGTGCACAAATGCTGCGCAGCTAGCGCCATTCGACGGCCAACACCGCGGTTCCTGGTGTGTCCGCTGTGCCGTGCGTGTGATCATTGCTTGTACAGCCCTCTCGCAGTGTCCGGGGCAAGTATGGTGGGTCTGACACACCGGTGTCAATGTGTTCTTTTTTCCATTTCCAGGAGTGTATATAAAATAATAGTTGTACTGCCACACTTCTCTGGGACACTCTCTGATGAACAACCTCCGTCAAGGACAACATACTGGATTCTATTACTTAAGAAGTCTTCGTGCCACTCAGATGTCTGGAACCTATTCCATATGCTTGTACTTTCGTTAAAGTCTGCTGCGGGGCACTGTGTCAAATGTTGCCCTTCATCCATAGAATGTTTGCTGGTGCTTGGGTGCCCTGCTTAGATTCATTGGTATAGTGAATATTTAAACAAAAGTGCATGTTCTGTGGGCATTTCCATGAAGCGTAAAATACACAACGATGAAAAGAAATTTGAAATGTTTTTTATTTAAAAATCTTTTTTTAACAATATTTTATAAAATATCGGTAGTTCAAATTTTTATTTGCAGTAGATACTGGAATTTTGTGTGGGATATGTAATTCTAAATAAGAAGATGTGCGTTTTTCATAAAGATGACAGTTAGATATATGCTTATTGGGATATGTTTGATGACCTACATCTATAAATGGCATAGGTACTCGAACTGAACTGAAAAATAATGAAAAAACAATAACCTAAACCGCGAGGATTTTAGTTCAGGCCCCGTGCATGTATGCCGAGTACCTTACCACAGAACCTAGCTGCCTTTCGAAAGATAGACCGTACTTTAGCATATTAAAAGTGCTTGGAAAAATTCAAAGTCGGCTTTCTCGACCATTTTTGACAACTGCATCAAACTGCTTAGGATATTTGAGATTTGAACTTTACCTACCATAACTACAAAAGATTGCAAAAATCCGATGGCTGTCTGGTCTGCTTGTCAGTGGTTAAGTGAAAGTCTTCAAATCTAGAGTTCTCGGGTTCGTTCCCCGGTCGGTCCTTGGATTTTTATCTGTCACTTACCACTTATTTTACCTCTCGCAGTGGTTGCTGGTGTGAAAAATGCCGAACTGCACCGTGGTTTGCAATCCACATTAAACTCTAGGTTTCCCTGTAACTAGCTCGGCAAGGTAGTTCAGAGATCTGAGGAAGGCAACGGGATACGACCTCCAACAGGACCATGGCTGGTACAGCACTGTGGTGTTCAAAAACAAACTTAGGACTGATGACTAATGTATTGAGGTAACAAAAGTCGTGGGAACCTCCTCATCCCGGGTCGCACCTCCTTTTACCCGGCGTAATTCTCCAGCTCGACGTAGCATGGACTCAACAAGTTGTCGGCCCTGCAGAAATATTGTGCCATGCCGCCAACATAGCCGTTCGTAATTACGAAAGTGTTCCCGGAGCAAGATTTTGTGTACGAACTAAGTTCTCGATTACGTCCCACAAATGTTCGGTGGAATTCATGTCGGGCAATCTCGATGGCCCAATTATTAGCTCGAATTGCCCAGAACGTTCTTCAAACTAGTGGCGAACAACTGCGGCGCAAAGTCATCCACGAAAATTCCATCGTGTTTTTGGGGATATGAAGTCCACGTATGGCTGAAAGTGGTCTTCAAGTAGCCGAACATAACAATTTCCAGTCAATGATCGGTTCAATTGGACCAACCCCGTGTGAACGCAGTCCACACTGTTACGTATCCACCAACAGCTCGCACAGTGCATTTCTGACAACTAGTGTCCACGGCTTCGTGGGGTCTGCGCCACACTCGAACCCTGCCATCAGCTCCGACCAGGGCACGCTTTTCCGGTCTTCTAGGGTCCAACCGATACTGTCACGAGCCAAGGAGAGGCGCTGCAGGCGATGACGCGTTGTTGGTAAAGGCATTCACGTCAGTCGTCTGCTGCCATAACCAACTAACACCAAATTTCGCCGCACTGTCCTAATGCTGTTCTAACGGATACGTTCGTCGCACGTGTCACATTGATTTCTGCGGTTATTCCACACCGTGTTGCTTGTCTGTTATCACTGCCAACTCTACGCTAACGCCGCTTCTCTCGCTCGCTAAGTCGAGGGCGCCGGCCACTGCCATATCCTTGGTGACAGGTAATGCACGAAATATTGTATTCTCGGCACACTCTTCACGCTGTGGATTGCGGAATATTGAATCCTCTAACGATTTCCTAAATGGAATGTCCCATGCGTCTAACTCCAAATACGATACCGCGTTCAAAGTTTGTTGATTCTGAAACTTCCTGGCAGATTAAAACTGTGTGTCCGACCGAGACTCGAACTCGGGACCTTTGCCTTTCGCGGGCAAGTGCTCTACCATCTGAGCTACCGAAGCACGACTCACGCCGGGTACTCACAGCTTTACTTCTGCCAGTACCTCGTCTCCTAGTTTCCAAACTTTACAGAAGCTCTCCTGCGAACCTTGCAGAACTAGCACTCCTGAAAGAAAGGATATTGCGGAGACATGGCTTAGCCACAGCCTGGGAGTTGTTTCTGTGAGTACCGGGCGTGAGTCGTGCTTCGGTAGCTCAGATGGTAGAGCACTTGCCCGCGAAAGGCAAAGGTCCCAAGTTCGAGTCTCGGTCGGACACACAGTTTTAATCTGCCAGGAAGTTTCATATCAGCGCACACTCCGCTGCAGAGTGAAAATCTCATTCTTTGTTGATTCTCGTCGTTCGGCCATAACCACCTAGGAAATCTTTTCAGATTGAGCCGTGAGTGGCTCTTGTTCCCGCCATAATGTATTTTGCACCCTATTTTTAGCGTACGTCCACCTCACTACGTTAATTTAAATTACTACTGTCACTGAGTTGCTGCTTTGCCTGAGCGTGACCGGCGCTAGCGGCGCGTATCGATATATCCTCTCTCCTAGTATCTTGGCTCGACTGCTATTACTTCCGCCGGCCGAAGTGGCCATGCGGTTCTAGGCGCTGCAGTCTGGAACTGCGAGACCGCTACGGTCGCAGGTTCGAGTCCTGCCTCGGGCATGGATGTGTGTGATGTCCTTAGGTTAGTTGGGTTTGACTAGTTCTAAGTTCTAGGGGACTAATGACCTCAGAAGTTGAGTCCCATAGTGCTCAGAGCCATTTGAACCATTTTGCTATTACTTCCCGGTCATTGTCTGTCGTAAGGGAGTTCGGGTCGCGAGTTCGGGTCGGTCAGTCAGTTGGAACGCGTCTGGAGCGCAGTCCGGACCTGCCAGTCGGGGAGTTGCAATGCGGCACTAGTGCAGTCGGGTTGAAGCGGCAGTGAGGTCTGCGTCGACGTGGCTCGCCAGACCATTGCCGCTACGCATCACTTGAGCTGGGCCACGGTGTTTGGTGGATCGCCGGTCGGTCGTCCTACCGGACGATGCGTTTTGGCTCGCCAATCGTTCACGAGTCGGCTGTGTGTGTGTGCATCGACTCCTGATTTGTCTTCATGCGTGCTTAGTTGCTGTTGGGTATTGTTCAGGTCTTCGTGCAATGTGTTTGTCAGGATGTGTGTGCAATTGGCGTTATTTCCTCTTACGACTATTTTTGAGGTTGTCGGCATTCTGAGAGTTGTCGGTTGGTTGCTGCGGACCAGGGAAGTTACCTCCGTGCGGTACAGTCGGCTTGGTCCGCTGGCGGTCCCTGCGCAGTGTCGGACGTGTGTGGAACTGTCCGATCGTTACGAGCTTCGTGGTTCACCGACCCAGGACGTCAAAGTTGAGTAGTGGTTTCAACTACCCAAGCCACGTCCATTCATGTTGTGTGGCTCGTTTCGGTGGTTCGCTGTTGGGAAGGTTTTCCTGTGAGCAATACTGAATGTTTCTATTGCTGAAATTTAGCCGCCATGTGGTGCAATTAACTATATTGGTTGACTACAATTCAAGTGCACCAGCGAAGTTTTCTGCCTTGTGGCCGTTAGTGTTCTGGTTACCTGCCCTGGCCACTGACGTAAATTCAGGCAGTATTCCTTTTGGGTGAAGTTAACTATATTACCATATTTCAAATTCAAGTCCACCAGCGGAGTTTTCTGCCTTGTGGCCGTTAGTGTTCCGGTTACCTGCCCTGGCCACTAACGTAATTTCAGGCAGCGTCCTTTCCTCACCTGTTGTCACTGTCCAACATGGTGTGTAGTTTTGACAGCCAACACGTATTTCATTGCGGATAACGTTCGTAACCTTTTGTGTTTGAATTCTCATGTAACCATTGGTGGCAAGCAAGTCGTTGTGTCGGTCTGTCCGTGGCTGTCCCCTGGTTGGGTTCCGACGGATCAAGTGTAGCTGGGCTCACCACCTGTCTCACCTAAGTGAACGAGGGCAGACCGACCTCCCTGGAGGCTTCTGAGTGCCATTTTCTTTATTGTCCTTCTCACTGGTGTTTAATTGTCTGTTTATAATCTATCATAGCCAATCATTTAAAAATTCTTGTTTTTACTCGATTTTATGTATTTTTGAATTTTGGAAAAAAAATCATTGTAGCCTTCTGCCTTTGAATGGTTATGGTAATTTATTTTAAAATCCCGAAAATTTTATTGTGGGCCTTCAGCCGTTTGTATTGCATCTTGTTTATGTTTGTCTATTCACCCTTGCCTTGAGGCTCTCAGCCTCGCTATATATATATATATATATATATATATATATAGGGCTATTACAAATGATTGAAGCGATTTCATAAATTCACTGTAGCTCCATTCATTGACATATGGTCACGACACACTACAGATACGTAGAAAAACTCATAAAGTTTTGTTCGGCTGAAGCCGCACTTGAGGTTTCAGCCGTCAGAGCGCTAGAAAGCGCAGTGAGACAAAATGGCGACAGGAGCCGAGAAAGCGTATGTCGTGCTTGAAATGCACTCACATCAATCAGTCATAACAGTGCAACGACACTTCAGGACGAAGTTCAACAAAGATCAACCAACTGTTAACTCCATTCGGCGATGGTATGCGCAGTTTAAAGCTTCTGGATGCCTCTGTAAGGGGAAATCAACGGGTCGGCCTGCAGTGAGCGAAGAAACGGTTGAACGCGTGCGGGCAAGTTTCACGCGTAGCCCGCGGAAAATTGGCTCATGCCACAACTGGAGACCGACAGCGCCGACTTCATCTTTCAACAGGATGGTGCTCCACCGCACTTCCATCATAATGTTCGGCATTTCTTAAACAGGAGATTGGAAAACCGATGGATCGGTCGTGGTGGAGATCATGATCAGCAATTCATGTCATGGCCTCCACGCTCTCCCGACTTAACACCATGCGATTTCTTTCTGTGGGGTTATGTAAAAGATTCAGTGTTTAAACCTCCTCTACCAAGAAACGTGCCAGAACTGCGAGCTCGCATCAACGATGCTTTCGAACTCATTAATGGGGACATGCTGCGCCGAGTGTGGGAGGAACTTGATTATCGGCTTGATGTCTGCCGAATCACTAAAGGGGCACATATCGAACATCTGTGAATGCCTAAAAAAACTTTTTGAGTTTTTGTACGTGTGTGCAAAGTATTTTGAAAATATCTCAAATAATAAAGTTATTGTAGAGCTGTGAAATCGCTTCAGTCATTTGTAATAACCCTGTATATATATATATATATATATATATATATGTGTGTGTGTGTTAATTATTTTATTTGCCATTTTAACTGCATGTTTTTACCACTTGAGATTTATCTTGTTGCTTTAAGATTTCTTGTTTGGAGGCCTTCAGTCGTGAAGTAATTGCCTTTTGAAACTCGTAGTTCTAAAGGTTCGGCTATGTGGCGTTTTGGTTTAAAGATGTTATTAAATTACAATAAATTACAGTTTTGAGTAAACCTGACCGCCACCTTATTTGGTCCTCTCCACAATCCTAATCACCGGTTCTGCCCAGCGGGTTTAGCGGGCGTTTCACACATGAATCACTTGAGAACAAATTACAGCCCTGGTAACGCATTACGCTTATATACGTCGTGTACGCCAAACTACCGCCATCTGCAAATGTGCATATTGCTATCCCGTGATTTTTGTCTCCTCAGTCTAATGGCTCCAGATTAGAAACCTGTTATGCACGTCTGAGTGTGTTTTGCTGATTGCTGTCCTGGTCTAATAGCTCCGGCTACAGTTGTTTAAGACTGGTCTTAGAGAAGCGGGCAGGCAAGGAGGCAGTGGTGCCCTTCAGGCAGGGGAAAGCAAAGCGGGGCGCACTTTCTCCGGAGAGAGCGTCAGCTGACGCCCACGCGTAACTCCGGTAGCAGACCGTGGCCCTCACAAGGTCACGGAAACGGGACCCAGACGCCGTGGAGAGGACGGCTTAACGCGCTCTGCAGGGGACCCCGCCACAGGGGCACAGGCGAGCGTCGACCGTAGCGAGCTTCTCGGTATGTGGCATCCGATTCGTCGCCCGCTGTTCTCCGGATTGCTTACCGGTTACGGGCGATGATCAGAAATGCGCGCGGAATCTGGATCGAGTATTAATGCTGCTAAACTGTTAGTTTCATTTCTGCCATCAGCTGCTGTTATTTTTAGTTGACATATTTTATTCTTCACTCTTAAAATTTCTTGAAATTTTGTTTGCACATACGGATGGCAATGGATCGTTACGAGCAGGATAGCTTTGAGCTTACAACCTCACTTCTGCGGTTCGAGGACATTCGCTACAAATGAAAACCGTACCCACTTTGACGGCCGCGCGGAGTGGCCGCGCGGTTTGAGGCGTCACGTCACGGATTGCGTGGCTCCTTCCGTCGGAAGTTCGAGTCCTCCCTCGGGCGTGGGTGTGTGTGTTGTTCTTAGCGTAAGTTAGTTTCAGTAGTGTGTAAGTCTAAGGAGTGATGACCTTAGCAGTTTGGTCCCTTAGGAATTCACACACGTCTCGTTTCCACTTTGACGATTGTAGTACCGATTCTGATAATGATGATGATGAGTGGAGCTTATGGGCACTCAACGGCGAAGTCATAACCGCCACATATTAAAACAAACGAATGTGATTAAAAACTTACAAAATTGTTCCGTACTCATGCATCCGAATCGAGCACACAGTCACAACATCTTACATGCTCTAAAACAATGTGGAGAGAGTAAAAGTAGCCATACATAAGATTAAAACAGAAGTAAAACGGCAAAGAAGATAAAAGAAAGGCGCAATCAAATGCGACCGGCGGACCAATTACAAAATAATGGGTGACCAGTCACCTGTTAACACAATAAAACCAGCGGCCTAAAATTTTGGGAAAGATGTCGGACAATTTATAAAACCACATTCGTTTGTACGTAACTGGATATAGATGGTAGATCCGGTGGCAAATCCACCGTGGCCCGCTGGTTGGAAAGCAAACCGCAGTCCAATAAAATGTAGCGCACAGCAAAAGCACCACACATTGGAAGGCCCTCTCGCTGGAGCAAGAAGCCATGCATCATAGGGGTGTGGCCTGTGCGAAGACGAGTGAGGAGGACCTCGTGCCATCGACATGGCTGGAATGAGGTTCGCCACGGCCGCATTGTGGGCTATACTGGACGAAGCTTATTGTCTGTCACTTCCAGCCACTCATCCTCCCATCGATGCAGGACTCTGGAGCTCAACACCGAGGTTATAGCATGCAGGGGGATGGCTCACTGAAATACATGAGGATCACGACACGCCTCCTTAGCTGTTATACCTGTCCCTTCGTTACCCGCCAAGTCCCATGCGCCCTGTACCCAGCAGAAAGACACCTCTTTTCCTAGTCGTTCTAGTCGGAGGACGATATCCTGGATATTTTGGACTACTTTATCTGCTGGGTACAGCCGTCGTAGAGAAATGAAGGGCTCTCAGAGAATCGGAACAGACAAGAAATTTAGCACTGCAAGAACTTCTCATATGCTCCAGGTTCCGCAAGATCGCATATAATTCTGCATCAAAGACGGTAAATTCTTGAGCCAGTCGGACTTTGAGGACACGAGTCGGGGAAACGAAAGAGCAACTAACTGAATGCTACAAAAACAGAGCACAGACTGAAGAGCTTCAAGTGCTCAAGTAAAGACACGGACCGTGCTTGAGTTAAGTGTTTGATTACATTTGGATTTGGTACAGTGTAGCAGACGTTTGGATGTCCACTCCTCCCGACAGCGGGACCGTGGGTTGCAGCGCTGTTATCCTGTCACTATTTGGCCAAGATGCACACACATATTGGTTGTCGATGTCCTCTTCGAAGGCTCTTTCCATTGCCAGAGAAAAAAGTTTATAGCTTCATATAAAAAGAGTCAAGGTGTACTCTGCGTCTGTTGGTTCCACTAACAGGTTTCAGTAGCATTACACGATACACTACCGCGAACACCAACTTCCGCCATTCCACAGTTAACCATTATCACTGTAGACGACTGACAGTAAAGGAATCTCAGATGAAAATGCACTTTGTCAAGTTAGTTCTTTCAAATCATAAGATGGCACCCAGCGCAATTGGTACCGTCAATCTGAAAAAAAACAAGAAGTATATAAAAAAATTTACACGTATAACCGGTAAACAAACAATGAAAAATGACAAAACACAACAAGAAATACACTTGATATAATCAACACTATGTACAGATACCCTGAAAAATACTCAGTTGCCTCACTAATCTATATGTCAGCGTGTTCAATATACAGTATACACTGATCAGCCAGAACATTTTGACCACCTGCCTCATAGCTGGTATGTCCGCCTGTGACACGGATAACGGCGGCGACGCATCGTGGATGGAAGTAGTGAGGCCTTGGTGGGTTGCTGGAGGGAGTTGGCACCACACCTGCACACACAAGTGCCCAATTCCCGTAAATTCCGGGGAGAGGGGCAATGAGTTGTGGCGGCACGTTCAGTCACACCACGGATGTGTTCGATCGGTTCAGATCCAGCAAGTTTGGGGGACAGCATATCAATTGGAAGTCGCCACTGTGTTTCTCGAACCACTCCACCACACTCCTGGCCTTGTAACACAGTGCACTATTGAAACGTCCCCTTAGAAAAATTATACACGACTGTGCTTAAACTGACACACAATATTTTTAGAGCAACGCAATCTGACTTTCAGAAATCCCTACAAAAGAATGGCCCTGACTAACATTAACCTATGCGTTTCACAAATCGCTTACCTCACAAAAATCTTGGTTACTCGAACTACTGCAATACAGCGAGCGCCACTACTGCCAGCTAAATAAAAGATTCAAACTACGAAAGGCACTAACTACTGATAGGCATAGTTAGCAAATGAAAGATTTTGATAGAGAACAAACAATGTATTTACCTTAATAGTGTTGAAAAATCATAATGTACATAGCAGTTCATAATATCCAGTATTACAAATTTCAAAACTCCGCCATCTCTCTCCCCACATCCACCACTGCTGGCGGCTCAACTCCAACTGCGCAACGCTACGCGCTGTTCACGTCCAGCTGCCCAACACTACAATGGCTGACAACAATGCAAACTAGCCACAGACTGCACACAGCACAGCCAGTGATTTTCATACAGAGCGCTACGTAACGTTGTCAATAAGAGCCTAAACAGCATAGTTACATAGCCCCCATGCTCCCCACAAAAAATTTTACAAATTGTTTTGGGCACTGGGCAATACATATTTGTTAAAATTTTTCATAATCGTAATTACAATAACAAAGAAATCAAATGCACACACTTATTGATACAATGTTGGTCAAAAGCTAAAATTTTCTCACAGTCCATAAAGACAGTCCTGATCATTCATCACAGTGAAACTGCCGTTTCTTTTCTCAAAGTATGAGCAGTAAAAGACAAAGCACACGGAAGTAGTGGATTTCCATGCAGTCTTGGAGAAGTAGTGTTGTCCTTCCAACCGAAAGACAGTGCTGACTCTTGACATGCTGACAGGTAATGGGCCACAACAGAGCAAACCCACAGCAGAATTCGACGTTTTGAAGAATATTGGTAGGTAGGTCATCACAGAGCAGACCCACTGTAGTCCTGATAGAGATTACTGTATTGGTGGGCCACCAGAGGTGCAGACCCACTGCAGTCCTTGTAGAAATAATGGTATTGGTGCGTCATCAAAGGTGTAGACCCACTGTAGTCCTTGTAGAAATAATGGTATTGGTGGGTCATAAAAGGTGTAGATCCACCGTAGTCCTGGTAGAGATTGCCAGCAGCCATCTGCTGCGACTGTGCAGGTGCACAATCACCATCGAAGAGTCTTGCAGAGAAGATATCAAGTCCATAAACCACCACTTGTGCACGCACAAAGTTTTTGGAATTGTCCTTAGAAGTCTTGCAGACAATATAGCAAGTCCATAAACCACCACTTGTACACTCATGAAGTTTTTGGAATTGTCCTTAGAACCAGCAATGCTGTTATCTAGTCCCTTGCTGAATGAAACGTCCCCTTAGAAAAATTATACACGACTGTGCTTAAACTGACACACAATATTTTTAGCGCAACGCAATCTGACTTTCAGAAATCCCTACAAAAGAATGGCCCTGACTAACATTAACCTATGCGTTTCACAAATCGGTTACCTCACAAAAATCTTGGTTACTCGAACTACTGCAATACAGCAAGCGCCACTACTGCCAGCTAAATAAAAGATTCAAACTACGGAAGGCACTAACTACTGATAGGCATAGTTAGCAAATGAAAGATTTTGATAGAGAACAAAAAATGTATTTACCTTAATAGTGTTGAAAAATCATAATGTACATAGCAGTTCATAATATACAGTATTACAAATTTCAAAACTCCGCCATCTCTCTCCCCACATCCACCACTGCTGGCGGCTCACCTCCAACTGCGCAACGCTACGCGCTGTTCACGTCCAGCTGCCCAACACTACAATGGCTGACAACAATGCAAACTAGCCACAGACTGCACACAGCACAGCCAGTGATTTTCATACAGAGCGCTACGTGGCGTTACCAATAAGAACCTAAACAGCCTACTTACACTATCTTGCTGAAAACTGCCATTGCTATCGGGAAACATGATCGTCATGAAGGGGTGTACGTGGTCTCCAACCAGTGTACGATACTCCCTGGCCGACATGGTGCCTTGCACGAGCTGCCTGAACCCATCTATGCCCACGTCAATATTCCCCAGAGCATAATGGAGTCGCCACTAGCTTGTCTCGGTACCGCACTACAGGTCTCAAGGAACCGTTTCTCTGGAAGACGACGAATTCGCGCCCTCCCATCGGCATGATGAAGAAGGTATCTGCATTCATCAGACCATGCAACGCTCTGCCACTGCGCCAACGTCCAGTGCCGACGGTCACGTGCCCATTTCAGTTGTAGTTGCCGATGTCGTTGTGTTAACAATGGCACGTGCACGGGTCGTCGGCTGCGGAGACCAATCGTCAGGAGCATTCACCGCAATGTATAGTCAGACACACTTGTACACTGCCCAGCATTAAATCTTAGTTCTATCACAATTCGCCGCCTGTCCTGTTTTACCAGTCTGCCTAACCTACGACGTCCGACATCCGTGTGAGGGGTGGCCGCCCAACCCTACGTCGTCTGGATGTAATTTCACCCTGGTTTCGTCACGTGTTGAAGCCACTCACCACAGCAATCCTCGAACACCAGACAAGTCGTGCAGTTTCCGAAATGCTCGTGCCGAGCCTCTGGGCCATCACATTGTGCCCTCGGTCAAACTCAGATCGCGCGCCTTCCCCACCCTACACACGGTCAGCACGCTCTCCGATACGGCATGTATCGTCTCATAGAAGAAAATCCTGTTTAGTCAAATCAATAAACATTGAATTTTTGGTTTTGTTACAATTAGAACACCAAAAAAGAGAATGTTGCCTGATGAACATCAACAATAAAATCCCTTTTTCGTAATTTTGAAATATTTCGCGTTCAAACATTTGGTCATAATCAGTAAGTTCAATGTTTGATCAGGTTTGTTCTCATCAGGAACTGCGTGCTCCACGACCGTTTTAATGAGATCCAAATGGGAGCAATGGCAGCATCGGCCGTAAGTTTTTGATCTGTTGAATGCAGATCGATTTCAGAAACTGTGTAGCTATGGAGTTATGGATCAAACGCCTCTAAGCACTATGGGACTTAACATCTGAGGTCTTCAGTCCCCTGGACTCAGAACTACTTAAGCCTAACTAACCTAAGGACATCATACACATCTATGCCTGAGGTATGATTCGAATCTGCGACCGTAGTAGCAGCGTGGTTCCGGACTGAAGCGCCTAGAACCGCTCGACCACAGCGGCCGGCTGTGTAGCTGTGTTTAGTGCAATTATATGCAGGCCATGTTGACTCATCATAAATAACATCGCACACGGTACCATGCTGCCATTACAGATAAACAGTTTAACTGTTTGTTACCTGTAATGGCAACGTGATACTGTGTGCGATTTAATTTACGATGAGTCACAATGACTTTGATATAACTGCGCTAAACATGGGTACACAGTCGCTGAAATCGATCTGCATTAAACAGATTAAAGATTTACGATCGATGCTGCCTTTCCTCCTATCTTGAATTACAATGTTTGAATTTACTCTCTTAAAAAAAAAAAAAAAAAAAAAAAAACGCGAATTAATTTCTACATGCGAAACCAAATTCTGAAAATATATCAAACTGCAACTCTTGACTCAGAAGGATACACATAGGATTCTATCAATTAACAGTTTCAGGTAAGGAAGTAGAATGAATTTATACATACACACACGTACAGAATCAAAGAGTCTTTTCCCCAGAAACTAGCAACTGCTACAGCATTTTCTCGTGCATTGAACAACTCCACTTCGTAACTAGAATCAGAGCAAAATAAACACTTACACAGATATTGTCTGTATTTCTCCACATTCACACAGTGTTGGTCCTTGTAAGAATCTCCATTTCACTTGGTAGTCCTTGAATATGCCAACGCCCGTTCCTAACCCTATTTTGGCTGTCCACAATATTTTCTCTGCCTTTTTGGCTGATTTATTTAGCGCAGGTTTGTAAAAAGCTATGGCAACCCACCATAGCTAGGACCTTGCCTCGTCGGCGGTGCGGGTCTCCCGCATCGTCCTCTACGCTTCTCGGAGTATGGAACCTCATCTGTAAAAAGCTCCATCCAGACTTCATCCTAAGTCTGCAAGTGCTGCCCTCCAGTGACAAAAACGAATGGCTGACTCCGTTTCAGTCTCTAACAAACGTTAAAAATTATTTGTGTACGTCGGAAAATTCGTCACATGGTCCGTAATAACTTAGCGAAAACCGCACCTCGATACATTTGTTCGTTCTGTATGTACTTGGGGCGGCATGTCTCAGCTGCTTCACCCCGTATAGGGCAGCACCTGTTTCATGAAGCCTACTTAGTACAGCAGTGCACGATAACAGCTTTTCCGTAGCTGCAGCAACGGCAAGTGTTGGATGGCTGTTATTGTTGCTGTTTTCTCCATTCTGTTGCTTTGCATAACGAAGCCACACTACAACGTGCCTTTGACTGTCACTTAAGTTGACCTTTTGTTACTTTTAATGACGTGTTTATTATTAAAAATAATATTTATTTTTCTTTTCATGAGCTGCCGAATCTTACACCTTCGTTTTCTATGAAAGGACTTCCCCATGAACTTGCCACTTGCCGCTGAACCCGTATTTCTGGCGGGTCCCGACTGAAACCAATATCCCGATTAACAGAGTGGTTACACCATTCATTTGCGGACGAAAACTTTTCTCTTTGCCTTTACCTTGATCGTAGTATTTTCAGTAATTTGTTCCACAGGTATAAAGTTGTTTTAAGAATACCAAGAAAAATTTCGAACAAATTTTTGAAAGTTACAATGCGTGTCTGCCCTGAGATTGAAAACTCGATGAATGACGAAGATTTTGAGGCAATATAATGTTAACATCTAATTCAAAAGAGTTTTCTCTTTAATCAATATTTTCCGATATATGATGCTCCTTTACATTGATAATATTTGGGTGTCTTTACCGGATTTAACTGAAAGTCATAAAACATACGCGCTTTTTTGTGTAAAAATCGGATATTATGGATAGAAACGGATGCCCCGTCTTACAAAAGCATAAGGAAACATTCCACATGTATAGGTGAGGAAGCGTCAGAAAACTACATGTATCCTCCTAACTGATATTTCGTCTTATACTCCAGAGGAAGCGGCGAACTAATTGACTCACAGTGAAACAAAATCAGGAAGTAACTGAAGAAGTGTTAGTTTGTCGTTCGTAAAAAGGAAAAATTGTCAACACAATGATGAAAACTATTTGTTACCCTTTCACCTGGCCAAATATAAAAACGGTTAACATCGCATCAATATTGAGAACTTGGGAGAAGTTAGGTTAACGTTACTACTCGTACCACACGTCTAATACTAATTCGAAAAGCCGCTCAATGGTCAAAATTAGCTCTTGATTTCAGCTATAAATGAGAAAAACTGTTAAGTGACGACTCCACTTCGCTCTGTGTGTAATGGCAGAAACTCTGCTTTTTGTCCTCAGTCGCGTGACTTGGATGCCGGTTTCATGTCAAAGCACAGGATATTCGAGGTGTGATTAAAAAGGACCGGGAATTTTTGTTTTTCTTAAGGAATTTTTATTTATTCATTAGCGTCAACTTTTCCCCCTTCAAGGTAATCCTCGTTAGATATAATAAAGTTGTGCTAGAGCTTTTTTCAGTCTTAGAAACACTTCTGGGACTCACTTTTCGTTATGGTGTTCAGCTCCTTCAGCGATTATGTTTTTATCTCGTCAGTGATGGCATAATGACGTCCATTCATGCTTCTCTTCAGCATCGGGAATAGAAAGAAGTTGACGGAAGCCATATCCGGCGAATACGGTGGCTAAGGCAACATAAAGGATTTTTTTTTCTTGCCAAAACATCACGAACAACCATTGTTGTGTGCGCAGCGGCGCTAACGTGATGCAATTTACACGAGCGCTTTTGCCACAATTCTGATCGTTTGCATTCCCTTCACGCAAATGGCGCGTAATTTCTAGATAGTATTCCTTACTGACCATACGACCATAAGGCCGGAACTTATGATGCACTACCCCATTACAATAGAAGAAAACATTGAGACGAACGAAATGATAATTAATCGAAAACCCTCAGCTGCCAATAGGTGTTGTTGATATACCCCAATGGGGACAGCTGAAAATATGTACCCCGACCGGGACTCGAACCCGGGATCTCCTGCTTACATGGCAGACGCCCTATCCATCTGAGACACCGAGGGCACAGAGGACAGCGCGACTGCAGGGACTGATCCCTTGCACGCTTCCCGTGAGACCCACATTCCTAACTGTCTATAACCTAAATTCGTAATGTTCCTAACAGATATTTGCCAATTCACTCATTACTCGCGCCAACTAAGGTGACGATTCCCGTAAGAGTTTGGGCCAAGTGTGCGCATTCGCACAGAAGGTCAGTGGCCAGGTAGTCTTGAACTATATGAAGATAGTAACTGTTCCGAAAGAACAGATACCAATGATGACCGTGCAGCTTCTCTAGAAATATGTGTGCCCCGACCGGGACTCGAACCCGGGATCTCCTGCTTACATGCAGAAGCTCTATCCAGGTAAGCGCGACAGCGTTCCACGCTTCCCGTGAAACCCACATTCCCAACTGTCCACAACCTACACTCGTAATGTTCCTTAGTTGGCGCGAGTAATGAGTGAATGGGCCTATATGTATTAGGAATGTAGATTGTGGACAGTTGGGAACGTGGGTCTCACGGGAAGCGTGCAAGGGATAAGTCCCTGCAGTCACTCTATCCTCTGTGCCCTCGGTGGCTCAGATGGATAGAGCGTCTGGCATGTAAGCAGGAGATCCAGGGTTCGAGTCCCGGTTGGGGCACACATTTTCAGCTGTCCCCATTGAGGTATATCAACAAGACCTGTTGGCAGCTGAGGGTTTTCGATTAATTATCATTTCTTTCTAGAGAAGCTGCATGGTCATCATTGGTATCTGTTCTTTCGGAACAGTTACTATCTTCATATAGTGAGAAGAACCTTATATGTGATCGAACTTGTCGCATTTTTACGGTCTTGACTCTTCAGGCAGTTTCCATTGGGACAACTGGACTTCGGTTTCGACGACATACCCGTATATCCATGTTTCGTCACCTGTTATAGTCTTCTTTAGAAGTTCGGGATAGTTGTCGACTTCATTCTGCAATTCCTGAGCGACGTCTATGCGACGTCGGTTTTGGCGGAAATTCAACAATTGCAGTTTCTGCTACACGTTTCATGCCCAAAAATATTTGAAAAAAATTGCTTGACATGAGCTAAAGGATATGCCGACATTATCTGCGAACCTTTGTGATGGTAATTTGGCAATTTTCCAGAACTGTCTTCTTTACTTCTTCCGCATTGTGTCAGTAATTGATGTGCTAAGAAGTCCAGGGCGGTCGCCGCCTTCAACGTCTTCTCGGCCCTCTTTGAAAAGTTTATACCACTCGAAAACTCTTGTCTTACCCATAGTAGATTCGCCAAAAGCCACAGTCAACATTTCAAATGCGGTGCTGGACTTTGCCCCATTTTTCAAGCAAAATTTAATGCAAATTATTTGATCCATCTTTTACGAAAGCAAAAATTCGTCGTGCTCTCGAAATCACATGTAACCTTTTCGATTTTCAACAATAAACTAAATTTTAAAAACAGTTGAAAATGCAAAGCTTGCCGGTGTGGCCGAGCGGTTCTAGGCGCTACAGTTTGGAACCGCGCGACCGCTACGGTCGCAGGTTCGAATCCTGCCTCGGGCATGGATGTGTGTGATGTCCTTAGGTTAGTTAGGTTTAAGTAGTTCTAAATTCTAGGGGACTGATGACCTCAGCAGTTAAGTCCCATAGTGCTCAGAGGCATTTTTTTCTGAAAATGCAAACATACATCAGGTACATGTATACCAACAAGATAAAAAATGTTGAAAATTGTATGTATAAAGACCACGATATTAAAAAATTCCTGTTACTTTTTGAACACACCTCGTACAGTGGCGTGTGCAGTTTATGCGTATCGATGGTCTAAGACCGTACTCTACGCTGAGGTAACGGGATAGCCCAACCGCCTTCCCCACGGTAGTGTACGTGCGGCGATGAGTCCACGCCGCGGTTCAACGTCCCACCGACGTCACCTGCGCGGGCCGATGACGTACGTACGCCGCAGCTGCGGCCGCACTGACTCGTGTTTAACACCCAGATAGCGTCATCACAGCGCCGTGCTTCTCTGCATACATCACACATGCACACACGGCACTCTGTGGACCACTGCACGACGCAGGATTCCCATGACGTGGCGAGCAGGTCATCGTTTCCATTAACGACATTAGTCACGCAGCTGTTATCTGGTGACGTATCCACAAACATTCAAATACAACAATATTTGTCATGAGGTAAATGAATTCTTGTTCTTAATACATATTTTATTTTGATAGGCACGACGCGTTTCTAGAATTATTCTCATTTTTACCAGTAGACACTTACTCTTACAGATTTTTCTAGAACACCGTCTAGTTCCTCATCTACCCGATTACTCTGCAATCCACACTGAAGTGTTTGGCAGAGCTTTACACTATTTCTCAAGCGTTCCATTCTCGAATTGTACGGGGGGGGGGGGGGGAGGGGGGGGGATGGCTCTGGCTCTGGCTCTGAGCACTATGGGACTTAACATCTATGGTCATCAGTCCCCTAGAACTTAGAACTACTTAAACCTAACTAACCTAAGGACAGCACACAACACCCAGTCATCACGAGGCAGAGAAAATCCCTGACCCCGCCGGGAATCGAACCCGGGCGTGGGAAGCGAGAACGCTACCGCACGACCACGAGCTGCGGACAAGGGGGGGGGGGGGGGCGGGGGAGGAATGAACGCGTAAATCTTTCTCTGCGAGCTCTGATTTCTGTTTCCTTATTACGATGGTCACCTCTCCCTACGTAGATTGTAGTCAACAAAATATTGATTCATATTACTTGGAAAAAATCTCGGCGCAAAAAAACAGTTGTTTTTAAATGATTGCCTCTTTAACTCGTTTAACACTTACGGAGACTCCCCTGTTTCGCGATAATACAAAACGAGCTACTTTTCTTTGAATTTTTATCAGCATCCTGCGGCAATCCTATCTGGTAAGGTACATCGCAGCAATGCTCCAGTGCAGGGCACAGTCCCTTCAGTACATTTGTAGCAACTTCTAAGTGTTCTGCATTTGAAATCTTCGGTTCGCCTTCCTCACAACATTTTCTATGTGATGGTTCCAATCCCAAGTATTTAATTGAATCTAAAACCTTTCAATTTGTATGATTTATCGTGTAATCAAAATTTCACGCACCTTTTTTGTAGTCATCGTGGAGGACTCGACACTTCTTATTGTTTAGGATCAGTTGGCACTTTCTGCGTAGTGCGGATGTGTTGTCTAAAGCGTTTTCCAATTCATTTTCAGCTTCTGAAGACTTTACTAAAGGGTAAACTACAGCATCATCTGTGAGCAGTCTAAGACGGCTGCTCTGATTGTCTCCTAAATTGTTTGTATAGATAAAGAACAGTAGACAAACACCGCTTCTGTTCCAATCGACGAATTCCCGTCAATGATTATGAACTGTGACCTTTCCAACAAAAGAACACGAGTTCGGCCGCACAACTGCCATAGCCACGCTGTTTCATTACAAGCCGCTTGTGAGCAACGGAGTCAAATGCACTCTGTAATTCTAGAAATATAGAATCAGCTAGGGTACCCCTGTCGACTGCTTTACTTCGTGGGAGCAAACAACCAGTTAAAGAGTCACAAGAAAGATACTTTCCGAAGCGGTGTTGGTTATCGGTCAATATTGGTTGTCACTAGACTGTTTCCTTCGAGGTATTTCATAATGCTGGAATACAGTATACACTGAGCTGACAAAAGGCATGGGATAGTGATATGCTCATATAAAATGGCGACAGTATCGCGTACACAAGGTGTAAAAGGGCAGTGCTTTGGTGGAGGTGTCATTTATACTTAGGTGATTCAGTCGAAAAGGTTTCCAACGTGATTATGGCTGCACGACGGAAATTAACAGGCTTTCAATATTCCGAGATCCACAGTGTCAAGAGTGTGCTGAGAATATCAAATTTCAGGCGTTACCTTTCACCATGGACAACGCAGTGGCCGACTGCTTTCACTTAACACTGACGTCCGAACGTCTCGTACAAATTTATTCGCTTGGCGCCGGCAGCGCCAATTCGGATTACTTGGTTTGTCGCCGGCTGCTTCTCACCTTTCCGTTGATGACAAGCTTCAAACACTTTGGCTTTTGCGCTCTTTAATTTTCCGAAATCCTCTATTTTGCTGTATTGTTCCACAAACTCGAATTTTCTTTTCAAGTAATTCCTCTGCAGGTTCTACACTGTTGTAATTATTATCAATGCAGAGGTGATGCCACTTTCCATCCCAACTTGGGCCCATGCGATTCCCATCTCTTTCCAAAATGGTTCAAATGGCTCTCAGCACTATGGGACTTAACATCTGAGGTCATCAGTCCCCTAGAACGTAGAACTACTTAAACCTAACTAACCTAAGGACATCACACACATCCATGACAGAGGCAGGATTCGAACCTGCGACCGTAGTGGTCTCGCGGTTCCAGACTGAAGCGCCAAGAACCGCTTGGCCACGCTGGCCGGCCTCTCTTTCCGAAGCTTAAGAACACCTTCAATGATCTCACTTTGATAGTGGGGAAGCGGTGCAAGCAGAGGTGAGGGTGTGGCTCCATTATCAAAGTCAAGCATAACAACAGGTACGGAATCAACCAATTGATCTCTCATTGGGAGAAATATGTTCGTCGCCAGGATGACTGCTATGTTGAGAACTAAATATGTAGATAAGAAGAATAAAGATGTACAATGTTAATAGCGTTCCTTTGATTTAAAAAGCTTGAAGAGGTTTCACATAAAAAATCAGAGGCATTACTTTTCAGTATGCTCTCGTAGGTGGCTTAAAAAGTGTTAGACTAGAAAATCAAATCTTTATTATTTTTTTGCTCGTAGCCTTCACCTCTGACAATTCGTTGTTGTGGACTGACAAATGTCTAGTCGTGGTGCAATTCTTGAGGTTCGGATTGCACATCACACAACAGTACTGCAAAGAAGACAGGTGTGAATATTACCGGAACAGCATCTTAAACAGTCATGAGAGTCATGCTTACAAAATACTGACACGAATTCTTCATAGGAGAGTTGAAAAACTGGTAGAAGCCGACCTTGGGGAAGACCAGTTTGAGTTACGGAGTAATGTAAGAACAGGCGAGGCAATACTAACTCTGACTCATCTTAGAAGACAAGTTGAAGGAAGCGAAACCTACATGTATAACATTTATAGCTTTAGAGAAGCTTTTTACAATGTTGACTGTAGCACACACCCTTTGAAATTCTGATGGCAGTAGCGATAAAATACAGTGAACGAAAAATTATCTACAGCTTGTTCAGAAACCAGAGTGTAGTTGTAAGAGTCGAATCGCACGAAAGCGAAACAGTGTTTGAGAAGGGAGCAGACAGAGTTGCAGCGTATCCCACAAGTTATTTAATCTGTAGATTGAGCAAATAGTAAAGGAAACCAAGGATAAATGAAGAAGGGCAGTTACCGTTCAGGGAGACGAAATATATTGAGGTTTGCCGATGGTACTGTAATTCTCTCAGGGATGCGGAAGGACTTAGATGATCTGTTGAAATGAATGGATAATGTCTTTAATGACATTACAAGATCAGTATCAACAAAAGTAAAGCAAGGAAATGGAATGTAGTCGAGCTAAATCAGAGGATGCTGATAGAATTTGATAGGAAACGAGACACTGAAAGTAGTCAACGAGTTTTGCTATTTTGGCAGCAAAATAACTGACTCCCGAAGTCGAGAGGATGTGAAACGCATACTGACAACAGCAGGAGAAGAGTTTCTGTAAAACAGAAACTTGTTAACACTGAACATAAATTCGAGTGTTCCGAAGTCTTATCTGAAGGTATTTAAAATGGTTCAAATCACTCTGAGCACTATGGGACTTAACATCTGAGATCATCAGTCCCCTAGACCTAGAACTACTTAAACCTAACTAACCTAAGGACATCATACACATCCATGCCCGAGGCAGGATTCTAACCTGCGACCGTAGCAGCAGCGCGGTTCCGGACTGAAGCGCCTAGAACCGCTCGGCCACAATGGCCGGCCTGAAGGTATTTGTCTTTGGTGGAGCCTTGTGCGGAAGTGATGACAAGTACCGCAGACAGAAAGAGAGTAGAAGCGTTTGAAACGAGTTGCTACAGAAGAATGCTGAAGATTAGATGGGAAGAACAGATCACTAATGAGAAGACAGAATCGAACTAGCAAAAAAGGAAATTTACGCCACAACTTGATCAAATTAAGGGATCAGTTTGTAGGACACATTCTGAGGCACCATAGAATTGTCAGTTTGGCAATGGAAGGAAGTGTGAGGCGTAAAAATTGTGAAGTGAGACCAAAGCTTGAGAGCAGCAATCAGTTTCAAATAGATGAGGGTTTAAGTTTAATAGAGAAACGTATCTTCAAAGTGAAGGGCTTAGCATTGGAAGCTCTATATTTGTCTTACTAGCCGACATATTCATTAACTATCTAGAAAACAAGTTTTTTTTATTGAAAATCCAAATGTAGCATTAAAGATAGTGTACTGCGTTAGGTACGTTGACGACACACTTCGTTGGTTAATAGCAATGGTGACCCAATCAATACAATTGTAGATAAGTTCAGTGGACCACATCAAAAATTAAGTTCTCCTCTAAAATGGAAACCAACTCTTCCATTAACTTCGTAGACTTATCTATCAGGAATGATAACGGGAAACACGGTTCCATGATTTTCAGAAAAAAATACCTCTACTGAAATTGTTATTGCCTCACATTCCAGGGACCCAAATCAGTATAAGAATCTCTTGTTTTATTTTTCTGGAACCGTCTCGTTAATCTCCCAGTCTCTCCACTTGAGCAAGAGAAGGAATTAGGCAGTTTTCAACACTTTATCCGGGAGAAAAACTACCCCCACCCCCCTTTCGTATTATGCAGTTAAAATTTATGTTAAGATTGTAAAAAAATATGAAAATGTAAAAGAACCTGTAAATAACAATAAAATGGAAGATACAAATAACAAATACGTTTGTTGGCTGTATTATAGCACCTTTACACCTTTAGCACAAAAATAGTATCGGTTTTTTAAAACAAAATAAATCATGAAGATTCCTTTTCAAACTACTGACAACCTCGGGCATATTTTGGCTAACAGAATTGATAAAAGAAATGTGCACCACGAATCAAGTGTGTACAGGATGGAATGTCCAGACTGTGATGCCTATTATGAGGAACAGACAGGTAGAAGAATTGAGAACGGGTTTGGTGAGCATGTAGCATTGAACAGGCGGGATATGGTTGAGAGATGCAACTTTACTGCCCACCTGGTTGAGAGTGGAGACGCCCTCCCCTCTTTGAAGTGTCTGCTTGTTGCACAAGAGTGGAAAAGGCAGATTCACGGACCTCCTCGAAGACGTGGAGATATACTGTCAAATGAGGCCATCTGGCGTTAACCTGCTCAATGTGCAGATGTTGGTGAAGAACAGCCGGTTTTGGGAGTTCTTCACATTGTCCTGGTTTGGGAGAGGATACATCACGACCCAGGAGGGAACTAACATGAAATTTTGGCCTACCTTTAATATGACAACACTAGGCATGGTAGTAGGTGAGAACATAATCCATTAGTATCAGTGGATACTGAATGTGTAGATGTTGGTGAAGAGCAGCCGGTTTTGGGAGTTCTTCACAGTGTCCTGCATCGGGAGAGGATACATCACGACCCAGGAGGGAACTAATATGAAATTTTGGCCTACCTTTAATATGACAACACTAGGCATGTTAGTATGTGAGAACATAACCCATTATTATCAGTAGATCGATTTGTCTTCCATTTTCTTGGTGTTATCCAATGCTGTATAATTTTCCTATCAAACAATAAAACACTATTCGAGTAACATCCTTAGGGGCTAGGTATAATGCAATTCGTTATGTCATTCTTTGCAAATAGTGCACCGGAATTGGAGCTGACCATACATTACGTAAGACAATAACGTCAGTAGAGGATGTCAGTATTTTTTATTAATTGTACCTGGTAAAATTAGCCTTATCATGTTGATCTTCAATATTTTAGCGTGATGTTGCAGATCTTCATAAAAAGAATCCGTACGAACTTGTATATTTCTTTTATATTAATTATTTAGTGGATCACTTACCCGCTATGATACCAGTGACTGCTTTACGATTTTCAAATTGGTATGTAATAATATTTTATCAAGACAATCTTCAAAAAATTTTTTATTTTTATTGTAATGAAACAACAATTTCCTATACGACAGCTGTATGAGCGTATTAATGTTCTTTTGCGTAAGATTTGGTGTATCGCTTCACCACTAATATAGTAAGAACGAAGACATTGTAAGTCGGCATTTCTTGATGTAATTTAAAGGTAATAACTGTCGGCAACTGTACTTGCTGATTTTATTCTTATACACAAAAAGTGTGGGGAGGGGGGTGGGGGGTGGGGGGAGGGTTAACGTACTACATCGGAAAGACACAACATTGGTTGGTTTGTAACATAAACAGCGTTACTTGCATCACGCGACGCAAACTGAGGCTGCTGTACTTGTAAAAAACCACCTCAATTACCTTCAGCCTATACAACAGTAAAGTCATATGGTGACATGTAACGCTGCGCGTTTGTTGGATTGTAGCTCACTCAAATCGTATATTGACTATAGAGTGATTCAAAAAGAAAGAAAAGATTTTTATTGCTTATTACAAACAAACTGCGGAAGATAGAAACACATTGCGCATATCACTGGATAGAGGAAGGCACAGACATTACACCATACACTCAACATGAGCACCATGTGTTGCTCGAGAAACATCGAAACGGTAGTCCATTTCATTCCACATACGAATCATCCCTGTTTACTGAACCGACAGCTTCAACAATTATGTTCCTCGGGTCTTGAAGAGTAGTTGCCATAGGTGGGACAAAGACACTGTCTTTTATGTACCCCCCCCCTCTCCCCCACAGACACACAGAAAAAAAAAATGACAATGTGTGAGGTCTGGTGACTTAGGAGGCCAAAAGCAATGAACAAGATCTTGTTGTCCACCTCTTCGAATCCAATGTTGTGGGATGGTGTTGTTAAGACAACGCCGCTTAAGGTGAAAGTGAGGCGGGGCGCCGTCGTGCATAAAAATGAAATCATTAGTATCTTCGTAAGTTGAGGAAACAATCATTTTTGCCGCTTGTTCAGGTATGACATTCCTTTCACTGCTTCCTCCGCCAAAAAAGAAAGTCCCACAAACTTGTGAACAGAAACGGCACAACATGCAGCATCGGTGAGTCTCATGTTCGACAACGGCGCCAGGATTTTGTGATCCTCAAATTCTTACATTACGGAGGTTTACTTTCGACACTTAAGACGAAACGTCGATTGTCAGAAGAGATGAGTCGTTCGGGAGACTTATGTAATATCGTGGAGAACTGAAATGCAAAATTCGTATCTCGTGTTATGGTCAAAGGGACTTAACTGCTGCAGCAATTACAACTTGCAGGGATATATATGCAGGCGTCGTTTCAGAACACGCCACACTTTTGTTTGAGGAAGTTGAAGTTCCTGGCCTGCGCGTCTTGCGGACTTCCCAGGGCTCCGTGTGAACGCATCTCGGATATCTGACGTGCCTGGCAGCCCGTGCTCTTCCCTCTTCACTCGCAACCAACTTCCAAGAATTTTTTTATGCCAGTCATAAACAAGCTTGTGCAGAGGCGGCTTCTTGCTGAATCGACTGCGGAACGCACGTTGCACATGGAGAATGGACTGACTTTCCGCAAATTCTAGCACATAAAACTATATCTCTTGTGGTGCAGCTGCCCCTTTGCTATAAACAGTACAGCAATGCGGTTATGCCAAATCTCTGTGTGTTCCTGTATCCAGTGAGATGCGCAATGTGTTTCTATCTTTTATACTTTATCTGTAATGAACTACTGAAATCTGTTCTTTCTTCTTGAATGTGCCTGTATAATAGATCATTTATACTGGATAATGTGGTGATTTACTTATTGTTTCATATGACTCAGTTCCGATTTCCTTGTTTTTTTAGCACTGAAGATGCTTATTTATAGCTGAAATCTGGATACGCAAAAATAATTAAAACACAATGGGATAGCGACTGGTTGATGTGTTCCTATCCTTTCTTGTTTCAGTAGTTACGCAGAGAATAAGGACAAGCGCAGAACAGACCAGCGTGCAGAGCTGCACGAAACCAGTCCTGCGTTTGAAAGACACAACTCCAATATTGTTGGTGTAGCCATCTTGAATAAACAGGTCCGTCTATCAATCCTACCTGCTGTCTATTTGTTTTGCTGTTTTTAACGTTTTATAATCAAACGGAGTGAGGTCTTACCTTTATGAGCAGCCCTGTGGCCAAGTTTATTTCGTACTGCTGTGTGATCGTTTGAGTCGTGTTGCTTACTGTAAAATAATGTGGATCTAATGACTCTAGTAAATAGAAATATATAAATCTATAAATTTGCGTATACTACATAAGATGTATGATCTGATGTACTTTTATTGGCTGTGATCATTCTTTTCTTAGTAATCAAATAAGTAAATATTTATGTAATAGACAGAATACCAAAACAGTTTCGTTTAAGGTGTATTTTTGTAATTGGTGTTGTTGAAGAAGTAACTGAGTCTTTGCTGATGACAATACTATTACTACTCTGCGCAGAAACATTAAAGTAACATTCAAAATTTAAGATAAAAACCAAATACATATGACATTCTAACGCCACTTCCGTTTAGGCTGACATCTCTCATTTGAAATCGCTATTTTTCTTGAAATGCAATAACCTCTTCTTGTCCTTCTAAATTTTTTAATGAAGTAAATATTAGTACTCAAAAAGTTAACAAAAAACGTTTACAAGAAAAAGAGTCTCTCGTGGAACAGCAAAATACGACACTACACAACAGTAATTAAACCCGAAGCCCTCAACGCATCAGAGACATTAAACCTTCAACACACAACACTAAAAGTGTTACACTATATTAGAAGTGAAAGAACGTAAAATAATGAGGAAAATCCTAGGACCAAGAACTAAATGTGGTGCGCATTATCCAAAACCCAATGCAGAAATTTATTTAAATGTCTCCAAAACAACAGACACAATGCGCATGAGAAGAATCCAATTCATGGGGCATTTAGAAAGAATGGACTCAAACAGGTTAACGCACAAAATCCATACGTTTTTAAAGAACAAAACTACAAGACCGAACTGGTAAAAACAGACGGAAAAAGACCTGAGAGAATTAGGGTCTCCAAAACTACATGACAGAAATGAAATCAGCAAAATCACAAACACACGGTGTTTTGAGGAAGAAGAGAGAAGAACTAACCGACATACGTGGTCTACGCAACGAAAGCTAGCCCATTCGTTGCTTATGAAGGAATACTGGGCGAAAAGTAAGGCCAACAAATGTTGATTAAGCGTGTTCCTAAGTGATCCATCCGCGAAGAAGAAAGACGAAGTACTCAAAAAAGATAGTGCGCAACCATTTAAATTTTGGACTGAAAACTTTCCAAAAATCTAGTGTTACCACCTTGTGACCCTAATTTTTCCGTATGCAAAATCGTATAACTTTGTTACGAAAGTGCGTTAGTTAATAAAATATCATGACCATAAAATATGGGTTTCAAGAGGCATCTTGATTACCTTTGCTAGAAAATTGGAAGCTTAAAAATCTGTTCATTAAAACGGCGCCTATTATTAATGCCATTTGAATAATGTATAGTTAAACAAAATAAATTGATTGCCAGAATAGCATAAGCATTCCCTATTATTCCTGTCTTCAGTGGCGTTATTAAACATTGCTCTGTATTTCTGTACTTTATGAAAACTTGTTTTCGCCAGTCTTTAAATAGATAGAATAGACAGTGACATCCAGTCTTCGTCTCAGTTTCACTATAACGTAAGTCTAAGTAACCAAATAATTTAAAGATTTTACGCTTCACACAATTTCAACTATTTTGGAAAAGTTTACGTAAACTTTCTGTTTGGAATATTTGTGTACGACATAGATAAAATTTAAATAAATGACAAATATTTGCATTGTTATTTTTATTTGGATAATGTTATTGCAACCTTAACACTGTTATTGCATGTAACGATTCAGGATCCGTGACCTAAACAGGATACTAATAAGATTACCCAAGACAATGCTTTGTTCATGGCAAGAAAGTAAAATTCCTTTAAAATCTATGTGCTACATTTTCTCACAAAAAAGTAACTAAAAATCAGTTAATTAGTTATTATTAAATGTGAGCACTTGTTGGAGAAGCGAGCATCGTAACTTTTTGTCGTATTCCACTTCCTTACGAAGCAAGTGAATAATGGTTGTATGGTTCGGTTCACATTTTAATCTCTCTTATTCTCATGGTCCACACGGCTACTATGGTCACCCAGACAGCCAGTCCCAATTGGAAATTGCCTTAGTAACGGCTTGCATGGGCAATAAAATTTGATTTTCAATACTTCCTGTAATTATTGACCGAATTTAAAAATTTAAAATGCACAATCTTGCGTTATGTCTCGAGGCAGATTACCTAGACTCTATTCATCCGGTATTTGAGAATGAGAGCACTTAGTGACTTCAAACAAACTTTACATATAATTTCAAACTTTTTCGAAGCCTTTTCTGACACACCTCCACAAAATAATGAAAGGAATAAGAGCTACCTCTTACCACATTTTCGCTGTTCATGCAGTAAAACTTCAAAATCAGGTTTTAAATTATTTCTTGCTCGAACAGTCCGTGGATATACTGCCGGTTCATCGTGTCCAACGGGCACAATATTTCGGCGATCAGACACGTCGCCATCGTCAGGTGCGCCAGTTCGTCAGTGCACCTGACGATGGCGACGTGTCTGATCGCCGAAATATTGTGCCCGTTGGACACTATGAACCGGCAGTATACCCACGGACTGTTCGAGCAACAAATACGCCGGGAGAAACTGAAGAATCAAATTATTTCTTGTTTACTATTAACTCTATTCGCAACAAATTTTACAGACAGCATCCAAATATACCTCTGAATGTATCTGCAAAATTACACTGAGGTGACAAAGTCGTGAGAAACCTTTAATATCGTGTCAGACTTTCTTTTGCCCGGTGTAATGCACCAACTAGATGTGGCATGGACTAAACAAGTCGTTGGCAGTCGCCTGCAGAAATACTGAGCCATGCTGCCTATATAGCCGTCCATACATGCGAAAGTGCTGTCGGGCGATCTGGGTTGCCAAAATATTCTCTCGAAATGTCCAGACTGTTCTTCAAACCAATGGCGAACACTTATGGATTGGTGACATGGCGCATTGTCTTCCATAAAACATTCCGTCGTTGTTTGGGAACATGGCCGCAAATGGTCTTGAAGTAGCCGAACATCCAGAGGATCCAATCCATTCCATGTAAACATACTCACACCATTATGTAACCACCTCCAGCTTGGACAGTGCCTTGTTGACAACGTGAGTCATGACTTCGTGGGGTCTGAGCCACACTCCAACCCTACCATCAGCTCCTACCAACTGAATTCGGGACTCATCTGACCAGCCCACTGTTTTCTGGTAGTCTATGAACCAACCGATATGGTCACAAGCCCTGGAGAGGCGCTGCAGATGATGTCCTGCTGTTGTCAAATGCACTCGTGTCGGTGTTCTGTTGCCATAGCCCATGAACGCCAAATTTCGCCGCACTGTCCTAACGGATACGTACATTGGACGTCGCACATTAATTTCTGTGGTTATTTGACGCAGTGTTGCCTGGCTGTTAGCACTGACAACTCTACGTAAACGTCGCTGCTCTCGATCGTTAAGTTGGTTGGTTAGTTGGTTTGCGGGAGGGGGCCTAAAAGAGAGGTCACCGGTCCCATCGGATTAGGCAAGGAAGTCGGCCGTGTCATTTTAAGGGAACCATCCCTGTATTTGCCTGAAGCGATTTAGGGAAACGGCGAAAACCTAAATCAGGATAGTCGGACGCCGTTTTGATCCGTCGTCCTCCCGAATGCGAGTCCAGCGTGTTAACCACAGCACTACCTCGCTCGGTGATCGTTAAGCGAAGGCCGTCGGCCACAACATTGTCCGTGGTGAGAGATAACGCCTGATTATTTGGTATTCTCGACACACTCTTGACGCTGTAGATCTGGGAATATTGAATTCGCTGACGATTTCCGAACTGAAATGTTCCATGCGTGTAGCTCCAACTACCATCTCGCGTTCAGAGTCCGTTAACTCCCGTCGTGTGGCCATAAACACGTCGGAAGCTCTTTCACATCAATCACCTGAGTACAAATGACATCTCCGCCAATACGCTGCCCTTTTATACCTTGAGTACGTGATACTGCCGCTATCTGTATATGTGCATAGCGGTATCCCATGACTTTTTTCACTTCAGTGTATATCATTATCCAAATATTCTTCAGGAAACACGATGTCATAAAAATTGAGAGTGAAAAACTTACTTTTCTTAAAACGGAGGATGTCGTCAAATATTTAACACATGAACTCATTTCTAAAGTAATCAGACGTTTGGAGCTGTCTTATACGTGGCAGATCGATTTTTTTTAATGAAGCAGGGGTGACAGGATTTACTGCTATAAGAAGAAGGCAGCAAAAACATGTGAAATATCGATCAATATATCTCGAATACCGGTTTCCTAAACTAAAATCGCGCAAGAAAATCGCCTTTTTCCCTAAAAGTATCTGTTTAAGTAACCGGAGCGTATGTGTTACACTTTGCTATGCAATTACTACCTGTTGCAGTCCTCGTAGCGCCCCTCGACTTTCGTTCTGTGTCAGCTGTCACAACGTTTTGCTCATAAGGGCTCTAACAGCTGGAGCAATACTCTCTCACGACCTCATCATCGATGAAGCGTTGATTTTACTTTTCTTTCCTTCCTCCCTTTTTCTAAGAATGCCACATGACCTCACTTTGTAAGTCATTGAAGACGTGTCTTGTACTTGCTCTAGAAATTTGCAACGAGGTCTGCCGCTCAGGAACTTCACGCTATCCTTGGCGATGATGATGATGATGTTTGGTTTGTGGGGCGCTCAACTACGCTGTCATCAGCACTTGTACAAATTCCCAGTCTTTACACAATCCAACATAGCCACTTTCACGAATGATGACGAAATGATGAGGACAACACAAACACCCAGTCCCTGGGCGCAGAAAATCCCCAACTCGGCCGGGAATGGAACCCGGGACCCCGTGATCCAGAGGTGGCAACGCTAGCCACTAGACCACGAGCTGCGGACAGTACTGACAATGAAAATCCTTTCACTGCCAAGGGCCGACCCGGGTAACTGCAGGTCGCCCGCCACGGTGTTGCTGCACGCTTTCACGGACAAGGTAGTTCTACAGTAGCTGGCGCACCGCCATAGTTTACTTGTTGACAGTACTGGTTTTCTACGAAAGGCAGTCATTTGCATGTCGTACTACGCACACTTCTGAGGAACGTGGACTACGCAATCCTTTCATGACGGAACTCTGAACCCAAGGGGAAGAGTCACTCACAACGCATCAATACTCATTAACAGTTGTGATGGTCGTACACGTAATGGTGCCTACTGAAAGCATCTCTTTCCTGATGTTCAGCTGGTGGTCACTCACAGTGCTGCAGTGTCGCTGAAAGTACGCGTTTCAATTTCCACTTGACAGAAGTCGCAACCATCTCACCTTCATCGTTCGGGCTTCCATTTAATACGTTGGAAAAAGTTTTCTATGGTGCAGAGCCCCCCCCCCCCCCCCACACACTCATACAGTATTTTTTGAGAAAATACACAACTATTTGACTGTATATTTGTGTACATTGCATGTGCACAATCTATATTTAGGCTTTCACGCCATTATCGTTCGGGTTTCCATTTAATACGTTGGAAAGTTTTCGACGGTGCAGAGCCATAATCACACAGAATTTTTTGAAAGAATACACAGCCATTTGATTGTATACGAGTCTTTCTGTACACTTCTTGTGTACAATCTAGATTCACACCATTATCGAGTACCATGCTAAAAACAAGAATACGCAAATAGTAAAACCCACAGTCATTTTTTTTTTTAATATTGGATGCAAGCTGATATAACATTACAAGATATACACTTACATCTTCGACCAATAACTTATATTGCTGTGTACTGTGCAGTAAGATATTATTTCAAGCCGTTATCGAGTACAATGCTAAAAGCAAAACATGCAAATAATGGGCCATAAAGTAAAGTACCAGATTTGCCTAAAAATTAGTATACCGTTTCAGACGCTAATCAGTTGTTTCCTGAAGATGGCCCAATAATTTGAAAACTAGTTTTAAATACACAAAAATCAGTAGGTCTCGCTTCCCACGCCCGGGTTCCCGGGTTCGATTCCCGGCGGGGTCAGGGATTTTCTCTGCCTCGTGATGGCTGGGTGTTGTGTGCTGTCCTTATGTTAGTTAGGTTTAAGTAGTTCTAAGTTCTAGGGGACTGATGACCATAGGTGTTAAGTCCCATAGTGCTCAGAGCCATTTGAACCAAAAATCAGTAGAACAAAAACAATGCACTTGTTATTCAACCTTAACATGAAATTGTTCTGTTAAGAAGCAACGGAAGAATCCACAAATAAAATATTAGATGGAACTGATATACAATTACGAAAGATGTACTTACTTCTTAGACTATTAACAACAATTTGTTGTGTACTATGCAGGATGTACTGCGTATTTGTCATCCTGTACAAAATGGCTCTGAGCACTATGGGACTGAACATCTGAGGTCATCAGTCCCCTAGAACTTAGAACTACTTAAACCTAACTAACCTAAGGACATGACACACATCCATGCCCGAGGCAGGATTCGAACCTGCGACCGTAGCGGTCGCACGGTTCCAGACTGAAGCGCCTAGAACCGCTCGGCCACACAGGCCGGCATTGTCATCCTATACAATACACAGCAAAATGATATTAATGGGCTAAGAAGTAAGTGCATTTTTGATAATTGTATATCAACTTTCACCTAATATTATAGTTTACGGCCTATTATTTGCAGGTTTTGCTTTTCAAGCTGTACTCCATAACGGCGTGAAACACGAAATGTAGGTTGCACAGAAGAAATATACAGTCAGCTGGCGCTGTAGTCTTACAAAAAATAATACGTTAGACTTACTACACAACATCTGTGGTTACTAGGTGTCTCTCAGATATGTTGTTTACAAGATCTTTTCTTCTCTATTATAACGTTTTCTAAAATTTCGAGATAATTTTATCGCTGGACAAAGGAAGGAAGATTAGGGTCTAACGGCCCGTCGACAACGGGGTCATAAGAGACGGAACAGAAGCTCGAATCCCGGCATTTACCCTCAGCTATTTTGAGAAATCATGGAAAACCTAAATCTGGATGGCTGGACACGGATTTGAACCGTCGTCCTCCTGAATGCGAGTCCAGTGTGCTAACCACTGCTTGGTAGTGTTGACCAGTAATGACAACTGTGGAAGCACAGAGGTGGTAACTGACAGAGAGCAGGCCACAGTGCATTTTGTTTGTTGACAAACATTTCAACCACTGTGAGAACAACACATTTGTGCGATTCTTGAAATTTTACCGGCGTGAAGAGTAGTCCATGAAGTTTCGAGACTGCAGCTGGATAACGTTGACTTCTTGCAGCGATGTTTCGGCTGAAACCATTCAGTCATCTTCAGGTGAGTGTTTTGCTCTGGAGATTACTAGTTCACATCGATAACTTTATTCCAAAAATTGAAGCGGAGATGCATGCGCAAAGGCAGCCGCTACATGAGCGACACCGAACGGAGTGAGTCAATGGTTAGTACACTCGACTCGGATTCGAGAGGACGGCGGTTCAAACCAGGGTCCGGCCATCCTGATTTAGCTTTTCCGTGAATTCCCTAAACCGCTCAAGGCAAATGCCGGGATGGTTCCATCGAAAGGGCACGGCCGCTTTCCTTCTCCATCATTCCATACTCAGAGCTTGTGCTCCGTCTTTAATGACCTTGTTGTCGACGGGACGTTGAACACTAATCTCCTCCTTCTACATGAGCAACCTCTGTCGAATTTGGCGCTGTCTTCGAATATTACTCCGTCTATGGTGCGCATGCGTGAGGGGGAGCTAATAGAAGACCTGGCGGCTAGCTTTGGCCGTGCTTTCGAGTAAGAAACAGCTTGGTCCGGGACTTCGAGCGATGTGTTGTGGCAGTTTAGTGGCGGCAACAGCAGTATGGAGATTTGGTGAGATCGTTCCACTCATTTGCAGTGATTCCTATTAAGCAAGTATTTGAGTCACTTCATTCGTGTGATATTCGTATCGTTCTTATTTTGAAACCGTTTCGCCTGCTAAATTTGTGACGAATAACAGAGGTAAACTCTTGTTTATGTGCGAGATATAAGTTCATGATCTTTGCGTAAGTTGTAAGTTGGTTACTGAATCATGTTACAGTCTTTCGATCCAAAGTATTGTGTACTCAATTCTGCCCTTCTTTCCGCACTTTAGATTGCTCTATGCTTTGGTGGAAATTAGGTGTACAAAACTGAAATATTTGTGAGTGCTAGAATTTAGACTTTTGTATTACTTGTGAATCCCACGTACCTTCGGTCCGCAGCTGATTGACTTGCAGCCAATCATTTAACATTGTTGTTACTCCTTTCAGATCATTGGTTGCATATTTACTCGTGTTTATGGTGCATAACTTCTCTGGCGCTATCTTGTGCGCAACTATAGCAAGCATCCCCTTCTCGCCTATTAATTGGTTAGAAACAGTGCAGTAACGAAATAATTCAGTTCGTATAGTTTTCTCATATTTATAGCGATTACTATCCCTTTCTCTGCATATATAAACTTTAGTCGTAAGGTACGTTTTGACGCTGGATCCTGAGTTAGAGTGGCAGAGTTTTGTACAGTGTGTGTGTGTGTGTGTGTGTGTGTGTGTGTGTGTGTATGTGTGTGTGTGTGTGTGTGTGTGTGTGTGTGTGTGTGTTTTCATGTCTCCACGGAATAACCTGCATAGAGGATGATACCGATCACTTCATACAAACTCACTTTTTCGAGCTGGGACCTTATTCAAATGATTTGGAGAGGTTTTAATACACGTTAGTCACTTTTAGGTTAATGTGTAGTGAACTCAATCAAGGACCACAATGTCATTATGTGTTCTGCTATAATTTATCCCTTATACAATTCTGAGTGGAATTTACGAGTGACTTTGATAGTACTTGATGTTCAGTTATACAGGGCTATTACAAATGTTTGAAGCGATTTCATAAATTCACTATAGCTCCATTCATTGACATATGGTCACGACACACTACAGATACGTAGAAAAACTCATAAAGTTTTGTTCTTCTGAAGCCGCACTTCAAGTTTCTGCCGCCAGAGCGCTCGAGAGCGCAGTGAGACAAAATGCCGACAGGAGCCGAGAAAGCGTATGTCGTGCTTGAAATGCACTCACATCAGTCAATCATAACAGTGCAATGACACTTCAGGACGAAGTTCAACAAAGATCCACCACCTGCTAACTCCATTCGGCGATGGAATGCGCAGTTTAAAGCTTCTGGATGCCTCTGTAAGGGGAAATCAACGGGTCGGCCTGCAGTGAGCGAAGAAACGGTTGAACGCGTGCGGGCAAGTTTCACGCGTAGCTCGCGGAAGTCGACGAACAAAGCAAGCAGGGAGCTAAACGTACCACAGCCGACGGTTTGGAAAATCTTACGGAAAAGGCTAAAGCAGAAGCATTTCTTAAACAGGAGATTGGAAAACCGATGGATTGGTCGTGGTGGAGATCGTGATCAACAATTCATCTCATGGCCTCCACGCTCTCCCGTCTTAACCACATGCGATTTCTTTCTGTGGGGTTATGTGAAATATTCAGTGTTTAAACCTCCTCTACCAAGAAACGTGCCAGAACTGCGAGCTCGAATCAACGATGCTTTCGAACTCATTGATGGGGACATGCTGCGCCGAGTGTGGGAGGAACTTGATTATCGGCTTGATGTCTGCCGAATCACTAAAGGGGCACATATCGAACATTTGTGAACGCCTAAAAAAACCTTTTGAGTTTTTGTAGGTGTGAGCAAAGCATTGTGAAAATATCTCAAATAATAAAGTTATTGTAGAGCTGTGAAATCGCTTCAATCATTTGTAATAACCCTGTACAAGTTATCCCTGCTAAATCATTTCAAATTCTCTTCCCAATGAATTAGACATTTGAAATTTTAAACATAGTTCAAAACTAGATGACAATGCATTATTAACTAGCTTTCTTGTCAGTGTGTATGGGAGGGGGGGGGGGGGGGGGGGGAGGGAGAGGTAATAATGTCTGACATGTCAGCTGCCCTGCAGGACAAACATGTTGTGCAGGTAGTATCGGAAGGTGTTTGAGGCGGTATGCTAGCAGACAGGCATGGCTGAGCAGTGAGAGAAGATGAAGAGGTGGGTAGAGAGAGTGGGAAGGAAGAGATGTGTGCAATATACACTACTGGCCATTAAAATTGCTACACCAAGAAGAATTGCAGATGATAAACGGGTATTCATTGGACAAATATATTATACTATAACATCTACATCTACATCTACATCTATACTCCGCGAGCCACCTTACGGTGTGTGGCGGAGGGTACTTATTGTACCACTATCTGATCCCCCCTTCCCTGTTCCATTCACGAATTGTGCGTTGGAAGAACGACTGCTTGTAAGTCTCCGTATTTGCTCTAATTTCTCGGATCTTTTCGTTGTGATCATTACGCGAGATATATGTGGGCGGTAGTAATATGTTGCCCATCTCTTCCCGGAATGTGCTCTCTCGTAATTTCGATAATAAACCTCTCCGTATTGCGTAACGCCTTTCTTGAAGTGTCCGCCACTGAAGCTTGTTCAGCATCTCCGTAACGCTCTCGCGCTGACTAAATGTCCCCATGACGAATCGCGCTGCTTTTCGCTGGATCATGTCTATCTCTTCTATTAATCCAACCTGGTAAGGGTCCCATACTGATGAGCAATACTCAAGAATCTGACGAACAAGCGTTTTGTAAGCTACTTCTTTCGTCGATGAGTCACATTTTCTTAGAATTCTTCCTATGAATCTCAACCTGGCGCCTGCTTTTCCCACTATTTGTTTTATGTGATCATTCCACTTCAGATCGCTCCGGATAGTAACTCCTAAGTATTTTACGGTCGTTACCGCTTCCAATGATTTACCACCTATGGCATAATCGTACTGGAATGGATTTCTGCCCCTATGTATGCGCATTATATTACATTTATCTACGTTTAGGGAAAGCTGCCAGCTGTCGCACCATGCATTAATCCTCTGCAGGTCTTCCTGGAGTACGTACGAGTCTTCTGATGTTGCTACTTTCTTGTAGACAACCGTGTCATCTGCAAATAGCCTCACGGAGCTACCGATGTTGTCAACTAAGTCATTTATGTATATTGTAAACAATAAAGGTCCTATCACGCTTCCTTGCGGTACTCCCGAAATTACCTCTACATCTGCAGATTTTGAACCGTTAAGAATGACATGTTGTGTTCTTTCTTCTAGGAAATCCTGAATCCAATCACAAACCTGGTCCGATATTCCGTAAGCTCGTATTTTTTTCACTAAACGTAAGTGCGGAACCGTATCAAATGCCTTCCTGAAGTCCAGGAATACGGCATCAATCTGCTCGCCAGTGTCTACGGCACTGTGAATTTCTTGGGCAAATAGGGCGAGCTGAGTTTCACATGATCTCTGTTTGCGGAATCCATGTTGGTTATGATGAAGGAGATTTTTATTATCTAAGAACGTCATAATACGAGAACACAAAACATGTTCCATTATTCTGCAACAGATTGACGTAAGCGAAATAGGCCTATAATTATTCGCATCTGATTTATGACCCTTCTTGAAAATGGGAACGACCTGCGCTTTCTTCCAGTCGCTAGGTACTTTACGTTCTTCCAGCGATCTACGATAAATTGCTGATAGAAAGGGGGCAAGTTCTTTAGCATAATCACTGTAGAATCGTAAGGGTATCTCGTCTGGTCCGGATGCTTTTCCGCTACTAAGTGATAGCAGTTGTTTTTCAATTCCGATATCGTTTATTTCAATATTTTCCATTTTGGCGTCCGTGCGACGGCTGAAGTCAGGGACCGTGTTACGATTTTCCGCAGTGAAACAGTTTCGGAACACTGAATTCAGTATTTCTGCCTTTCTTCGGTCGTCCTCTGTTTCGGTGCCATCGTGGTCAACGAGTGACTGAATAGGGGATTTAGATCCGCTTACCGATTTTACATATGACCAAAACTTTTTAGGGTTCTTGTTTAGATTGTTTGCCAATGTTTTATGTTCGAATTCGTTGAATGCTTCTCTCATTGCTCTCTTTACGCTCTAACTGAGATGCATTACATTTTCACGCAATTTGGGTGCATAGATCCTGAGAAATCAGTACCCAGAACAACCACCTCTGACCGTAATAACGGACTTGATACGCCTGGGCATTGAGTCAAACAGAGCTTGGATGGCGTGTACAGGTACAGCTGCCCATGCAGCTTCAACACGATACCACAGTTCATCAAGAGTAGTGACTGGCGTATTGTGACGAGACAGTTGCTCGGCCACTATTGACCAAACGTTTTCAATTGCTAAGAGATCTGGAGAATGTGCTGGCCAGGGCAGCAGTCGAACATTTTCTGTATCCAGAAAGGCCCGTACAGGACCTGCAACATGCGGTCGTGCATTATCCTGCTGAAATGGAGGATTTCGCAGGGATCGAATGAAAGGTAGAGCCACGGGTCGTAACACATCTTAAATGTAACGTCCACTGTTCAAAGTGCCGTCAATGCGAACAAGAGGTGACCGAGACGTGTAACCAATAACACCCCATACCATCACGCCGGGTGATACGTCAGTATGGCGATGACGAATACACGCTTCCGATGTGCGTTCACCGCGATGTCGCCAAACGCGGATGCGACCATCATGATGCTGTAAACAGAACCTGGATTCATCAGAAAAAATGTCGTTTTGCCATTCGTGCACCCAGGTTCGTCGTTGAGTACACCATCGCAGGCGCTCCTGTCTGTGATACAGCGTCAACGGTAACCGCAGCCATGGTCTCCGAGCTGATAGTCCATGCTGCTGCAAACGTCGTCGAACTGTTCGTGCAGATGGTTGTTGTCTTGCAAACGTCCCCAACTGTTGACCCAGGGATCGAACGTGGCTGCACGATCCGTTACAGCCATGCAGATAAGATGCCTGTCATCTCGACTGCTGGTGATACGAGGCTGCTGGGATCCAGCCCGGCGTTCCGTATTACCCTCTTGAACCCATATTCTGCTAACAGTCATTGGATCTCGATCAACGCGAGCAGCAATGCCGCGATACCATAAACCGCAATCGCGATAGGCTACAATCCGGCCTTTATCATAGTCGTAAACGTGCTGGTACGCATTTCTCCTCTTTCCACGAGGCAGCACAACAACGTTTCACCAGGCAACGCCGGTCAACTGCTGTATGTATATGAGAAATGGGTTGGAAACTTTCCTCATGTCAGCACGTTGCAGGTGTCGCTACCGGCACCAATATCGTGTGAATGCTCTGAAAAGCTAATCATTTGCAAATCACAGCATCTTCTTCCCGTCGGTTAAATTTCGCGTCTGTAGCCCGTCATCTTCGTGGTGTAGCAATTTTAATGGCAGTAGTGTATGTTACGTATGAGTACACGGGCATTGATCGATGAGAGGATACGGGACAGAAAAGGTGTAATGAACTTATGCCTGGAACTGTGTGGTTTCCTTGCTGAGACCATTTATTCAGTCATACATTGATACAGAAACTGCTGTGTAATATGCGCTGTACAATGCAGCCACAGTCACAGTATGTGTATAAAATGATGTCCATGTGCCTCAACGCGTGCGTATATGCAGCACATCATGTTCTGTCTCACACTTTCACATCGGCTAGGGTGCGTCCGAACAGTGTCAGTGGCAGCAAGAATACGCTGTTCCAGTGTCTCCACATCTGGAATGGGCTCTGCATGCACGATGTGAAAAATTAAACCGCGTGTACCTAATAGAAATTTGGGAAAAGCAATCGTCACCGAAGTTAATTTGTCGGTAAAGAGGGAGGAAAAGGTTACATCTAAATGAAAGGAAAAATGCTAATGAAACTGGTGGAAATTAATTTTGAAAAGGGGTAAAGTTAATAAAGAAAGTAAATGTGCGGCCGTTACGTTAACAATTAACTAGCGGTAATTAGATATTTGAGATTTGGGGGAAATTACGGTCGCCAGTCCTAAGGACAATTACTATAGTAACTGAAAAAGAAAGGTTAGTACACATATAATTAGCACTAGAAGCGTGGCAACTGAAGGTTGACACGTGTAGTGTGAAAACTGAAAGTTTGTCAAAAGTAATGAATTTCGCTACACTGTGACTTAATTTAGCAAAAGAATTAATAAAACCGGAAAATCGAAAGTTAATTTAGTGACTGAAGTTAATAGTGAGCTTTCTTTCTGAAGCACATCGAAATTCAGTAAAATACGGTTAGTCTTGGACTACCTCAACAATCATTTCAAAAGCTACTTGAATCTACGCAATTTAGAAATAAGAGATTTAACTTTGAACTTGAATTAAATGATTCTGAACAATTAACAATAGTAAAATTTAGTACGTACCAAGCTGAGCTGCAGTCACAGGTAACTAAAATACGGTAACAAAACTCGCACTCATAATTTGTGCTTGTGTAATATAAATATTGTAGCCAGCTATGAATACTTTAACTGAACTTTGAAATTAAAGCAGTGAAATAGAATAATGTTACTTTAATGTTGGCGTTTGAATTTCAACGACACTCGGGTTCATTCCGGAAAAGGAAGGGACCCTGCTGGTAATGCAATTGGGACAATGAGCAAGAAAGGTTCATGCTACGTTGCTGTAATTTTGTGATCTGAACAGTTTTAAAAGCTGAGGTCTGCCATACAGTTCTAAAACTTTACGTGCTTCCAGTCTTCCTTGTTGGTTGATTGAAGGTTTGAAGCCGTCGATCGAGGAGGTGGCGACAGTCACTCATTGTCGGCCGTCGCTGTTGCAGAAGCTGGATGTTGGCGCGCCTTCTTCTCGACACGGTCACCAGACGAAACGGGCTCTTGATGTGTGCCGGCTAATGCTTCCCGTCCGCACACCATGTCAGAAACTATCATCGCAAGTCGAGCGCAATTACATGCTGCCAAACCCCGAAAGCGCGGCAACTCGCGGGAGCTTCACACAACACACCTGCTCCACTTGCTACTCCCGCCAGTCTCTCTCTGCTCTGCCCGCGCTCCACGCGACAGAGTTAACACTACCAAAGATCCTAAACACTCTGGTTCTCCACACGACCTATCGACGTATTCGTTCGATAGCATAGTTTTCCCTAGGCAAGACCCAACGTAAAAATACAAATAATATTTACAAAACAACCAATTATACATCGACATAAATGCATAAATATACAAATAGTAAAACAATTACAATATACAAAGACACAGAAATGTTATATCTTCAGGTAACAAAATAAGGAAAAAAATTTGCAGTGCAATAGATGGAAATAGGAGGATATGCATTTCCGGCGTTACAGCTAGTAAGCCCTGCACACGCTGTAAGTGATAAGGGTAGTAATAATTGTCACGGAAAATGTTCCACACGGTCGGCTGGTTTACCTTGTGCTGGCGGGCTAGCTGCCTCGTACAAACACGGCGGTCGCTTTCAGTATTGTTAACCACATTTTACTCCAAGCCTGGTGTCCGAACATTTCGGGTGCGTCCGTAATGATTTCATGCTTCCTGAAACGACTCTGTTTCAGACAAACGGCTAAAAACTGCTGAGTTCTGTGATTGTTGTCGGCGGGGATAGGTCTCCTGATACAACCTTGCTACCCACCGCCCGTTGCCATTGGCCTTTCCGGAAGTAAACACCATTTCGGCAAGCTCTCGATTCGAATATGGAACGATTGTGTACAACACTGTATGACATTCACTACAGGGTGAGTCAGCAAGAAAAGTGGATCGGACATAATATTACCAATTACTATGGCAGGAGAGGGCGCTAAGGCATGACGTATGAGGAACAGTGCCAGCCTCTAGGAGGAAACCATACATACTGTATCTGTGGCTGCATGGTACAGTGCGTATTAGACCGCAGTCTCTGTAACAATGTATGACTGAATAAATGGTCTCTACCGTGGAAACCACGAATTGCCGGACATAAGTTCATTAGACCTTTTTTGTTCCGTATCGTCTCATCGATCAATCCCTAGAGTTCGCACGTGATGGAAAAATCACTGTGTATAAACAATTGCAAGATACATCTTTCTTGGCTGAATTACAGATCTTTAGGGGCCTTCCGACGAATCTCTCTGGCGCCTGATTTTCTTCAAAACGTCTACATAACGAAAAGTCTCGTATGTCCACCTGGCGGCAGTACTGAAATACAGAGACGAATCAACGAGTGTCATATTCATTTTGAGAAGCTTTTTAATCAGTAGTACACGCCGGGAAAGTCTGTATTCACACACGTTTCTATGTAATACCTTTTACGTTACACCGGAAGCATACTCCTAGATATTTAGTAACGTGGAACAAGTCGTAATCTCAACAACCCCGATACATCCTAAATAATGAAACACATCCCGGTATAACTGTGTGCAAGGGGGTGAGTATTATGCTACGAGCTTACCATTAATAACTTTTTTCTACATCGAGAAACTTTAGGAAATATTTCCTCTCTTGAATGAAATGTTTGTTGCCTGTGAGTGAGTTCACCGGCTCCTGAAGAGAGGAGAGAACTGTGACATAATACATGCCAATGCTCGGCATCAAAACTTTTGCACAAATTAAACAAATTGTGAAGTGTTGACACTGTGCCATGACGGCACACTTCGATTTCACAATTGCTTCTTATCATAGCTACTTTTGCACAAAATTCGCCTTCTAACATGGACAAGGGTTGCACCAGTATATCTTTGTTTTGATGAGCCGTAAAATGCTTTAACCAAGGAAACTAATATTCTTTAGAAAATAAATCGAACCGATTATTTCAGTGAAAGTGCGTGGAACTCGTTTTTTTGTGTAGCTTTGCAAATTTAGTGACATAAGAGATTAACCATTTTCCTTTCACGAATAAACCGAGTACTTGACGAGCAGCTATTACACATGCAACATTCCTGTTGATGTATTGAAGGCTGGAGCAAGTTACCTGATGAAACGAATAACCTGTCCATGAACAACTGTTGTAAGAGGATTGACATTCCCTCAGAATGGAAAATGTCATATATGGTTCCTATCTTCAAGAAAGGGAACAGAAAAGACTCAAACTGCTATAGAGGCGTAAGTGTCAACTGTACGATGAGCCGCTTATTCGGCAAGATAATGTTTGAAAAAATTAGACAAAATGTTGGCCACTGTATTGGGGAAGACCAAAGTGGGTTTGGGAAAAACAGATCATGTACAGATAACCTATTTGTTTTACAACAACTAATGGAGAAATGTATACCAGTAGGGAAGGAGCTACACATTGCCTTTGTAGATTTAGCAAAAGCTTATATTACAGTCCCCAGATCTAAGCTGTGGGAAGCTGTGTAAGGTATAGGTATGGATGATCACCTTTTAAAAATTACTATTGAAATGTACAGAGATAATATGGTACAGATTAAACGAGGTTCAAAGTTATCAGAACCCATTAATGTCGCTAAAGGTTTGCGACAAGGTTACAGTATGTCACCCATCTTGTTCAGCTTATATGTAGAAGTGGCTCTCCAGATTCGAAGAACAGCTGCAACGATGTACAGATATTTTCATTAAGTTTTGCTGACGATCAAGCTATTACAGCACAAGATGATTATGACCTTGAGTTCATGATACGACGATTGTATCAGGTATACAACAGATGGGGACTACAAATGAGTCTAACAAAAACAGAGTATCTGTTGGTGAATAGTAATGCTAAATTTGAAGTACACATCAAGGACAAAGCAGTTATGAGACATTCAGAGAAATTTAAATATCTCGCGGTACATATTGATAAAAATGGATTGGGTCATACAGACGTAAAATATAGACTACAGCAAAGCAGAAAAGTGTTAGGATGTATGAATTCTTTTTGGTGGGATAAGAATATTTCCAGCAGCACAAGAAAAGAGTAGGTAAGATAATGGTTGAATCAGTGCTATGCTATGGATCAGAACTATGGATCTTAAATGCGGATCTCAAAAGAAGACTAATAGCTGTGGAAATGGATTATTCGCGTAGGAGTGCCAGAATATCAAGATTTGAAAGGAAAACTAAAGATGAAGGAAGAGCTAGAATGAAGGCAAATGATACAGTGATAGAATTGAAAGAAAATCATTAAAATGGTACAGGAATATGATGAGAATGCCAGATCGTCGGTGGCCAAAGAAGGTTTATGAATGGAAACCATCCGGCAGACGTCAGCGCGGAAGACCACGACTTTCTTGGACAGACCATATAAATCGAGTAATGGAACATCGCAGCATCGGCAAGGAAGATGCGCTAGATAAAGAGGCTTGGCGGAGGATAACAGGAATGCAACAAGATGTTGTTTTTAATTAATCTTTGTATTGATTAACCTTGTAATAATAATAATAATAATAATAATAATAAGTTTACACATGCCGCTCCATGCTAAGATCACAGCATAACAAGAAGTGTGCGCATTATCAGATGGAAGTATGTGTTCCAGGTTTCCTGAAGAGACAGTTCCGCTGCCTTACGAAGGAAGATTGCTGTATAACATCCCGTCGACATCGAGGTCATTGGAGACGGAGCACAAGCTCAGATTACGAAAGGATGAGGAAGGAAATCGGCTGTGCTCTTTCCGAAGGAGCCATTCCAGCATTTGCCCGAAGAAATTTAGGGAAGTCACGGAAAACCTAAATCTGAATAGCTGGGCGAGGATTTGAACCGCCATCCTTCCAAATGCGAGTCAATTGTGCTGACAAGTACGCTAACTCGCTCGGCTACAGCAATGCGGATAACAGGTGCACCACGGCGCGAGAGTTAAACGGTGCGGAAAGTGGAAACGCCCTCCGGGACAGTGGACTCGATTCTCGTAGGCAATTGCACACAGAGTGACGGTGATACTGGTGGTATATGGAGCAAATGCATCTACATCCACACGATTACTCTGCAATTCACAATTAAGTGCCTGGCAGAGGGTTCATCGAACTTGTATCTCTCTACCGTTCCGCTCTCGAACAACGCAAGGGAGAAACGAACAGTTAAATGTTTCTGTGCGAGCTCTGATTTCTCTTATTTTATTATGATGATCATTCCTCCCTGTGTAGGTGGGCGCCAACAAAATATTTTCACACTCTGAGGGGAAAGTTGATGATTAAAATTTCATGAGAAGATGCTACCGCAACGAAAAACGCCTTTGTTTTAATGATTACCACTCCTATTCGCGTATCGTATACGTGTCGCTCTCTCCCCTATTCCTCGGTAATACAAAACGAGCTCTCCTTCTTTGAACTTTTCCGATGTCCTCCGTCAACACTATCTGATGCGGACTCCACATCGCACAGCAATACTACAGAAGAGGGCGGACAAGCGTAGTGTAGGCAGGCTCTTTCTAGACCTGTTGCATTTTCTAGGTGCTTTACCAGAAAATTGCAGCCTTTGTTAACTTTCCACTCGACATTATCTGTATGATCATTACAGTTTATTTTAGTTGTAATTGTAATCCCCAAGTACTTAGTTGAATTGACAGCCTTATCATGTAACCGAAATTTAGCAGATTCCTTTCAGTACTCATGTCGACGAGTTTAAACTTTTCACTATTTATTCAGTTGTCACTTTTGGCACCATACAGATACCTTGTCCAAATAGTTTTGGAATAAGTTTTGATCATCTCGTGTTTTTATAAGACCGTAAATGACAGCAAACAATCTAAGAGGTCTGCTCAGATTTTCTCCTGTGTCGTTTATTTAGATCAGAACAGCAGACGGCCTGTAACACTTCCTGAGGAAACGCCGGATATCACTTACTTTTACGCGATGATTTTCCTTCGATTAGAACGTGCTGTGGCCTTTTTGACAGGAGATCACGAATCCATTCGCATAACTGATAGTCCATAGGCACGTATCTCGATTAGAAGGCTCTTGTGAGGAACGGTGTCAAGAGCCTTCTGGGAATCTAAAATGTGGGATCAATTTGACATCCCCTGTCGTTAGAAATCATTACTTAGTGAGGATAAAGAGTCAGTTATATTTCACAAGAATGTGCCGAACCTGTGTTGTCAATAAATCGTTTTCTTCGACGTAACACAATATTCAAACACAAAATATGTTCCAAAATACTACTCCAAATAGACGTTAGGGATTTGGGTCTGTAATTCAGTGGATTACTCCTATTTCCTTTCTTGGGTGTTGGTGTGAGTTGTGAAACTTTCCCGTTCTTAGGTAAGGATCTTTTTACGGGCAAGCAGTTGTAAATGATTGCCATTATATCAGAATACCCTGTAAGGAACCTAATTAGCGTACAATCAGGACCGGAGGCTTTGCCATTATCAGAACTTTAAGCCGCTTCGCTACACCGACGTTATCTGCTACTGAATAACTCATGTTGGCAGTTGTTCTTGATTCGAATTCTGGAATATTTAATTAGTCTTCTTTGGAGAAGGAACTTCAGAGAATTTAAGAGAACTGTATTTAGTATCTGCTTTAGTGGCATCGTTATTCGTAACATCACCATTTTTATCGCGCAGTGAAGGTACTGAATGTGACTTTCAGCCGGTGTACCAGAATCTCTATGGGTTTGGAAACAAGAGGTTCGCTGTGGAACCTATTATAAGAATGTCGCACTGAACCTCGCCAATCTTGGGGGTTTTGTGCTCTTTTAAATTTGGCGTGTTGAAACAGCGTTCTGAACACTTTGTGTAGCATGGGGGTTCACTACCACCTCTTATTAGTTTATTTGGTACATATCTACATCTACATCTACATCCATACTCCGCAAGCCACCTGACGGTGTGTGGCGGAGGGTACCTCTTTCGGTTCTCCCTTTTATTCCAGTCTCGTATTGTTCGTGGAAAGGATTGTCGGTATGCTTCTGTGTGGGCTCTAATCTCTCTGATTTTATCCTCATGGTCTCTTCGCGAGATATACGTAGGAGGGAGCAATATACTGCGGTTTGACTTTAAACCACGTTTGGTCTACATTGTCAGATACAGGGTGCTTCAAAAATGACCGGTATATTTGAAACGGCAATACAAACTAAACGAGCAGCGATAGAAATACACCGTTTGTTGCAACATGCTTGGGACAACAGTACATTTTCAGGCAGACAAACTTTCGAAATTACAGTAGTTACAATTGTCAACAACAGATGGCGCTGCGGTCTGGGAAACTCTATAGTACGATATTTTCCACATATCCACCATGCGTAGCAATAATATGGCGTAGTCTCTGAATGAAATTACCCGAAACCTTTGACAACGCGTCTGGCGGAATGGCTTCACATGCAGATGAGATGTACTGCTTCAGCTGTTCAATTGTTTCTGGATTCTGGCGGTACACCTGGTCTTTCAAGTGTCCCCACAGAAAGAAGTCACAGGGGTTCATGTCTGGCGAATAGGGAGGCCAATCCACGCCGCCTCCTGTATGTTTCGGATAGCCCAAAGCAATCACACGATCATCGAAATGTTCATTCAGGAAATTAAAGACGTCGGCCGTGCGATGTGGCCGGGTACCATCTTGCATAAACCACGAGGTGTTCGCAGTGTCGTCTAAGGCAGTTTGTACCGCCACAAATTCACGAAGAATGTCCAGATAGCGAGATGCAGTAATCGTTTCGGATCTGAAAAATGGGCCAATGATTCCTTTGGAAGAAATGGCGGCCCAGACCAGTACTTTTTGAGGATGCAGGGACGATGGGGCTGCAACATGGGGCTTTTCGGTTCCCCATATGCGCCAGTTCTGTTTATTGACGAAGCCGTCCAGGTAAAAATAAGCTTCGTCAGTAAACCAAATGCTGCCCACATGCATATCGCCGTCATCAATCCTGTACACTATATCATTAGCGAATGTCTCTCGTGCAGCAATGGTAGCGGCGCTGAGGGGTTGCCGCGTTTGAATTTTGTATGGATAGAGGTGTAAACTCTGGCGCATGAGACGATACGTGGACGTTGGCGTCATTTGGACCGCAGCTGCAACACGGCGAACGGAAACCCGAGGCCGCTGTTGGATCACCTGCTGCACTAGCTGCACGTTGCCCTCTGTGGTTGCCGTACGCGGTCGCCCTACCTTTCCAGCACGTTCATCCGTCACGTTCCCTGTCCGTTGAAATTTTTCAAACAGATCCTTTATTGTATCGCTTTTCGGTCCTTTGGTTACATTAAACCTCCGTTGAAAACTTCGTCTTGTTGCAACAACACTGTGTTCTAGGCGGTGGAATTCCAACACCAGAAAAATCCTCTGTTCTAAGGAATAAACCATGTTGTCCACAGCACACTTGCACGTTGTGAACAGCACACGCTTACAGCAGAAAGACGACGTACAGAATGGCGCACCCACAGACTGCGTTGTCTTCTATATCTTTCACATCACTTGCAGCGCCATCTGTTGTTGAAAATTGTAACTACTGTAATTTCGAAAGTTTGTCCACCTGCAAATGTACTGTTGTCCCAAGCATATTGCAACAAACGGTGTATTTCTATCGCTGCTCGTTTAGTTTTTATTGCCGTTTCAAATATACCGGTCATTTTTGAAACACCCTGTACAATGTCGCATCGAGCTATAGTGTAGAGATGCAAACTGACCGAGGCCACAGACGCGCGGCTGATGCCGACCCGGAAGTAAGTCCATCGACATCGACCGCAGACGACATTCTCCAGGCGATCGAGGTGATTCACAGCAATCACAGAGTGACTTTCGCTGACGTAGCTCAGCAGATGCACATCTTAGTAAGCAATCCTCATTCCATTGCCGATCCGTACTGTGCAACTCTGACATTGCCACGCAGTGCGGTAAAGAACAAGAGGCGTGGAAAATTAAGCAAAGGTATTGTTCTGTTGGCCGACGGTGCAACACCCCACACGCCGCGCACAACACAAGCTTTGCTTCTGCGTTTTAGATGAGACTTTTGCGAGCATCCATCAGACCGTAGGGATGATGGTTGTCACTGAAACAACCGGTTTTCAGTGATATCGCTTTTTACTTCGCCAGTTTATGGTTCAAATGGCTCTGACCTCTATGGGACTTAACATCTGAGGTCATCAGTCCCCCTAGAACTTAGAACGACTTAAACCTAACTAACCTAAGGACATCACACACATCCATGCCCGAGGCAGGATTCGAACCTGCAACCGTAGCGGTCGCGCGGTTCCAGACTGAAGCGCCTAGAACCGCTCGCCCACAACGGCCGGCTCGCCAGTTTAACCTGACTGCTAAAACCGCTCAAAATAACCGGTTTCTGAAATAAGCGATTTTCGGTTTTTATGCCTATTCTTTCCTGTAATAAAGGTAGAAATAGAACAAAGATTGAAAAATTTTGAATCTCTCAGTTTCAAGATACACAGAATGAAAGTATCAAATTAAATAGGGAAATAAAAGAAAACGTAATCCATCCAAGGTTCGTTGCTTTTCTTGAAAAGTGATAAGCGGCTGAACAGTACGAAAATGACCAGTGTTCTCCTATTGATTCGATTTTTGGAACTCTGCTCAAAAATCATTTTGTCATCGGGGATCATACCACTATTTGGGCATTACGTATAGTCAGTGCTAAAGAAAAAAAACTGACGTTTAAGAACTGTTTTTCGTGTTAGTTTGTCCGTTTTCAAGGACTGCAATCAAAAAGGCATACTATGTAGACACAGGCAACAGATCAGTTACTTTCCAGTTTTATCGTATGCTATGAATCGATTGATGTTCAGTTTTTAATTTATTACTGTTACCATGATTTCCTTTCTGTTTCGTTATTTCATAGAAATGGCAGACAATCTTTAAATGAAGAGTTGTGTTTCATCGTACGTCATTTCGTAAAAATATTTCCAGACTAGGGTTGGTGCCTTTCTGCAATACAATGGATGTCCGGCGACAACAGCCAGAAAGTACCGTATAGACCAGGTGGGGGCAAGTCTCACACACTGCACGTACGTGCGTTCCTTAAGCCACGACACACGGCAGCAAGACCATTATTGTGTCTATTCCTCGTTTCTGTCGGCATTGTTGTTAAAATAGCACTCATCGCTTTTCCCATTTTCCATAAAAACGCAGTATTTAAAACCAATACAAATTTTACGAATAAAAATTACTCCCTTTCTAAAAAAGATTTATTTAAAAAGGAAAAATTTTAGAACTCCTACTATATTTTGGTTTTTTGCTCGATTATTAGTTAAAAATTAAAAAATACATCTTTTATAACCGAGACCAAATAAGCACCGAAAGCACATGTTATTCAGAACTGTAATACCGGTGTCGTTTTTAACCAGTCGTTTTTAACCAGTCAAGTTATTACACTATACGATTACCGTCTTTTCGCAAGCTGAAAGAGCACCTGGGGGAAAGATTGCTAGTGATCGGGAAGCTCGAACAACGGTCCTCGAATGGCTGACCAATTAACGGATTTGTATCGTCGAGGAAGTGAACAGTAGGTTGAACATTCCGACCATTGTTTAGAGACATTTTATGTTGAAAATTAGTCTCATGTATCTGCGTCGCATTAAAGTGTTGTGTGGCATCCTATGTAAGTTAGTTGGCCTGCCATAGTAATGTGTAACTTATTTTTTGAAGTCTCTTCGTATTTGATGGTTTTTGTGATTACCCGTCCTCGTATTTCCGCGGTAAGGGTCATTGCCACCTTAAAAGCCGGCTGAAGTGTAGGTAATGGCCCCGGGAGACAGCGGCGCGACCCGTCAGCTTTCTTGCGGATGAAAGCGCGGTCGTGGTGAGAAAGTTGCGGGGAAAGTGACGGAGGGCGGCTTATTTCTGGAGCGTCGGCCGCCGGTCGCTTAGACGGCCCGCCAAGAACGCACACAGCTGCAGCAAAGGCGGCCGCGGCGTCTCTGCTTGCCGACAAAAAGAGTTACCTTATCTCGCAGACCGCCATTCTAAACGTGCAACATAAAATGAGACCCAAACAGTTCAGGATCCATTATGCCATTATGCGACAATGCTGTAGCACACAGGACACGTACACAATATACACTGCCCGACAAAAAGAGAGGACCACTCACAAGACGTGCTCGGATGTGAATGTAACTCAGTACAAGTACACACCACCGGGGGGTATGTGGATGGTCATGACTGGTCCAACGGTCACCAGACAGCGCTAAAATTGTACGTGTTATATCCAGGCCTGGTAGGTTATACGAGGGCCGTTCAGTAACTAATGCAACACATTTTTTTCTGTAAGCAAGTCAGTTTTGGTTCAAAAATGGTTCAAATGGCTCTGAGCACTACGGGACTCAACTGCTGTGGTCATAAGTCCCCTAGAACTTAGAACTACTTAAACCTAACTAACCTAAGGACATCACACACATCCATGCCCGAGGCAGGATTCGAACCTGCGACCATAGCGGTCATGCGGTTCCAGACTGTAGCGCCTTTAACCGCTTGGCCACTCCGGCCGGCCAAGTCAGTTTTGTTCACGATTCCAATACACCATATTATTCCGCACTCTATTGGCTACAAAAGCGTATTTTTCAACGTAATCTCCGTTCAATAAGACAGTGTCCCTTACTGGGAGGACCTGTATGCACGCATTCTACCACTCTACTGGTCGACGGCCAAGCCAACGTCTTGCCACATCAATAACCTCGCCATAATGCGCGTACTGCTTCCCGCGGAGGCAAACAGATGGAAGCCGCAAGGTGCGAGATCCGGGCAATAGGGTGGATGAGGAAGAACATGTAATAGGACACCCTCCCTATAGTCGATACCAGGAATATTTTCGAATCTTGTTAGGTGAACATTATCTCGGTTGTTTAACTGAAAGAATTTCATGTGATTTTGTATATGATGCATTATATTTCAGGCTAAAATGTATAAAAAGAAATTAATTTGTTACAATCAATATGAACTAAATATTTATGTACAGCTAAAATTATTATTCTTTTAGAAATATTTGAAATTACGAAATATCTGACATACTTAAAATTCATATTATTAAATTGCACAATCTCATGCTAACTATTAAATTTATTTCTGGATTCATTTACAAAATAATGATGAAACTTGGTGAAGATTCTTCTTTTGACAAGAAAGTTCGCAAACTCTTTTGTTTTGTAAGTTCTTTGGAAGGTAGTTAGTACCGCCGAATGTAGGTAGCCATTCCTCTGATGGAATCGGACGTGTGTTTAATTTTGGCAGCCGGTCGCTGTGGCCGAGCGGTTCTACGCGCTTCAGTCTGTAACCACGCTGATGCTATGGTCGCAGGTTCGAATCCTGCCTCGGGCATGGATGTTCTTAGGTTAGTTACGTTTAAATAGTTCTAGGTCTAGGGGACTGATGACGTCAGATGTTAAGTCTCATAGTGCTTAGAGCCATTTGAACCATTCTTTTTTTTAATTTTGGCAATAACAATCTGAATTTGTGTTCTAAAGTGGAGATTGTAAAGTCAGTGTGATATAGAAGAATGGGATAAAATAAAAAAAAAGGTCATAGAAACAGAAATTACTTCATAGTTGTTTTCTCAAATGGAACCCACAAAGTTAAAAAAAATTCAGCCTTAATAATTTACCCCCTAGACGTGACGACCAGAAGCCAACAACTAGAAAATGAACATAAGTAACAGAATTATTTGTACATCTTACTCCTCCCGAAGCCTTTGAAACAAAGCACTTAATCTTTCTGAAGAAAGTGGAAAATCGACTGTTGATGTCTGGGAGGGTAAGACTAAAAACAGTCCAATTAAGTTTTGTGAGCTCCTCTCGTGTACGCATTTGTGAGAGGCCTTGCGTTGTCATGGAGAAGCAGAAGTTAATTTTTTTTTTTTTTTTTTTTTTTTGTAGCCGTTTTCAGTTGAGTACCCCGACTGATGGACGAGTGTGTCAGCACCACCAACAGAGACACCCAGTTGGTCAGCGAGATGTCTGATTGTGATCCTTCAATCACCTCGAATAAGAGTGTCGACGTGTTCCAACATTGCAGGAATCGAAGCTGCACGCAGTCGACCGACACGCGTGACCTCGTTGCAATAATGACTGACGCCTCGCCCAACGACTCACTCTGCTTTTGTTCGCTACCTGGTCTTGGTTGACATTCTGCGAGCACCTATGAATATCTGCGACGTCCTGGTTTTCCGCCAAAATAAACTCAGTGTCAGCTCTCTGCTTGGAATTCACCTCCGTTACAGACGCCATTTTGTAGGCTACCTACAGTGCCGTCACATTTCGGAATTTCATGAAACTAGTCGGGCTGAAGCGGAAATATTCCACAATGTCCCACAAAAAATTACACACCTTTTCAAACGAAACTGGCGGAGAAAAAAATGTGTTGTATTACTTATTGAATGTCCCCCATATAACAGGCATGAATAGCGTCAGATGTTGAATGGAGGGGCTCGGAGATGTTGTGTACTCGTATGAGCCGGCGTTAGCAGCACCCGACAGATTTTTATAGCGGCCTCGTTGTGGGTCCGTTTCACTGGTTAATAACTAACATGGTTCAAATTGCTCTGAGCACTAAGGGACTTAACATCTGAGGTCATCAGTCCCCTAGACTTAGAACTACTTAAACCGAACTAACCTAAGGACATCACACACATCCATGCCCGAGGCAGGATTCGAACCTGCGACCGTAGCAGCAGCGCGGTACCGGGCTGAAACGCCTAGAACCGCTCGGTCACAACGGCCGGCGGTTAATAACTAGAATCGTACGATTTGTGAGGCATTCGCATGCCGCGGTTGACCGATCTTGGAATGCATGGGGACATCAGGGCAAACATACTCGTATTCAAGGTTCGGATCGACCATGTCTGACCACCACAAGGCAGGAGCGCCGTATTGTGCACCTATCACGTCGTAACCACCTCACATTTGCGTCTGCCGTCCGAGAACAGGTAATGTAGGGGGCTATTACAAATGATTGAAGCGATTTCATAAATTCACTGTAGCTCCATTCATTGACATATGGTCACGACACACTACAGATACATAGAAAAACTCATAAAGTTTTGTTCGGCTGAAGCCGCACTTCAGGTTTCTGCCGCCAGAGCGCTCGAGAGCGCAATGAGACAAAATGGCGACATGAGCCGAGAAAGCGTATGTCATGCTTGAAATGCACTCACATCAGTCAGTCATAACAGTGCAACGATCCTTCCTAACTCCATTCGGCGATGGTATGCGCAGTTTAAAGCTTCTGGATGCCTCTGTAAGGGGAAATAAACGGGTCGGCCTGCAGTGGGCGAAGAAACGGTTGAACGCGTGCGGGCAAGTTTCACGCGTAGCCCTCGGAAGTCGACGAATAAAGCAAGCAGGGAGCTAAACGTACCACAGCCGACGGTTTGGAAAATCTTACGGAAAAGGCTAAAGCAGAAGCCTTACCGTTTACAATTGCTACAAGCACTGACACCCGATGACAAAGTCAAACGCTTTGAATTTACGGCGCGGTTGCAACAGCACATGGAAGAGGATGCGTTCAGTGCGAAACTTGTTTTCAGTGATGAAGCAACATTTTTTCTTAATGGTGAAGTGAACAGACACAATGTGCGAATCTGGGCGGTAGAGAATCCTCACGCATTTGTGCAGCAAATTCGCAATTCACCAAAAGTTAACGTGTCTTGTGCAATCTCACGGTTTAAAGTTTACGGCCCCTTTTTCTTCTGCGAAAAAAAGGTTACAGGTCACGCGTATCTGGACATGCTGGAAAACTGGCTCATGCCACAACTGGAGACCGACAGCGCCGTCTTCATCTTTCAACAGGATGGTGCTCGATGGCACTTCCGTCATGATGTTCGGCATTTCTTAAACAGGAGGTTGGAAAACCGATGGATCGATCATGGTGGAGATCATGATCAGCAATTCATGTCATGACCTCCACGCTCTCCCGACTGAACCCCATGCGATTTCTTTCTGTGGGGTTATGTGAAAGATTCAGTGTTTAAACCTCCTCTACCAAGAAACGTGCCAGAACTGCGAGCTCGCATCAACGATGCTTTCGAACTCATTGAGAGGGACATGCTGCGCCGAGTGTGGGAGGAACTTGATTATCGGCTTGATGTCTGCCGAATCACTAAAGGGGCACATATCGAACATTTGTGAATGCCTAAAAACCTTTTTGAGTTTTTGTATGTGTGTGCAAAGCATTGTGAAAATATCTCAAATAATAAAGTTATTGTAAAGCTGTGAAATCGCTTCAATCATTTGTAATAACCCTGTACTAGTCTGGAACACTCTGAGTCATCCCACACCATTGATCAGGGATTAGTAGCAGCCGGTCTAGGGAGTTAGAGTACCATGCACAAGCTGATGTAAAGGGGGGACGTTCATGAAAAACACTCACTATCTAAAAGTTTCGCAAAATCCACAGTTTTGAAGATTTGGCAATGAAGCTTTTTACCATGCCTTACATGACATTAACACAATGTTAAGTTCCTTGGATTATGCATGTTTAACTTTTTTTATGGAATTTCAAAATTTCATTTTCAAAAAATAATATACGTACCCGAATGAAATTTTCACTCTGCAGCTGAGTGTGCGCTGATATGAAACTTGCTGGTAGATTAAAACTGTGTGCCGGCCGAGACTCGAACTCGGGACCTTTGCCTTTCGCGTGCAAGTGCTCTACCGGCTGAGCTACCCAAGCGCGACTAACGACGCATCCTCACAGCTTCAATTCCACCAGTACCTCGTCCAAACTTCACAGAAGCTCTCCTGCGAAACTTTGAAAGGCAAAGGTCCCGAGTTCGAGTCTCGGTCCGCCAAGCAGTTTTAATCTACCAGGACGTTTAATATACGTACCGGTTTCTCAGAAACTATTAAAGAGATTTCTACAAACTTTTCTCCGCATGTAGTAAGATTCTCTCATGACGTTTTTCTTAGTATATCGAATATGAGAGTTTTAATAACTTTTTTATTATAATTCTGTAAGAATGATATAAAATTCATGCAAAATTCGAAGCACTTTGTCCTATATCTCAGTCTACATTCAGAATTTCAAAATTTATACGTGAGGCAACATTTATTAGGTTTATAGGAATAAGTGTACAAAATTTGATAATTCTCACCTTCATAGATTCAGAGTAGAAGATACATAAACTGTAAGAAACGTGATTTTTATGGAAATGCAACTTTTTTTCTTACGTCAGCTGTTCAAAAGACCGCGAATTTGACTCGGGGTCTTCTTTCCCTTCAAAGTTACTCTTCTGGTTTCATGTTTTCTGCCTTCTTTCCTTGACCAGGACTTCACCTGACTCTCCAGCTGCAGAGAGGGGCTGTAAATCTATTTTTCTCAAGATGTCTTCAGTGAAATTTCCTATCTTCAACCCACTCTCTAATACCTTCACCCTTTCTAGGCTTCCATCATTAAATACAAGAATCGCCATCGTAAGTTGCTATTCTGACAACTCTAGCAGATGAAAATGTTGTTTCATGGCATCGTTTCCATATGGATGAATTTAGATACTCTGCTGGATTCTGAGTATTGCCATGAACACACTTCTTTAGAAGGTCAGGATTTACAGCCTTCTAGATATAGCCTGTGCAAGTTTGTTTGAAAGTAATCCAAGGAATCGTTGTTCACCGATCTAATATTCGAGTGTTGCCTCAAAAAGTGGGCGTGGCAGGGAGGTCGCGTCGCACATTTAATTATTTTTCAGGCAGTTCGGATGTGATTCATCATTGAAACTTTGGGAACTTTTTGTCCACGAGTTCTACTACTAAATAAAAAATAAATTGGAAATGGGCATTTTCGGCCAATTTCATGAACGTCACTCTTAACACCACACTGTAGATACGGCTGCACAGTGACTGGGAAACATGGGCTGCTGATGAATGACATCGCGTTGTGTTCAGCGATGAATTCCGGTTCTGCAGAATCCTGGATGACCATCGTCGTTAGCATGTCGGCGACCTGCGGGGTCCTTCCTCAAAATTTTGAAGAGGCACGGTAGTGTTAGTCCTGACACTATGGTGTCAGTAATCACAGGATGTGATGGCTGATAGTGACTGAGGGAACTCTTCCAGCACAAAGGTAGGCCACGGACATCCTGCTTCGTCACATGTTACCCCTCGTGCGACAGTACGGTCGTGTCGTATTCCAACAGGACACTGCTCAGCCACACACAGCAAGTGTCTCTATGAACTGTCTGCGTGATGCAGAAGTAGACTCACTCCGGTGGCCAGCAAAATCCCCAGATCTGTCCCTGATAGAGCATGCGTTGGATTAGCTTGGACGTCCTTCCCAGTAACAGTACACAAGATGCCAAAGACCAGCTACAACAGTTGTGAGCCACATTATCTCAGGAGAGGATCGTAAGATAAGTGAGCTCATATTTCTAAGTTCTTTTTAAATATGACTCGATTTTGTAATCGGTGAAATAACCTTACGTACCCTTTCTAACTGTAGAGCTTTACTTCGTTTCCTCCTCTCATTCTGAGTGCTTCATTTCTTTTGTCAGGGTGTAACATCAATTCTACGCCACCCAGGTGTTGGTGTCCTCTTGCATTATGGTAGCCGCCTCAGCCAGTTTCCGGGGATGTGGGTGACGGGTGTCTTTGTTCACCCTGAGGAAGCTAGGTTGGATTTTCCCATTGCTGTAGTCCTTAGTCCGAAAACTGGTTTGGTGCAGCTCGCCATGCTACTGTATCCTGTGCAAGCCTTTTATCTCAGGATAACTACTGCAAAAATGGTTCAAATGGCTCTGAGCACTATGCGACTTAACTTCTGAGGTCATCAGTCGCCTAGAACTTAGAACTAATTAAACCTAACTAACCTAAGGACATCACACACATCCATGCCCGAGGCAGGATTCGAACCTGCGACCGTAGCGGTTGCTCGGCTCCAGACTGTAGCGCCTAGAACCGCAAGGCCACTCCGGCCGGCTAATTACTGCAACCTACATCCTTCTGAACGTGTCCTGTCAACTGCTCCCTTCTTTTGATCAAGTTGTTCCATAAATTTCTTATCTTAGCAACTCTATGCAGTACCTTCCCATTAGTTACGTAATCGACCCATCTAATCTTCAATCTTCTAATCTTCTGTAGCAACACGTTTCGAAAGCTTCTATACTCTCCTTGTCTAAACTGTTCATCATCCATGTTTCACTTCCATACACGGCTACACTCCAGACAAACATCTTCAGAAAAACTTCCTAATACTTAAATCTACATCTCATGTTAACAAATTTCCCTTCTTCAGAAATGTTTTTCTCGCCATTTTATATCCTCTCTACTTCAGCCATCATGAGTTATTTTGCTTCCCAAATAGTAAAACTCATCTAGTACTTTAAGAGTACCGTTTCCTAATCTAATTCCATTAGCATCGCCTGATTTAAATCGACTACAGTCCATTATCCTTTTTTTTCTTTTATTGACAATCTTATATTTTCCTTTCAAGACACCGTCCATTCCGTTCAGCTGCTCTTCCAAGTCATTTACTATCTCTGTATGGTGCGAAAAATGGCAAGTGACTCTTAAACAATAAAAAGTGTGAGGTCCTCCATATTACATCTAATTTTTCAGCATTCTCCTGTAGAAAAACATTTCAAAAGCGTCTGCCCTCTTCTTGTCTAAACTGCTTATCATCCATGTTTCACATCAATACTCCACACAAATACCTTCAGAAAAGACTTCGTAACACTGAAATCTATATCCGATGTTAAGAAAATTCTTTTTTCACAAACGGTTTTCTTGCCTTTGCCGGTCTACATTTTATATCCTCTCTACTTCGACCATCATCAGTTTTTTTGCTCCCCTATTGGAAAACTCAACTGCTACTTTAAGTGTCTCGTTTCCTAATCTAATTCCCCCTGCATCACCTGGTTTAATTCGACTAAATTCCATTATCCTTGTTTTGCTTTTATTGATCATCATCTTATATCTTCCTTTCAAGACACTGCCCATTGAATTGAAGTGTTCTTCCAAGTCCTTTGCTATCTCTGACAGAATTACAACGTCATCGGCACTCCTCAAAATTTTTATTTCTGCTCCCTGAAATTTAATTCCTACTTCTCATTTTCCTTGGCTTCCTTTACTGCTCACGCAATGTTCAGACTGAATAACATCGGGGATGGCCTATAACCCTGTCTCACTCCCTTCTCAGCCACTGCTTCCCTTTCATGGCCCTCAACTCATAACTGCTGTCTTATTTTTGTTCAAATTGTAAATAGCCTTTCGCTACCTGTATTTTATCCTGCCACCTCCAGAATTTCAAATAGAGTATTTCAGTCAACATTGTCAAAAGCTTTCAAGTCTACGAATGCTGTATACGTAATTTTGCCTTTCCATAACCTATCTTCTAAGTCTCAGGGTCTGTATTGTCTCGCATGTTTCTACTTTCTCCGGAATCCAAACTGATCTTCGTCGAGGTCGGCTTCTACCAGTTTTTCCTTTCTTGTGTAAAGAATTCATGTTAGTATTTCGCAAACATGACTGATTAAACTGATAGTTCGGTAATACATCTTTCAGCACTTGCTTTCTTTGGATTTGGAATTAATATATTCTTCTTGAAATGTGAGAGTATTTCGCCTTGTCACACATCTTGCCGTGGTTGGCTCTCCCAATTCCTCTAAACTGTGGTCGTTAAGAGAAAGAGAAATTTTATTATGATGGCTGTTGAAAGAACTGCTTTTGATGTCAGCGAGAGGGGGGGGGGGGGGGGACAGCACCTTACAGTGGGACCTAGAGAATGGCCATGGCCAATGACAATGTCTACTTTTTGATCATGTGTTCTAATTCGCTGTTTTTAGTCAATAGATTGGTTCAAATCAAAATTGGGAAGAGACATTCTCCTAGTTCCAATAGGTTATGACTAGTCGAAAGCTGTTCGAGTTACGGCCAGTGGACGGTCACAACTGGTTTCGACTGATCACTGGAATTTCTTCTGGTGATTCGGAAGAGCAAAGGCCGTAAAGCTGAATGCGCTGTTCAGTGAGGCACCTCTCCCTATTGAGTGAATTTAAATATAGTCATGTCGCGTTAGGTTAAGGTAATGTCATTTTTTATACGACTGATTTAATTTTCTAATTTGATTTCGCCTTAATTAGCAAAGCAAACACAACTCGTCTTGCAGAACTTTGAAGATTTTTTTAAATGCGTTATGCTATTACAAATATGATTTTTTCCATGCTTGGGTTTGTTGATCACCTATTGTTTTAATTTGAAACAAAATTTTTCATTCCACATTATTGCCTAGTTTCAACTGTTCGTACAATTTCAAATACCAGTTTTCATTTACTAGTTCGTATAGCATTAACAGATCATATATGATGCCGTAACAAGTAATGAATCACGAGGGAATTATACTCCAGGAAAATTGGCGTCCCGAAAACCACAATGAAAAACGTAATACCAAGTAGGTCTACTTCTTGCGGATCTGGTCATATGTATACGCACTGTAGTCTGTGTTACTGGTGATCTTTTTAGTGTGGCTTACGAAATTCCAATGTTCTCGCGGTATTCTCTCTTGTTTCATTTCTTGAATGACATTACATACGATGTGTTACTACTATACGTAAGAACATAGATACACGTTTTTCACAAGACATATTTTGACATCCGTGTGTTCCCTTCTCTAGGCCTCTTAATCAGAGCCGCTCACGTCTTAAATTTACAGAAAGTCATTCTTTGGTAAATTATGGTCTGGCAGCATATACTGTTTCATCATCATTATCATCACCTCACTTAGAAAAGAACCACAAGATCAATGATTAGAACAAAGCCAACAGACACATCTAGAAGACCCTACTCCCAATATTCATATATGTCACATCTTTGCAGCGTCTACATATCGAGGAAATCTAAATCTGTTGGAAATACTAGCAGTAAATTGAAATCCCGTAATAAAGTAAAAGGTACGTAACCAACCTCTGTGTTCATACAACAGAAACTTTTACCTTTAGGAAAATAGCCTTTCTCGACAAGGAGTACAAAGGTACAACTTGTCAACGTAAATAAAATACATTCTGTTTTCCTTATTTAGCAAGAATCCTAAAGCATTTTTACTTAATAATTGTTCTAAAACGTATCTTTATTCATATATAAGAGCAAAGAAATATGACATTAGGTAACGCAAGAATAAAATATATAAGCAGTCATGCAAAGTATATGTGAGTGAATTTCTTTTATGTACAATATATCTAACAATGTCAGTGTTTTTGTATGTTACTCGTGTTTGTATGTTTGTAGGGGGGGGGGGGGGAAGGAAGGGGGTGTATGTATTCTTCTCTGTCAAATCTTGTTTGCTCCATGTGAATATGAATTTATCATCTCACCAAATCATTTTCATCTGTCATGACATCTGTTTAATCTTAAGACACCTACTGCGTTCTTCAAGATGTGTACACGTTTCCGGAAAATGATTGGGAGAACCAAAAGGGAACAACAGTACAGGGAAAGTACGTGTTTGAATATTGTTCCGATCTGTTAAAACTGCGTTCTAGTTGTATGTGCTTTCTATAGCTACTTTATTTATTTATTTATTTAACTTGATCTGATTAGGGCCATCGGGCTCTGTCTTACATTTGACCAGTGTTTCACAGATACAGCATCTATTACATCGTAGTTAACTAAGAATTAATGGTCTCAGTGTGATCACTAGCATTCAAATGATTTCCGTGCTGAAGTGGCAGTGTGTGTAAATTATACTGATTATGAACTAACAAAGCTGATATTGGCAGCTGCTATCACTAATAGTACTAGCTAAGAATACTGGAAATGAGCAAGATCAGGTTGGAAAGGGGGGTGTACAGAGGTAACGAGTATGTACAGGGACTATGGTAATCCTTATTGTTACTTTATCAGGTATGTCATTACCCGTCCTCTGAAGGTGAAGATGTTATTTAGTTCTCTAATACAACGTGGAAGGTTGTTCCAGAGTCAGCTTCATGCTAATGAATAGGACTTCGAGAAGGTGGCTGAACGATGGGTGAGGACAAAATAGATTTTACTCTGATGGGAACGTGTGTTTCTGCTGTTTCGTTCAAACAAGAACGTTAAGCCAGAGGAGAGATGTGAAAGACAGTGTCCATAGATAAGACAGTAGAGAAGACAAAGGGTATGGAAATCTTTGCCCTTCTCTGCACGCAGCCAAGATAGCGGTGCATTTGATGGTGAAATGTGATCAAAGAGTCGAACATCGCAGAGGCTACGAACACAACCATTCATAATCAGTTTCAGACGCTGTAGGCTTCCCTAAAAAAAGACCTTACACGATGACATCGCTGTAATCAATAATTGGAAGCATAGATGTTTGTAGCAGTTTCTGTTTCAGGTCAAGAGGGAAGAGCTTTTTATACTGTTGTAGGTCATGGAGAGATGCTGATGCCTTATTGCATATTACAGTTATGTGCCCAGTAAAATTCAGATTTTCATCTATTATTACTCCTAGACTCTTTGCTGAAGGAGAGAAGTTAATATTTGTCCCATTTAGGGTTAAAGATGGTCGGTACTTCGGGCTAATGAGCCTAGAATGATCAGCCATTACCACTTGGGTTTTGGATGAGTTGAGCTTAACCCTACAAACTTTGCTCTTACACACAACTGGAGCTATCAGCATACATGTGGATGACACATCATTTAAGTACAATGAAAATAGTGTAGGACCTAATACCGAACCTGGAGGGATGACTGATGCTATGCACCTTCATTGTGACATTATGGTGCTGGACATGACCCACTGCTGGCGAAACGTCAGGTATGAGAGAAACCACTGCACTGCACTTGACGAGAAACATAGGCTGCCAAGTTTGCCAACTAAAATGTCATTGTCGACGGTGTCAAATGCTTTGCTGAAGTCTCAGGACCGCATGATAGTTGTCTAGCTTTAGGTCATCTGTTATTTTTCTTAAGGCAGGTGTTGTGCTGCGGTGTATACAGAAGCCTGAATGATATTCATCTAGTAGGTTGTTTGTAGCTAGGTAGTTTGTTAGCTGGTTGTAGACTATATATTCTAAGGCCTTGGATAGGCCAGAAGAACGCAGAGATGACGGTATGGCAACTTCCTTTTTTGGTGACGGCTCATCAACTAGCCCGTTTTCAATCTCAGGGAAAACACTTGTGGTTGAAGATAACTGATATAGTGAGCAGTAGATGGTCAACAATAAGCTTCATCGTTTGGATTGTGATGCATAGTGTCCAGTAGATGCCGATCTGATACTCATGATGGTTTTTTTTAAGGTGTTGCAAGTATCGCATTTTAGAAAGAATTTTTCGTGGCTGCAGTCGTTTACCAGCATAAAGTAATCAAGAGTCTCTGTTTCGTTTGAGGTTCAATTGTCGTTGTAGGTAATACGAAGCACCAGTTCATTTCTTCAGCTGTGACAAAGGAAACAGCTGCAGGCTATTACTTTGCCTGTGCCAAGCCACACAAGTTTTTCCATAGGACTAAAACTAAAACTAAACTACGTCCAAATAGGTCTTGAAAGGGCCAACGGTATCGACCGGACACCGTGTCATCCTCAGCCCACAGGCGTCAATGGAGGCGAATATGGAGGGGCATGTGGTCAGCATACCGCTCTCCCGGCCGTATGTCAGTTTACCAGACCGGAGCCGCTACTTCTCAATCAAGTAGCTCGTCAGTTTGCCTCACAAGGGCTGAGTGCATCCCACTTGCCAACAGCGCTCGGCAGACCGGATGATCACCCATACAAGTGCTAGTCCAGCCCGACAGCGCTTAACTTCGGTGATCTGATGGGAACCGGTGTTACCCCTGCGGCAAGGCCGTTGGCCTTTTCCATAGGGCAGTTGGTCTATTTTGTTGTCGATTAATGTGTGTGCATGCCTGAGTTTTGCATTTCTCACAGCTGGACTGAGTCTGTTTCGCTACTGTTGTAAGTGCGTGGGGTGCTATTTGTATGCCCAATGTGCTGAGATTCATTCTGCATATATACTATATATATACATTTTTTCGAAGAAAGTAATTCGTACTCTCAGTTATCTGCACCTGGCAAGTCTGCCCATGACATAATTTTCATAACATACTCGCTAGAATGTCCCAGAAAGAAACCGCGACTGAATACGTACCGAGATTTCAAATGCATTATTTTTTCTGAATTTTCAACTAGAGCTCAAGAAATAGCGTGAGGGACGCCTTCTATTCCTTTCTCGGATATAAATGAAAAACCTGACAAATACGCCCCCTTAAAGACAGGAAAAGTAAGAAGGAAACCTGCACCTTGGCTAACTGAAGAACTAAAACAGCATATATATACTGTATGTATATTGCATGTAAATATAGAGGGTGAGTCACTAACTATTGCCACCGAGAATAACTCCGAAAGTATGATAGTAGCTCAAAAGTTTTGGGACAAATGTTGCATGGCACAACGGGGGCCGTAATATGACGTTGGTTTTTTGTTGCTGGGTGGGATCGCGTCAGAGATATGAAGGTCAACTTTGTTTTTTTAAATGGGATGCTATAGTTTGGTGCTTATTTTCTGATATCGGCTATGGAAACGAATCCATTGATGTGTAGCAGTATGATCTTTGACGCTCAACGAAGGTCAAAAACGTTGCATGAACGTCCATTTACAGGTGTTCGAAGTGATGACCGCTGGTATCAGTGCAGTGTTGCAATCTTCTTATCATGGATTGAGTGGTATTTCTTATAACATCGGCACTTGTAGAAGCACATGCTATGACAATTCTCTCTCGTATATCGTGCAGTTAGTAAATACTCGCCGAATAAGGCGTATCCATCTAACTTGCCATTGACATGTAAACACCAATCGACGATTTCGCAATACAACACTAACAGGAACGGTAAGACTAATGTCGAATCAAGCGAATGTGAATGATGTATTCCTTCGAAGAACAAGTCGATATGCTTCTCATTTACAGAGAATACCAGTGAGAGCTAGAGACGTATATGCTGAAAGATATTCTCAACGTACTCACCCTGCACGTTATACATGTAGATTAGATTAATTATTCGTTCCATAGACCCACAAAAGAGGGGATCCTCCTGGGTGTGGAACCTGTCAGATAAACACATTACAGGAATAAAAGTAGAAAAACTTGTGTTTCATTAATTTTAATGATCCTCAGTCAATAAACAGTAAAATTATGTACAAGATTTAAAATTAAACTTCCACTATTTACAGGCTTAAGACTTACGTCTGTTTTCCATACATCCATCATTTACACAGTAGGTACTTACTTGGCTGTTACAACTAAGTATTGTGAAACATTAAAGTATAATAAATTTTCATTAAAATGGTCTACTGCAGTTGTTGAGAAATTCATGGATGGAATAGAAGGAGTTGGCCACAAAAAATCCTTTTACATTTTTAAATTATTTTTAAATTGTGCCTTGTCTGAAACTAAACTCTTAATGGTTGCTGGTAACTTATTGAGAATATGCATTGCTGAATATTGGACTCCTTTCTGGGCAAGAGTAAGTGATTTTAAATCTTTATGTATATTGTTCTTATTCCTAGTATTGATACTATGTACTAAGTAGTTAGTTGGAAAAAGAGATGTGTTATTTACAACAAACTTCATTAAGGAATAAATATACTGAGAAGCTGTGGTTAGTAAGCCCAATTCTTTGAATAGGTTTCGACATGATGTTCTTGGATTTACTCTACACATTACTCTTATTATACACTTCTGTACTCTAAATATTTTTTCTCGGTTTGTGGAGTTACCCCAAATTATGATACCATATCACATAATAGAGTGAAAATAAGCAAAATATGCCTGTTTTTTTAATATATATTTATATCTCCTACGTCTGACATCATTCGCATTGCAAACACAGACTTGATCAGGCGCTTTAGCAGTTCGTTAGTATGTTGCTCCCAACTGAATTTATTATCAAGTTGTAATCACAAGAATTTTACACTCTCAGCTTCTCCTATTTCCATGTCATCATATTTTATACACACACTAGAAGGAAACCTCTCGGAAGTTCTGAACTGCATATAGTGGGTCTTTTCAAGGTTTAATGGCAGTGAATTGGCTATGAACCACATATTAATGTCAGTAAAAATTTGATTAGCTGCCCTTTCTAAATTTATATTTGATTTACTATTTATTGAAATTTATTTTATTTACTATTTATCTGCAAATAAGACAAACTTGGCATCTGGTAACATAACAGATGATAGGTCATTAATATACACAAGATAAAGTAGTGGACCTAGTAGGGAACCTTGGGGAACACCACATGTAATATCTTCCTAGTCAGATGATGTATGATTGCCTACTGCTGAAGTGTTATGTAATGACACCCTTTGTTTTCTATTAGTAATATATGACTGAAACCACTTTGCAGCACTACCAGTGATGCCATAATACTTTAATTTACTTAAAAGAACTGTGATTCACACAGTCAAAAGCCTTTGACAGGTCACAGAATATGCCAGTTGCCTCTAATTTGTTGTCTAATGAATTAAGAACATTTTCACTGTAAGTTCAAATAGCCTTCTCAATATCAGAACCCTTAAGAAACCCAAACTCTGACTTTGACAGTATGTTATTTTCACTAAGGTTCTTAAGTAGATGCTTGAACATAACCTTTTCAAAGATTTTTGGTAAAGGTGGCAAAAGTGAGATTGGTCGGTAATTTGATGGCATTTCTTTGTCTCCTTTCTTGTGGAGAGGTACAACTTCAGCATATTTATGCCAGTCCGGGAATGTTCCTGTGATAAGTGACTGATTATACAAATAGCTTAAGATATGACTAATCTCACATGAGCACTCTTTTATTAACTTTGTTGATATGTTATCATAATCACTAGAATGCTTTGATTTCAAGGACTTTATGATGAATTGTATTTCTTTGGGTGAAGTAAGTGTCAATTCCATTTTACTGAGATTGCTTGTGTGCACTGGTCTCAGATATTCCATAGCGTTATTTACTGAACGAGACAGCGCCATGATATCAGTAACAGAGACAAAATACTTGTTTAAATGGTTTGCAACACAACATGCGTTTGTTACCAGGGTTTAATTTATTTTTAGAGCTATTTGTTCCTCCTCAATTCTGGTCCTACCTGTCTCTGACTTAACTATATCGCCTATTGTTTTTATTTTATTGCTGTATGTATTTATATTCTTCTCGTGATGCAGGTGTTTAGATTTCTGGATAACCTTCTTCAATATTTTTCTGTAATTTTTGTAATGAGCTATAATATTAGCATCAAAGGTGTCCCTGCATATCAGATGGAGTTTCCTTTTTGTCTCACATGATATCTTTATCCCTTGTGTGATCCATGGTTTCTTATTAAACTTCTGCTTAATTTGAGTTACCTATTTAAATATGTGGATGATAAATTGAGAACAACTGGATCTTTAACGCAACAGAAACACATCCGGCAAAGAAAAGTTATTAACGAGGAAACGGAAATTGGTTCTCTTGCCATTGTGGTTCGAGATCCTTGTGTTAGTTCGCGTCAAATCGCAAGGGAATCTGGCATGAGCCAGAGTAGTGTTGTTCGTGTTCTCCATCGCCATAAATACGAGGGTAAGTAATTATTATTCGCAATTTAGTTATATTTTGGTTTACTTTGGTAGTACTGTCGTTATACGTTGGTGACGCATGCTTTGTTTATTTGTTGTTATATTTTCGCAATTTTTAAGCTGCCAGGTTTGTTTCGTTATCGTTGCTGTGCTGTTAATCTTGACTACTCCGCTGTTTATTTGCACCAAAGAAGACCAACATTCAGTGATCCGTTTTTTGTGGTCGGAAGGCGTATCAGGGACAGGAATTCATCGAAGACTTTCGGTACAGTACGGGAGCAGTGTTTTGCCACAACGGAGTGTCTACGAATGGACTGAAAAATTCCGAAATGGTCGCACAACTGTTACGCACGATGAAGGAGCCGGACGACCGTTTACCGCCACAAATGAAGAAACCATTGAGCGTTCACGTGGAATGATTCTCTTAGACAGACGATTAACCATTGGCGAAGTGGCACATCGTCTTCAAAATACAGTTCTGCCTACGAAATCATCCACAACAGTCTTGGGTCCCATAAAGTTTGTGCAAGATGGGTCCCAAAACAACTCACACAGTTGCTTAAACAAACGCGCTTGGACATCTGCAAAAAACATTTGGATCGCTATGGTAACGAAGGGGACAACTTCTTTGACATGATCATTACTGGTGACGAAACATGGATCCATCATTACGAGCCGGAAAGAAAACGGCAGAGTATGGAATAGAAACATCCAAATTCACCGTGCAAGAAAAAGTTCAAGACCCAACCGTCCGCAGTGAAACAGATGCTTACGGTTTCTTGGGAGGCACAAGGTCCAGTACTGGAACATTATCTGGAAAGGGGCACAACAAAAAACAGTGTACGTTACAGTGAGATGCTTACTGCCAGGCTAAAGCCCGCAATTTTAATCAAACGCCGAGTATTGCTGTCAAAAGGTGTTTTGTTGTTGCACGACAATGCCCGTTCGCATACTGCTGCCCACACTGTTGAAACGCTCCAGAAACTCAAATCTGAAGTACTGGATCATCACCCCTTCTGACTATCGTTTGTTGGGTCCACTTAAACAGGCATTAAGGGGCCGTCGATTTGTTTCGGTCGAAGCAGTGAAAGCAGTGGTGCATTCCTGGCTCGCAGCTCAACAGAGAACCTCTTTTATGAGGGCATCAGGAAGCTTGTACAACTATGGACCACGTGCGTTGAAACGCAAGGAGACTATGTCGAAAAGTGGTGTTCTTGTAAGTTTCCTATTTGATTAGAATAAAATTTTATAACTACTTTGCGGATAATAATTGACTTACCTTCGTATCCTCCTTACCATAACAGTCTCCACCAAGAATTAACTGGTACGAATTGTATGGGTCGCACTGAATTTTGCAGATGGGCTTAACTTCAGATTCAGAGGGATGACACGTTTATTAATTTGATTTTATTTTCTGACGAGGCTACATTCACGAACCATGGAAATGTTAATTTGCATAACATGCATTATTGGACAACTGAAAATCCATGTTTGGTGCGGCAAGTTGCACACCAAAACTGTGGTCGGTGAATGTACGGTAGGGATTCTGGAGGACAGAATTATAGGCCCCTATTTCATCAAAGGAAATCTTAAAGGTAGGAAGTGCGCCACATTCCTGCAAGAAACATTAGGTCTGTTACTGGAAGAAATACCTTTAGGAATAAGTAACAGAATGTGGTATCAATACCATGGCTGTCCGGCACATTCATGGCTAGAAATGAGGAGCAGAGGCAATTCCCAAATCGTTGGATTGGATGCGGAGCAGATGTATCATGGCCGGCTCGTTCGCCAGATTTGACGCCTTTGGATTTTTTTCTTGTGGGGATTCGTAAAACACATTGTTTGTAAAGACGTTCCAACCACGTTCCAACGACACCTGAAGATATGCGAGAGAGAATTGTCAAAAATGGTTCAAATGGCTTTGAGCACTATGGGACTTAACATCTGAAGTCATCAGTCCCCTAGAACTTAGAACTACGTAAACCTAACTAACCTAAGGACAGAACACACATCCATCCCCGAGGCAGGATTCGAACCTGCGACGATAGCGGTCGCGCGGTTCTAGACTGAAGCGTCTAGAACCGCTCGGCCACATTGGCCGGCAGAGAACTGTCAGAGCATGTGCTTCGATAAGTACCGATGTGATAAGGTATAACACTCAATCCATGATAAGAAGATTGCAGCACTGCATTGGAACGAATGGTAAACACTTCGAACACCTTCTGTAAATTGACGTCCATGCCAGCTTTGTGACCTTTGTTGACCTTCAAAGACCTTACTGTTACACATCACTGGATTCGTCTCGATAGCCGCTATCAGAAAATAAGTACCAAACTATAGCATTCCATTAAAAAAAAAAAACACCAAAGCTGACCTTCATATCTCTGAAGCGACCCCACATAATAGCAAAAAACCAACGTCATATTATGGCCCCCGTTGTCCCATGCAACTTTTGTCCCACAAACTTTTCAGCTCCTATCATAGTTTCGGAGTTATATATATAATACTGGTCATTAGATTTGCTACACCACGAAGATGACGAGCTACAGATGCGAAATTTAACCGACAGGGGGAAGATGCTGCGATATGCAAATGATTAGCTTTTCTTCAGAGCATTCATATAAGGTTGGAGTCGGTGGCGACACCTACAACGTGCTGACATGAGGAAAGTTTCCAATCGATTTCTCATACACATACAGCAGTTGACCGGCGTTGCCTGGTGAAACGTTGTTGTGATGCCTCGTGTAAGGAGGAGAAAGGCGTACCATCACGTTTCCGACTTTAATAAACGTCGGATTGTAGCCTATCGCGATTGCGGTTTATCGTATCGCGGCATTGCTGCTCGCGTTGGTCGAGATCCAATGACTGTTAGCAGAATATGGAACCGGTGGGTTCAGGTGGGTAATACTGAACGCCGTGCTGGATCCCAACGGTCTCGTATCACTAGCAGTCGAGATGACAGGCATCTTATCCGCATGGCTGTAACGGATCGTGCAGCCACGTCTCGAACCCTGAGTCAACAGATGGGGACGTTTGCAAGACAACAACTATCTGCACGAACAGTTCGACGACGTTTGCAGCAGCATGGACTATCAGCTCGGAGACCATGGCTTCGGTTACCCTTGACGCTGTATCACAGACAGGAGCGCCTGCGATGGTGTACTCAACGACGAACCTGGGTGCTCGAATGCCAAAACGTCATTTTTTCGGATGAATCCAGGTTCTGTTTACAGCATCATGATGGTCGCATCCGTGTTTGGCGACATCGCGGTGAACGCACATTGGAAACGTGTATTCGTCATCGCCATACTGGCGTATCATCCGGCGTGGACGTTACATTTCAAATGTGTTACGACCCGTGGCTCTACCCTTCATTCGATCCCTGCGAAACCCTACATTTCAGCAGGATAATGCACGACCGCATGTTGCTGGTCCTGTACGGGCCTTTCTGGATACAGAAAACGTTCGACTGCTGCCCTGGCCAGCACATTCTCCAGATCTCTCACCAATTGAAAACGTCTGGTCAATGGTGGCCGAGCAACTGGCTCGTCACAATATGCCAGTCACTACTCTTGATGAACTATGGTATCGTGTTGAAGCTGCATGGGCAGCTATACCTGCACACGCCATCAAAGCTCTGTTTGACGAAATGCCGTTATTACGGCCAGAGGTGGTTGCTCTGGGTACTGATTTCTCAGGGGCTATGTACCCAAATTGCGTCAAAATGTAATCACATGTCAGTTGTAGTTTAATACATTTGTCCAATGAATACCCGTTTATCATCTGCATTTCTTCTTGGTGTAGCAATTTTAATGGCTAGTAGTATATACACTCCTGGAAATTGAAATAAGAACACCATGAATTCATTGTCCCAGGAAGGGGAAACTTTATTGACACATTCCTGGGGTCAGATACATCACATGATCACACTGACAGAACCACAGGCACATAGACACAGGCAACAGAGCATGCACAATGTCGGCACTAGTACAGTGTATATCCAACTTTTCGCAGCTATGCAGGCTGCTATTCTCCCATGGAGACGATCGTAGAGATGCTGGATGTAGTCCTGTGGAACGGCTTGCCATGCCATTTCCACCTGGCGCCTCAGTTGGACCAGCGTTCGTGCTGGACGTGCAGACCGCGTGAGACGACGCTTCATCCAGTCCCAAACATGCTCAATGGGGGACAGATCCGGAGATCTTGCTGGCCAGGGTAGTTGACTTACACCTTCTAGAGCACGTTGGGTGGCACGGGATACATGCGGACGTGCATTGTCCTGTTGGAACAGCAAGTTCCCTTGCCGGTCTAGGAATGGTAGAACGATGGGTTCGATGACGGTTTGGATGTACCGTGCACTATTCAGTGTCCCCTCGACGATCACCAGTGGTGTACGGCCAGTGTAGGAGATCGCTCCCCACACCATGATGCCGGGTGTTGGCCCTGTGTGCCTCGGTCGTATGCAGTCCTGATTGTGGCGCTCACCTGCACGGCGCCAAACACGCATACAACCATCATTGGCACCAAGGCAGAAGCGACTCTCATCGCTGAAGACGACACGTCTCCATTCGTCCCTCCATTCACGCCTGTCGCGACACCACTGGAGGCGGGCTGCACGATGTTGGGGCGTGAGCGGAAGACGGCCTAACGGTGTGCGGGACCGTAGCCCAGCTTCATGGAGACGGTTGCGAATGGTCGTCGCCGATACCGCAGGAGCAACAGTGTCCCTAATTTGCTGGGAAGTGGCGGTGCGGTCCCCTACGGCACTGCGTAGGATCCTACGGTCTTGGCGTGTATCCGTGCGTCGCTGCGGTCCGGTCCCAGGTCGACGGGCACGTGCACCTTCCACCGACCACTGGCGACAACATCGATGTACTGTGGAGACCTCACGCCCCACGTGTTGAGCAATTCGGCGGTACGTCCACCCGGCCTCCCGCATGCCCACTATACGCCCTCGCTCAAAGTCCGTCAACTGCACATACGGTTCACGTCCACGCTGTCGCGGCGTGCTACCAGTGTTAAAGACTGCGATGGAGCTCCGTATGCCACGGCAAACTGGCTGACACTGACGGCGGCGGTGCACAAATGCTGCGCAGCTAGCGCCATTCGACGGCCAACACCGCGGTTCCTGGTGTGTCCGCTGTGCCGTGCGTGTGATCATTGCTTGTACAGCCCTCTCGCAGTGTCCGGAGCAAGTATGGTGGGTCTGACACACCGGTGTCAATGTGTTCTTTTTTCCATTTCCAGTAGTATATATATATATATATATATATATATATATATATATATATATATATATATATATATATATAGCGACACGTTTGAAGAAGAAAGCATCCGCTTAAATTTCACACTGGATGGACTACTGTACATAAAATTTATATTAGCGTCGCCAGCTATAATTACTATAATTATATTCTGGTAAGTCGATTTGAGACTTGAAAGAGCACTTTCGAAGCAGGCAAACGCGCTTACTTTAGGAAGACTATAGAGGACACGTATGAGGCACTTTCTATTAAGGCTTTTGATCTCTGTGAACATATATTCTACTTGTTTTTCTTCATTATTGTTGTATGTGTGTAGCACAGTAGGTCACAAATCAAAGCGTATGTACGCCCACACTCCACTCCCTTGTCGGTTACGTCCGTCTATGACTGTTACACACAGGGTGAAGAAAAATTCGCGCATTCGGACTTCGCAGCGCAATTCCTCCCATACTGGCAGTACAAAAATGTCTCACGAAATTTCTTCCTGAGCGTATTTCGGGCAGTAAATGGACGTTAAACATAGGCAATGTGGCAACACTGTGACCACACGTACGGTAACTACCTCTGTCTGCAGACGGATCACTGCTGTGCAGTTTAGTGCAGTGGATACCGTGTCGGGTTGGAATGCCGGAGGCCGAGGGTTCGAGTCTGGATCGTGGCATATTCGGTTTAGGTCGGGACTGTTACGCACAGAGTATTACGGGCTCCAAGTTATAATACACTCCTGGAAATGGAAAAAAGAACACATTGACACCGGTGTGTCAGACCCACCATACTTGCTCCGGACACTGCGAGAGGGCTGTACAAGCAATGATCACACGCACGGCACAGCGGACACACCAGGAACCGCGGTGTTGGCCGTCGAATGGCGCTAGCTGCGCATCATTTGTGCACCGCCGCCGTCAGTGTCAGCCAGTTTGCCGTGGCATACGGAGCTCCATCGCAGTCTTTAACACTGGTAGCATGCCGCGGCAGCGTGGACGTGAACCGTATGTGCAGTTGACGGACTTTGAGCGAGGGCGTATAGTGGGCATGCGGGAGGCCGGGTGGACGTACCGCCGAATTGCTCAACACGTGGGGCGTGAGGTCTCCACAGTACATCGATGTTGTCGCCAGTGGTCGGCGGAAGGTGCACGTGCCCGTCGACCTGGGACCGGACCGCAGCGACGCACGGATGCACGCCAAGACCGTAGGATCCTACGCAGTGCCGTAGGGGACCGCACCGCCACTTCCCAGCAAATTAGGGACACTGTTGCTCCTGGGGTATCGGCGAGGACCATTCGCAACCGTCTCCATGAAGCTGGGCTACGGTCCCGCACACCGTTAAGCCGTCTTCCGCTCACGCCCCAACATCGTGCAGCCCGCCTCCAGTGGTGTCGCGACAGGCGTGAATGGAGGGACGAATGGAGACGTGTCGTCTTCAGCGATGAGAGTCGCTTCTGCCTTGGTGCCAATGATGGTCGTATGCGTGTTTGGCGCCGTGCAGGTGAGCGCCACAATCAGGACTGCATACGACCGAGGCACACAGGGCCAACACCCGGCATCATGGTGTGGGGAGCGATCTCCTACACTGGCCGTACACCACTGGTGATCGTCGAGGGGACACTGAATAGTGCACGGTACATCCAAACCGTCATCGAACCCATCGTTCTACCATTCCTAGACCGGCAAGGGAACTTGCTGTTCCAACAGGACAATGCACGTCCGCATGTATCCCGTGCCACCCAACGTGCTCTAGAAGGTGTAAGTCAACTACCCTGGCCAGCAAGACCTCCGGATCTGTCCCCCATTGAGCATGTTTGGGACTGGATGAAGCGTCATCTCACGCGGTCTGCACGTCCAGCACGAACGCTGGTCCAACTGAGGCGCCAGGTGGAAATGGCATGGCAAGCCGTTCCACAGGACTACATCCAGCATCTCTACAATCGTCTCCATGGGAGAATAGCAGCCTGCATTGCTGCGAAAGGTGGATATACACTGTACTAGTGCCGACATTGTGCATGCTCTGTTGCCTGTGTCTATGTGCCTGTGGTTCTGTCAGTGTGATCATGTGATGTATCTGACCCCAGGAATGTGTCAATAAAGTTTCCCCTTCCTGGGACAATGAATTCACGGTGTTCTTATTTCAATTTCCAGGAGTGTATTTTTAATGAGGTTGAACCAACTTGACGAAGATATGCTACGCCATGATTAGCGGCGGACCACTAAGCACGGTGATGCAAGACAGACGGCAGCACAGTCTGCAACTCTGCAGTAGCAGAGTGAGAGAGAGCACACGGAAAGACAGAATGGACAGCGACTAAGCAAAATAACATGCACGCTCGTTCGCACGGCGGGGAGCCGCAAGAAGCTAAAGACATGCCTACGGAAAACACTCATAGACCAATTTAACTAGCTGCTAAGACAGAATTATAGCAAAGGTAGAAGAATAACGAGTCCACATGCAGTCATAGTTAGCAAACCGCACGTCACAGAACTGTGGAGAGCTCTTTAAATACCGGAGCCCCAGCTCGAAGTAGGAGAGAGCGGTTCAGGTCAATGGAAGCAATGGAGTCCGTGTCGACGACATCCCGTTCCATGACCATATTGTTTCAGTAAGTATTGTCTCAGAACAACGAGCGCAGTACCAGCCAGCCGTGGAGTGCAGCAGAGCTGAACTCCACTGACGAATTTCATGCTGTGCCACACCAACCACTACTGATGAGAGAGCTGATGAACTACCAGGTGCTGTACTCTCTGAGTTTGGGGCGCGGCGTGGGATCGAGTGCACTCCCTCAGCCGGTAGCAGCCATCCATGCTGTACCAGGCTGGGCTAAGCATCTGTATCGACGCCAGAGGAACGACGGCTCGCTCGGACGCAGGCGCAAGGACTGACGCAGCGACCGATACCGCAAGTCTGTCCTTGACCAGGGCAGGAGGCAACTACGACCAACAGTCCACCACCCTTTGTAAAATTATCGCAATAAACGATTCCCTGAACCTTTTGCACCATGAGCGCTTCGTGACGATTCCTGACATCGTGCAGAGGTGTTATCCACTCGGCCCCTCCGTAGGACTATGGGCATGCCAGTCCATTTCAGTAATGTTATTGCCTAACAGTTAAAGTTTTAGAACAGGTTGCATTGCCGAACTGTTTCTTTACTGTACATAATACATAATGCTGCAAAATGTGTCCATATTCTTCAGCATTTAGCGTTTTCTTAAGGGCAATAAAGTGACCACATCTTAAGTACAAAAAACACCTCCATGCCGTAACACCACCCTCTCTGTAGTCCACTGTGGCCACTACACATAATGGCAGATAACGTTCTCCAGGCATTCGCCAAACTAGGTCCATTCCATCGGGTAGCCACACGGTACAGCGTGATTCATCACTCCAAATCACTTGTTTCCAGCCATCCACTGTCGAGTGGCGTCGTTCTTTACACCACCTCAAACATCACTTAGCAGTGAATACAGAAACGTGTGGCTTATGAGGAGCTGCTCGACCATTGTAACCCATTATTTCTAACTCACTACACGCAGTCATTGTGGTAGTTGGACCGCTGGCAGCACTTTGCAATGCACTAGTGACTCCTTCCTTTGATTGCATGCTACTTTTACAACCACCTTCCACAGTACTCGACATCCCTTGTCTGTCAGTATATGAGCTGGTCTTGGCTTAACTGTGGTGTGTACTGTGTATTTAAACCGGGGACCTATAAACGACGGAGAGGCTTCGTCCCGCCGTGGCACTCAGTGATTCACAACCCCACAACAGGCCACAGCAGTCCACCCACCTCACTGCCACACCGAACCCAGGGCTATTGTGCGGTTCGGCCCCTTAGTGCCCCCCCCCCCGCCCTCCCCCGCACTCCCTTCCCCCCGGGAACGTCTCGTACCAGACGACTGTAACCGCAAATGTTTGCGTTAGGTGGTAGAGAATTATGGTGTACGCATATGTGGAGACAGTGTTTGCACAGTAATCGCCGACACATTGTAACTGAGGCGAAAGAAGCGATACCAGCCCGCATTCGCCGAGGCAGATGGAAAACTGCCTTAAAAACCATCGACAGGCTGGCCGGCACGCCAGACCTCGACACTAATCCGTCGGGCGGATTCGTGCCGGGGACTGGGATGCCTTCCCGCTCGGGAAGCGGCGCGTTAGACTGCGCGGCTAACAGGGCGGGCTAGCTGCGGTAGTTCCTTCGCATTTACACTTCATAATCACAATATCAAAAGCCGACTTGGGTAGCTTTAGAATGACTAAAACTTCAAATGGTTCAAATGGCTCTGAGCACTATGGAACTTAACATCTCAGGTCATCAGTCCCCTAGAACTTAGAACTACTTAAACCTAACTAACCTAAGGACATCACACACATCCATGCCCGAGGCAGGATTCGAACCTGCGACCGTAGCAGTCGCGCGGCTCCGGACTGAGCGCCTAGAACCGCGAGACCACCGCGGCCGGCACTAAAAACTTCCTGATGGACTTATTACTCTGGTGACATCCAATAAGTAGTCCACGTTCGGAGTCACTGAGCTCTTCTGAACGACCTGTTCTGCTGTTATACCTCTACTGACAAAGCAATACTCCTCCGCCGCCTTTTGTATTTACGGTTCCGTCTCTCGTGACATCTGGTGGTCAATTCCATATTATATACGAGTGTCCGAATGTATTTGGTAAGACAGTGTAGTAAAGGTACTACGGTCATGTTTTTAATGATTTCTGTGATAGATATACGTTAAACATAGATTAAATAATCTGAATTATGTCTCAACAAAGTGTCAGATATTGAATTTTAGTGCTGATAGTATATAATATTAAAATGCAGCAAACGAAGCTGGCAACAGGGAATACAGACTATAAAAGTGACGTTGACAGAAAGTGCAAAATGGCTAAGTAGGCATGGTTACAGGGTGTAGAAGCATGCATGACGAGCTGAAAGATGAATGCTGCCTATAGGAAAATTAGAGAGAGACCTTCGGAGAAAAGAGAGGCAGCTATATGAGTAGCAACTGCTGAGGGGAAAAGTAGTACTAAGCAAAGAAAGGCAAACTGAAAGGTCTGTACAAGGGAGTGTAGCTGAAGCCAATATTATAAAAACCAAAGAGGAAGTAAACGAAGATGGGGAATCTGTGGAAGGATCTAAGTGGAAATTAGTCCCTGGATTAGATAACGTTCCCTTGGAATTATTGAGATCCTTAGAGGAGCCAACCATGACCAAAAAATTCCACCTTCTGTTGTAAGGTGTCATGCAAATCCAACACCTTCGATGAAAACCCTGACATGATAGCAAATCCGGCAGTATGTCACATAGCTCCGAATAAATCCTGACATTAAATTAACCAAAGTAATATGATCAACGAGTGGGCAAATGGAATACTACAGACTAACACAAGAACGCCTAAATACATGTCATACCTTTCCACCGTGAAACAGACGCAGTTCCGAGGGGAGAAACGAGAACAGAAGCTGAGAGCAGAGCCGTGTAAGCTAGAAGGCCCTACAATAAGGGACGGTCACCCACATCACAGGCCGATCGCCAAGAGCAGCCCCTGCCCATGTTAAAAGATAGAGTCCTCCAGAAGAACAGTATGGATCTTACTATAATACTAAAAGGGCCACACGAGCTGCAAGTTTTAGCGTGAGACTATATGCGTCTCTGGTACGTTGCAAACATTAAAAACATTGCCCCACCATGAAAAGTATAACGTTTCTCATTGGATAGACAGAATTTTTGTAGGCGGAGCTTAAGGTTAACATTGAGACCCTGATTGGTCAGTTGAAAACACAGCCAGATACCTTTTCTTAAACCCACTTCAGTAAATGGTAGTAAAGAGGAATTCGAGAGAGTTGCTACCGAGACGGCGAGGTGTGTGGAGCTGCACCGCCCGCCGACCCTGACGCTGCCTAACCACCGACAAGGTAATGAACGCACGCGGTGCCGCATAAGAGCGCATAAAGCTTCACTCAGAACTGCAGGTCTCATCTGTTACATCCCCTTTTTACGTAATACTAGTGTCGATCGTCAATTATACCTCATGGTATTCACATTTGCCACTTGAAGTTAAAATCTGAAATGCGATGATTTTTCTGTTATATAATTATTGAGAAGCCACTGTAAGTTACGACAAGTTAAATAAATAATTACAGATAATTGAGGGTCACTGTAGACCATTTTTGATAGTTTTCTCTTTTATGAAACTTAATTTAAACCTAGATTATAGATGTGATATGGCATAGGTCATCCTTCGATCCATTATAGAACTTGGAAACCCATTCAGGGAATATTCGTTCACATTTTTGTTGAATGCAGTTGGTTTTTATCATCCTGTATTAAAATATTACTTTTATCAATAGTGCAATTTATAAACAATGTTTTGTGAGTAGAATAAAAATTCCAATGGTAAACTTAACTGCTTTTTCGACGTTGTTTTACCAGCTAACTAAAAATAGGAAAGCCTTGAACCCCTTCCACTAAATTTAGTTAGTATTAAGATTCTTTTACAGGGAGTGCAGTGGAGCTGACGCTGAAATCATTAAGTATTTCAATATATCATCGCTAGTCTCACTGAACTCTTCTGAACTCTACATGTCATGTGTGGTCTGGCGTCTCCTTACCAGCAACAGGTCCCAGGTTCAAACTAGTCAATTCCCTAAAAAACACGCTCAGAGCGTCGTTGCGCGATAGTGGTAGGGAGACACGACTCAAAACAAACAGACACCACGCAGAATGTTAGAGTGTGAAAGATGTATGAGACAGGCGAAGTAACAGCAGACTTCAAGAAGAAGTAATAATTCCACTTCCAAAGAAATGTCAACATGTGTTGACAGGGTTCAATAACACCGAACTATCAGTTTAATATGCCATGGTTGCAAAAGACTGACAAGAATTATTTACAGAAGAATGGGAAAATGCAGTGCCCCTACTACTAATCTACATAAGTTAAAGAAAAGCATACCTACGTCTGTAGCATTTGCAAGCTCTTGACAAAGCAGACTGGAGTATACTCTTTGAAATATTGAAGGTAGGAATGATGAATAGAGGGAGCGAAAGGCTATTCACAACTTCCAGAAATCAGACTGCCGTTATAAGAGTCGAAGAACATTAAAGGGAAGGTGGCTGAGGAGGAAATGAGACAGAGCTTGAGCCTATGTCTGTACACTGAACAAGCAGTAAAGAAAACTAAGGAGAAATCTGGAGAAAGAATTTCATTTCAGGTGGAAGAAATAAAAACTTTGAGTTCTGCCGATGACATTATAACTTTGTCAGAGACAGCAAAGGACTTAGATCATTTGAATGCTATGGACAGTGTCTTGGAAACAGTTTTTAAGAAGAACTTCAACGCAAGTGTATTTAGCTATTTGGGAAGCAAACTGATTATAGCCGAACTAGAGAGGCTGGCAATAGCAAGAAAAGCATTTCTGAAGAATTTAAATTAGTTAACATCTAATATAAATTTAAGTTTGCAAAAGTCTTTTCTGAAGGTATTTGTATGGAGTGTAGCCTTTGCACTGAAGAGAAACACGGACGATAGTCGGTTGAGACATGGAGAGACTTGCAGTTCTGAAAGGTGGTGCTACAGAAGACTGGTGAAGATTAGATGGATAGATCGAGCAGTTAGTGAGGTACCGAATCAGACGGGGATAAAAAGAACACAACTTGACTAAAATGATGGTTTGGTTGGCCAGCCACATCCTGTTGCATCATTTTGGTAATGGAGAGAAGTGTGCGGGTTAAAAATTTTAGGCCGAGACCAACTCGCGAATACGGTGAGCAGATACAAATGGATGCAGAGATGAAGAGGATAGGCAAGCGTGGAGAGCTGCATCAGACTGATCTTAGGACTGAAGACTACAAAACACAACAGAAAGCTCAAATTTCCATCAACGACGCTTTTGAAGCAAAAGTATCAAAGTCTTTATTTTTAGATTTATTTCTCTAATAGTTACTGTTTCGACGTCTCTAAAGTCGTTGTCTGTAACAGATTTATTTTGTTTCCGCTCTCTGTCTGCCCCACCCTTCCATGTGCCACAGCTTTCATTCCTGAGCTGCAGTACATATCACGGTGTAAGTAGGCTGTTTATGTTTTCTTATTGGCAACGTTACGTAGCGCTCTGTATGAAAATCACTGGCTGTGCTGTGTGCAGTCTGTGGCTAGTTTGCATTGTTGTCTGCCATTGTAGTGTTGGGCAGCGGCAGCTGGATGTTAACAGCGCGTAGCGTTGCGCAGTTGGAGGTGAGCCGCCAGCAGTGGTGGATGTGGGGAGAGAGATGGCGGAGTTTTGAAATTTGTAATACTGGATATTATGAACTGATATATATATTATGACTATTAAGGTAAATATATTGTTTGTTCTCTATTAAATTATTGGCAAGACTCTTCAATGGTGATTGTGCACCTGCACAGTCACAACAGATAGCTGCTGGCCATCTCTACAAGGACTACAGTGGGTCTAAACCTTTGCTGACTCACCAGTACCATTATTTCTACAAGGACTGCAGTGGGTCTGCAACTCTGGTGGCCCACCAATACCATAATCTCTACCAGGACTACAGTGGGTCTGCTCTGTGATGACCTACCTACCAATCTTCTTCAAAACGTCGAATGACTCTGCTGTGGGTTTGCTCTGTTGTGGCCCATTACCTGTCAGCATGTCAAGAGTCAGCACTGTCTTTCCGTTGGAAGGACAACACTACTTGTTCAAGACTGCATGGAAATCCACTACTTCTGTGTGCAATTTCTTTTACTAATGAGACTTTGTGAAAAAAAATTGTAATTACTATTGTGATGAATGATCAGGTCTATCTTTATGGACTGTGAGAAAATTTTAGCTTTTGACCAACATTGTATCAATAATTGTGTGCATTTGATATCTTTGGTATTGTAATTATGAAAAATTTTTTCAAATCATTATTGGCCACTGCCCAAAACATTTGTAAAATTTTTTTTGGGGAGCATGGGGGCTATGTAAGTAGGCTGTTTATGTTTTCTTATTGGCAACGTTACGTAGCGCTCTGTATGAAAATCACTGGCTGTGCTGTGTGCAGTCTGTGGCTAGTTTGCATTGTTGTCTGCCATTGTAGTGTTGGGCAGCTGGATGTGAATAGCGCGTAGCGCTGCACAGTTGGAGGTGAGCCGCCAGCAGTGGTGGATGTGGGGAGAGAGATGGCGGAGTTTTGAAATTTGTAATACTGGATATTATGAACTGATATATATATATTATGACTATTAAGGTAAATACATTGTTTGTTCTCTATTAAAATCTTTCCTTTTCTAACTATGCCTATCAGTAGTTAGTGCCTTCAGTAGTTTGAATCTTTTATTTAGCTAGCAGTAGTGGCGCTCACTGTATTGCAGTAGTTCGTGTAACGAAGATTTTTGGTGAGGTAAGTGATTTGTGAAAGGTATAGGTTAATGTTAGTCAGGGCCATTCTTTTGTAGAGATTTTTGAAAGTCAGATTGCGTTGCGCTAAAAATATTGTGTGCCAGTTTAAGCACAGTCGTGTACAATTCTTCTAAGGGGACGTTTCAACGGTATTAATTTTTTTCCCCACACACGGCGCCATTTTTTGGCCACAATTGTGGAAGCTCCGTCAGGAAGAAGACGCAGCTTGTTATCCGTGGTCACGGTGGCGGGTACTCCTGAGAACCCAGCGTGACACGCAGAGGCAGCTGTCACAGCAGGATTGCGGAAATCGTTTCGGGAGGCTTGCAGCAGCGTTATCGTCGGTTGCGTGAGCTCTCGGATAGTTTCCAGTCCATTGTTTGCCTCACAGTGGGGCCTGCTTGACTAACGTCTGAGGCAATGTAAGTACGCCCCTGTGTGTCAAACATCTCGAGGAATCTCGCCGCATTCTCTGAACGCATCTCACACATTGGAAGTCCACTGTGTGGACACAGTTGCGACACCTTTGTCGAATTCTTTAAGAAGATAAAAGTGTGGTAACCGACATTCTGTGGTAACCGACATTCCTCCATCCGGCCATAATATGCTTCAGTGCAACATTAGTACTAGACCAACAGTAAGGAGCTTCGTTGCAAATGCAATGAATAGAATCCTGCATTATCAAAGTCCTGCACGAGAAATCGGTCTGTAACTGTCACTCACGTGTAATTTGTTCGCTAGCATATTTAGAACAGCTTCCCTACGTGTGACCGAATGAACGTACAGGGGGTGGACAAATACAGAGAAACACCAAAAACACAGCACGTTACCAGGACTAATACGGTATACATTCGAAACAATTCATAAAACAAAGGGAATCTGATACCATTCTTCCTGAAATAATCACGGTAAATTCAGGAAATGACGATAAAGGTGGAAGAAAGATTACATTGAACATTCCGTCGGTGTCGAGGTGATTAGAGATGATATGAAGATGGATAACGATCACGTACCCTTCTCGCCAAAGTAGACCGAAAAGGCTCAGTAATATTGAGGTCTGGTGATTGTGGTGGCCAGCAGGGATGCGAGAGTTATCCTTTTCCTAAAAAAAACCAGTCCCGGATGATGCGCGGACTGTCAACAGGGCCCCAGTCATTTTGGTACACAGCATCACCACTGGAGAACAAACATTGTACCACGGGATGAACCTGATCAGTCAAAATGGTCACATAACTCCTTGGCAGTAATGCTGCCTTGCAGAGTAACAATGGGGCCTGTGGAATAACATGATATGGCTGCCTCTCCCCCCCCCCCTCCCAATCACTTTCGGGACGTTAGTCGGAAATAGTGTCACACAAGATGCATCCAACGAAATGACTTTCTCCCATTGTTCGTAGTTCAGGTTGAGGTTTTGGGACCACGTTTACCTGTTACGGGCATTTGCATCACTGATGTATGATTTTGGAATTCTAGTCCACACTGCAATTCCCTACACATCGGGCGCCCTTCATGTTGTTTTGATGCTGACTGGCTTGGTGATTGCGACAATCAGTTGTGGATTGACCTTGGCAGCTGTTCTCTTATTTTTCGTCACAGTGCCCTTCATAGGCCGTCTGTCACGATCACTCAGTACACACTTTCGTGCGCGTTGCGTCTTGCCCGATGACGTTTTTTCACTTTCCCTGTATTCGGTATGTTTTCGATATTGTGCCTCTTGAAAGACCAAACACTTTAGCTGTCTTGGTTATGCGAGCACTGACGCTACCAATAGTTTACCCACGTTCGAATACACTGAATTCTATTATATAAGTAATGTCGTCACAACTACACAGATAATTGTTTCGACTACGACTGACATTAACATTAGCCATTCGTGGTCAAAAACAACAGAGCAACCCGCAGGCTTGACTGGCATCTGTGTTTATCTTCAAGCATGTATTTCTCTCAGTGTTTCCATATTTTAGTCGACCCTCTGTACGCCTCTGGTCATGGATATAAACGAACGAATGGTAGAAAGTTGAGTTTACGTCCCGTCAACAGTGAGCTCATTCGTAACGTTGCACCAGCTGAATTGGGTATCAGAAGTGAACGAAGTTGGTCATAGCTTTTATGAACGAACCGCGTCGTCCAAACATATATGCTGAATTTGTCCAGTGGTGGATGTCAAACGTCTAATGGCTGGTTTGCAAGTTATGTTGCTGGCCATTAAAAATGCAATGCTCTGAAACCTGCATGCAACAAATCTCAAAAAGACATGAAGTACACTCCATGCTCGGATATGAAAATTTTATTTTCCATTTCAGCGCATGTCGAAAAAGTGCGTAAGAAGAACAATGTGTGTAAGAAGAACGATAATTCCGTAAGTAAGAAAAGATACCACCCCCCCCCCCCCCCCCATGAACCATGGACCTTGCCGTTGGTGGGGAGGCTTGCGTGCCTCAGCGATACAGATGGCCGTACCGTAGGTACAACCACAACGGAGGGGTATCTGTTGAGAGGCCAGACAAACGTGTGGTTCCTGAAGAGGGGCAGCAGCCTTTTCAGTAGTTGCAAGGGCAACAGTCTGGATGATTGACTGATCTGGCCTTGTAACAATAACCAAAACGGCATTGCTGTGCTGGTGCTGCGAACGGCTGAAAGCAAGGGGAAACTACGGCCGTAATTTTTCCCGAGGGCATGCAGCTTTACTGAATGATTAAATGATGATGGCGTCCTCTTGGGTAAAATATTCCGGAGGTAAAATAGACCCCCATTCGGATCTCCGGGCGTGGACTACTCAAGAGGATGTCGTTATCAGGAGAAAGAAAACTGGCGTCCTACGGATCGGAGCGTGGAATGTCAGATCCCTTAATCGGGCAGGTAGGTTAGAAAATTTAAAAAGGGAAATGGATAGGTTAAAGTTAGATATAGTGGGAATTAGTGAAGTTCGGTGGCAGGAGGAACAAGACTTCTGGTCAGGTGACTACAGGGTTATAAACACAAAGTCAAATAGGGGTAATGCAGGAGCAGGTTTAATAATGAATAGGAAAATAGGAATGCGGGTTAGCTACTACAAGCAGCATAGTGAACGCATTATTGTGGCCAAGATAGACACGAAGCCCACGCCTACTACAGTAGTACAAGTTTATATGCCAACTAGCTCTGCAGATGACGAAGAAATTGAAGAAATGTATGATAATGTAAAAGAAATTATTCAGATAGTGAAGGGAGACGAAAATTTAATAGCCATGGGTGACTGGAATTCGAGTGTAGGAAAAGGGAGAGAAGGAAAAGTAGTAGGTGAATATGGATTGGGGCTAAGAAATGAAAGAGGAAGCCGCCTGGTAGAATTTTGCACAGAGCACAACTTAATTGCAGTGTGTGAGCGAGAATTATCCTATTGTAACAACACACCACTTTCCCGTTGCAAGAACGGTAAAATAACGGTGTAACAACATTCTGCACGTACTGAGCACTGGTTACCGTCCCTTCCAGGAACACCAAAGGTGAATGAGTGTTGTATTTTAATGCACCTCAGACCATAAGACCAGGGGTCGGGCCAGTATGTCTTGGACGAATGCACTCTACGATACAGTGCTCGCTAGGTCTACGTTGTGTGCACAAACTACCAACACTTCCATGAAGGCAGAAGCTGCTTTCATCGCTGAAGACCATGGCGCGCCATTCCATCTTCCAAGTGATTCTTTGACGGAACCAGTGGAGCCGTGTACGCCGATGCTGTGCCGGGAGTAGAAGACAGACTAGAGGTTGCATGCCCCTAGTCTCATTGCTAATAACCTGTTCGCAACGGTTTGTGTATGAGTTCTCGTATTTATGCTGGGCAGCTGTGCGATCTGCAACTATCGCCTTTACGATACGATGGTCCTGGCAGGCGTTCGAGCTGCGTGAATGTCCAGAACCTCGTCTGCAGGTGTGAGAATGTTCACGTGACCATTGATACCAGTACCGTTGGACAACTGATGCAGCACGTTCCATTAGTGCGGCATTTCTCCGAAGGGACCATCCCGCACTCAGAAGTCCACAACTTGACCCCTTTCAAACTCGCTCAGTTGGCTGTAGGAAGAGCGAGTGCATCCCCGTGGCAAGGTTGTCTGCTTGCTTTACACGTTTGCACCACGCTATCTGTTGGCGGACGACTTTGAAACCATTATCAACACATCTACTATCCACCAGGTGGCAAATACCGTCATCGGATCAAAATCTACATTGTCTTTCTAGGTGCACTAATTTTTTTTTTCATTTGAAAGTGCTTACTGATTCCAACCTCGGTCTCCCTCTACTATTTTTACCCCGATACGTCTTTCATGTAACAAATTAACGATTCCTTGAAGCCTCCGGATGTGTCCTACCTGCCGATCACTTCTTTTAATCAAGTTATGTCACAATTTTTTTTCCTCTGTTCGGTTCGGTAATTCCTCATTAGATTTTAGAGCTCTATTTCTAATTTTCAACAGTTTCCTGTAGCAACACACATCAAAACTTTGTGTTCTCTTACTGTCTGCCACGCGGGATTAGCCGAGCGGTCTCAGGCGCTGCAGTCATGGACTGTGCGGCTGGTCCCGGCGGAGGTTGGAGTCCTTCCTCGGGCATGGGTGTGTGTGTTTGTCCTTAGGATAGATAATTTAGGTTAAGTAGTGTGTAAGCTTAGGGACTGATGACCATAGCAGCTGAGTCCCATAAGATTTCACACACGCAATAAAAAATCTTACTGTCTCAACTCCGCATTTAAATTCCGTACAAGGCTACTCTCCATAGAAATACCTACAGAAAAGTTTTCCTATCACCTAAATTTAAATTCGATGTTAAATATTTTGAAATTACCTGTCAAATTTCAAAATATCCAGATTTTTTGAAACAGTCCACGTCCATGAGGACCATTTCACTTAGGTTCTGCGGAAGGAATGTTTGCATATCTCTCTCTCTCTCTCTCTCTCTTTCTTTGTAAATATGTGTACTGTATTCCTGTTTCTTTAACACTCGCTTCATCCTTGAGGATCTCCTTATTATGGATCTATGGAACAAAACTATGTCTAATCCAGTGTATAGTATTTTACGTAAGTTGGGTTGGCGATGCTGTTTAATGAGGCTCATTTCTGCAAGTGACCAAGCTATCTCCGTCATATGCTACGAATGATAACCTTAGATGTGTTTCTCGCCTAGTCTCCATTCGGACTGCATGGTATTACCGAACTGCTGCCTTAAATGCCTTCAATTACAGTTCGACTCTGGTACTGGCTGTGACAGGTATATGACGAAGAAGACTAGGTCAAATGATGGTTCATTAAACTGTATCGACAGTCTGGGTACAGATCCAAAAACACACCCTCTAACGGGTTCCTCTCGGTGAGCCTCATAGATCACCAGCTGCTATGATGTTTACTGTATTTACGACTGTTTTTGTTTTAAACAGAAAACGATGAACAATTTATGGCGAATCGCAGCTGATTGGATGACGCGACCGTCTCTGATTTCTAGTGTTGACAGATAAAGAGGAAAAATAAATTAATTAATAAGAACTGGAAGTGACGGTGCAAGTCGGGGAATGTGAGCGGCGCTTAAGTCCAGCGACAGGAATTACCGACTAATGGCAGTACATGGTGGCTGCCGTAAACCTCTGTCGGCATTTTGACTTGCAAGCAGCCGCAGTCTCGTAAACACGCCATTGCGCTGCGAGGCGGTTTACGTGACGGACCACATCCTCTGCGTGGCAGCTGACTACCTTGCACCGTCTTTTACTGGTTCCCAGACGTCAGTCATAAAGCAGTAATAACAGAACGAAATCTGCCTTCTCGTAATTTCGTCTCTAAAGACTGACGACTGGAATATTTCTGCGGCCCGCATCTCATGGTCGTGCGGTAGCGTTCTCGCTTCCCACGCCCGGGTTCGATTCCCGGCGGGGTCAGGGATTTTCTCTGCCTCGTGATGGCTGGATGTCGTGTGCTGTCCTTAGGTTAGTTAGGTTTAAGTAGTTCTAAGTTCTAGGGGACTTATGACCACAGCAGTTGAGTCCCATAGTGCTCAGAGCCATTTGAACCATTTTTTTTTTAATATTTCTGCAAGCAGACTCGTAGAGGTATTGTTCTGGAAAGAACAACGTTTTGTCGTGCTCGGACGCCAGTAATTGCTTGTTTCTAAAATAATTTATTATCCAGCACAGTTGCAAACTGTTTCAAAATGAAATTATCGGTTTCGGATGTCACCGCTTTTGTTCAGACCTAGAAGACAAATAAGTTTAAAAGTTCAAAGAGAAGTTCTGCAGGGTAAGTGTATAGGTTGGGGAGAGAGATAACTTGGATTGTCCGGATGTACAGTAATTACGCTAATGCACGTCTAGCCGCACCAGGAGTTGTATGCCCAGAAACGTACGGAGGTATCGACGCGTGCGTGTTAAGAACGTTGCGGCATTTCTGAAATATTACTTGAATGTTAATGCCTTAGTTTTTGGTATGCGGCTTACTATTAACCTTTTCTCCCCAGTGATGTAGAACAATGCCGGAGTGGCTGCGGCCACTATTCTTTATTCGAGTTCCTCGCCGAAGAGCTGAATTTTAAAAATGCAAGTCCTCGTCGCATCGGGAGAAGGAAATTAGGAGGTAGCTCGATAGTAGAATAGAAATTTGCGACTTCCGCATATTAAAATTTTACTTAACACAATATTGAGACAGCTCGATTACCTACATATTTCTCCCATCAGCTCAGAAGACCGACAGACACCGAGATCGATGAAAAAGCCCAATGACGTACATAAGAAAAATGACAGTTTCCCTCCAACTTACTCAGATAATCATACCCCCTGTAATATCTTTGCCGCAGGCAGACACCGCGAATATTCATTTATGTGTGTATGGCATTTAAAGAGCCTACACATGCGTCAAAATTACACACATCAAAAAAAGTTTTGCATCACCCCAGTTCCCAGAACTCCTGAAGACAGACGTTGACTGTGTATACTGTATCACAGACACAGTGACTTTGACTGTTCAGAGATGTCACTAAACCCGCCCAAAGATGTAAACAACCATGCATAAGCAGCGCCTATTAGACGGAAGGGGTCCGACAGCCGATCAGTTCGTAATTCCACCAGGAAGGAGGTACACAGCTCGTGTTGTCTGTAGCTCAACCACGCCTAGACAGTCAATACCGCGCTTCGATCGCGTCCGCATTATTACTTTGTGACAGGAAGGGTTCTCAGCAAGGGAAGTGACCAGGCGTCTCGGCGTGAACCAAAGCGATATTGTTCGGACATGGAGGAGACAAAGAGAGACAGGAACTGTCGATGACATGTCTCGCTCAGGCCGTCCAAGAGCTACTACTGCAATGGATGAGTGCTACCTACGGATTATGGCTCGGAGGAAACCTGACAGCAACGCCACCATGTTGAATAATGCTTTTCGTGCAGCCACACGACGTCGTGTTACGACTCAAACTGTGCGCAGTAGGCTGCATGATGCGCAACTTCATTCCCGCGTCCAAGGTGAGGTCCATCTTTGCAACCAAGACGCCATGTAGCACGGTACAGATAGGCCCAACAGCATGCCGAATGGACCGCTCAAGATTGGCATCATGTTCCCTTTACCGATGAGTGTCGCATATGCCTTCAGCCAGACAATTGTCGGAGACGTGTTTGGAGGCAACCCGGTCAGGCTGAACGTCTTAGACACACTGTCCAGCGAGTGCAGCGAGGTGGAGGTTCCCTGCTGTTTTGGGGTGGTGTTATGTGGGGCCGATGTACGCCGCTGGTGGTCATAGAAGGCACTGAAGGCGCTGCAACGGCTGTACGATACGTGAATGCCATTTCCCGACCGTTAGTGGAACCATATCGGCAGCATATTGCCGAGGCATTCATTGTCATGAAAGGCAATTCGCGCCCCCATCGTGCACATCTTGTGAATGACTTCCTTCAGGATAACAGCATCGCTCAACTAGAGTGACCAGCATGTTCTCCAGAAAAGAATCCTATCGAACATCCCTGGGATATGAGACCTTAACTTTTCCCCGCGAATCGAATGTTCAAATAACTTACGGGTCTGCTGCCGCGTGACGTCGTCGAACACCGCCGATATTTCGACAGGAGCACACCCTGCCATTTTCAAGGCACAAATGCAAGGAAGAAAAAATGTGCAAGCAAATTTAATACCTCGGTTCACAGAGGAGAAACAAGGAAGACACCACACACAGAACAAGTGTCAACACAACCAAAGATAACCAACATCAGAAATATCCATAAGAAATATCGACGTTGGTTATCTTTGGTTGTGTTGACACTTGTTCTGTGTGTGGTGTCGTCCTTGTTTCTCCTCTGTGAACCGAGGTATTAAATTTGCTTGCACATTTTTTCTTCCTTGCATTTGTGCCTTGAGAATGGCAGGGTGTGCTCCTGTCGAAATATCGGCGGTATTCGACGAAGTCACCCGGCAACAAACCCGTAAGTTATTTGAACATGCCTGGGATAGATTGAAAAGGGCTGTTTATGAACGACGTGACCCACCAACCACTCTGAGGGATCTACGCCGAATCGACGTTGAGGAGTGGGACAATCTAGACCAAAAGTGCCTTGATGAACTTGTGGATAGCATGGCACGACGAATATAGGCATGCATCAATGCAAGAGGACATGCTACTGGGTATTAGAGGTAACGGTGTGTACAGCAATCTGGATCACCACCTCTGAAGGTCTCGCTGTATGGTGGTACAACATGCAATGTGTGGTTTTCATGAGCAATAAAAAAGGACAGAAATTATGTTTATGTTGAGCTATTCCAATTTTCTGTACAGGTTCCAGAACTGTCGTAACCGAGGTGATGCAAAGCTTTTTCTAATGTGTGTAAAATTCAGTAATATACAGTAAAATAAAGTCATACCATAAGATAGATCAATAATTTTTTTTTTATTTCATATCGTGAGCCCCAGCCACAGATTTACTAAACGATAGTTCCATTTTGTATTGTGATCACAGTCATTAATTTCACAAGACAGCTAGCTGATATTTGGCGATTGACTATAGGTGCTTACCCATTCCTCGTAATTCTACACAGTTACCCTGTGATGATGTATCTAATGTATACCCCACAGGGTGACTGTGTAAAATTATGAGGATATGAAAAAGCGCTTATGAATCTCAGGGCGCCGAGTATCAGCAAGCTGGCCGCGTGAAATAAATGATCATAATTAATCCAAGACAGAAAATGGAATCGTAAGACAGGTGCTATAATTCAGTCCCACCACTTCAGAAGCCACATTATCAATGGATATACATAAGAAAGGTCCTGTATATAAAAGTTATTACCCCGTCATTCAGTACCCTTTAATAGGAACTTGCAGCATTTGCCATAACCAACTTAGAGGTAACCAAATAAAACGTCGTTAGTCTGCTTGGGCGCACGAGGCCTTGAAGCACCATCTTCTCGAGTGTAGGTCCAATGTGCTAACCACTGCGTCGACTCGTTCAGTGGCGTATCGAATGTACGTGGTGGTCATAAAGTCGCGATACATTTCTAAGAAATAGTGGATGGATTTATATAATACGCATGTACCGAGCTGATTTAATTAAAAGTGCAGCTGTTCACAGATCCAGTTTGGGCAGCGAAACGTGGTAGATATGCTAAAGCGTTATTATTTATGATGAAAAAGAAATAAGTTCCACTTGTGGCCACCAGGTGCAAATCTGGCACTGTACACTGTTTGTATGACGGTGTGACATGCACGCTGGCATTTGATGAGCTATGTCGTGAGTGAACAGTATGGCTATCGAGAAGAGAGACCATGCGCTATTAATGAAACTGTTTTATGTGATGGCAGTAATTGTAGTGCTGCATCGAGGGGGTATCACCGACTGAAAGGTCTGAAGAGAGGCCTGATGTCATTAGAAGATTTGAGGAAGATGATAATGAAATTCGAAAATACGGTTGAGTTTGGTGTCGCACCTGGACCGGCAAGGCGTCCTATTCCGGTGGCTGTTACTGACGAGGTTGCTGTTGCTTCTGATCATGCAGCTTGTGCTCTGGGTACTGGTACTGCTCGTGCAGTGTCGCAAGAATTGTTCACCCCATGGTCAACAGTGCGAAAAGTTGTGCGGTTTATTTTACGCTGGTAGCCGTACAAAATTCAGACCCTGCAACAGCTGAAGCCTCATGATCCGCAGCAACGTTCTGAATTTGCTCTTCGGTTTCTGGCACGGATCGAAGCTGATGGCATGTGGCCGGGCAATATTCTATGGAGTGACAAGGCACATTTTGTTCTACAGAGTACAGTAAATACACAGAACTGCCGAATTTGCGGTACTGTTGAACCGTTTGTTGCGCAAGAAGAGCCATTACACTCCTCGAATTTGATTGGGTGCTGCGGTTTCACAAGCAGTTTTATTCTTGGTTCGTTCTTCTTTAAAGCGAATACGTCCAGAGTGCCTCTCTGGCTTATTGTGACGTCTGCACGTTGTATCTACATGTTCATCTACATCCATACTCCGCAAGCCACCTGACGGTGTGTGGCGCAGGGTACTTTGAGTACCTCTATCGGTTCTCCCTTCTATTCCAGTCTCGTATTGCTCGTGGAAAGAAAGATTGTCGGTATGCCTCTGTGCGGGCTCTAATCTCTCTGATTTTATCCTCATGGTCTCTTCGCGAGATATACGTAGGAGGGAGCAATATACTGCTTGACTCCTCGCTGAAGGTATGATCTCGAAACTTCAACAAAAGCCCGTACCGAGCTTCTGAGCGTCTCTCTTGCACGGTCTCCCACTGGAGTTTATCGATCATCTCCGTAACGCTTTCGCGATTACTAAATGATCCTGTAACGAAGCGCGCTGCTCTCCGTTGGATCTTCTCTATCTCTTCTATCAACCCTATCTGGTACGGATCCCACATTGGTCATCAGTACTCAAGCAGTGGGCGAACACGTGTACTGTAACCTACTTCCTTTGTTTTCGGACTGCATTTCCTTAGGATTCTTCCAATGAATCTCAGTCTGGCATCTGCTTTACCGTCGGTTATTTTTATATGGTGATTCCATCTTAAATCACTCCTAATGCCTACTCCCAGACAATTTATGGAATTAACTGCTTCCAGTTGCTGACCTGGTATATTGTAGCTAAATGATAAATTATCTTTCTTTCTGTGTATTCACAGGACATTACACTTGTCTACATTGAGATTCAGTTGCCATTCCCTGCACCATGCGTCAATTCGTTGCAGATCCGCCTGCATTTCAGTACAATTTTCCACTGTTGCAGCCTCTCGATATACTACAGCATCATCCGCAAAAAGCCGCAGTGGGCTTCCGATGTTATCCACAAGGTCATTTATATATATTGTGAATAGCAACGGTCCTGAATGAGATTTTCACTCTGCAGCGGAGTGTGCGCTGATATGAAACTTCCTGGCAGATTAAAACTGTGTGCCCGACGGAGACTCGAACTCGGGACCTTTGCCTTTCACGGGCAAGGGTTCCACCATCTGAGCTACCGAAGCACGACTCACGCCCGGTACTCACAGCTTTACTTCTGCCAGTACCTCGTCTCCTACCTTCCAGACTTTACAGAAGCTCTCCTGCGAACCTTGCAGAACTAGCACTCCTGAAAGAAAGGATATTGCGGAGACATGGCTTAGCCACAGCCTGGGGGATGTTTCCAGAATGAGATTTTCACTCTGCAGCGGAGTGTGCGCTGATATGAAACTTCCTGGCAGATTAAAACTGTGTGCCCGACCGAGACTCGAACTCGGGAACTTTGCCTTTCACGTTAGCAACGGTCCTACGCCACCCCCCTGCGGCACACCTGAAATCACTCTTACATCGGAAGACTTCTCTCCATTGAGAATGATATGCTGCGTTCTGTTACCTAGGAACGCTTCAATCCAATCTCATAACTGGTCTGATAGTCCATATGCTCTTACTTTGTTCACTAAACGCCTGTGGAGAACTGTATCAAACGCCTTGCGGAAGTCAAGACGTTTGATACAGTTCCCCACAGTCGTTGTAGAGACATCCTTGTACAGGATGTGATTCCTGTTTTGGAAGAGCACATCTGTGTGGGAACCACTGCTTTCATGCAAGATGAGTCAACACCCCATGTCGTTCGCCCAGTGAAAGATCTACTTAATGCAGCCTTTCACAAACGTCTTATCCTCAGAGGCTGTCCAGATGCATGGCCTGCAAGACCACCTGATCTGAATCCATGTGACTTTTGGCTCTAGGGAAACGTTAAAGAACACGTTTACCAGGAACACACTGGGTCGCTACCTGGTCCGAAGGCCAGTGTACAGGAACGCGTTGCTCAGATTCCATCGGAACTGTTACGGGCAACTCACGTCGTTTTACGGTTGCAGCATCTCGCCTCCAGTGCTCGTACTGATAAAATTGTTTAAGCTGCCGTTAATAATAAAATCAACATTACACCTTTCTCAAAAATGGTTCAAATGGCTCTGAGCACTATGGGACTTAACATCTGAGGTCATCAGTCCCCTAGAACTTAGAACTACTTAAACCTAACTAACCTAAGGACATCACACACGTCCATGCCCGAGGCAGGATTCGAACCTGCGACCGTAGCGATCGTGCGGTTCCAGACTGTAGCGCCTAGAACCGCTCGGCCACACCGGCCGGCACATCTTTCTCACTTGTTTGATCTTTCCTGCCCACGTCCCGTTTCTAATCCATTACACTTGAAACATGTCTATACGCCATATTTGCATCTGCTGCCCGAAATTTGAACGAATTTTTTCCAGCGAAAATCAGTTCCGCATTAAGGCATTACCGTATTTACCAAGTTTCGCTGTCGTACGATAATTACAGCCCGCACTGAACATCTGTGAGTAGCTGCAGTTTAATTGTAAACAACCGGTATATTTATTGTCAATCTGTGTATACATTTTCAAGACACTTCAACAAGGGCTCCATCCATTTCGAAGCTACTTTCATCGTTGAAGTGTAGACCAGAATACAGTCTGGTGTATATCTTCTGAAACAACCGACGCTGGATCCCAGACTCGAGCTCTTCGATTCTGAAGATCCTTTATCTCTGTCTTGCGCACTCTTGACTTCACATATCCCAAAGTGAAAAATCCAAGGGGATCCGGTCAGGTGGAAGATGTATACCGTATTGCTGCGCTTCTGCCTCTCCATCTGCTGGTGAATCTTCCATTTAGGTACGGGCATTCCCTTCCTATGAGAGTAAGAAAAGGGGATGCTACAGTTTGTCGGAACACAACAGGGTCGATAATGCCTTCTTGCTGGAGTGTGGTTCCAGGAATTGCTCCAGCATTACATTTCCTGTAGTCTTTGTGTTGTGAATCCAAGCCACAGAATCACTTCTGTCATGTATCTGTCCCGTTCAGTGTTAGCGCGAGACAATTAGTTTTCTTAACTTTTCCACAGATGTGGAATGTGGCCTCATCAGTTAACAAAATATATTACGTGAGGTGTCGGTTGAGTGCTGCTTCTATCAAATCTGAACAGCCACCTTGGCAAGCTGACTAATCTTCATGGTCTAATTTGCGAAGCATCTGAATCTAATTCGCTTTTTTGTTTAGTGTAATGTGTAAAACTTTCAAAATCGTTGATTATGGTCTTCAAATTAGTTGCTTAAACGACGATCTGATGCATTCGGACCCCTTTCTATCGCTTCTGTGATTCGCTGAACATTCTCTTATGGTACATTAGGTCTCCCGGAGGGTGACTGGTCGGCAACGTTTCCAGTTTTCTGGAATTTTTTGCAAGTAACCGGCTGTTTGCTCTTGTTCTTGCTGGCTTGTGAAATTTCCGAGTGATCTGCTGTTGCACCTCCAGGTAAGATAAACCACGCAATCGACCACTGACGGTACCCACACGTTCTCTGTAGTAGAAACTCGTCTTGATTAAACTGAAAAAAATGAAAATAGGCCAACGTTATCACAAAAATAAATTAAAATTATATAACTGTCGGAAAAAAGCGCCACACCAAGGAGTTATGCGACATAAACGATAAATGGTTAGCGTGTTTCTGTATCTGCAGATGGCGTGTGTTCAAATTTCACGCCATTCGCATTAAGGTGCCGCTAGTAACTCCACTATGAGGGTACAAAACAGGATCTATTTAAATACACGCCGTGACGGTCGTGAGGTTCACCCCCTGGTGTCTTCCTTCCTCTCCACTCCCAACCAGTTGCCACGCCTTTACCGTTGTGTCCCTCCCTCTCTCCATCTCCACACCCTCCATCTCCTTTCCCAACACAACTTCCACCATCTACCCCACCCGGATGATGAGCTTCGCCCTGACATCTACCCTTCCTACCAACTCTAACCCCCTCTTCCTGCCTCCTCCTCAGGGCTCCCTCTCCTCCCTCTCCCTCCTTCTGAGCGGTTTTCCCCTCCTATTCCCCCTCCATCTCTTGCGCCTCCTTTCAGTGTCTCTGCACTCCCTCCTGCCCTGTCTTCCCTTTTCCTCTCCCGCCCCACGTGTCTCCTGCCTCTGCCTCCTCTCTTCATCCCGCCGCTTCCTCAGCTGCCCCATGCTCTCCCCTCCTTTTCCATCCTCTCTGACCTTTCCCTCGGCAGGTCCCACCTGGTAGTTTTACTCTTCGTCGTGTGTGCTCCAAGTGGGTTTTAAGTGTGTTGTTTCAGAGTGTTTTTAATACTGTGGCCAACTTTTAACCTGTGCATGCGTATTCAGTGTCTTCTCTGTGTTTCAAGAATCACCAACTGTGTTTTTTAACTTTCTGGTTACTTTTTTAACTGTCCCCCATGAACATCTACATGTCCATGTCCTTTTACCTCCATTTTCTCCCCTTACTCTGTTTTATGTTCCCCTTTTTTATCTCCTTATGTATGTATCATTTTTTTCTTGTTTTAGTTGTCGTGTCTCTCGGCTGAAGAGCGGCGGATTGTGCCGCTGACAGCACTCCCCTGCCCATATGGGGCAGGGGAATGAAATCACAACAAAGAAAAAAAAAGTCGTCAGGTTTAGTTACCTTTCAGAGTTGATGTTAGTCGAGAGTCAAGAATGCCTTTAAGGCGAGAAAGACGCCATTGTCAACAGCTCACGGAGATTGAACGACGTCGTATAATAGGGCTACGAGAAGTTAGATGTTGCTTATACGATACTGCAGAATACTTTCGAGGAATGTAGCCACTACACATAACTGCTTGCAGCGGCGATCACGAGAATGTACAGTCGCAAGATGACCGGGCTCCTGACGGCCACGTGGCACTACCGAGAGGGAAGACCGTGGTGTTCATCGTGTGGTTCTAGCGCATCGTACTGCATCTGCAGCAGCAATCTGAGCATCGGTTGGCACCTCAGTACACAAATCAGTTACTACGAGGACATATCTGAGCCAGACGCCCTGTAGTGTGCATTTCACTGACCCCAAACCACTGCCTTTTACGGCTTCATTGGTGTCAAGTAAGAGCTCACTGGAGGACAGAGTGGAGGACTTGTTTTTTTCTGATGAAGCTGGTTCTGTCTCTGTGCCAATGATGGCCGTGTGTTGGTTAGCAGGATGCCACTTGAGCGTTTGCAGCCAATCTGTGCGCATGCTAGACACAGTGGGCCACGACCTATGTCTGGAGTTATGATCTGCGGTGTTATTTCGTATGACAGCAGGAGAGCTCCCGTGGTTATCAAAGGCGTCCTGACTGCAAATTTTTATGTCAATCTGATGATTCGACCTGTTGTACTGTCATTCATGAACGGAATTGCGTCGCCCACATACCGCCGTTATAACTCAACATGCTCTGCGAAGTGTCGACACCATATCTTGGCCTGCACGATCACCAGATCTGTCTCCAATCGAGCATATATGGGACATCATCGGACGACAACTCCAGCGTCATCCACAAACAGTATTAGCCGTCGCTGTATTAACCGATCAGGTGCTAGAGGCATGGAACTCCATCCCACAAACTGACATCCGGCACCTGTATGACGCAGTGCTTGCACATCTGCATGCTTGCATTCAATATTCTGGCGGTTTCACGGGTCATTAATGTACCAGCATTATTACATTTGCAATTGCTTATCTCGTGCTTACATAGTCGCTTAAATATGCTATCTAGTCAGATGTATTCCTGAAATTTCATTACCGAGCATTAATTATTTTTTGGTATTGGGATTTTTTTCCATCAGTGTGTAACACCATAGCTCTTCTGCTGTATGGATTTATTTTGCTTTTGTTTTATTTAATGTTACATCATTGAGCTTCTGTAAATGTGTTTGATTGAATAGATAACACAGAATTGTATACTCCTTTCTTTGTACAAACTTTGATGTCATGGTTTGTTTCTATGCAAATTAGTGTATCTGTCGTTTAAATGCTTTGCCCATTTGGAGGGGACAAAACTTACTGTATATGATTGTAATTTTGTGTGAATAATTTTTTGTAGAAGTGTCAATATGTGGAAATGTTCTGTTTTATTTAATGTGTTTGTTTGCTGTTATGTAAACTGCTGACCTTCACTTAGGGTTCTTAGTTAATTTGTATGTAAAAGGTGTAGTGGTTCCCCTCGGGAACGGAACTGTGTAGCGCGCGCAAATTGTGGTTGGCCTAGGTAGAAAAGATGGAACTGATAGTCAGTCGGGGACGAGCTACGAGTCGGAGACGAGCTACCAAACTGTGCACTGTCATGTAAATGTTGCATATCGTGCTGGTTCTGAGAGAGGCTTTTCCTGCCGCTTTCCAATGCCTTGGATGGATGGATAAATAGCTGGAACTATTCTGCATTTGGTATTCATCATCGCCACCAAGAAATGACGGAGTCCAGCAATTCTACCTGCAATTCCACCTACCAACATGCAGTTGCCACCACATTGCGCAATCATTGTATCGGAATACTACAATGATGTATAGTGAAGGATCAGCTAATGGATGTGTTAATGTGCTCAAATATAAGGTAATTTGTATCTGAACTTATGTACTTACCTTGATTTTTCTCCTCATCATAACACCTCTCAGGTTCCTCTCCTTTTGAGCTAAAGTGATATCCGAGTGTCCTTACTAAAAGAACATTAAAGCCCAGTATTTTGTTAATTAATGCCTCTTCAACATAGTAAAAAGAAAGTTAAAGTTAATGTGGCAAGAGAGTGAGTTAAAGTAAGTGTTGTTTGCTGAAAATTTTCCTAGTAAAACTGCTTATTAATGTGTTGTTACCAACTTCAAATTAAAAATTCTTAAGACTGAGGCTTATAAAGTTTTGCTTAGTAAATGATCACATTACTGCTTGTTGTAAATCGTAGAAGATGAGTCAGTATCTTACATTGAAAGTAATAGTGTGTTTCGGTGTCTCTTATAATTTTGCAAATAGTTTCTGCTGCTCTGTTAGTTTCAATCTTACCGTAAACATATGTATGTGTCAGAGTTTACTGCACTCGCGTGTGACAAAGTATAGGTTGTGTTTATCCGTTATAGTTACTTATACCTACTTTCTTAAACGAGAATGTTAATCATTCTCTTGCCTAGTTAGGCTGGCGACCGTTTTCTTTATCTGTTAAACAGTGCAGATAGGCAAAATTTTGTTCGTACTGTTCAAATATTTACGTAATTCTGACTTTCATTTCCGATAAGCCACCTCCGTTAGGTACAACAGGGTCAACATAACAAAATTCCTCAACACTGCTCTGTTGCTTTATTCCATAATTGCTTTAACAAAATAATTATATTTCAAAACCTGTTTCCAGCTTTAAGGTTATGGTACAGCAGTAACAGATGGTAGGAATGTTATAAGTGTATTTTGTGTCTTTTTGCACACAGTTCAATACATAACACAACTTGTAAATAGTAAAAACCAATAATTAGACTTTCTCTGCTATAGGGGATGTTAGATGTTACGTTTAATACTGTTAGTTATTGGATTCTTACGAGCCGTCATGTCCACAACACTTCATTTTGACAAAAAATTTATAGATATTAGTCTTCCTTGTGACACATTCATACGAACAAGTTATATTATTATTGTGATTTTGACATCCCAGTGTGGGAGAACATTTTGTATGACGTTTAATCATCCTTTTGTTGTAGTTATCATGCGTCATAAGTTGAAATTGGTGGACACCACAAAATATAAAGTTGTGCATAGAGTTTTCATTTTGTAAAACAGAAAAATTATGATTAATTAATTAAGTTAAACATCAGCCATGCAATGTGTACCTAGACCAAAAGATAAGTTTATGAATATCAGATTTATGATATATGGAATGGAAGTTCCAGACATTATACTTTGATACTGCTATCACGTTGTAGTTACGTACAAACTTGAGGTACCATATTTTTTCTCAGGTGATAATGCTGCTACAAATCAAGCAGGTCGTATCACACAGTGTATATTTTCAATAATGCTGATGGAAGACTGCTAGGAATCATTTTCTGATTCTGGTGGTTGTTTGAGTCAATTAATTTCTGGGATGCTTTAACCAGGGTGCCGAATAGGATTCCGTCCAGACTATTTTTACGTTTTTGGAAGAGAAACGTAGGCGTGATCTGATGTTACTGTAACATGTTGCTATGCAATATTTTTTTTTCATTTTTGCCACCACATAGTGGTTAAGTTTATTTAGAGTGTGCTGGGCTCATTTGCGACGAGGAAAGCTCTGCGTTTTTCTCACTGGGAAGGTGTTGTCTTTCTGTGGTCTCTGAGTCCTCTTTGTGGTCAGGAAGCGGTCAGTGAATCTCATTAGAAAGGGTAAAAGTCTCCAGGGAGCTCGGTAGTTTTCGCAGAAATAAGGCTGCAGCCTCCTTCGTGGCTTTGTCAGCACCTCCAAACCCTGAGTGCAAGATGCCGTATTGCCACGCCCAATCCCAGAGGACAATTGAGCATGAAATGTTTGCCTATTCTGTTCGGTCATCAATGGATGACACACCGAGATGCCGCCCGATCAGTGTAGGAAAGTCCGTCGCTTTCATTCCAAAATTTGGTGTACCAAATCGAACTTCTCCACGGCACTCGGTGTGAAAATATTGACCAATTGATTGGACGCTGCTCCATCCCATTAAAAACCTTTTGTTTGATAAGGTGCGTTTCGTACACCCACAGAGGGAAGCTTCTGCAACGTTATCCGTTTTTTTCATGAAATACGGTACACTGGCAACAGTACTGAGTTGTTCACACTGTAAAGAGTGTTTTTTTTTTCCTTTGAAGTAGAGAGCTGTGGTGAGAGAGCTATCTTTCATGGTCTTTTGATCGCCACCCACCGTGAGTATCACTCATTTCCAGACTATCGTCTGGTGCTAATGGATGCGTAGTTTGCCACACAGTTCGTGCTGCTTAATTTCGTTGTAATTTGTAGCATGTTCTTGTATCTTTAAATTTGATTTCGCGGGCTGCCCAGATGAACAGATCCTGTTGCGCTTTCTCCAAGCAGTCTTCCACACTTTTTGTTCGCATAATTTTCTAATGTCATCTAAATTTTAGAGAACTCTGTTCTTTGTTAATTTTTGTAGTAATGTTTGTCAGACATTAGAGCAAATAACTGCTTGTAAATCTCAGTCCCGGCTTAGATTCCTATCTTCTTTATTATCTTATAACTTTTCCATGATTAAGCGGCTACAAATATCCCTTTCAGAGCGCCACGAAGAATAATTATACCGGCAAAAGAACAAGTATCGTTCATTATTTTGATTTTGAGATTGAGATATGTAGAACCATTACCCGCTGCCGGGATAATAGGTTCGCAATTGCTAAATCGCCACCACGCGAATAATAATTGTTACAGGTACGTTAATTTGATCAAGCTAAGCCATCGGAATTTGCAGAGAATTAATAACTGCAGGCTCTGAAAAAGTTTGCTACCGTTAGTAGCGATCTGCGTGAGATGTAAAAAATGGATGCTAATTGTTCGCTGGCAAGGCATTATTCGGGAAAGCCTTACAATTACTTACAAAAACTGAAAAGCTGGACACTTAGCTGTGAAAATGGGGATTATTATTCTCTGAAATAAACACGCTTACACAATTTCATGTTAACATGCTTATTATTAATGAAAATTACAAATGTTTACAAAGGCAATAACCAAGACAGGAGAGAGAGAAGCGTCTGTCTCTAAAGAACGAGAGAGCGGGTGTCTCTTAAAAACAACTGCTGAACAACTAACAAAAATTCAGAGTTAACATTTTCTTCATTTTCATCGCAGTCACTGATATACAGTAAATCTGCCTTCTCTGGCCATGGAAATTCATTGGATTACATATTTTAAATAGCATCTATAATACAACATACAAGTCCCTTCATGTACCGCTAAAAATAAGTATAACCTGGTGCAAACCTAAGGTGGTTGTTCTCACTGTGATGGCGTTATCGGTGTACGCAGCGGCCAAAGTGAAAGATCAGTTATATTAAGAAGTCGCAGAAAACAATGACTATGCACTCTCTCGTATAGTAAGAGAAAACTTTTGATTTATAGTGAGTTAGGGGTTAGAGGGGGGCGGGGGTTAGGGTTGTTTGGGGGAAGAGACCAAACAGCGAGGTCATCGGTCTCGTCGGATTAGGGAAGGACGGGGAAGGAAGTCGGCCGTACCCTTTCATAGGAACAATCCCGGCATTTGGCTGGAGCGATTTAGGGAAATCACGGAACACCTAAATCAGGGTGGCCGGACGCGGGATTGAACCGTCGTTCTCCCAAATACGAGTCCAGTGTGCTAACCACTGCGCCACCTCGCTCGGTATAGTGAGCATTGCACCTCCGGTCCTCGACTCTGACCCAGAACTGGGACCCAGCCTTCAACTTTTTTTTTTCTCTTTTCCCGCAGTCCACGATTTAACACAAAATGCTGTGACCCAAGCGCACATTCTCAGAAATTTTTCTTCAGATTGGGGCCGATGTTTGATATTAACAGAGTTCTTCTTGCCTAGAATGAACTCTTTTTCTGTACTTATCTGCTTTTTATGTATTATTTTGATTCCAATGCAGCAAAATTCCTTAACATGGTCCTTTCTGTGGTCCCCGATTTTGATATGAAGTTCATTTCCAATATCATTACTGCTGCTCCTCATTAAGTTCGTCATTTCTGGTTCTTCCTCAGCCAATATTCTGTAGTATTTGTATTATTCATTCCATTCAACACATCATCTTCACTTTCACTGAGGACACCAATGTCATCAGCGAATCTTATCATTATTTTCTTGTAGAATTGGTCCGTAGCTTCTATAAACTTTTTTAAGAATTTAGTTTTGCTTTCAGCTGTTAGAATTTTATTTTGCGATTTCAATTTAGGTATTAAGCCATTTTCATGCATGAGATTTTGACATACAGACAGAGGTAACAATTACTTTATTATTTCTACCTAGATGTCAAAATCTTATGCTTGAAAATGGCTTAATTCCGACATTGTAATCGCAAAATAAAGTTCTAACAGCTGAAACTAAGATGAAATCCTATAAAACAATTTTATCATTGATATCCGGTCACCGTGAAATCTAATCCCACACTGGAACATTTCCTTATATTTCCGTCGTTGCGTCTTGTACGTATAGCCAGAACAGTAGAGGCGAAAGAGTGCATCCCTGTCTTACATCCTTTTTAATCCGACCACTTCCTTCTTGCTCTTTCGTTCTCATTGCTCGCTCTTAGTTTTTGTAAATAATGTCTATTGCCGGCCTTTCCCTATAATTTACTCCTATTTTTGTCAGAATTTCGAACATCTCGCACCATTTTATACTGTCGAACGCTTTTTCCAGATCGACAAATCATGTGAATGTGTCTTGATGTTTCGTAAGTCAAGGTTCCATTATGAATCTCTACTTCAGAACTGCCTCTCTGGTGCCCCTAACTTTCTGGACGCCATACTGACCGTCATCTAACACATCCTCAATTTTCTTTTCGATTCTTCTGTATATTATTCTTATCAGCAACTTTGATGCATGCAGAACTAGTCATTAAGCAGATTGTACATAGTTCTCGGACTTAGCTGCTCCTGCATTCTTCGGAATTCTGTCGATAATATTTTCCCAAATGTGTGATGCTATATCTCTCAGAGATTCTACACAACTTCAATAGTTACTTGATTGCCTCTTCAGAAATTCCGAATAGATACTATCTATATCCTTTTTGCCTTGTTTGATAGCAAGTCTTTCAAAGCTCTTTTAAATTGTCTGATAGTGGATCCTCTGTGTCTTCCATATCGATTCACATTTCTTATTGTGGCAGCAAATCTAGGGCAGTGGTTACGAGAATAATGTTAAGAGAGACAGAGGCATATAGATAGTGATTTTCTTCTCTCTCGAAATACGAATGAAACAGGACAGAACATGGATAATATTGATACAAAGTATTCTCCACCATGCACTGTGCGGTGGCTTGAAGAGTATTTATGTAAATAAAGACGTAGACAGAATTTTTTTAAGAAGGTGGGAAAACCGAAGGTGATTTGTGTCATGTCGATGACCACGGCAGATGCCCCCGCCTTGGCAGCTTTCGCTGAATCGATACACGTCGAGGCTGACCGACCCTTGACACAGTTGCCGTGAAAAGCCCAGCGTCTGCGTGACGTCAGACGCACTGTGCCTTTACCTCCCGGCCCCGATCTGGCGACCGTGATCGACTGAGCTATGCTGAATTTTAATGTGTTTAATGTGGGCGAACAGCCACCGCAGACTGGGTACGTTCAGCTGAAATGGCCAACCGAATTCGAAGACCGCCGCTTCAAGTACCGTTAGATTACTGCGACCGCGACAAGGTCGTAGTCGAGTGTCAAGCAGGCCGATTCCATTCAACGAAGCGACACTATTACTCACTCCCGTACATGGCAGCTGTCTGTGGTTCGGACTCCGGTAAATTGCTCCAAGTGAAATTTCTGTCCAGTAAAATCTGCGTCCAGGAAACGTCGAGCGAAGGTGCAGTAATGCTCTTGTGCGAACGAGTTTGCCCAGCAGATACAAGAGCCGAGGGTTTGTGCGCGGTGTTTAACTATATATTGATGAAGAGCGTTGAAGGTAACTGCCATATTTTTATAATCGGAATTCAGCATCATTAGGTTTATTTCCCATCGCCCGGAATCACAAAATACTCAAGATTAAATTTTCCAGTCTGCAGCGGAGTATGCGTTGACATGAAATTTCCTGTCAGATGCACAGTTTTATTGACAATGGATTTCAAATTGATTTTGTATTTCTAGATTTCCGGAAGGCTTTTAACACTATACCACACAAGCAGCTTGTAGTGAAATTGCGTGCTTATGGAATTTCGTCTCAGTTATGCGACTGGATTCGCAATTCCCTGTCACAGAAGTCACAGTTCGTAGTAACTGACCGAAAGTCACCGAGTAAAACAGAAGTGATTTCTGGCTGTCCTCAATGTAGCGTTATAGGCCATCTGCTGTTCCTCATCTATATAAGCGATTTAGGAGACAATCTGGGCAGCCGTCTTAGGTTGTTTGCAGATGGTGCTGTCGTTCAACGTCTTGTAAACTCATCATAAGATCAAAATAAATTGCAAAAAGATTTAGAAAAGATATCTGTATGGCGCGAAAATTGTAAATAATGGAAGGTGTGAGGTCATCCACATGAGTGCTAAAAGGAATTCGTTAAACTTAGGTTACATGATAAATCAGTCAAATTTAAATGCCGAAAATTTAGCTAAACACCTAGGAATTACAATTACGGACAAATTAAATGGGAAAGAACACATAGAAAATGTTGTGGGGAAGGCAATCGAAAGACTACGTTTTATTGGCAGAACACTAAGAAAATGTAACACATCTACTAAGGAGGCGCCTACACTACGCCTGCCCGTCAAAATGTGTGTGTGTGTGTGTGTGTGTGTGAATTCCTAAGGAACCAAACTGCTGAGGTCATCGGTCCCACCGGTCCGTCCACTTTCGTAGTACTGCTACGCGGTGTGGGATCCTTACCAGATAGGATTAACGGAGTATTCGAGAAAGTTCAAAGAAGAGCAGCACATTTCGTATTATCGAGAAATAGAAAGGGGAGGGGGGCTGGTGAGGAGTGTCACTGACGTGATACGGGATTTGGGGTGGACATCACTAGAACAAAGACTTTTTCGTTACGGCGGAATCTACTCATGAAATTTCAATCAACAACTTTCTCCTCCGATTGCGGAAACATTTCCTGACGCCGACCTACATAGGCAGGAACGATCATCATAATAAAATAAGGGAAATAAGAGCTCGCACGGAAAGGCATGTGTTTTTTTCCGCGTGCTGTTCGAGAGTCGAATAATAGAGAATTATTGTGAATGTGGTTCGATGAACCCTCTGCCAGACACTTAAGTGTGATTTGCACAGTATCCTTGTAGATGTAGATTAAAACTATGTATCTGACCGGGGCTCGAACACGGGATCTGTGTTTTTTGTGGGCAAATGTTTTACCGACTGAACTACCCGACCCCTCCTCACAGCTCTACTTCTGCCACACAGTTTTAATCTGATGGGAAGTTTCGAATCGGCGCACAATCCGCCACAGGGTGAAAAATTCATTCAGAAAGCATCCCTCAGACTGTGGCTAAGCCGTGTCTCTGGCGTATCCTTTCTTCCACGAGTGCTAGTCCTGCAAGCTACTCAGGAGAAAATATGCGAAGTCTGGAAAGTAGGAGACGAGGTACTGGCCGAAGTAAAACTCTGAGGACGGGTCGTGAGTCGTGTTTGGGTAGATAAGTTAGTGCCGGCACGGAATGATACCAAAATGATAACAGAATATCCTTCTGGGATGTTTTAGTTATGAGACAGTACGATGGAAGTTTAGAACATAATGTTTTTTGGAAAGTAACACATACGGACAGATACTTGCATAAAAACCCCAGTCACCATCCACAAGAAAAGAGAGGTGTTATTAAAAGTCTTGTCGATAGAGCCGATCGTATATGCACATCGGAACTCCTGGACGCTGAAATAAAACATCTGAAGCAGGCTTTCGAGAAAAATGGCTACTCAGGGAAAGAGGTAAAGAAAATTTTGGGACCAAGAAACAGAAGACCGAAGGACAAGGATGAACCACAACGATGGAAAACTACAGTTTCTCTCTTTTATTAAAAAAGTAACGGATCAGATCGGTAAGATTTTACAGAAAAATGACATCAGACTGGTTTTTAGTCCAACAAAGAAAATAAGTCAAGTACTCCTGAAGGATATACACCCTCATCGGTCGACATGTGGTATATACAAAATTCATTGTACATGTGGTAAAGTTTACACTGGAACTATCAAGAGGAGCGTAAATACTTTGTACATGGCTAAAAGAGCACAAAAGTCTTCGCTGAATAGGAAAAATAGAGAAATCAGCTGTAGCAGAGCATGCTCTTCAGTCACGAAACCACGAAGTGAAGTTTTCTGAAACAGAAATAATATCTACAATGTCAAATTACGAGGTGCATTCAAGTTCTAAGGCCTCCAATTTTTTTTCTAATTAACTACTCACCCGAAATCAATGAAACTGGCGTTACTTCTCGACGTAATCGCCCTGCAGACGTACACATTTTTCACAACGCTGACGCCATGATACCATGGCAGCGGCGAAGGCTTCTTTAGGAGTCTGTTTTGACCACTGGAAAATCGCTGAGGCAATAGCAGCACGGCTGGTGAATGTGTGGCCACGGAGAGTGTCTTTCATTGTTGGAAAAAGCCAAAAGTCACTAGGAGCCAGGTCAGGTGAATAGGGAGCATGAGGAATCACTTCAAAGTTGTTATCACGAAGAAACTGTTGCGTAACGTTAGCTCGATATGCAGGTGCGTTGTCTTGGTGAAACAGCACACGCGCAGCCCTTCCCAGACGTCTTTGTTGCAGTGCAGGAAGGAATTTGTTCTTCAAAACATTTTCGTAGGATGCACCTGTTACCGTAGTGCCCTTTGGAACGCAATGGGTAAGGACTACGCTCTCGCTGTCCCAGAACATGAACACCATCATTTTTTCAGCACTGGCGGTTACCCGAAATTTTTTTGGTGGCGGTGAATCTGTGTGCTTCCATTGAGCTGACTGGCGCTTTGTTTCTGGATTGAAAAATGGCATCCACGTCTCATCCATTGTCACAACCGACGAAAAGAAAGTCCCATTCATGCTGTCGTTGCGCGTCAACATTGCTTGGCAACATGCCACACGGGCAGCCATGTGGTCGTTCGTCAGCATTCGTGGCACCCACCTGGATGACACTTTTCGCATTTTCAGGTCGTCATGCAGGATTGTGTGCACAGAACCCACAGAAATGTCAAATCTGGAGGCGATCTGTTCAACAGTCATTCGACGATCCCCCAAAACAATTCTCTCCATTTTCTCGATCATGTCGTCAGACCAGCTTGTGCGAGCCCGAGGTTGTTTCAGTTTGTTGTCACACGATGTTCTGCCTTCATTAAACTGTCACACCCACGAACGCACTTTTGACACATCCATAACTCCATCACCACATGTCTCCTTCAACAGTCGATGAATTTCAATTGGTTTCACACCACGCAAATTCAGAAAACGAATGATTGCACGCTGTTCAAGTAAGGAAAACGTCTCCATTTTAAGTATTTAAAACAGTTCTCATTCTCGCCGCTGGCGGTAAAATTCCATCTGACGTACGGTGCTGCCATCTCTGGGACGTATTGACAATGAACCCGGCCTCATTTTAAAACAATGCGCATGTTTCTATCCCTTTCCAGTCCAGAGAAAAAAAATCGGAGGTCTTAGAACTTGAATGCACCTCGTATTATCCATGACAATGTAGAAAATCCATTGAAATTTATAAGTATGAGGATAATTTTAATAGGAAAGAGGAGGCAATGAAACTTAGCGACATATGGACAGTAACTCTGCAGAACAGACAGTTTTATCTTTGACAAGACGACAGTCGATAGTTAAGTTTTATCTCTGACAAGGATTATCTCCGCTCATCACGTGTTACTTTGACTACGCCCCCTTTCCTACAGGATTTATGTAGCTCTCGGACGCCCGACAGGTCAGTCAGCAAGACTCAGCGGAGAACGGCTCTGAAGATGTCCAGCGCAGTTTTGGACGAAACGTCAGGAACAGAAGAGTTTCTTGGAACACGACCCTATATCCTGAAAGGTTTACCAGCATCTAATAATAAATTTATTCATACAAGAAGAGCTCGTGAATGTTTACAAATGGTTCATAGTGCCTGTACAAAAATGGTGTAAAGAAGCCAAACAACAAGTGCTGATATCATCCGAGAACTACAGCAATCCGCTAATGACATGCATATCTTGATGCTAGTCCCAGGGTTGGGGTAAATGTAACGATAAAATAATAAAACAAAACCCTACACAACCTTAGTTGTCATGAAGCATAAGTAAAAATGTAAGTGCACATGTACAGTGTAATAAGTAATATATAAAAACCTAATGATAAATCAGATCAGTTAATACCAACGACAACTGGTGCTATAGATGGGAAATTTGTGAACTAATCTCCAAACAGCTGTGATGAGGTCAGTAGCATGACAGCAGAGAACCTGTCAGCAAAAACAAAGGGCGAAGCGCATCCTGAGGCTGGAACCTGCGACTGGAACAAATGGAGAAACAGTTCTCAATCTTTAGCTAAAATTAAGTATCGAAAAGTGACTATAGAGGGGAAAAAGGTCGGGCACAATTATATTATACTGAAACAACTAGTACCAAAATATATGCAGGTCGTAAGTAAGTTTCCTGAAAGAATTGCAGCTAGCGGCTTTTATACAAACTGTATGATACGGTAAATTTTGGAACACATCTCTGAACTGGTGTAGAAACGTCAGTAGCGTGGCAGCAGGAAAGACAGCCGCACAAACAGCGCGCGAGATGCACCAAGGCGCGAGAAGCAATAACTGGAGTCAGTGGAGAAACAATTCCTTGTTAGCAGCTAAAACGAAGGGTCAAAGATAACTATAAAATGGCTCTGAGCACTGTGAGACTTAACTTCTGAGGTCATCAGTCCCCTAGAACTTAGAACTACTTAAACCTAACTACCCTAAGGACATCACACACATCTATGCCCGAAGCAGGATTCGAACCTCGACCGTAGCGGTCGCGCGGTTACAGACTGAAGCGCGTAGAATCGCTCGGCCACTCTGGCAGGCAGATAACTATAAGAGAAAGGAAACGTGGGCATCATTGTATACTTTTGTTACAGCGAAATAAATAGTTCAGAAATGTATACAAAGTCCTAAATACGCTTCGTGAAGTAAATGTAACTAGCGACATTCACATAGGTTGTACGAAATACAAATACACTACTGCCATTAAAATTGCTACACCAAGAAGAAATGCAGATGATAAACGGGTATTCATTGGACAAATATATTATACTAGAACTGACATGTCATCACATTTTTACGCACTTTGGGTACATAGATCCTGAGAAATCAGTACCCAGAACAACCACCTCTGGCCGTAATAACGGCCTTGATACGCCTGAGCATTGAGTCAAACAGAGCTTGGATGGCGTGTACAGGTACAGCTGCCCATGCAGCTTCGACACGATACCACAGTTCATCAAGAGTAGTGACTGGCATATTGTGACGAGCCAGTTGCTCGGCCACCATTGACCAGAAGTTTTCAATTGGTGACAGATCTGGAGACTGTGCTGGCCAGGGTAGCAGTCGAACATTTTCTGTATCCAGAAAGGCCCGTACAGGACCTGCAATATGCGGTCGTGAATTATCCTGCTGAAATGTAGGGTTTTGCAGAGATCAAATGAAGGGTAGAGTCACGGGTCGTAGCACATCTGAAATGTAACGTCCACTGTTCAAAGTGCGAACAAGAGGTGACCGAGACGTGTAACCAATGGCACCCCATACCATCACGCCGGGTGATACGCCAGTATGGCGCTGACGAATACAAGCTTCCAATGTGCGTTCACCGCGATGTCGCCAAACACGAATGCGACCATCACGGTGCTGTAAACAGAACCTGGATTCATCAGAAAAAATGACGTTTTTCCATTCGTGCACCCAGGTTCGTCGTTGAGTACACCACCTCACGCGCTCCTGTCTGTGATGCAGCGTCAAGGGTAACCGTAGCCGTGGTCTCCGAGCTGATAGCCCATGCTGCTGCAAACGTCGTCGAACTGTTCGTGCAGATGGTTGTTGTCTTGCAAACGTCCCCATCTGTTGACTCAGGGATCGAGACGTGGCAGCACGATCCGTTACAGCCATGCGGATAAGAAGCCTGTCATTTCGACTGTTAGTGATACGAGACCGTTGGGATCCAACATGGCGTTCCATATTACCCTCCTGAACCCACCGATTCCATATTCTGCTAACAGTCATTGGATCTCGTCCAACGCGAGCAGCAATGTCGCGATACGATAATCCGTAATCGCGATAGGCTGCAATCCGACGTTTATCAAAGTCGGAAACGTGATGGTACGCATTTCTCCTCCTTACACAAGGCATCACAACAACGTTTCACCGGGCAACGCCGGTCAACTGCTGTTTGTGTATGAGAAATCGGTTGGAAACTTTCGTCATGTCAGCACGTTGTAGGTGTCGCCACCGGCGTCAACTTTGTGTGAATGCTCTGAGACGCTAATCATTTGCATATCACAGCAACCTCTTCCTTTCGGTTAAATTTCGCTTCTGTAGCACGTCATCTTCGTGGTGTAACAATTTTAAATGCCACTAGTGTAATTATTACTTATGCAGCGTGACTCCGCGATGATGGATGATGGAGAAGAGTAAAAATATCAGTGTAAGGTGCGCTGCCCTGATCGGGAAACGACAGAGTCGAAAGTTATAAGCGAAAACCGTTCCGATATCTGCAGTGGAATACATGTGCCAGTTCTGTTGTTGCTAAGACTCAAGGATAGGCAATCCAGACAAGCACTTACAGTTAGGTCGAGAGATTGTGATAGTAACTCAGCTAATCCAGTACAGACGTCGTACTGTCTTATGACATGAACATTCCTGATGTACAACATCTGTGCCGGCCGTTGTGGCCGAGCGGTTGTAGGCGCTTCAGTCTGGAACCGCGCGACCGCTACGGTCGCAGGTTCGAATCCTGCCTCGGGCATGGATGTGTGTGATGTCCTTAGGTTAGTTGGGTTTAAGTAGTTCTAAGTTCTAGGGGACTGATGACCTCAGATGTTAAGTCCCACAGTGCTCAGGGCCATTTGAACCATTTGAACAACATCTGTAATATCAACGTCTGTGCTAACTAGTTGAAGTACTAACGTCAATCAGCCCTAAGTGGAGCTGTGCCTGGTGATGGAACTTGTAGACATCATTTCCGTGTATAGGGGAGTAAATGGAAGCAGCGGAGAAGTGGATAGGTTGCACAGGATCAAATATCCGGGTAGAAGACATACAGCTCACACCGTTTCCAGCACTGTTCCAATAATGTTTCCAGCACTGTTCCAACAATTAAGTGAAACAGGGCAGTTGGTACCACAGTATAACAACCGAAGACGAAAACGAACTGCATGGACTCCCGACTTTGAAGATGCAATGGTTGCCTGAGTGGATGAGGCGCCTACAATCAATACTCCATCAGTAGAAATGAATGTCGTAGAATATGCATAGTGTGTGACATTGGGGGAAATACAGCTGCATGCCTACCGTCGACAGGAAATGCATGTTTTGTTCCTTGCTGACTTTGGACCTCAAAAAATGGTGCAAATGGCTCTGAGCACTATGGGACTTAACATCTGTGGTCATCAGTCCCCTAGAACTTAGAACTACTTAAACCTAACTAACCTAAGGACATCACACACATCCATGCCCGAGGCAGGATTCGAAACTGCGACCGGAGCGGTCACGCGGTTCCAGACTGAAGCGCCTTCAACCGCACGGCCACACCGGCCGGCCTTTGGACCTCGTGTAGCGTTCAGCCAATAAGTCTTGCAGCGCCTTACAGTCGATACTCACTTCGCTGCGTATGTACTCGCACTTTTCATGGATGAAGTGTGTTTCACTAGAGGCTAAATAGACGCAATAGTCATATTTGGGCTGATGAGAATCCCCACGGTACTTTTGTGAAGAGCGATCAATATACTCGTAGTTTATCAGTCAACGTGTGGGCGGACATAACCAGTGGTTACGTATTAGGCCCGTTTCTTCTTTCTCCCCACTTAAATGCAACAGCGTACACAGTACTTATCAGAGACATACTACCCAGGTTCCTGGAATATATCCTACTTGTTACACATCAGCAGATGTGATTCCGAGAAAATGGAGCCCCACCTCACTTTGGACTAGGGAACCATGAACAAGTGGGTCAGATATTCCCTGAAAAGTAGACAGACGGAGGAGACCACGTTCGTGGCCAAACCGTTCACCTGATCACGCTTCCCTTAATTTCCTTGAGAAAATTCTTGGTTACGAGACGTCTGTCGGGACTGAAGATCTTCTCCTGGCAAGGATTCTCTCTGCTTGCAACACTGTTCGTACGAAACTGAGTATGTCAGAACGGGTATGACAGAACTTTGTGCGACATGCCATGCCTGTATATGGGGGACACCATTTTGAACAACTGTTGTTGCTTGTGAAACTTGCGCAGGTAAGTGCAATTCTTTTGAATTTTCTGTCTCTTTGACATCAAGTTACTAGTCTATAAAACAACAGAAAGTATCTGGGTGTGACAGAGAGTATTCGGTGGGAATACTGTACGTCGTGATAACGGTTCGGAAGTTGGTGTTCTTAATTTGAGCGCTGCGCGATGCTAAGACTGAACGTGAGTAGATTTTCGCTTTATACCTTTCGAATGGGTCGTTCCCGGACTAGGGTCCCTTACTTCAGATTCATGCATTTACCCTTCTCCACCACTCCTAGAAGTCTGTAACATCATCACGAAATCAATCTGTATAAAATTCCAAATTTCTCAGCTAACTTTCGGAGAATTAAGTAGTATAAAAACTACATCTCAAAAATGACAAGGAATTACACAGGAAGCTGAGTAAGCCAAGACTAAAAAATAAAAACCCATGCCCCACTAAGAAAACAATTTATAGAAAGACCCACTTCCGGAATGTAGGCGGGAATTACACAGAGTCATCCTATGCAGACTTGTGTTCACGATCACAAAGCTAAGTGAAATATTGATTATGACTCCACACATTAGTTTCCTTCTTCTTCTTGCGTTAAAGACTGTTTATAGCCCACATTTCAATTTTAATTCTTATTTCTTTGTTGTTCTTTCCTTTTCTTCCAGTATTTCTTCATTGTTTCACAAAGTTTCTTTTTCCTGTCTACGGACCAGTTTGTGCCCATTTCCTTTACACTCCTGCCCTGGAATGCTTCCAGTTTTAAAACTTTACTCCTAAAAATCTCTTTCCAATGCTTCTACTTCTCTCATGTTATACCTTTCCAAATCATTCCTAACCTCTTGAACCCTGTTTCTAGTTGTTAGTTTCTTTTCTATAAAATATCTGAAGATCTGCTTGGTAAGTCTATTGTCACACATTCAGTAAACGTGTCCAAAAAATAGTGATGTCGTCTTCCTTATTGTGTGTAATACGTTTTCTGATAAATTTCATCATTATTTCTTAATTTTCAAAATGCTGCCTTTTACCGAGGATCTAATATTTTCGGTATAATGTTTCTTTCTAATATTTATAATTTGTCAAGCTTATAATTTATATTAGAAATTCGCTAGCATAGAGGCATTCCGGTTTACTACTGTGCGGTAGTTCTTTATTTCAAATTTTTTAGATATACGGTTCCTGTTGTAGATATTTTTACTTATGCCGTACGCTTTTTTCGTCTTGTGTATCCTTACCTCTGAAGCAGGTTTTTCTAGACCGTTTTCTTGAATAGTCCCCTCCCCCTCCCACCCAAATATTTGAATTTTATTTTTTTACCCTTCTATTTACTCAATATCTCTTATTAAATACTTTGAAACACTTTTTATGTTGTAAATAAATGTAAATGTCGTGTGACTAGGGCCTCTCGTCGGGTAGACCGTTTGCCGGGTGCAAGTTCTTCGATTTGACGCCACTTCGGCGACTTGCGCGTCGATGGGGATGAAATGATGATGATGATTAGGACAACACAACACCCAATTCCTGAGCGGATAAAATCTCCGACCCAGCCGGGAATCGAGCCCGGGCCCTTAGGACTGACATTCTGTCGCGATGACCACTCAGCTACGGGGGGCGGACGCTTTGTATTTTTATCACACTTCTTTTTCTCTGCAATGAATTTTAAGACTTCCATGTTGCCTGTCTCTTCTAGAAGACTGGTTGCACTGGTGTACCTGTTATTTTTTCAGGAAGCAAGATAACATCATCCGCAAATGCTAGGCTTTGTTGCAACATTTATTCAATATAAATTGAGGTTGCAGTTTTCTCTAACGATGGCTGTTATGCGTCATCTCTTGTAATCCCTTTAAACGCTCCTCATTGTAATGGCCTTGTTGAATACGCAACGCAGTAAAATAGCGCTTGCATTATGGATGCGCTGTATTTCGTTCCTAATGATCCTAAAAAATACGACGAGCTATTTGTAAATCACAGAAACTTCATTCCTTTGACCTTCCGCACTGCGGGCAGACGTCAATATAAACTTGCATCACTCTTCATCTGGAAAGCAAATTCAGTTGGTGTACCCCGGAAACATCGAGATGCGGATGTCCTGTGACGCGTGCATCACGCAAAGCTTGCTCTGAAATCCAGCTACTCCAGCGATATGAAGACAGATTCGGAGAGAGGTGGCGATATTCTTTGTGTGGCACATAGTTCCACCTTCAGCAGCCTCAACCCAAGGGGTCGTGTCTAACCAGCCACAAGGGGTGGACGTTGACCCTCTGAAAGGAATAAATACTGGTCGGCGATTCGACAGTTCATAATCCCGCCAGCGAAGCCTACCTTAACGCCGACAGTCGAATTACAAGTGTTACCTCGCGCTTGTTATCAGGAGAAAGAAAACTGGCGCTCTACGGATCGGAGCGTGGAATGTCAGATCACTTAATCGGGCAGTTAGCTTAGAAAATTTAAAAAGGGAAATGGATAGGTTAAAGTTAGATATAGTGGGAATTAGTGAAGTTCGGTGGCAGGAGGAACAAGACTTTTGGTCAGGTGAATACAGGGTTATAAATACAAAATCGAATAGAGGTAATGCAGGAGTAGGTTTAATAATGAATAAAAAATAGGCGTGCGGGTAAGCTACTACAAACAGCATAGTGAACGCATTATTGTGGCCAAGATAGACACGAAGCCCACGCTTACTACGGTAGTACAAGTTTATATGCCAACTAGCTCTGCAGATGATGAAGAAATTGATGAAATGTATGATAAGATAAAAGAAATTATTCAGATAGTGAAGGGAGATGAAAATTTAATAGTCATGGGTGACTGGAATTCGAGTATAGGAAAAGGGAGAGAAGGAAACATAGTAGGTTAATATGGATTGGGGGTAAGAAATGAAAGAGGAAGCCGTCTGGTAGAATTTTGCACAGAGCATAACTTAATCATAGCTAACACTTGGTTCAAGAATCATAAAAGGAGGTTGTATACATGGAAGAATCTCGGAGATACTAAAAGATATCAGATAGATTATATAATGGTAAGACAGAGATTTAGGAACCAGGTTTTAAATTGTAAGACATTTCCAGGGGCAGATGTGGACTCTGACCACAATCCACTGGTTATGAACTGTAGATTAAAATTGAAGAAACTGCAAAAAAGTGGGAGTTTAAGGAGATGGGACCTGGATAAACTGAAAGAACCAGAGGTTGTACAGAATTTCAGGGACAGCATAAGGGAACAATTGACAGCAATGGGGGAAAGAAGTACAGTAGAAGAAGAATGGGTAGCTCTGAGGGATGAAGTAGTGAAGGCAGCAGAGGATCAAGTAGGTAAAAAGACGAGGGCTAGTAGAAATCCTTGGGTAACAGAAGAAATATTGAATTTAATTGATGAAAGGAGAAAATATAAAAATGCAGTCAATGAAACAGGCAAAAAGGAATACAAACGTCTCAAAAATGAGATCGACAGGAAGTGCAAAATGGCTAAGCAGGAATGGCTAGAGGACAAATGTAAGGATGTAGAGGCTTATCTCAGAAGGGGTAAGATAGATACTGCCTACAGGAAAATTAAAGAAACCTTTGGAGAAAAGAGAACCACTTGTATGAATATCAAGAGCTCAGATGGAAACCCAGTTCTAACCAAAGAAGGGAAAGCAGAAAGGTGGAAGGAGTATATAGAGGGTCTATACAAGGGCGATGTACTTGAGGACAATACTATAGAAATGGAAGAGAATGTAGTTGAAGATGAAATGAGAGATACGATACTGCGTGAAGAGTTTGACAGAGCAGTGAAGGACCTGAGTCGAAACAAGGCCCCGGGAGTAGACAACATTCCATTAGAACTACTGACGGCCTTGGGAGCCTTGGGAGAGCCAGTCCTGACAAAACTCTACCATCTGGTGAGGAAAATGTATGAGACAGGTGAAGTACCCTCAGACTTCAAGAAGAATATAATAATTCCAATCCCAAAGAAAGCAGGTGTTGACAGATGTGAAAATTACTGAACTATCAGTTTAATAAGACACAGCTGCAAAATACTAACACGAATTCTTTACAGACGAATGGAAAAACTGATAGAAGCCGACATCGGGGAAGATCAGTTTGGATTCCGTAGAAATATTGGAACACGTGAGGCAATACTGACCTTACGACTTATCTTAGCAGAAAGATTAAGGAAATGCAAACCTACATTTCTAGCATTTGTAGACTTAGAGAAAGCTTTTGACAATGTTGACTGGAATACTCTCTTTCAAATTCTAAAGATTGCAGGGGTAAAATACAGGGAGCGAAAGGCTATTTACAGTTTGTACAGAAACCAGATGGCAGTTATAAGAGTCGAGGGGCATGAAAGGGAAGCAGTGGTTGGGAAGGGAGTGAGATAGGGTTGTAGCCTCTCCCCAATGTTATTCAATGTGTATATTGAGCAAGCAGTAAAGGAAACAAAAGAAAAATTCGGAGTAGGTTTTAAAATCCATGGAGAAGAAATAAAAACTTTGAGGTTCGCCGATGACATTGTAATTCTGTCAGAGACAGCAAAGGACTTGGAAGAGCAGTTGAACGGAATGGACAGTGTCTTGAAAGGATGATATAAGATGAATATCAACAAAAGCAAAAAGAGGATAATGGAATGTAGTCGAATTAAGTCGGGTGATGCTGAGGGTATTAGATTAGTAAATGAGACACTTAAAGTAGTAAAGGAGTTTTGCTATTTGGGAAGCAAAATAACTGATGATGGTCGAAGTAGAGAAGATATAAAATGTAGACTGGCAATGGCAAGGAAAGCGTTTCTGAGGAAGAGAAATTTGTTAACATCGAGTATAGATTTAAGTGTCAGGAAGTCGTTTCTGAAAGTATTGGTATGGAGTGTAGCCATGTATGGAAGTGAAACATGGACGATAAATAGTTTGGACAGGAAGAGAATAGAAGCTTTAGAAATGTGGTGCTACAGAAGAATGATGAAGATTAGATGGGTAGATCACATAACTAATGAGGAGATATTGAATAGAATTGGGGAGAAGGGGAGTTTGTGGCACAACTTGATAAGAAGAAGGGACAGGTTGGTAGGACATGTTCTGAGGCACCAAGGGATCACAAATTTAGCATTGGAGGGCAGCGTGGAGGGTAAAATAGTAGAGGGAGACCAAGAGATGAATACACTAAGCCGATTCAGAAGGATGTAGGTTGCAGTAGGTACTGGGAGATGAAGAAACTTGCACAGGATAGGGTAGCATGGAGAGCTGCATCAAACCAGTCTCAAAACTGAAGACCACAACAACAACAACAACAACCTCGCTCTTCAGGATATGGAATTTGATTTTAAAGCTTTTTTGTTTACGCATTGTTATGCAATACGATTCTGACGTTTTGAATTGCTTCTTAGTTGTGCTCACTTTAATTGCAGCCGAAATGTTCGCTCTCTACGGCACTTACGGCCATCGACTTAACGCCGGTCTTGCTTTCCATACGTTACGTGGTTCACGGCAGCACGGTCTAGTTTTCAAATACGTTATCACATATTGTTTCCTTCTGATGATTTTCTTATACTGAAATAACCTTTCGTCAGTGCCTCCTAGCTGTCGCGGCATTGCACGAAATCACACTCTCTACCACGATCAGAATCCCTGTGTGTGTGTGTGAAATCTTATGGGACTTAACTGCTAAGGTCATCAGTCCCTAAGCTTACACACTACTTAACCTAAATTATCCTAAGGACAAACACACACACGAGGGAGGACTCGAACCTCAGAATCCCTGTGTTTATGTCAATTTTCAGTGTGCGACACAAATTGCACCGTACTGCTCCACAGATTTGTTCGGAAACGAATTGGGGGACCTGAATTAATTCTCTGCACTGCTACACGTCTAAATAAAGTTCGTCACTCTCACTTTGACTCGCCAGACAGGATGAAATTGATCACTCTTCACCTACATGTCTATCATGCGATTCACACTGAAGTCAGAGGACTTATCGAACCACCTTCAGACCATTTATCCACCGTTCCATCCTCGAATATTACGATTATCGTTTTTCACAGCGTAGGTTGGCGTCAATAAAATATTTTCACATCCGGAGAAGAAAGCTTGGAGTGTGTATTAACGGCTGATGACTGCTATATTTAACTTGTGTGGGAATATCTTGATTGCTTGAGAAACGTCTGTTCCAGACCTATTACTCCATGCAGCTGCACCTAACATCGCCATCTTAACACTCCCTTATTAGATTGGTACAGAGATTCAACCTTGCAACTCTTGTGATTTATCTCAGGGTCCAGCTGTGCTGTGCCCTGTTCTTCCTCGGCATCGAACATCTTTCTTCCGTGCAGATTTCTGTAAGTGAAGTGGCTATAAAACAAAACACTGCTTCTCTACTTAAATAAAGTGTAGATTGGTGCCAGTTAACTCTGTATGTTGTCACAAACAAACACTGCTTCTCTGCTTAAATGAAGTGTAGATTGGTTGCGGTTAACTCTGTCTGTTGTCACAAACTTTCTTAAACGGTTACACGTTACATGGGACGTTACTACTACCAGAATCAACTAATATTGCTGCCCCAAAGACATCTCATTAACATATCTGTGAATAGTATAAAACAAAAATCGCTTGCATCATATTCATCTTCCTTGGTGCCGGAGGTCTTCCATTGTAGCAAGGCCTCATCATTCCTCCTTGCTCCATGGAGATTACAAATACCCTCCAGGAGTTAGACTCCGCACCTGTCGAGTAATATTTTCCCGCAGTATGTCGCAGTATGTGACCCGATGTTTACAAACTAATTGCGATCACGCACATCTTTACTCTGAGTTCTACATTTGACGTATGTCATACATGCCCTTCCATGAATGGTCTCAATCATTGGAAGCTTGTGACTGAAGTTTCGAGAAAAGACCTCGCCGCAACGAAAAGTACCTTTTTTTTTAGTGATTGCCACCTCAAATCAGGTATCATATTTGTGACACTCTCTCCTCCGTTTCGTGATAATACAAAACGAGCTGTCCTTTTTTGAACTTTTTCCATATCTTCCGCCAGTCCTATCTGGTACGGGTTCCATACCGCGCAGCAACATTCCAGCAGATGACGGACAAGCGTAGTGTAGGCAGTGTCCTTAGCACATCTGTTGGATCTTTTAGGTGATCTGCCAATAAAATGCGGTCCTTCATTCGCCTTCCCAACAACATTTTCAGTGTGACTGTGACATTTCTGACAGGATATCACGAGTCCTGTTGCACAACTGATACGAAACTCCATAGGCACGCAATTTCATTAGAGGTCTATTTTGAGGAACGGTGCCGAAAATCCTCCGGAAATCTAAAAATAAGCTATCAATCTGAGATCCCCTGTCGATAGTACTCACTACTTTGTGCGAATAAAGGAGCTTTTTGTGTTTGACAAGAACGATATTGTCTGAATCCATGCTGACTTTGTGCCAATAAATCGTTTTCTTCGAGGTAATTCTTCAATTTTCGAACATAGTCTTACTCTTTGGGAACATTAATCAATAAGACTGCTCGATTTATTAGGTATTTCATAGACAAGCACGAGTTGTGGGGTTGTAAATATTCATACAAATATTCATACCAATGATAGCCGGTTTCACTGGGAAAGTTGAAAAAATCTGCAGGAAATTATCAATGTCAGCTTCTGTTAGTACACACATGACAAACCCCAGAGGATATCCCAGATATAAATTCACATTTGCCAGCAATCCAGTTTCAGAGTCAGTTTCACGACTTTTACGAAATGCTTTTGAAAGCACAGGCTAACAGCCTGCCCTACCTGTGCTAGACGTTTCACTCACTAATCCACTTGACTCTGCGTTACCCAGACTACCGTCAGTTATTGAAACAGTGTTGAAACTGTAGAAATTGTAACTACGTCGTCTGCACGAGAGGTCCCCTCAAATTCTGAATGTTCTGCGTGCCCTTCTGTACCCTCTTCCCAGCAGTTCATCATGCAACCGGCCAGAAAACTTCATCTGCCTAGGTACTATGCCGTCTGCATGAGATCATTCTTATACGACTTGTTCCTAAATCAGAATCACAAGTGTCACTAATGCACCCAATGTATAATGCTTCCGTTTTAGATACTTAAAAATGGCTTAAGGTCGAAATTGTACAATTGTACATGAAATAAAGAGAATAGTAGCTGAAGGCATCACGAAATCATTCAAGAAAATCATTCTTATAAGTCTACAAGAATTATTAACCAGTATCAGTAGGATACCTCTAACTATATAAAATAACAAAAAACGAGCAAATTACCTGCCTATCACATTGACGTATGTGCACAAATTGTTTTCGTCATGTTGCGTATTTTCAGTAACTATCGTACATGTGGATTGTCGAAAGAAATAACTGATATTGTTTTAGTTGCTAACATCATTGGCAGCAGCATTTCACAACATATAGTCAGCAAAATTTTATGTGACTAGGAATTAAACTCAAGACAATCTGTTTGCTCACATGTACGGGTCAGAAGAAAACTAGCTGCATGTATGCTTGCACACGACTCCCGTAGTGATTTTATAGTTTATAACGTAGGGAATGTTAGTGTGATTTGAACTTAACGTCGTTTATATCAGAAGATGTAGAAGATTAATTCCAAAGGCAAATGCTAGTTGAACACAAAAGCAGCTCTGAAGACGAGTAGCTCAAAGACTATCGATAAATATTCATAGCATTACTTATCTGTTCGCTAATATCGCAAGCCTTCCAACATCGGAACATACAAATGGTATCCATACCGATCAGAGAAACTGTTGTGTATACCGATAGGGTGGGTTGTTTTTAGCGAATAAAGTAATAAACAGCATTTAAGAGCAGTGGTATATGCAAATATATGTGCCAGTGTCACTTAATGTATTAAAAGCCCTGTAGCAATGGAACAACTTTCAGAAAGATTCCGAGATTCGATCACTGAAATAGAAAAATTCACCGTTAACTATTCAGTACACCAGCTGTAACTGGCTACAAGCAACTGCCGCCGAGAATCTTCACAACAACGCAACAGAAAACGGTTTAAAGACAATAGACGAAAATTCATGACACAGAAACATCAAGCTCAAATTTACAAGAAACAAAAGTTACTTATTGGCTTCAATTAAAGCCTCGCCAGGTCCGTCTCGTTCACTAAATACCAGCCAGCTGCTGGATCCACAATCTAATTTGAGGCGTCTTCCTATTTCACACTTGCTGTACGACAACACTCGCCTAGAAAACCGAAATGACTCCACCAGAAATTGCTCCTTCGCAGGGAAAATAGTTTTGGATTTTCTCAGTCTTCCGTACTGCGAGTAAAACCTCGGTTGGTCACTAAGGACCACCTAGCTACACTACGGAAACATCACCTCTACCCCAGAGTGCACACAAGTTCTCCACCACATGAGGGCCACCTCCTGAATCACCGATTTAGCCAGTTTCAAACCGCTTCGCGAAGTTATTTAACATTTACGCCTCCCAGCCAATCATAATCAGGAGTAGAATGTAAGCATTTTGAGTGACTATTTCCTGTACCCACTTATAGCGCTTGTGTAGGGCGCTACTTCTTGTTAGGGCTTTCATGAGCTTCTCTGGAATGGGTTTTGATGTTGTGCAGGCGTCAGAGCAATATTAGCAATTCCGTGGAGTATGAACAGCGTAAACAGTGTCACGGTGTCCTTTTATTCCATACGGGAAATGGTAGACATGCTGTGATTTTGCGAACGGCGGTAATCGACACACACGTGTCAAATACGTCATCCTCAACACCGCATTCTACCTGAAAAAAGAAATGTTTAACAGGTTGCTCCATCGTCTTGTGGACACGGTGTCATTCGCAGCAAGGACGAAGGATCGCGGGAGGCTTCGCCCAGTTCGCATGGTGAAAATGGAGGTACGAGTGTTGCCAAGAGTAGAAGATGGTCCTGGAACAAGTGTGTGAAGAACTGGAAATGCTAAAGGCATAAAGCATGGCCTTGCGTAGTCAGTTCTACACGAACAGTTACTTTATTCGTATCAGTTATAGTTTGTGCAATCTATCAGGTCTTAAGAGCACCGTACAATAGACAGCAGTTCTACCAATGGATTCTAAGACGAGCGCCGAGAATACGCAGTTCACAGTATGCATTTCAAGAGGCGAATTTCACGCGGACTGGGATAATAAATTTCCACAGTTATCACATATGAGCAGATGCAAACCGTCATGGAAGCAAGACATCATGTTCGCTGTCGTATCAGTGTGGCGGCAGAAATTATGGATGTCAGGCTCACAGGGCCAAACGCTTAACCGGGCAAATTAACACGTGCAGTTTAGCACTAACTCTGGACATCAAATTAGCTGTACGTCTCGAAAATATAAGACTTGTAGACAGATAACAAGTGTGGTTTATACGTGACGGAACACCACCCCATGCTCTGTGCACGTAACACAAACGTGTAATGAACGCTCCATTGGTTGGGAAAGTCTTGTAGCGTGGCCCTCCCCAACGCCTGACAGGTCAAACACGTGACCATATGTGCTGCCACATTTTTTGCATACGTTCACAGTGGACCCCATAAAATATTGTAGGACACGTCAAACGAGAGTTTTATAAGTAGTTTCATTTGTACGAGGGTAAGTCAATTACACTCCTGGAAATGGAAAAAAGAACACATTGACACCGGTGTGTCAGACCCACCATACTTGCTCCGGACACTGCGAGAGGGCTGTACAAGCAATGATCACACGCACGGCACAGCGGACACACCAGGAACCGCGGTGTTGGCCGTCGAAAGGCGCTAGCTGCGCAGCATTTGTGCACCGCCGCCGTCAGTGTCAGCCAGTTTGCCGTGGCATACGGAGCTCCATCGCAGTCTTTAACACTGGTAGCATGCCGCGGCAGCGTGGACGTGAACCGTATGTGCAGTTGACGGACTTTGAGCGAGGGCGTATAGTGGGCATGCGGGAGGCCGGGTGGACGTACCGCCGAATTGCTCAACACGTGGGGCGTGAGGTCTCCACAGTACATCGATGTTGTCGCCAGTGGTCGGCGGAAGGTGCACGTGCCCGTCGACCTGGGACCGGACCGCAGCGACGCACGGATGCACGCCAAGACCGTAGGATCCTACGCAGTGCCGTAGGGGACCGCACCGCCACTTCCCAGCAAATTAGGGACACTGTTGCTCCTGGGGTATCGGCGAGGACCATTCGCAACCGTCTCCATGAAGCTGGGCTACGGTTCCGCACACCGTTAGGCTGTCTTCCGCTCACGCCCCAACATCGTGCAGCCCGCCTCCAGTGGTGTCGCGACAGGCGTGAATGGAGGGACGAATGGAGACGTGTCGTCTTCAGCGATGAGAGTCGCTTCTGCCTTGGTGCCAATGATGGCCGTATGCGTGTTTGGCGCCGTGCAGGTGAGCGCCACAATCAGGACTGCATACGACCGAGGCACACAGGGCCAACACCCGGCATCATGGTGTTGGGAGCGATCTCCTACACTGGCCGTACACCACTGGTGATCGTCGAGGGGACACTGAATAGTGCACGGTATATCCAAACCGTCATCGAACCCATCGTTCTACCATTCCTAGACTGGCAAGGGAAGTTGCTGTTCCAACAGGACAATGCACGTCCGCATGTATCCCGTGCCACCCAACGTGCTCTAGAAGGTGTAAGTCAACTACCCTGGCCAGCAAGATCTCCGGATCTGTCCCCCATTGAGCATGTTTGGGACTGGATGAAGCGTCGTCTCACGCGGTCTGCACGTCCAGCACGAACGCTGGTCCAACTGAGGCGCCAGTTGGAAATGGCATGGCAAGCCGTTCCACAGGACTACATCCAGCATCTCTACGATCGTCTCTATGGGAGAATAGCAGCCTGCATTGCTGCGAAAGATGGATATACACTGTACTAGTGCCGACATTGTGCATGCTCTGTTGCCTGTGTCTATGTGCCTGTGGTTCTGTCAGTGTGATCATGTGATGTATCTGACCCCAGGAATGTGTCAATAAAGTTTCCCCTTCCTGGGACAATGAATTCACGGTGTTCTTATTTCAATTTCCAGGAGTGTATTATCCGCAATTTAGTTACATTTTTGTTTATTTTGGTAGTACTGTAGTTTTACGTTGATGACGCATGCTTTGTTTATTTGTTGTTATATCTTTGCAATTTTCAAGCTGCCGAGTTAGTTTCGTTATCGCTACCGTGCTCTTAATCATGGCTGCTCCTCTATCTATTTGCACCTGGGAAGAGCAACGTTCAGTGATCCGTTTCTTGTTGTCCGAAGGCGTATTAGGGGCCAAAATTCATCGGAGACTTTCAGTACAGTACGGGAACAGTGTTTTGCCACAACTGAGTGTGTACGAATGGACTGAAAAATTCCGAAACGGTCGCACAAGTGTTACGATAAAGTAGCCGGACGATCGTTTACCACCACAAATGAAGAAACCATTGAGCGTTCACGTGAATTTATTCTTTTAGACAGACGATTAACTATTGACGAAGTGGCACATCGTCCGAAAATTAGTCACGGGTCTGCCTACGAAATCATCCACAACAGACTTGGGTGTCATAAAGTTTGTGCAAGATGGGTCCGAAAACAACTCACACAGTTGCATAAACAAACATCTGCAAAAAACATTTGGATCGCTATGGTAACGAAGGGGACAACTTCTTAGACAGGGTCATTACTGGTGACGAAACATGGATCCATCATTACGAGCCGGCCGCTGTGGCCGAGCGGTTCTAGGCGCTACAGTCTGGAACAGCGCGACCGCTACGGTCGCAGGTTCGAATCCTGCCTCGGGCATGGATCTGTGTGATGTACTTAGGTTAGTTAGGTTTAAGTAGTTCTAGCGGAGTGATGACCTCAGATGTTAAGTCCCATAGTGCTCAGAGCTACACTCCTGGAAATTGAAATAAGAACACCGTGAATTCATTGTCCCAGGAAGGGGAAACTTTATTGACACATTCCTGGGGTCAGATACATCACATGATCACACTGACAGAACCACAGGCACATAGACACAGGCAACAGAGCATGCACAATGTCGGCACTAGTACAGTATATATCCACCTTTCGCAGCAATGCAGGCTGCTATTCTCCCATGGAGACGATCGTAGAGATGCTGGATGTAGTCCTGTGGAACGGCTTGCCATGCCATTTCCACCTGGCGCCTCAGTTGGACCAGCGTTCGTGCTGGACGTGCAGACCGCGCGAGACGACGCTTCATCCAGTCCCAAACATGCTCAATGGGGGACAGATCCGGAGATCTTGCTGGCCAGGGTAGTTGACTTACACCTTCTAGAGCACGTTGGATGGCACGGGATACATGCGGACGTGCACTGTCCTGTTGGAACAGCAAGTTCCCTTGCCGGTCTAGGAATGGTAGAACGATGGGTTCGATGACGGTTTGGATGTACCGTGCACTATTCAGTGTCCCCTCGACGATCACCAGTGGTGTACGGCCAGTGTAGGAGATCGCTCCCCACACCATGATGCCGGGTGTTGGCCCTGTGTGCCTCGGTCGTATGCAGTCCTGATTGTGGCGCTCACCTGCACGGCGCCAAACACGCATACGACCATCATTGGCACCAAGGCAGAAGCGACTCTCATCGCTGAAGACGACACGTCTCCATTCGTCCCTCCATTCACGCCTGTCGCGACACCACTGGAGGCGGGCTGCACGATGTTGGGGCGTGAGCGGAAGACGGCGTAACGGTGTGCGGGACCGTAGCCCAGCTTCATGGAGACGGTTGCGAATGGTCCTCGCCGATACCCCAGGAGCAACAGTGTCCCTAATTTGCTGGGAAGTGGCGGTGCGGTCCCCTACGGCACTGCGTAGGATCCTACGGTCTTGGCGTGCATCCGTGCGTCGCTGCGGTCCGGTCCCAGGTCGACGGGCACGTGCACCTTCCGCCGACCACTGGCGACAACATCGATGTACTGTGGAGACCTCACGCCCCACGTGTTGAGCAATTCGGCGGTACGTCCACCCGGCCTCCCGCATGCCCACTATACGCCCTCGCTCAAAGTCCGTCAACTGCACATACGGTTCACGTCCACGCTGTCGCGGCATGCTACCAGTGTTAAAGACTGCGATGGAGCTCCGTATGCCACGGCAAACTGGCTGACACTGACGGCGGCGGTGCACAAATGCTGCACAGCTAGCGCCATTCGACGGCCAACACCGCGGTTCCTGGTGTGTCCGCTGTGCCGTGCGTGTGATCATTGCTTGTACAGCCCTCTCGCCGTGTCCGGAGCAAGTATGGTGGGTCTGACACACCGGTGTCAATGTGTTCTTTTTTCCATTTCCAGGAGTGTATGTGCTGCACAGAGATTACTAGGCAGTTCCTTTTAACAGTGCGCCACCCTTACACAGCGTTAATCGCAACTGTGCGGACCATCTCGGCACGCCTTTCGGCCGAGCCACATTCCCTCCCAGCGCCACCTATCAGCAGTCCCCAGACATGTCCGAAAGAACAAGCACCAAACATCCATATAACTGATTCACCTAGACGTACATTCGGTGCGGGTGCACAATTACGTTTGACCTGTGGGAATCTCAAAGTAGCCGACATGGAGGACATGGACAGGGACAGCAATTACGTGGCGCTAAGTGGGAATACGGGTCGCCTGGAGGACTGCCGAGAGAGTTTGCCCAATATCGATGGAGATTGTGTCCAGGTGGCGCAGCGGTTAACGCAACTGCCTACTAGGCAGGGGATCCTGGGTTCGAACCCCGATGTGGCACACATTTACAAGCGTCGCCGCTGACTCCGCATGAAGCCCCGATGTAGCTGACATCAATAGCTCTTTTCCTTTCCTTTCTCCCCCCTCCGTCTTCACTTTTCACACTATGTATTACAGCTGCGGAATCATGTAACATACCATTCATATTACATACCACACCATCGTTTTTGTATGAGGTGACCGATTCCAACAGCGAAGTATTGATATTGTATTCATAGGATAGCATGTTGTAGTCGTTTTGTGAAGGACACAGTTTTACATTTCTGTCCAATTACATGAAATTGCTTATATTTGCACCAGCTTGAAATATAATCACGATCCGACGGAATATTTGTGCAGTGTTTTCCAGACAGTAATTCATTATATATAACAGTATCAACCGCAAAAAGTGTTAGGATAATATTGCCTGCAAGTTCATTAATACCCAATATGAAAAGCACGAGTCCCAGTACACTTCCCTGGGGCACAACTGAAGTTAATTCTACGTCTGTCGATGACGCAGTGTCTAAGATAGCTGCCCATCTGCGAAAGGTCTGAAGTTACAATTCACACTCATTATCACTTCTACATCTACATGTACAGGGTTATTACAAATGATTGAAGCGATTTCACAGCTCTACAATAACTTTATTATTTGAGATATTTTCACAATGCTTTGCACACACATACAAAAACTCAAAAAGTTTTTTTAGGCATTCACAAATGTTCGATATGTGTCCCTTTAGTGATTCGGCAGACATCAAGCCGATAATCAAGTTCCTCCCACTCTCAGCGCAGCATGTCCCCATCAATGAGTTCGAAAGCATCGTTGATGCGAGCTCGCAGTTCTGGCACGTTTCTTGGTAGAGGAGGTTTAAACACTGAATCTTTCACATAACCCCACAGAAAGAAATCGCATGGGGTTAAGTCGGGAGAGCGTGGAGGCCATGACATGAATTGCTGATCATGATCTCCACCACGACCGATCCATCGGTTTTCCAATCTCCTGTTTAAGAAATGCCGAACTGGGATTCTGCTTTAGCCTTTTCCGTAAGATTTTCCAAACCGTCGGCTGTGGTACGTTTAGCTCCCTACTTACTTTATTCGTCGACTTCCGCGGGCTACACGTGAAACTTGCCCGCACGCGTTCAACCGTTTCTTCGCTCACTGCAGGCCGACCCGTTGATTTCCCCTTACAGAGGCATCCAGAAGCTTTAAACTGCGCATACCATCGCCGAATGGAGTTAGCAGTTGGTGGATCTTTGTTGAAATTCGTCCTGAAGTGTCGTTGCACTGTTATGACTGACTGATGTGAGTGCATTTCAAGCACGACATACGCTTTCTCGGCTCCTGTCGCCATTTTGTCTCACTGCGCTCTCGAGCGCTCTGGCGGCAGAAACCTGAAGTGCGGCTTCAGCCGAACAAAACTTTATGAGTTTTTCTATGTATCTGTAGTATGTCGTGACCATATGTCAATGAATGGGGCTGCAGTGAATTTATGAAATCGCTTCAATGATTTGTAATAGCCCTGTATATACACACTCTGCAAGCCACCATACAGAGCATGCCGGAGGGTACCTTGTACCACTACTAGTTACTTCCTTTCCTGTTCCACTCACAAACAGAGCGAGGGAACAACGACCGTCTTTTAGCCTCCGGGCGAGCTCTAATTTCCCTGATCTTATCTTCGTGATCCTTACGCGCAATGTACGTTGGCGACAGTAGAATAGTTCTGCAGTCGGCCTCAAATGCCGGTTCTCCATGCTTCCGCAATAGTGCTTAGCGAAAAGAGGGTCGTTTGCCCTCCAGTGATTCCCACTTGAGTTCACGAAGCCTCTCCGTAATGCTCGCGTGCTTCTCGAAGCTGGTGGTAACAAATTTACCAGCACGGCTCTGAATTGTTCCGATGCCTTCCTTTAATCCGAGCGAGCGGGTAGCGCAGTGTTCAGCACATTGTACTCTCATTCGGAAGGCCGACGGCTCAAACCAGCGTCCGGCCATCCTGATTTAGGTTTCCGGTGAATTCCCTAAGTCACTTAAGGCAAATGCCGGGATGCTTTCTTCGAAACGGCATGACCTTTTCCTTTTCCATCCTTTCCTAAACTGAGCTTGTGCTCCATCTCTAATCACCTCAGTGTCGACAAGACGTTAAACACTAACGTCCTTCTCTTCCTCCCCACCTTTAATCCGGCCTGTTGGGGATCCAAAATACTCGAGCAGTGCTCAAGAATGGGTCCCCTATCACACTCGACGTAGTCTCCATGTAACGCCGGAAATGCATATCCTCCTATTTCCATCTATTGTACTATGAATTTGTTTTCCTTATTTTTGTTACCTGAATATATAACATTTCTATGTCTTCGTATATTGTAATTGTTTTACTATTTGTATATATATATTTATGCATTTATGTCGATGTATAATTGGTTTGTTTCGTAAATATTATTTGTATTTTTACGCTGAGTCTTGCCTAGGGAAAACTGCTATCGAACGATTACATCAATAGGTCGTGTGAAGAATCAAAGTGTTTAGGATCTTTGGTAGTGTTGGCTCTGTCGCGTGCAGCGCGGGCAGAGAGAGTCTGGCGGGAGTAGCGAGTGGAGCAGGTGTGTTGTGTGAAGCTCCCGCGAGTTGCCGCGCTTTCGGGGTTTGGCAGCATGTAATTGCGCTCGACTTGCGATGATAGTTTCTGACATGGTATCGCGGACGGGAAGCATTAGCTGGCGCACATCAAGAGCCCGTTTCGTCTGGTGGCCGTGTCGAGAAGGAGGCGCGCCAACATCCAGCTTCTGCAACAGCGACGGCCGACAATGAGTGACTGTCGCCACCTCCTCGATCGACGGCTTCAAACCTTCAATCTACCAACAAGAAAGAATGGAAGCACGTAAAGTCTTAGAACTGTATGGCAGACCTCAGCTTTTCAAACTTTTAAAATTGTTGAATCACAAAATTACAGCAACGTAGCATGAACCTTTGTTGCTCATTGTCCCAATTGCATTACCAAGCAGGTTCCCTTCCTTTTCCGAAATGAACCCGAGTGTCGTTGAAATTCAAACGCCAGCAATAAAGTAACATTATAGCATTTCACTGCTTTAATTTCAAAGTTCAGTTAAAGTATTCATAGCTGGCTACAATATTTAGATTACACAAGCACGAATTAAGAGTGCGAGTTTTGTTACCGTATTTTAGCTTACCTGTGACTGCAGCTCAGCTTGGTACGTACTAAATTTTACTATTGTTAATTGTTCAGAATCGTTTAATTCAAGTTCAAAGTTAAATCTCTTCTTTCTAAATTGCGTAGATTCAAGTAGCTTTTGAAATGATTGTTGAGGTAGTCAAAGACTAACCGTATTTTACTGAATTTCGATGTGCTTCAGAAAGAAAGCTCACTATTAACTTCAGTCACTAAATTAACTTTCGATTTTCCTGTTTTATTAATTCTTTTGCTAAAATAAGTCAGTGTGTAGCGAAATTTATTACTTCTCACAAACTTTCAGTTTTCACACTGCACGTGTCAACCTTCAGTTGCCACGCTTCTAGTGCTAATTATATGTGTAATAACCTTTCTTTTTCAGTTACTATAGTAATTGTCCTTAGGACTGGCGACCGTAATTTCCCCCAAATCTCAAATATCTAATTACCACTAGTTAATTGTTAACGTAACGGCCGCACATTTACTTTCTTTATTAACTTTACCCCTTTTCAAAATTAATTTCCACCTGTTTCATTAGCATTTTTCCTTTCATTTAGATGTAACCCTTTCCTCCCTCTTTACCGACAGATTAACTTCGGTGACGATTGCTTTTCCCAAATTTCCATTAGGTACACGCGGTTTAATTTTTCACTGTCATTAAGGTCGATAAGTGAGGGGGAGGTTACATCCATTGTAGATGAGCTAAACTTTGCCAAAACTCTCCCAATAAAACGCGATTGAACATTCGCTTTCCCTACTACCAATCTGACGTGTTCATTCCATTTCATATCGCTTCGTATCGTTACGCGTAGATATTTAAACGACGTTACTGTGTCAAGCTATACTTTGCAAATGCTGTGTTCTAACGTTACAGGATTGCTTTTGCTACTCATCCGCGTTACATTTTTCTACATTTAGAGCAACCTACCATTCATCATTCATTAATATCCAAAATGAACAGCGAGCGTCCCAACACAATTTCAATTTATATACTCCTGACGTGGTCAGTTTGGGGGAGATCTGCAGTGAGTGGTAACTGAAGAAAACTTCACAATTCAAGATTGCTGAAAAAACATTTTATTGGATGACCGGCTTCGACAAAGCTCTGCTGTTGGTATCGGATCTGCAAGAGGATGTACAGAAGCTGACAGGGAAATATTTCACACTTACGATATCACAAACGGTAATCTGTTTATAGCACTGCTTAAAAAGAATTTAAAAAAACACAAAAAGCGAAAGATATATTGTCTATCTTTATTGTGACGAGAATTTCGAAACAGAACTATGGACATTCATACGTAAATTATGAACATGTCACTGAGTACACCAGAATTCCGATAGGCTGCCTGAAGAATTTCTTTCTATATTCTTGCCTGTATTTAGTATATTGCGAGCCCAGTTCTTGTTCCCTAACGTGAGCCACATTTTATCCTAAACAATTATCGAAGGTACGTGCATCAATAATACGTAAAATTTCTGTATTTCTCTGAATTTGATTGTATAATAACGTATATATAAATCGTCCTTAAAATGTATTACAGTTACATGGAATTATGTACGTATTTCTTATGCAGTATACAAGACGATAATCCAGTCAATTACCACAGTGCCACCTGGTGGCCGTACATGGTGGTCGTTGTGTTTCGAACATAAGTAAAATTACATATGGCACCGTATGTCCTCCACTACTACCACCGTTATACTCTGTATAACTGTACGGTGCCATATGTAATTTTACTTATGTTGGAAACAGGCTTATGTCTGTTGAAGTTATTTTTTTGGTCTTGACACAGCCGCTGGGCTAAGACATTTTTCATTTATTAATGCGTATGCCTTCTAAAGAAGGATATATTATTATAGCAGAAACCATGGTCAAGGTTTGATATAAACATAATTTAGTGCAACTGTGGGCTGTTTTTCATTCGAGACAATTTCGTAACGATTGTTGTTGTCGCTGCCATGATGAAAATAATGAAATATCATGATAGTAAAATATTTTATGATCAACTTATGTCCATCTTCTTGTAGATCCAGTGATGACAGCATAGCTTTATCGAAACCGGTCATCTAACAAAATACTTTTTTTTAGAGATCTTGGCTTGTGGAGTTTTCGTCATCATCACAGTTCCGCCTATTACTCCATACAATCGCACTTCTGTTAAAAAGCGGTGGTGCGGCATTGATAGTCAAGAAATACTACATCTGTGATTCCCTTGACGCATGAATTTCAGGATTTTATGAGAGAAAAGCGCGAGTTGCATTTCGCATAACACGTATTTTCGGAGTTTATGCTGGTTGGCATGGAGGGATTCCCTATGTTCGACATACCTCATTACGTTTGATATCAGAATACGTTCTAGCAATTCACAACGCATGAATGTCGAAGATATTGGACGGCAGTTTTGTGGATCGCTTTTGATACCCTTCTTGTAGATGGGTGTGACCTGTGCTTTCTTCCCACTGCTGGGCAAAGCTTTTTATTCGATCTATTTTCGATATGTTGTGGTTAAAAGACAGGGGACTAGATAAGCCGGAAGTTCTGCATAAAATGTGATCGGGTGTTTTTGGGCGCTGGGATCAAGTTCTATTTTAGCGTTTCTGCTATTTCTCAAGACCGCTGAGACTGGCATCTGTGTATCCGTGCAGATATGCAGTAATTAACCTGGGGCTGTATCTTCCTTTATCTAGAAACATTGTAAAAAAGAAGTTCAAGGTTATATGCCTCTGTTTGTACGCCCAACGGAAGCACTTTTCAGGATAGCATTACTCACAGGACCGCAAAGTTTTCATTTTCAAAAGATCTGTCGATTTTACAAGGCTGCATCTTTTACAAGCAAGCAAGTACAACCTTTTGGCGCTTTGGCAATTACAAATTGTCATTCACTTTCCAGAAACGTTCAACCGGACGCTAGACAAACGTCCAGACTATGCGAGTTTATATTGGGTTATTACATTCACTGCGGTAGGCTTGCGGCGTTGTATTTCGCCCAAATCGATTTCAAGAGGAGTTTTTCACAAACACGAACAAAAAAAGTCAGACATCGTGAGGTCAGGGTCACCTAGGAGGCCAATGGTGCACTGCGCGATCCCTACACGCTTTACGGCAGATCGATCCTGTTGAGAAATGCTCTTACACGAAGGTGGCAGTAAGTTGCTGCTCCTTCCAGTTGAAAAATGAAATTTTAGGGATGTTCTCGCAATTGTGGAAGAAGCAACTTACCACAAACCGATAACCTATACAGGCACCAGGGTAAACATTTGAATACGATGCAGAAGTTAAATTTCACCTATAGTTTCTATCGTCATTTTTACGAATCACTTGCATGATGCCAAGATATCTTGTCCATGCTTTCGCTTGCTAGCACAGTCTCATCTTTGGTTATGCACCATATCTGCAAGCAATATTTTGAAGGCAAAACCTCTTTAACCAATCTGGTTAGTAGAGAGTTGGCTTCGATCTCACTTGGCGTTCATGTACGCAGACGAAGTACACTCACTTTTTCTTCCTTCCTCGTTACACTCGGAACTTGAGATGCTGATTTACATCGTGTTGCACGACCTCGATTTACTAAAGTTCAAACATGTAATCTTCTGAATGATTTGAGATGGACATTACTCAACTGCAGCTTCCAGAAATTTTGGTGAGAACGTTGAATGCTTGCGGTGCTTTGGCGTGACTACGAGGGGCGTTCGAAAAGTAACGCATTTTTTTTTCTGACAGCAGGTTGGTTTTATTCAGGATTTCAATACACCATATTATTCCCCACACTTTTTCCTACAAAAGCATGTTTTCCAACATAACCTCCGTTCAATGCGACGGCCTTACGCATCCTTACTAGGAGGGCATGTATGCCCGCATGGTACCACTCTACTGGTCGCCTTAGGAACCGACGTCCTGCTGCATCAATAACCTCTCCATCATCGACGTACTGCTTCCCCTGCAGTCCATCCTTCATTGGGCCACACAGGTGGAATCGGAAGCTCCGAGATCCGCGGTGCAGGGTGGCTCAGCAACAGCAGTCCCGTGAATTTTCGTGAGTTCCTCTCGGGTGCGCAGGGTTGTGTGAGGACCGAGCGAGGTGGCGCAGTGGTTAACACGCTGGACTCGCATTCGGGAGGACGACGGTTCCATCCAGCGTCCGGCCACCCTCATTTAGGTTTTCCGTGATTTCCCTAAATCGCCACAGGCAAATGCCGCTGCCGTTTTCCTTCCCCATCCTTCCCTAGTCCGATGGGACTGATGACCTTGCTGTTTGGTCCCCTCCCGCAAAGCAACCAACCAACCAATCAACTAACTTGTGTGAGGCCTTGCGTCATTGAGAAGGAAAAATTCGGTTGCTGGCAACGAACACACTGAAGTCGTTTCTTCAATTTACCGAGGGTAGCAACAAGAAGAAATATTGAATTTAATTGATGAAAGGAGAAAATATAAAAAATGCAGTAAATGAAGCAGGCAAAAAGGAATACAAACGTCTCAAAAATGAAATCGACAGGAAGTGCAAAATGGCTAAGCAGGAATGGCTAGAGGACAAATGTAAGGGTGTAGAGGCTTATCTCACTAGCGGTAAGACAGAAATTGCCTACAGAAAAATTAAAGAGACCTTTGGAGAAAAGAGAGCCACTTGTGTGAATATCAAGAGCTCAGAAGGAAACCCAGTTCTAAGCAAAGAAGGGAAAGCAGAAAGGTGGAAGGAGTATATACAGGGTCTAAACAAGGGCGTTGTTCTTGAGGACAATATTATGGAAATGGAAGAGGATGTAGATGAAGATGAAATGGGAGATACGATACTGCGTGAAGAGTTCGACAGAGTGACAGAGCACTGAAAGACCTGAGTCGAAACAAGGTCCCGGGAGTAGACAACATTCCATTAGAACTACTGACGGCCTTGGGAGAGCCAGTCCTGACAAAACTCTACCATCTGGTGAGCAAGATGTATGAGACAGGCGAAATATCCCCAGACTTCAAGAAGAATATAATAATTCCAATCCCAAAGAAAGCAGGTGTTGACAGATGCGAAAATTACCGAACTATCAGTTTAATAAGTCACGGCTGCAAAATACTAACGCGAATTCTTTACAGACGAACGGAAAAACTGGTAGAAGCCGACCTCGGGGAAGATCAGTTTGGATTCCGTAGAAATGTTGGAACACGTCAGGCAATACTGACCTTACGACTTATCTTAGAAGAAAGATTAAGGAAAGGCAAACCTACGTTTCTAGCATTTGTAGACTTAGAGAAAGCTTTTGACAATGTTGACTGGAATACTCTCTTTCAAATTCTGAAGGTGATAGGGGTCAAATACAAGGAGCGAAAGGCTATTTACAATTTTTACAGAAACCAGATGGCAGTTAAAAGAGTCGAGGGACATGAAAGGGAAGCAGTGGTTGAAAAGGGAGTGAGACAGGGTAGTAGCCTCTCCCCGATGTTATTCAATCTGTATATTGAGCAAGCAGTAAAGGAAATAAAAGAAAAATTCGGAGTAGGTATTAAAATCCATGGAGAAGAAATAAAAACTTTGAGGTTCGCCGATGACATTGTAACTCTGTCAGAGACAGCAAAGGACTTGGAAGAGCAGTCGAACGGAATGGACAGTGTCTTGAAAGGAGGATATAAGATGAACATCAACAAAAGCAAAACGAGGATAATGGAATGTAGTCGAATTAAGTCGGGTGATGCTGAGGGAATTAGTTTAGGAAATGAGACACTTAAACTAGTAAAGGAGTTTTGCTATTTGGGGAGCAAATTAACTGATGATGGTCCAAGTAGAGAGGAAATAAAATGTAGAGTGGCAATGGTAAGGAAAGCATTTCTGAAGAAGAGAGTATAGATTTAATTGTTAGGAAGTCGTTTCTGAAAGTATTTGTATGGAGTGTAGCCATGTATAGAAGTGTAACATGGACGATAAATAGTTTGGACAAGAATAGAAGCTTTCGAAATGTGGTGCTACAGAAGAATGCTGAAGATTAGATGGGTAGATCACATAACTAATGAGGAGATATTGAATAGAATTGGGGAGAAGAGGAGTCTGTGGCACAACTTGACAAGAAGAAGGGACAGGTTGGTAGGACATGTTCTGACGCATCAAGGGATCACAAATGTAGCATTTGAGGGCAGCGTGGAGGGTAAAAATTGTAGAAGGAGACCAAGAGATGAATACACTAAGCAGATTCAGAAAGATGTAGGTTGCAGTAAATACTGGGAGATGAAGAAGCTTGCACAGGATAGAGTAGCATGGAGAGCTGCATCAAACCAGTCTCAGGACTGAAGACCACAGCAACAACAACAACAGCAACAATACACTTCAGAGCTGGAGGACATCAGACGGAATAGCCACTTCAGAGTCCAGAAGACCGTCAACATCACTTTACCGACTGAGAGTGCGCCTTTTGGACGTTTTCTTCGGAGGAGAGGTGGTGTGGCGTCACTCCATGCATTGCAGTTTTGTTTCCGGTTCGAAGAGATGAACTCATGTTTCATCACCTGTGACGACGTTTGACAAAAAAATTGTCACGATCAGACTCTTAACGCGCAAGCAATTTTGCACAGATGGTCTTTCGTTGCTCTTATGGTCTTGTATTAGGCGGCCTGGAACCCGTCGGCCGCTGTGGCCGAGCGGCTCTGGGCGCTTCAGTCTGGAACCTCGCGACCGCTACGGTCGCAGATTCGAATCCTGCCTCGGGCATGGATGTGTGTGATGTCCTTAGATTAGTTAGGGTTAAGTAGTTCTAAGTTCTAGTGGACTGATGACCACAGATGTTAAGTCCCATAGTACTGAGAGCCATTTGAACTATTTGAACCACATCATTGTGCTAAGGTTATGTTTCTTCGTTCTCATCGAGGCTTGTTCGAGTATCCAAGGATCAGTATCAGTCTTTTGTTAGGAATTGCGTGGATATATGACGAACTCTATGTTACTCTCTCGCTTATTTAATACTGTTATGGGCATCTGAATGTACATTATGTAGGTTTCTTTTCCGAGTTTGTGAATCCCTGGTATTTGTACAACTATGTATCCGATTGTGGAGATTTGTATCTATGGTCAAGGAATTCCCATATTTATTTTGAATAGTAATTCAAATTTACTTAATTATTTTCTTCCGGAATCATTCTTTGAGTTTTCGAAATATTCGAGTCAGTGCACATGTACTCGTTTACCTTTCTGCTGAGTAGTAGCAGGTGGGAGCACAACGTAGTAGAAACAATCTGTCTTCACCAGAGTCCATGCCACTACAAAGTGCCTTCAGCAGCTGAAACAGTTACTATTTTTCTAGACAGCTTTAGACATTCAAGGTTAGTCGCGAGTTGCAGATACCTTAAATATACGTATTCGCTCTAAAAGTTTGTATTAGGACGTTAAAGAACTTGAATATAATTTTGCCTCACTTAAAAACATTTCAAGGTCCTATTACATACTCCGTTGCGATATACAATTTCCCTCAGCACCACATACTTCGTAACCAGTAATCAGATATCGTTGATTGTTCTTTCATGAGTACATCCTTACACAAACAAGAATGTCTTAGGTATACTAATACTGGAGTATTAACTTACGTGCACTTTTAGGTAGCTGAAAATCGGCCGGAGCGAAGACTTTCAACATGTGAAATCGGATGATTCTTTTTTAATGGAACACCCTATAGTCGTCGCTACGGACTGGGCTCTACAGTCATAGTCGCTGGAGCTCGTTCACATTTTTCCGTTGGCTCATCGTGACAAGAAACATAGATCCACGGCTTATGCGTTCAGCTGTGTACTCCCTGATTCATAGCATCACACGTCACACTGTTTCAGTAGATAGCCCGATGACCAACGGTCGCATAGTGTTAAGTGTTTCCACTGCTCAGATAACCATCTGGTTGTGGCACTCCCAGTAAACGGGTCCTCTGAGCTGAACGACAGGCTGTGCGGTTGTCACCTGTTTAACGCGTCCTTGGCGCGCACGTGGCAAGCTGGAGTGTTTGTGCCCAGCAGGTCAGCCCAAGTCGCAGACGCGCTGGGGATTCCCCGCTGCGATAACATCTGGCGTGGCGTGACGGGACGGCCGAGCGTCAGAGGCGGACGACGGGCTTGTTGACAACCGAGGCCCCACAGCGATCGTGACTCCTGCGGCACACGGAAAACCTCCATTCACAAACGATAGACGGCGCCAGCTGCGCTCCGCTGAACCATGTCCTGTAAACATGCGCAAGGTCTGCGGGGTATCTCGTACTAAGCATAACAGAAGTCAACCACGCCATTCATTTGTGCAGAAGTGACAATCGTGGTGAAATGAATAGTAAACTACAATTGTAAATAAGAAGATCGTTCGCTGCAGCTCTTCAGCCGAACGCTGATAGACGTTACGGCAGATTCCACTGAATCAGTTATGAATCTTCCTTCCCCGTGGCAGACCGGAGTGGCCGTGCGGTTCTAGGCGCTACAGTCTAGAGCCGAGCGACCGCTACGGTCGCAGGTTCGAATCCTGCCTCGGGCATGGATGTGTGTGATGTCTTTAGGTTAGTTAGGTTTAATTAGTTCTAAGTTCTAGGGGACTGATGACCTCAAAAGTTAAGTCGCATAGTGCTCAGAGCCATTTGAACCATTTTGAACCTTCCCCGTCGAATCCCGCATTAGAGCTCCCCCCTCCTCCCCTCCCCCCCCCCCTCCATCGCCCTGTTGTAGGTCGGTATTTAAAATCACGGAATTTGTCATAACGAATGCTAAAATATCCCAAATGAGAATATTTTAATTTTCGCTTTTACAAAATATAAAATTTGAAGGGCTTTGAGCATAAACTTTCCGCGCCAAAGAATAGTTATCGTGAGATAATACATTACATTGCAGACAGCTCTACATGAAAGACGTGTTATTACAAGAAGTCTTATAAACTCAGTAATGCATTTTCTGAGCTTTTTTCTTTGAGTACCAATGAAGCTGCTGAACCAAAGGTCATTTCTGAATAATAAACAAGTTATTGTATCACAGAGTTGATATATACTTCAACTGTAACGTATCGCGATGTACTTAGAGCAAGAATACAGCTGCCATTGAAAGAAAATTAAGTCTGGTCCTTCTCGTTAAGCAATGATGAGAAGATATGTTCATTGCTTTAAAATCAAGAAAGAAGAGGTTCAATATCGTGGCTGTAAAAAGACATCGGAAGAATTTTCCTCATGCGCAAAAATGAAATCACTGGGCAAGAGCTTGATAAGAAAATAAAAGAAACTTGACACTCTTTTAATGAAATACACTGGTTCCAAAACTGACTCAGAAACCAACCAAAGATTGCGTTTTTTGGCAGAAAACGTAGAAGGTGCAACAGATCTACTGAACAGACTGCCTACACCACCTTATCAGTCCTCTTTTGAAGTACAGCTGCGCGATGTGGCATACAAACCAGATAGGATTAACGGAGTACATCAAGAAAGTTCAAAGAAAGGCAGCACGATTTGTATCATCGTGAAATAGGGGAGAGAGTGTCACGGACATGGTACAGGATTTGGGTTGCACATAATTAAAACAAAGGCGTTTCTCGTTCCAGCGGGATCTTCTCTCGAAATTTCAATCGATCTTTGTCCTTCGAGTGTGACAATACATTCATGTTCAGAATAAACATGACGCCATGAACGACTAGAGACAGGACCTTCACATTCACAGAACATGTACGAGGGTTGGAACTTTAATAGTGGCAAATATTTATATTTTATACACAGCTAGTGCAGACGTGCACGTTGCGTCGAGGACGTGTGCGCGAACCGTACCGTCAAATCAGTGAGCCTGAAAGAGGGAGCATTATTGACATGAGAGAATGAGATGCGTCCACCCGAGAAACTGCTACTCGAGTGGGACGAAGTGTTTCGGCAGTGCAACCGATGTGTCCAGAGTGGTTCACAGAAGGCCATAGAACACAACAAAATGGGTCGGGTGGCATCACAGAGATCACCCCCTGAGAAGATCGATACCTCATCCGAATGGCACTGCAGCAAAGATCTGCGCCCTCCTCGGCTCTGGCGCAACAGTGGGACAGTGTAACACATCTAAGACTATCAGGAGTGACAGCCCGTCGTCGTTTATTACGGCATGGGTTACGTGCGCGTCGTCCACTTCTCTGCCTACCTTTGACGAATGTGCAGGAACATGCTAGATGGCAATGGTGTATGGAACGACGTCATTGAGGACAGGATCTACCTCTACATCTACATTTATACTCCGTAAGCCACCCAAGGGTGTGTGGCGGAGGGCACTTTACGTGCCACTGTCATTACCTCCGTTTCCTGTTCCAGTCGCGTATGGTTCGCGGGAAGAACGACTGCCGGAAAGCCTCCGTGCGCGCTCGAATCTCTCTAATTTTACATTCGTGATCTCCTCGGGAGCTATAAGTAGAGGGAAGCAATATATTCGATACCTCATCCAGAAACGCACCCTCTCGAAACCTGGACAGCAAGCTACACCGCGATGCAGAGTCTGCCACTTGAGTTTGCTAAACATCTCCGTAACGCTATCACGGTTTACCAAATAACCCTGTGACGAAACGCGCCGCTCTTCTTTGGATCTTCTCTTTCTCCTCCATCAACCCGATCTGGTACGGATCCCACACTGATGAGCAATACTCAAGTATAGGTCGAACGAGTGTTTTGTAAGCCACCTCCTTTGTTGATGGACTACATTTTCAAAGGACTCTCCCAATGAATCTCAACCTGATACCCGCCTTACCAACAACTAATTTTATATGATCATTCCACTTCAAATCGTTCCGCACGCATACTCCCAGATATTTTACAGAAGTAACTGCTACCAGTGTTTGTTCCGCTATCATATAATCAGAAAGTAAAGGATCCTTCTTTCTATGTATTAACAATACATTGCATTTGTCTATGTTAAGGGTCAGTTGCCACTCCCTGCATCAAGTGCCTATCTGCTGCAGATCTTCCTGCATTTCGCTACAATTTTCTAATGCTGCAATTTCTCTGTATACTAGAGCATCATCCGCGAAAAGCCGCTTGGAACTTCCGACACTATCTACTAGGTCATTTATATATATATATATTGTGAAAAGCAATGGTCCCATAACACTCCCCTGTGGCACGCCAGAGGTTACTTTAACGTCTGTAGACGTCTCTCCATTGAGAACAACATGCTGTGTTCTGTTTGCTAAAAACTTTTCAATCCAGCCACACAGCTGGTCTGATATTCCGTAGGCTCTTACTTTGTTTATCAGGCGACAGTGCGGAACTGTATCGAACGCCTTCCGGAAGTCAAGGAAAATGGCATCTACCTGGGAGCCTGTATCTAATATTTTCTGGGTCTCATGAACAAATAAAGCGAGTTGGGTCTCACACGATCGCTGTTTCCGGAATCCATGTTGATTCCTACAGAGTAGATTCTGGGTTTCCAGAAACGACATGATACGCGAGCAAAAAACATGTTCTAAAATTCTACAACAGATCGACGTCAGAGATATAGGTCTATAGTTTCGCGCATCTGCTCGACGACCCTTCTTGAAGACTAGGACTACATGTGCTCTTTTCCAATCATTTGGAACCTTCCGTTCCTCTAGAGACTTCCGTTACACGGCTGTTAGAAGGGGGTTAAGTTCTTTCGCGTACTCTGTGTAGAATCGAAATGGTATCCCGCCAGGTCCAGTAGACTTTCCTCTGTTGAGTGATTCCAGTTGCTTTTCTATTCCTTGGACACTTATTTCGATGTCAGCCATTTTTTCGTTCGTACGAGGATTTAGAGAAGGAACTGCAGTGCGGTCTTCCTCTGTGAAACAGCTTTGGAAAAAGGTGTTTAGTATTTCAGCTTTACGCGTGTCATCCTCTGTTTCAATGCCATCATCATCCCGGAGTGTCTGGATATGCTGTTTGGAGCCACTTACTGATTTAACGTAAGACCAGAACTTCTTAGGATTTTCTGTCAAGTCGGTACATAGAATTTTACTGTCGAATTCACTGAACGCTTCACGCATAGCCCTCCTTAGGCTAACTTTGACATCGTTTCTTCTGTTTGTCTGAGAGGTTTTGGCTGCGTTTAAACTTGCAGTGTAGCTCTCTTTGCTTTCGCAGTAGTTCCTAACTTTGTTGTTGAACCACGGTGGGTCTGTCCCGTCCCTCACAGTTGTACTCGGCACGTACCTGTCTAAAACGCATTTTACGATTGCCTTGAACTTTTTCCATAAACACTCAGCATTGTCAGTGTCGGAAGAGTAATTTTCGTTTTGATCTGTTAGGTAGTCTGAAATCTACCTTCTATTACTCTTGCTAAACAGATAAACCTTCCTCCCTTTTTTATATTCCTATTTACTTCCATATTCAGGGATGCTGCAACGGCCTTATGATCACTGATTCCCTGTTCTGCACATAGAGAGTCGAAAAGTTCGGGTCTGTTTGTTATCAGTAGGTCCAAGATGTTATCTCCACGAGTCGGTTCTCTGTTTAATTGCTCGAGGTAATTTTTGCATAGTGCACTCAGTATAATGTCACTCGATGCTCTGTCCCTACCACCCGTCCTAAACATCTGAGTCTCCACCTAAGACTATAACATCCTGAGCAAATTTATGTGAAATGTATTCCAGATTTTCTCTCAGTTGTTCTGCCACTAACGCTGCTGAGTCGGGAGGTCGGTAAAAGAAGCCAATTATTAACCTAACTCGGTTGCTGAGTGTAACCTCCACCATAGTAATTCACAGGAACTATCAACTTCTACTTCACTACAGGATAAACTACTACTAACAGCGACAAACACGCCACCACCGGTTGCATGCAATCTATCCTTTCTAAACACCGTCTCTGCCTTTGTAAAAATTTCGGCAGAATTTATCTCTGGCTTCAGCCAGCTTTTCGTACCTATAACGATTTCAGATTCGGTGCTTTCTATCGGCGCTTGAAGTTCCGGTACTTTACCAATGCTGTAAGTAGGCTGTTTAGGTTTTCTTATTGGTAACGCCACGTAGCGCTCTGTATGAATATCACTGGCTGTGCTGTGTGCAGTCTGTGGCTAGTTTGCATTGTTGTCTGCCATTGTAGTGTTGGGTAGCTGGATGTGAACAGCGCGTAGCGTTGCGCAGTTGGAGGTGAGCCGCCAGCAGTGGTGGATGTGGGGACAGAGATGGCGGAGTTTTGAAATTTGTAAGACTGGATGTCATGAACTGCTATATACATTATGACCTTTGAACACTATTGAGGTAAATACATTTTTTGTTCCCTCTCACAAATCTTTCATTTGCTAACTATGCCTATCAGTAGTTAGTGCCTTCAGTAGTTTGAATCTTTTATTTAGCTGGCAGTAGTGGCGCCCACTGTATTGCAGTAGTTCGAGTAACGAAGATTTTTGGTGAGGTAAGTGATTTGTGAAAGGTGTAGCTTAATGTTAGTCAGGGCCATTCTTTTGTAGGGATGTTTGAAAGTCAGATTGCGTTGCGCTAAAAATATTGTGTGTCAGTTTAAGCACAGTCATGTATAATTTTTCTAAGGGGAAGTTTCAATGAGCTTCGACAGTTTACAATTACAATACCGATTGCTGCTTGGTCCCCGCATGTTCTGACTTTGCCCCACACCCTTTAAGGCTGTTGCCCTTTCTGTACTTGCCCGAGGCCATCTAACCTAAAAAACCACCCAGTCCACGCCACACAACCCCTGCTACCCGTGTAGCCGCCTGCTGCGCGTAGTGGACTCCTGACCTATCCAGTTGAACCCGAAACCCCACAAACCGAGCGAGGTGGCGCAGTGGTTAGCACACTGGACTCGCATTCGGGAGGACGGCGGTTCAATCCCGTCTCCGGCCATCCTGATTTAGGTTTTCCGTGATTTCCCTAAATCGCTTCAGGCAAATGCCGGGATGGTTCCTTTGAAAGGGCACGGCCGATTTCCTTCCCCATCCTTCCCTCACCCGAGCTTGCGCTCCGTCTCTAATGACCTCGTTGTCGACGGGACGTTAAACACCAATCTCCTCCTCCCCTCCTCCCGAAACCCCACCACCCTATGGCTCAAGTCGAGGAATCTGCAGCCCACACGGTCGCAGAACTGTCTCAGCCTCTGATTCAGACCCTCCACTTGGCTCTGTACCGAAGGTCCGAAGTCAGTCCTGTCGACGATGCAGCAGATGGTGAGCTCTGCTTTCATCCCGCTAGCGAGACTGGCAGTCTTCACCAAATCAGATAGCCGCCGGAAGCCAGAGAGGATTTCCTCCTATCCATAGCGACACAAATCATGGCTATACAGGAAAATACACCCACATAAGAACCCCCAGAACCCCAAGCCCAGAGGAGGAATAGACGTACACGTAAACACAGGGTGGGGAACACGAAATCACCACAACAGGCCAACCAGCAACAACAGACCAATAACACACAGGAAAACACTCAACAAGACATCGAGACTGTAACCCACACTACCATCCCCCTCCCCACAGAAGTAACACAGGTGCCACAACCTCTGTCACAAAACATAAACACAAATGCCACTCCTAACAACACACCAATACCCGCACAAGCGGCCGCTAACTCTACAACAGCACGTCAGGCTGACACACCCAACACCAACACATCACGTGGGGGAATACTGGAAACACTATTCCCTCGACACACGACCGTTCAAATTCTTACCAAGGTGCTGACGGCCGTCACTACACTCATCACCCAGCTCATGAGCGTCGGACCCGGGCAATACTGGGCTGTCATACGCACTGCCTTCACAACACTCTTTCACACTCTTACATGAATAATATACCACACACGGCCCGTAACGCAAACCCGCACACATTATCACAGATCCTGTTCTGGAATGCAGACTCGATCCACAACAAAAGGGCAGAATTTGCCGCGTTCATGGAGCGCAAGGGAATCCTTGTCGCGCTATTGAGCGAGACTAAGCTTAAACCGCACAAACGATTAAACTTTCCTGGCTACTGCGTCTATCGTACCGACCGACCGGGCGACGCCGTGGCAGGTGGAACTGCAATCGTCAGAAACAAAGACATTGAGCACACAAACATAGAGCTCCCTGAACTGGATAAGATCGAGGCTACGGCCGTCAGAGTCAAGTTCAACGGAGCCTACACCACATTGGTATCGGTATACAACAGCCGTGTAGGCATTTCAACACGCGATATCAGCACATTTCACCGCGAGTAATAGTCGCTGGAGATCTGAACACAGAACACCCAGAATGGAATTCACGCATACGAAATCCCAAAGGCAAAAAACTGTACGAACATTCACTAGGTAGAAACTACATTATACTAGCGCCGACTGAACCGACGCACATTCCCTATCAGAGGGGACACAGGCCAGACGTGTTAGACATGGCCCTCATCAAGGGCATTACATCGACACTCAACTTTGCCGTTGAAAACGATCTGCCCTCAAACCACCAACCTGTAATACTATACATTGAGGAAACACTGCAGCACGTGGACTACGGGCGTGAGAATTGGACATTGTTGAAGGAAACGCTCGATAGCCACATCCCACCCATACACGAAATTAACGAAACAGCACAAATTGACGAGGCAGTAGAAACCCTCACTAACGCCGTCCAGGACGCAATGGCAGGCACCATACCTGATCGCACCTCACAACAACACAGTGTGGCACTGCCCTAGGAAATCCTGGGCCTAATCTCAATGAGGAATCGCCTCAGGAGACAATGGCAGCGCACCAGGCGTCCGTACTTCAAACGGCACATTAAAAGGCTACAGGGCATCATACACGACAAAATACAAACACATAGAACACAACAGTGGAACCAAAAACTCGAAGGTCTGGACACCGCACGACCTGGCTTGTGGCAACTAGCCCGACACTACATCAAGAAGAAAATATATACCCCAACGCTTCAAGGGTCTGACGGACATGCATACTCAGCGGAAGAGAAAGCAGAACTAATGGCCCGCACACTCGCAGCGTCATTCACACCGAACCTGGTACCATCAGATCCAGTGTTCACACTTGCTACTGACCAAGAGGTTACACGCATTCTAGCCCAACCATCGCGCGACGACATTCGACATGCTAGCACAGCCGAAGTCTCCTGGGCTATAATGCATTTCGCTGCTAGGAAAGCTCCTGGACATGATGGCATTTAAAACCATGTCCTCCAGGAATTCACGTATAAAGCTACTGAGTACCTAACACACATAACGAATGCCATACTAAAACACCAACACTTCCCCGGCCAAGATCCTGATGTTCAGGAAGCCGGGAAAAGACCACAGCCTCCCACAAAATTATTGACCCATCAGCCTTCTGAGCTCGCTCAGTAAGATTGTTGAGAAGGTGATTCTCAAACGCATCACTAGGCACTGCATAACAAATGACATCCTGAGACCGGAGCATTTCGGCTTCAGGAATCACCACTCCACAACACAACAACTCTTACGGGTCGTTGAACATATAACACATGGCTTCAACATAAACAAAGCTAGAGGGGCGGTGTTCCTGGACATCTAAAAGGCTTTCGACCGTCTATGGCACAACGGCCTCATTCGCAAACTCAGCGACGCGGGCTTCCCCGACGGGCTGGTGCGTCTAATACACTCATACCTCACAGACAGGAGTTTCAACACTGACGTGCGGGGAAAACAATCAACACGACACGGTATACACGCTGGATTACACCAGGGAAGCATCCTAGGGTCCCTACTGTTTAACCTCTACATAAACGATCTCCCAACCACACACAACACAACGATGGCAATCTACGCGGATGACACAGCCATCCTCGCGCAAGATTGGAAACCATCAAACATTACAGACTGCACTCAGAGTGGCTGAGCCTTGGTTGGAGAAATGGCGTGTTAGAGTAAACGTCGACAAGTGCGAAGCCGTTCTGTTCACTAGAAGACCGAAGCAACTGCGCAAACACCGCTACTGCAGACCAATAACTCTACATGCACGTCCAATACGTTTCCGTGAGAAAGTCAAATACCTCGGTGTCTGGCTGGACGGGAAATTACTCTGGGGGGACCACATACAACACATGACCAACCGAACTAGCGCAAGGCTCAAACAGCTCTACCCTGTGCTCAACAGGCGTAGCACACTGAACAGAAGGGTGTCGAGGTCCATGTACATGACACTTATTCGACCCCTGATGACGTACGCAGCTCCTGTCTGGGGATACGCTGCGCCTACACGCCTGCGCCATCTGCAGATCATACAAAACAAAGTACTCAGAATCATAAGCAATGCCCCACGATACACACGCATCGCGGACCTTCACCGGGAATACCGACTTGAGACTCTCACGGAGGTAATCCACAAACTCACCGCAAGACTGTACTGAAACTCCAGACATTCGCAGAACCCGTTTATTCTGAACCTGGAGAACTACAACCACAACCATAGATGGAAACATAAAAGACCAAAAGACATACTTGTAAGAACCTAACATCTATGGCCAAGCACACGCAAACACAACGGTACAGGTGAGCCCCTGTTAATCAGACGCAATTACTGGATATCCAGCTGGAATACACTGCCGAATAACTGGCACCACGCAGGGAAGCCGTACTGTACACTGCATGCAGACAAGCTCCACATATCCCCCACACAGTGAGATGATCTATGGCCGATCTCCCACTACTGTATAACGATCTTGATTGCTCCAGGAATGTAGCGGCTGAAGCAACTGGGATACATCACTATCGCTCGCCACGGTAATGATGCATGATACCCATACTAACAAATCCAACCTTGCATGAACTATCACAGCTAGTAAGCCACTACTGCTCTTACCCACCCCATTGTCGCAGAGGTTTTTTTCCTACAGCACGAGCCTTGGCACTTTTTCCCTCTGCTCTTCAAATCGCTACCCTCACTCGCGTTTCGTCCACTATCTATCACCTGATGGCCCATGTTAATGCATAGTCTTACCCAGACACACGGATAACATCACAGACCGGCATCCTGTGATCCACTTACTAGATAACTAACATGTTGACGGAGGTGACAGTAGAACTTTTGGTTTGGTCACCACGTTGGTGCGGGCGTGGAGGGGCCCCACCTCTAACGACCACCTGCAGATGGGTGCACCCTGTACCCTTCATGGCATCCAGAAGGACCCTTTCCACATCCGAAATGACTCCACCCGGCATGCACACGGAGTACACATTGGTTTTCTTCCCCTCTCTTGCTGCCATATCCCTAAGTGGCCCCATTACGCGCCTGACGTTGGAGCTCCCAACTACCAGTAAGCCCACCCTCTACGACCGCCCGGATCTTGTAGACTGAGGGGCAACCTGTGGAACAGGACAAGCAGCCATGTCCGGCAGAAGATCGGTATCAACCGGCGACAGAGCCTGAAACCGGTTCGTCAGACAAACTGGAGAGGCCTTCCGTTCAGCTCCCTGGAATGTCTTTCGCCCCCTGCCACGCCTCGAGACGACCTCCCACTCTACCAGGGGTGAGGGGTCAGCCTCAATGTGGGCTGTATCCCGGGCAGCCACAGCCGTAGTCCGATCGGGGGACGTGTGGGACAAGCTGGTCGTCCCCGACAAACCCCCATCCGGACCCCCACAGTGATGCCCATTGGCATCAGCCTCAAGCTGTGTGACTGAAGCCAACACTGCCTGAAGCTGGGGGTGAAGGGATGCCAACTCAGCCCCCATCCGAACACAGCAGTTGCAGTTCCTATCCATTCTAAAAACTGTTGTGCAAAGAACGTCTGAACTAATCTACAGAGAGCACAAAAAAATGGTTCAAATGTCTCTGAGCACTATGCGACTTAACTTCTGAGGTCATCAGTCGCCTAGAACTTAGAACTAATTAAACCTAACTAACCTAAGGACAACACACACATCCATGCCCGAGGCAGGATTCGAACCTGCGACCAGAGTGGTCGCTCGGTTCCAGACTGTAGCGCCTAGAACCGCACGGCCACTCCGGCCGGCGAGCACAAACAATTCGACACAAAATTTAAACGGCTATTAAAATAAAAGATTGCCTAGGAAATGCAGTAATGCTGCTACTTGCGCACTGCTGACATACTGCTCGGCGGCGGAAGGAGACTACGCGATTTTACACTATTCAGGTACTAAAACGCGATGCTACAACTCTCAAATACTATAATACGCCCAAAATTTATGAATTAAACAATGCAAGTACCCAAAAACACGCAAAGAAATTAAGAATTAAACTATGTAACAAATAAGTCAGCTAAGAGTATACGACTTGCTGCTGGCAGCTGCTTATCCAACGTCGGCAGTATTTTCGGACAAATCCACGTTCTGTTTGTTTGAAAATGATGGCATTTTGGTTCGCCGCAGATGAGGGGAGCGGCATCGCAGTGACTGTATAAGCACACGACATACAGTGCCAACTCGAGGCCTGATGGTGTGCAGTGCTATTCGGTACAAACACAAATCACAGTTGGTGCGTGTCCAGGACACTGTGCCCAGTGTGGCTTACGTGAATCACATCCTGCGACCAGGAACTATTTCGTTTCTGCACAACACCCCAAACGCCATTTTCCATCAAGACAATGTACGACCACATTTTGCTGCACGAACACGTGCTTTCTTGTTGTCACAGGATGTCAGCCTTTTGTTCTGGCCTCCAGATCATCACGCTTGTCGCCAGTCAGAAATGTGTGGGATATGGTCAAATGATGGGTGCAGCGTTGTGACCCAATGCTAACCACCGCAGATGACGCCATTCGCGCCTTACGCGCGTCGATACCATCACGCATGGGGAAGTTTTCAGGGCCCATGGCGGACGCTGTGACTTCTAGGCAACAGGACACATGCTAAACAGAGATGACTGAAATGCTAATCATTTCTGCCGAACATACTAATGTACATGTCCTGTCAATGTGAGCGTCCAATCTCTAGTCGTTCAAGGTGTTCTGTTTCCTTCCGAACATGAGTGTATTTTGTTGATGCCGACCTACATAGGAGAAACAATGACCATAATAAAACAAGGGAAATCAGAGTTCGCATGGAAAGATATAGGTGTTCGTCATTTCCACGTGCTGTTCGAGAATGAACAACAGAGAATTATTGTGAAGGTGGTTCGATAAACCGTCTGCCTGGCACCTAAGTATTATTTGCAGGATAGCCATGTAGACGTACATATAGATTTTTGTAACATTTGTTAATTTTCCGAGGTCAGTCACACCGTTGTCTCATTACCTATATTGATAACATAGTATACAGGCGTCTGTGCGCACAGGTCCTTTATAAAAATCTAATTGTTTGCCTTTTTATTCGAAACACGCGAGAGTTTCGACCTCGTAAGGATAGAAGTGAATATAATTTTCCAGAATTAATTAAATGTACATGTACTAAAGACAATAGTTTTCCATTTCATGAAAGAACTTTCATATTTACATGCCGTAAGGCAAAAGTTCAATTAATAATATCGACTGAATCGTACTAGGCACGTTTGCATCCGCTTTGTACAACTCTTTTGGAAGTCTATTTTTAGTACTTCTGTGAAAATAGTTTTTCTTTCTTTAGTACAGATAATATTTCTTATTAGAATAACATGTAGTGGCGGATGGCGTAGTTGTTTGTATTGGTTCAAACGGTTCAAATGGCTCTGAGCACTATGCGACTTAACTTCTGAGGTCATCAGTCGCCAACAACTTAGAACTAATTAAACCTAACTAACCTAAGGACATCACAAACATCCATGCCCGAGGCAGGATTCGAACCTGCGACCGTAGCAGTCGCTCGGCTCCAGACTGTAGCGCCTAGAACCGCACGGCCACTCCGGCCGGCAGTTGTTTGTATTGTTGTTGCATTCCATGCGTAGACAGAAACCATCCTGCCAGTAGAATATTCAGATCCACTGTAATAAGTGGTATCTCTTAGCAAAGATAGATATTACTGATACAATTATACTGTGGAAGTGAACAATATTACTGAAAAACCGGACGAAATAATACAGTCCGACGAAATGAATGTACCGACAGTTGGTAACCAGTCGCCAATGGAAATTGCGGCGACACGAGAAAACAATGAAAGCAGGGCAAATGATAACCGGATCTTAAATTCAGTACAAATAACAAACCACGGTTTTTCGTGGATAGATGACCCAATGAAAACTTATAATAAGTGGCCGTCTGGATCCTCGCCCACAAGCGAATTCTCGGGCGATAGTTTTTGTCGTAATGATCTACGTGAATCACATATCTTTTCTAGTCCACAAACAATAGAACAGGAAATACCTACTGAAATGGAACAACAGCAAAGAGTAGGAAATCCAGTTTTATCGGCTCGGGGGGTGACAATATTATCTCACAATATTTTGGGCAGACATCCAAGCAGGTTGAACAAATACCGTCTTAGCACCTGGAACAAATGACAAGAAACTTTGACCAAAAATTTTAGAGTTTAAAAACAGACTATTCTAGTTTTGACCGAGAGTTAGACCAAAAGTTTGACAAAAATTTTTTTCAGAGTTCCAGATGAGTAGAAGAAAACCGTTCACCGGTTAGATGAGTTTAGCCTAAAATAAAATATTTTACAAACAGAACATGTTAGCTTACCAAAGATGATATCTTCGAGCATCCATACTTGAAATGGAGGACAGTGGGACGTCAGCTGGTATAAATTTATATTAAAAATGAAGAAATTCCTCCAGCTGTATTTTAGGTGCCGATTTTATTTTGGCAAAAAGTTTCAACGTTGTAACAACGTCATCTTCAGGCCCATACACTTGTTGACCGTGCGGCTGATACTAGAAGTCAGTGACTGACTTAAAATATCAGCCGCACGCAGTTGACGTCAACAAGTGTATGGGCCTAAGATGACGCTGTTACAACGTTGAAACTAGCTGCCAAAATAAAATCGTCGCCTTAAATACAGCTGGGGGAATTTCTTCATTTTTAATATAAAGAAGATATCTGAGATTCAAGCTAGCATGTCAGATTTACGCAACACATACTGTGATTTACTGGATCAAGTACAAAAGATGTCGCAGGATATGGGATTTCTTAAATTAGAACAGAAACGCATCACTAATGGCGTGCAAAAATTAATCGATCTTGCTGATGTTGGGTTATTTGACAGTGATGCAGAAAAGGTGGTAGAGCAACACAGCACTCAACTTGCGGAAGTGGAGAGGATAGTAACCGAAGGAGAGGATAAGATTGATGTGATGGCAGAAGAGCCAACACCGTGTTGCTAGAGGAGGCCGAAATGCACGCGTTTAAGCTCACGCAGACTGGCGTGAGGTCTGGAACATTACAATGCAATTAATATAGCAAATAAAGTACGTAGTTGAAGTAATACTTAACTTTATTCCATAATTAGTGAACATCGCTCTTGTTGATACATAATCTCAATATAACTGGTAATGGCGCCTTGCTAGGTCGTAGCAAATGACGTAGCTGAAGGCTATGCTAACTACCGTCTCGGCAAATGAGAGCGTATTTGTCAGTGTAGCTTCGCTAGCAAATTCGGCTGTACAACTGGGACGAGTGCTAGGACGTCTCACTAGACCTGCCGTGTGGCGGCGCTCGGTCTGCAATCACTGACAGTGGCGACACGCGGGTCTGACGTATACTAGCTGACCGCGGCCGATTTAAAGGCTACCACCTAGCAAGTGTGGTGTCTGGCGGTGACACCACAAAGATTGTTAACAAACTCGATACCGATTTGAAGAATGCCTTTCAACAAATACGTAATGAAACAGGTGTAGGAATTTTAGGTTCAAATGAACCGTTTGTTATTAACAATAAAACGACAAATAGTAAAACTGTAAAGAAGCAAAACAGCAGTTTTTCGCCTAGTATTACACATAATGTAAGCGAAGGAGACTATGGGGCATGTGGGCAGCTATCAGTACATTATGTACAGCAAGGAAACTATCGATACGTGACACTGGTAACTATACCGAATGTACATGATAATACATTTTGCCTGTCGACGATCTTGACAGACGAAAGTCTATTAAAACAAACACTGTTCCAGGTATTTCTACGGAAACTAACAGGACACACACCATAGTGTTCAATAGATCTTCTCGAGGTATTCTACCGCGTAGCTGGAATGAACGGCGAAAGATTCGTTACGTAGTAGGATATTCACAAGGAGACAGTTTGCTATGGGTTGTGAAATCTATAATCTATTTGAACAGGCTTTTCTTGCTAAGCTTTGGTCACTTGGAGTACAAGGGCGACCCAAAGAAGAAGTTTTTGACACAGTACCATTCAATAATAGACAAGGTGGATTAAGAAAGTGTTTTGAAAAATATCTGGATAATACTCGTTATCGGTGTAAAACTTAAAATTCTAAAGGCTAGGCTGCCTACACACATTAAGGAAAAGTTAGTTACTATACCAGAAAATGATTTAGAGTTTTTTCTATCTGCAGTTAACGCCATTGACTTCATTTATGAGGAGAGACGTATGCAAACAAGAAACAGAGATTTGCCATATGGTTTTATGATGGTCCTACAGCAGGATAAAACAATAATACTAAACACCAACAGGGGTGGCAACAGCCAACGACACTGGATAATAGACCCAACAGCCGCAATTTTCAAGCAAATGAAAAAGCATAGAAAAGGGGGTGGAACAGATATAACCCTGGTATCCCCAACATGCAATGTATTGGTAATAACTGGAACAGACAAAACAACTTGTATGGTGTACCCTCTAACAAGAAACTAAACAACAGCAATGACAATCAGGGAAACTCAAATGATCACACGAACCTGAGTTGGAGTACTAACATTAGAGAAGGGGACCGACATTTCATAGTAGTCAAAACAATAACTCGCATCCACACAGGCATCCAGTTCGAATAGTTGAGGTGATTAATAGAATGAGAGTATTCTAATGTCACCACTGGAAAATGCTAGTCTGCTAGATCCTGGATTTAGGGGAGTGTATTCAGCAACTATTCTTTTTTTGAGGTATGGTGGGGAATGTTATGTTCCAACGAGACGAAGAGGAAGTGATACAAGCAATAATATGCGCAAATACAAGCAGTGTACCATAACGCATAATTCTGGATACAGGTGCGTCTGTGAACGTTTTGTCCAAGAGGTTTTTTGATGCTATAGCGAAATATAGGCATGTATTCACTTTCCCTACACAGAGCTGCAAAATAATAACAGCTAAAAGCTATTTTCTTGTGGTTGAGAAATTAGTAGTAAATTATACTGCAGGAATCGAGTTTTACAGGCAGTTTAAGGCAAACATCCATATGGGCATTGATAAATGCTGCTTGCAAGTGTTAAAGAGATCTTGTCAATTAATTTGAGTATGATGAAGGAAAATCGTGCTCGAAACAGCGGTAATGTAAATTTCCATCTCATCTATCCTGAAATACTTTTAATAAACTAGCAACGTAGTGAGGAGGTGTTGGATATCGTGGCACCACATCATGTTGCCATGAAATGGTTGGGGAGTTTGGTCACTTAGCTGAGGCACAAAGGAAACAGTTACATAAATTACTCATATAGTACAAAAAGCGTTTTGTAGAAAGCAAAGTGTTACAAAAGATTACAGTTACAGAATGGTCCTTACTCAATCCATTGGGTGAACAAAGAGACGATGAGTAAGGAAATAGAAATAATGTTGAGTTGACAAGTTACAGAAATTTCGAATTCTTGGTACTGCAGCCCATTGTTGGCTGTCAATAAGTCAAATGGTAGTATTTGATTAGTACTTGGTGCATGATCCAGTAACAAAATCATTGTTTCTGTAAGGATGAAACCTGAAACTATTAATGAACAACTCTTGAAATTTCATGGAACTAAGTATTTAACTTCAATAGATCTGTGCACTTCATATTGGCAGGTGTCTCTGCATCTAGAAAGTAAGAAACACACTGCACATGTATGCTCTGGTCACAGTTACCACTTTTGTTCATTATCTTTCAGAATCAGTGTTAGTGTGGGTGTCTCTACACAAGCACTGGACACTGTTTTGGGACCAGTGCTGCACAAGACAATGACCATGTATGTCAATGATATATTGATTGCAACAAGTTCATGCAGGGAACACTTATCTTTGTTAGAGAAGGTACTTAAAAGAATTTCTTGAATATGGTGATACAATTAATTTACAAAAGCACAGATCTCAAAGAGAAAAGAAAATTTTGGCCACATTATCTCTCCCACAGGCATTTTGCCTGATCCCGGAACACTTTTCTACGCCATGGAACAGAAAACAATTAAAGGCATTTCTAGGACTAACTTCATTCTTAAGGAAGTTTGTACCTAAACAATTGTTAAATAGTGATCCTTTTCCGAATCTGCAATGAAAAAATAATACATGGTTATAGACTGAAGAGTGCCAAAGAGACTTACAGGCTATAAAAGAAACTTCAGTAATCACACCATCCAGACATGACACAAGGTTTTTTTTGCTGAAGCACAGATGCATTGTTTTGGGGTTGAAATGCTTGCTTGTTTCAAATTACAGAAATAGATGGAAAGAGCACAAGTTGTATAATGAGCTTTGGCAACCATACGATCAGCGAGGGTGGAAGATCATACTAGGTTACCAAACTCAAAGCGTTAGTCGTAGTATGTGCCTTTCTGAAGCTTCAGTGCTGTCTGTGGGAAAAACACATGAAAGTCTGTTGCAACCACCAGGCTTTTTCTTTTCTGTTGACTTGCAACTTGTTACTCAATCAAATTGCTCGATGGTCCTCATTCTTAAAAGAGTTCAGTTTTAAAGTAATGAAAATAAAAGGGAAACAAAACATTATAGCCGATGCACTTTCTTGACCCCCACAAGGAATAAATGAATTTACAGAACTAAATGAACAGCCCTCAAATTTTAGTATCTTATTGATACAAGACGAAAATTATAGACACTGTTACTTAAAACTGTTTACAGGAAAAGTATTCCTGTTGGAGGAAGGTAGAAGAGAAACCGAATAATAAGGAAGATGGAAACCTAGGTAAATATTGCACAATATACAAAAGCATGCTGCTTCACCAGCGAACAATATATAAATCGAGGTACAAAATATATAAAAGTATCTATGAATATATACAGGTATGTACAACAATGGTCTACTGATATGTACTACTATTTACAGCGCAATGAGCTACAGACTAACTACATCTAGATATATACAATATGTACACGAAGTCTAAGTTAACAATGACACTAAAACTAAATAAATACTACACCCACAACTGTAATCTGCTATACTATACAATATAAAAAAACCTACTGAGGAGGGAATATGGTATAAAACTATAGATTATTAAATCTATCAGAGTGAAAAGTTACACTCCATTGACTATAGGTATGTAGTATGAACTTAATGGAAATACTTGTAAAGTGAAAGAATACAAATACATACCTGTTATTTTGTTGGTAGATATTCTTTCACTAGGAACCCTTTGTAGGGATGATTATAAATGTATGAACAACTAGTTGACCTGCGGGAAACGAGACTAACTAGTTAATTTGGTATACTTTTTATGAAGATGATGGAAATGCTGCTTTGCACTTTACACTTTCTATGAAGGGAGTATGTGATTAAGGCAGAGGTACTGGTGGTGAGCCCTGCTTGAGTGTAGTTATAAGCATTTTGTATGGAAGTGTTTTATGAATGGGAAAGTATTTATTAGAGAACTATAGCATGTCAGGACATTCACCTGCCAAGGAAAAACAAATATGACTCCTAATAGAGCTGGAAAGAATATTTTACCTTTGCCTTGAAGGAACACAAATGTGAAAAATGCAAGAAAACACCTATGTCACATACTATAGTGCAAAACACAAGAACTCATAACAACAACATGTACTATTACCTCACAACATGGGTGCATCGAGATGCTGAAGAATCTGCATGGAGCGAAGTGTTGACAATCAGGTAAGGCCTGGTTGATGAGACGAGGTGGCTTCATGTTGAAATAGTTTTATTCTCCTCTGCGAATAATAATTCTTTCCGATCTCTGTAGTACGTAGCCTCTTATACTGAACTTCGTAGAAAGTTGTATGCTCCGTAGTTAAATACAATGGATGCAAATGTGTCTGTTAATTTTCTGCATGGCACATAGACTTCAGGTGGTGCGCAGATGTGACCTCGGTATGCGGAAATCTGTCATTGCCTGTAAGGTAAAAATGTAGAATTACAGTACTATTTTTACGTATCTGCTTTTAAATGTAAACCTGTATTTATTTGCGTTTGATTGTAATTATTGTACTGTATGTGATGTATTGTAATGTACTCATGGGAAATTAATGTTCAAGAATCAAGAAAAGTGTAAGTAATCCAAAGCCATAAGCAAAAGTCGCGAAAAGGGCATATGTGTAACTGCTGTAGTGGTATGGCAAGTGAGAAGTGAGGCGTCGTTAAAAAATTGCTAACCGGCGCATAAACGATGAACGAATCCACATTCTAAGGAACACAGAAGACAATGATTAAAAAATAAGATGGTGGTCTGGGTACTCACCAGATAGAAGTCTGCGGCTAGCGAGCTGTGCGTCGGGTACTCTTCGGCTCTGTAACTCCACAGATGCCATCGTACGTCTTAGGACGGAATATTTCCACCCGATTAGACTTGGCCACTGTTTCTATGTTTCGATACAGTGTATCGATACGTGGAACTGTTTCAGTGTTTCGGAACGGCTGTGGTTCACTGTTTCGAAACAGTGGTGTTTCATTCCGCCCCTGTCTCGGATATCCGGACCAGATTCGATCTCGAGCCAGACACAGAAACTGTATCGTTGTTTCAAAATAAGGCTGTTTCAGTTCACCTGTGCTTGGAACGGACTGATTGTATCGAGACAGTGATGTTTCATTCCGCTCTGTGTCGGACGAGATTCGGGCTCGGCACAGGTACTCAAACACAACATACCACTTCGTGAAACACTTTCAAGAGTGTCGAAATCGTTTTGACAAGCAATAGCATGAAGCTTAAGATATCCGAAAATAAAGCTTCGTTTCTAGATGACTGTCCTATTCCGAAATGGCGTTAACATTTGCTTTATAAACATTAACCAAACAATAAAACAACGCATACTATTCACATTCAAAATAATAAATATGTGAAAATCATTCAGTTAAATTACACTTTTTTTTATAACACACGTTTCTCTGTTCAGGTACAGTAATCATATTAAGAAACGCAAGTAAACCTAGAACATTTTGAATATAAAAAGGCGTAGAGTGACAGTTATTATACATATACATAAATTTAATGTAGGTATAATTGCAAGCAATCTGTTTGACATATCACTGATAGTGTAATGGTGAACGGGAAAGGGCTGGGAAGCATGGTGAATTTATAGTTTCGGTCCGAAACACCTTGAAAGACAAAAAATTTTCTGTTATATTTTGTTATTTATTCGAATTATTTGGCATTATTTGTGAGTCTATAGTCACTGTGCCTATTATCCACAATGATTCCCTTTGTGTGCATGGGAATTAGCAGGATGGGTATATTCCCATACTAGCGGAATGTAGGAATCCCAGTACCATATCCGTTGTTTCTGCAGTTCGCTCCCACCTCCAGTTCCGTTCGTGGTGGTTCTTCTGTCTTCAGCTATGGCTGTCCTCAGCCAATTGAAAAGTATGAAAGTCACACGACACGAAAGCAGCGCATTTCCTGCATGAAATACCAAACTGCCAAGACGCCTAAGTTTCATACTTTCTGCGATATGATTAGCGCTCTCGCACCTCATTTGTGTTTATATGGACATACCTATACAGTAGACATTCAAGATGATAAAATGTCTAGGTTTATTAGATTACAAAACACAAACTGTTTCGAAACAGCGTATCGAAACACTACATTGTACTGTTTCATTTGTTTCGAAACAGTTACGTGTTTCAGTTTGCCCATCTCTACAGCCGATACCGTCGCGGCACCACGACTGTGCACGGTTACTAAGCGTCCGGATCGCTGAGGCAATCAACGCTGAGAGTGCAGAGATCGCACTCAACAAAGAGAGTTGGAAAAGCAGCGCGAACAAAAATAATCCAAAATGATCTTTCGTGAATGAAAGTTAAAGGAATTCTTGTAGAAACACTGTATTAAACACACTGTGTAAATTGTATGATGATGATGAGGTGCCATACTCCGAGGAGCGCAGGGGACGATGCGGGAGACCCGCTCCGCTGACTAGGCACGGTCCTAGCGGAGGTGGTTTGCCGTTGCCTTCCACCGACCGTAATAGGGGATGAATGACGATGATGACGATTCGATGATTCCCCGCCGGGAATCGAACCTGGGACCCCGAGCGCGGGAAGTGGGAACGCTACCGCCAAGACCACGAGCTGCGGATTAAATTGTATGAGATGAGTAAAGTTGGAAACGCCGAAAAATGTCAATGGACAGTATCATACGACGGTTATTCAGAAAGTAATGCCCCGCATTTTTTTTTCTCACCCGAAAACAATGCTACGAATGTGAAACGTTACATACGTGTTATTTGAAGTCTCCTGAGTGAGCGCAGCAAGTTTCCGTCACATCCGACAGATAGCGTAGCTGCAAGACAGTTTCAAAATGGCGTCTGAAGATGAAGCAGACCCCCCACAACCGCACGAGTGGTCAACTGGGAAGAGCGGACAAATAGAATAGCTGGGCGGCGGCCATTGGAGTGGTAAACTGACGCGCGGAGTTCGAATGTTTGTACATCGCTTTCGGTTATAAAATGCCTTCCCTAGAGTTAGGTCACAAACATAATGCCACATTTAAATACGTTACTACAATATAGTTTTTAATTTACGAACAAACAGCAACTAGTCACTGTTTATGAATTTATCTTACGTACTACATGGAATCTGCCGTAGCTAAAAGTTAATGCACTGGACCCCTAGCATTTTTCGTAGTTCATTTACGATAGATGTACGCAAAATGCATCAAAATACTCGAAGATTTGCCCACTATGTTAATAGATATTTTCTGACTCTACCTTGCTTTAGATTTTATGATGAGAAGTGCGTTTATCAAGTTTCAACCTAACCTAGACCATGGAAACACTACCGATCGGCCAGCTACAACAAACACGACTTCAGGCAGGCATCCAGTATCGCACTAGTCAAAATATTTACTTTCGAAGATGTACACTTCAGTTTATATGTGTGGTCTTTTCATATAAAAAATAAAACTCAACAACTGTTCCCTCGAGAGAAGTTGTGAAATCAGATTACAATTACACACATTCAGTTGCATTTTATAACGATAAAAAGCCTGCTAACTCAAATTTCGTATTGCTTGCAACTCAACTTCTTTGAAACTTTTATATTTTAAATAATATGCGGTTCACAAAGAAAAAATTATCTTCTGCTGTATATGGTTTGGAAAACGAAAGATGGATGGAACAGCATCATCTTTCAGCTTTCTGCGATTTACGTAATTTTCAAGGAAACAACTTTCTTCAAAATGATCGGAACATATAAAATGGCATTCTGTCGGTCGGAAATCTTGCCTCCTGACAGCGTGTAACCATTTTTGTAACAGCTATGGTTTTGAGAAAGGAAACCTGCAAATAGATGCACAGACATTATACTAATACCGTGTTACAAAAACATTTATTAAGCAAGTGCACTGACATACAAAACAACTTAAAATATTCACTTACCTGTGAAATGTAATATTCGTTCCTCTCTCGAATTTATTTGTACAATTAATCGCTGCACAACTCTTCACCATTCTACTTCTTTCGATTGGAACGTACAGACAGTAGAATTACGATTAACAAATACTGTATGTACGCCCCAACACATATACAACGTTGAATCAGGGTCTTCATAAACAACAATACTACGCAACACATCAGACTACAACCACTATAATGGCGTCCAGGCGAAGGTTAAAATTATCCCGCGACTGCAGCGCCATCAGTGAGTCTAGTTATTTTTTACAAGGTCTTTGAGATGAACTAAGTTATAAGCAACGTGCCGTCATTGAATTTCTCACTGCACAGAAAGAAACTGTGGGGAATATTCACAAACGCTTGTGCAAAGTTTATGGAGCATCTGCTGTCGACAGAAGTACAGTTAGTCGCTGTGCACGGAGGGTGAGGTCATCACAAGGCGGTTCGGTGGAGCTCCACGATTTGCAGCGGTCGCGGAGACCACTCTCGGCTGTCGCACGTGACATGTTGCAGCGAGCTGACGTCATTCGCGAGGACAGGCGCATTATGACTCGGCAGTTGGCGCTGTATCTGTCAATCAGCAAAGGAAGTTCACACAATTAAGCACTGGCTCCGCCACCAGGACAAGGACTGCTACCGACAGGGCGTACACGCCCTTGCTTCGCGCTGGAGGACGGCCATAGATTACGTGGAGAAATGGGTGTGTAGCTAAAACACCATTCTTTCGTGTATGTTATTCTAGATATGTATAATAAAAGAATTGTTGCTGAATAAAACGCGGTGCATTACTTTCTGGACAATCCTCGTACGTTCGGAATTACCATTCTGAATATCCGTATTTTTCTGTCAATCCTAAGGGCCCGGGTTCGATTCCCGGCTGGGTCGGAAATTTTCTCCACTCAGGGACTGGGTGTTGTGTTGTCCTAATCATCATCATTTCATCCCCATCGACGCGCAGGTCGCCGAAGTGGCGTCAAATTGAAAGACCTGCACCAGGCGAACGGTCTACCCGCCGGGAGGCCCTAGCCACACGACATTTCCATTTATATTTTACGTTTTTCTTTTATTTAGTCTCTAGTATGTAAGTGTTATAAGAAATTTTTGAATAGACATGTATTTTAAAAGAAATAGTCCGTAACAAACGATTTCTCTATCTTGGACCAAACGATAAAAGAAAATTTTAGATATAAGTAAATTTTAAAAAACATGTAAAAGAACCATAAATGTAACTGTTCAAAATCTATGCGAAGCATGTTCATGTAACAGACATAGATGCTGTCTGCCGTAATCCATAAGAACGTTAGTACTTATTATGGTAAATGGGAAGACGAATATGGTGTACCGTTTCAGTCTACGACGGCTTCAGTAGGCTGCTGTTTAAAATTATGGGATTCATCCTAACGAATGCTAAAAGATCCCAAATGAGAATGAAAATCAAATAAGAATATTTTAACTTATATAAAATTTACTGTGCCTTGAGCATAAACGTTCCGCGTCATAGCATAGTTACATTCTGGACGGTTGCACATTAAAGACATGAAATCTTAGGAACTCTATACTGCATTGTCTGAGCGTTTTCCCGTGAGTATTAGTGAAGTTGCTAAAGCAAAACATTTTTCTGAATAATATACAAAAGTTATTTTATCGCGGACGTGATAAACACGTCAACTGTAACGTATCACAGCTGTACTTATAGCAAGAATACAGCCACAAATGAAAGAAAATTAACTTTGGGCCTTCCCGTTAAGTAATGTTCAGAAAAATAGTTAATTACTTTAAAACATAGACGATGCGGTCAAGAGAGAAGAGGTACGACATCATCGCTGTAAAAAGACGTCGGAAGAACTTTCCTCTTGAGGGAAAGTAAAACCTCTGCGCAAGAGTTTGGTAAGAAGAGGCTTTACGCACCTTTAATGAAATACGCGGATTCCAAAATTGACTTGAGAATCAACTGTAATTATTTTTGTAACATACGTCTTACTTTCCGAGATCAGTCACATCGATGTATCATTACAACACTGATAATACAGTATACCCTCAACCAACTACCTTTCTCCACCTTTCTTTATACTGTAACTACTACTTTTATCGATTCTTGTGTGGTACGGATAACAGATGAATCACAGTATGCGAGTGAAATGGTGCGGATACCGGAAACGTGCTCCAAAGTTGAAACAGGCGCGACATTACGAATCTCGTGGGAAAACATCTAAATTGCACACAGATTCACCGTTAAGTTCTGGCAGTACGTGGACCAAATGCAGCGTCGCGTCCAACCTCGGTGAAATGATGCCAACAATTTCACCTGTGCCGCACAGACGTGAGCGATGCTATTAGGGAAGGAAAGTCAACCACAGACAACAAAGTCCTGGCAATAGAGGAACTGATTCGCAGCAATCTCACGATCAGAGTGACTACCACGGACATTTCTCAGGAGGTGCGCATATCGTCACTCGACCGTCTGAGATTATTATTCTCGCAGCATCATATCTCCCGTCTTATCTTTATCTATGTCCGCTTCCCTTTCTATAATACTGACTTCAATTTCATCTCCCTCGAATAGACCCTCTACATACTCCTTCCAGTTTTCCCTCTTTGCTTAGGATTGGTTTTCTTTGTGAGCTCTTGATACTCATTCAGCCGTTTCTCTTTCCGTCAAAGGCCTCTTTAATCTTCCTGCAGGCGGTATCCACTTTTTCCCTAGTGAAATATACTTTGCTTGCGTTTTGTATCGATGTAGTCTTAAAATGTCGTATCTTTGTACAGCTATGAATTCTCACCGAAGTGGTGTCGACTATCTGTTTAGTATTAAGTTATATCACGATGGACTAAGAAGCCGAAAGCCGGTTCATAACGAAGTAATAACTATTATTATGGAACATCAATACTTTGTATTCAAGTTATTAGTTTGTCATATTAAATTGTTATTTCTTAAAGGGTAATTATGGTGTAAAAAAGGTACTGGTTGTGGAAAACCCTGGTACGATGTAAGACATGGCCTGATGGCCCTGGTCAGATTAGATTAAGTAAGTAAAGTAAAGAAAAGTAAAATAAACTCACTCGTTCCATATCATTTCGATAAAATAAACGTTTAAATTATCTATGGACAATGTAACTAACTAACTGAATTGTCAATGGATCATCCGATTTTATGAGGTTAGATCTTTTACATGCACGCCACTCAAACTTAATGTACTTATAACAATTAAGTTTAGTAAGGGAAGAAAACAGTCTTGGATGCGATGTTGAAATTACTGTTTTTTTTATTCGTAAACGATGTGCGTTTCGCCTAATTCAAGGCATCTTCAGACTGGCCGATAAATGTTGATAAGTAAGCTACGAATATCGAAGATAAAACTTTTAGGTGAAAATCATCGATATTCATGACTTGCTTATCAACATTTATCGGCTTATCAACATTTATCGGCCAGTCTGAAGATGCCTAGAACTAGGCGAAACGGATGGCATTGATGAATAAATAAATAGCAACCAAGACTGTTTTCTTCTGCTCATTCTACATACGGCTGCTGTATCATCACGCCGTGGAGTGAAAAACCTTTAACTACTTTTAGGTTCCAAATTTTAATTAACCTTTCACATTTGTTCAATGTGCCCTCCATCTGATGTAGGACAAAAATGCAAATGATAGACTCGTCACACGCAATGGGAGCGACAGGTGGAATTTATTTATCTTCGCTATTTTTATAAGAGCCCGAAAACTATTTTTGTGGTCAGCCAGAGATCGATGGAGAATATACTGACCATAATTTTCAATGTGCAAGTCCACATTCCTCTCGTGCTCACTGAAAGAAAATGTTCCTACTTGCTACTTACTCAACGGGATCAGGAACTACGACTACAAACAAAAGTTGTGAGTTCTGACTGGTTAATACATTCAGCAAAATTTCACACGCAGAAACATAATAATATTCCTGATAATAATAATGTCCCTATCACGAGTAGCACTATTAGCAGTTCAGGGTCGACCTCTATGGCAAGTTGCAAGCAAAATGGTCTGTCGCCCTGACCTCTAATCATTAAAGTTAATTTCTCACCACAAAAGTGGAAATAACCTCACCAACCTCCAATGATCTGTTATGTCAACATTAAGGGCGGCACCCGAACAGTTACTTCCATGAAATAATAAGTGATCCAGGTTGGTGTACAGTCCTCGCGAGTTTGCTTCCTACTTTTACCGAAAACGCGTTTCAAATGGTTCAAATGGCTCTGAGCACTATGGGACTTAGCATCTGAGGTCATCAGTCCCCTAGAACTTAGAACTACTTAAACTTAACTAACCTAATGACTTGACACACATCCATGCCCGAGGTAGGATTCGAACCTGCGACCGTAGCGGTCGGTCGCGCGGTACCAGACTCAAGCGCCTAGAACCGCTCGGCCACACCGGCCGGCCATCCTTCTGAGTCTAATATTTAGCGCCTTGAAATTTTGGTAAAAACGTCGATTTTGACCAAAAGATCGCACCGATCAAGTTGATACTTGTAAATTTTGATTGTAACATACATTCGCACATTCTGAACAATTTTTAGCTTTCTAGCTACATTAGTTAGCCGCACTTACTTATTCCTTAAAAAACATATTTAGCAAAACTTATTTATCTAATCGTTCTGAAATTTAACAATTTTAACCTTAATATACTAAAGCATATACTGACAAAGTTAGGAAAAGTTATTTTAATTTCATTCTTAGATTATGGCGCAATACTTTGTATGCTACACATGGCGCTAGTAGCAGTGAACTGGGGTAAGTCCCGGCACACTCGCTCGCCATTGTACATCTCAAATGATACAGCGCCTGTTTCGCCACAACACTGCACGTCTGCGGTTACTGCATTCACTGCTGTTGCTATGTGGCATTACAGTTCCCTAAAGCTGGTTGCAAGGGGTGCCACATAGAGAAAGAGTTTCACAAAACTGCACAAAAAGAGTCACATAGCGTGAGAGCAGGTGACCTTGACTGCTAGTGGTGCAGTGCGGGAACCATACACCGCTTGCGGCCGGACTGTCATTGAGGCAACCATCGTTGGGAAATGCTCACAGGCGCAGGTGCCGACGTGTCCTCGTAAAAAATATTTTTTTTATGCAATTTCTTGCAATTGTGGAAAGAGCCAGGTCTTCAATATTTCTGAATACAAGCGTCCAAAAAAGTATTTTCGGCAAAAAAATAATGCATCGTAAACACCTTCTCGGGATATGGCTAAAATATATGAACTTTGGAGAGAGTGTGTGTGACTATGTGTGACTACTGTGTTCTCCCCACTTGAATGGAAGGTAGCCTCATCACTTGACACTAGATGTGACAACAGACTTAGCTTCTATTTTTACACTCAGAGTGAATTTGTGAAACACTGTAGTGCTTGTCGCCATCATGAAAGGCTAGTAGCTGTTGAATTCTTTATAGCATAGAGCACAAACGTCGCCGCAAAATACTTAAAAGACACACACACACACACACACACACACACACACACACATCAGGCACAGTGTGTAGACTTCCGCAAATATTGTTGAATATGCTCAGATTTTGAAGTAGTACGCGATAGCGACCTGTGGATTTCCTCTTAAACTGTGGTATCATCCAATGATCGTAGCGGCACACAAAAGTCGGCAATGGACATTTATACCACAGACAATAGCTACAATATGTTTCGCTGCTTTCTGCAACGGCGAATGTGAGAGGCTGAAGGAGACAAGGCATAGTAGCGCCCTGACACGGAGGTCAATATATAGCCTCATGCACCAGTTCGTGACCCCAGCTGAAGCAGTCGACATCATCGAATAGGACAAACATGTTATTCAAATCTAAAGTGGAAGCGTACCTTTGTAAATGTCGAACATGGTACTTCAAGAGAACAGTTCTTTAATTAGGGCATCAAGTGATGCTTTAATAACAATAATCACTGACAGCTGTAAATTATGAAAAACTCCTATGGCAAACATTTGTATCAAGTTCAGTAAAACCTTTTACCATTCATGTGATAAAGTGAACTAATACGTTTTAGTTCCAATGAACTGTCTTCCAGAGCAATCACCGAGCGAGTTGGCGCAGTGGTTAACTCACTGGACTCGCATTCGGGAGGACGACGGTTCAAACCCGTGTCGGTTTCCCGTAATTTCCGTAAATCGCTACAGGCCGATGTCGGAATGGTTCCTTTGACAGGACGTGGGCAACTTCCTTCCCCATTCTTCCTTAATCCAATCGGATCGCTGTTTGGTCCCCTTCCCCCAAACCAACCGACCAACCAGAGCAATCAAGGAAGCCATCGTTTTGGCCGGGCTATTGTAGTGTCGTCTGGTCATAACAAAACAGCTAGTTTCTTAAAACTACTGCTGCTATGAGAATGCCTTGAGCTAGATGAGGTGCACTGCTGTACTGTCGAGAAAAACAGCGACGTACAGTTGCAACTGAATTGCACCTGTTAAAACCGCTGTACTATCGACTCGACTCAAATTGGATAGCGAACGAGCGGGCAAGCTAGCTGCTCCAGCGAAGCCCCTACCAGCAACCACTTCAAACGACAAGTTATGACTGGCGCCAAAGTAAAACTTTAGTTTCAGTGCTTAAGTCAAAATTCATCCCAAGTTTTTATCTTCGTTCAAGTAGGTGATATAGTCTTGTGAAATCGAATTAATCTTTTGGAGGAACGCTGTATGACGAAGACGACTATTCAGTCGTTATGGAGGACTTCCAGTTACTTGTGTTGTGGCCGGCCGTGGTGGCCGAGCGGTTCTAGCCGCTACAATCTGGAACCGCGCGACCGCTACGGTCGCAAGTTCGAATCCTGCCTCGGGCATGGATGTGTGTGATGTCCTTAGGTTAGTTATGTTTAAGTAGTTCTAAGTTCTAGGGGACTGATGACCTTAGAAGTTAAGTCCCATAGTGCTCAGAGCCATTTTTGTCTTGTGGTGGCACCACCGGACACGTGGTCTCTCCCTCGAAGCTGGGCTGTGACGGCGCAGCAGTAACGCGGTCGCGTTTTAAGCGCCTTTTGTCCCGCGTCTCTTATCTGCAAATACCGCACTCACTTTGCAGTAATGACACGGTGAGACGCACGCAGCATTTCTGCAATCTTAGCTGGCCAGCTGCAAGGACGCAGCTCCGTCTCGTCTGCACCGGCTGTCCTCGGCGGAGCAAAAACTGCGACACGTCGCGGCGCGCCTCCTCATTGCAGAGGCTCTGGAGATCTGCCAGCGAGCTGTCTGTCATGTCCAGCTATCTGGCAGGTATCGCAGCAGCACGCCCAGCAACGGGAAAACGAGCGCTGGTGGTGGAAGCGGGCGCCTTCAACAGGAACCCTGGTCTCTCACACGCTCAGATCTGTGACAACTAGTAAAAATATTAAAAGCTCGATGGACTTTTGAAGTGGGCACACACAAAGCTCATGCACGATGTTTCTGCTGCCCCTACCGACGCCGTTTTATGCAGCCCGCAATGTTATACCTATCCCTCAAAAACCGTGCACTAGATTTTCATATTATATCGCTCGCTAAGCGAAAATTGTTAGTCCTATAGGACAAATGAATAAGACCTTTCTGTAGGCATTTTTTTTTCAGTCATCAGTCTTGTGACGGGTTTTATGTGGCCCGTCACGAATTCCTTTCCAGTGCCAACATCTTCATCTCATAGTAGTACCTGTAACCTTCGTCCTCAATTATTTGCTGGCTGTATTCCAGCCTCTGTCTTCCTCTACAGGTTTTGTCTCTTCTCCTTGACAGTGTTTTCAACATATTCCTGTTCTCCCCCATTCTGCGAAGAACCTCCTCATTTCGTACCTTGACACACAGTAAACACGGATTTAGAAAACAAGGTTCTTGTGGAACATAACTAGCTCTTTACACACACGAAGCGTTGAGTGCTGTTGAGAAGGGATTTCAGGTTGATTCTGTATCTCTATATTTCCAAAAGGCTTTTGACACTGTACCACACAAGTGGTTTGTAGTGAAATTGCGTGCTTCTGGAATATCGTCTCAGTTATGTGACTGGATTCGTGATTTCCTGTCAGAAAGGTAACAGTTCGTTGTAATTGGCAGAAAGTCATCGAGTAAAACAGAAGTGATTTCTGGCGTTCCCCAAGGTAATGTTATAGAGCCTCTGCTATTCTTTACCTATATAAACGATTTGGGAGAGAATCTCAGCAGCCCTCTTAGGGGTTTGCACATGATGCCGTCGTTTATCGTCTAGTAAAATCATCAGAAGATCAAAGCAAATCGCAGAACGATTTAGGTAAGATATCTGTATGGTACGAAAATTGGCATCGACTCTAAATAATGAAAAGTGTGAGGTCATCCACATGAGTGCTGAAAGGAATCCGTTTAACTTCGGTTACACTATAAATCAGTCAAATCTGCAGGCAGTAAATTCAACTAACTGCCTGGCAATTACAATTACGAACAATTCAAATTGGAAAGAACACATAGAAAATGTTGTGGGGAAGGCAAACCAAAGACTGCGTTTTATTGGCAGGACACTTAGAAAACGTAACAGATCTAGTAAAGAGCCTGCCTACACTACACTTGTCCGTCCTCTTTTGGAGTACTGCTGCGCGATGTGGGCTCCTTACCAGGTAGGATTTACGGAGTACATCGAGAAAGTTCGAAGAGGGGCAGCACGTTTTGTAGTATCGCCAAATAGAAGAGAGAATGTCATGGACACGATACATGATTTGGGATGGACATCGTTAAAACAAAGGCGTTTATAGTTGCGGTGGATTCTCCTCGCGAAATTTCAATCATCAATTTTCGCCTACGAATTCGAAAATATTTTGTTGAGGCCATCTTACATAGAGAGAAACGATCGTCATAATAAAATAAGGGAAATGAGAGCTAGCACGGAGAGATACAAATGTTCGTTCTTTCCTCGCGCTGTTCGAGAGCGGAGTGATCGAGAATTACCGTGGAGGTGGTTCCATGAGTATTCATGTAGATGTAGATGTAGATGTAGAGGTACCTTATCAGTCCACCTAATTTTCAACATTCGTCTGTAGCATTACATCTTAAATGCATCGAATCTCTTCTGTCCCGGTTTTCCCACAGTCAGTGTTTCACTACCATACAATGATGTGCTCCAAACGTACATTCTCAGAAATTTCTTCCTCAAATTAAGGCCTATATTTGATACTAATAGACTTCTATTGGCCAGGAATTCCCTTTTTTGCCAGTTCTAGTCTGCTTTTGATGTCCTCATTGCACCTCCCGTCATTGGTAGGCAATTTAATGTAGCTAAATTTTTTTTACTGGGAAACGTTTTCGCTGAAGGCCATGGTTTTTGAGTTGTTTAAGAAAAACGCACAAAAGTGACCTTCAAACGGACCTCCACTCCCACACTCAGCCACCACCGGCCAGGACCTCTGGTGTGTTGGTCATGAGACTCTCACCTACCACTGTACAAAAATTTGCGACTGTATGAATTATTTCCCACATTCGACCCTTTTTGGTCTTTATTGGCTGGTCTTATTACGTCAACGGCTTAGAAGATCACTTATAAATTGTAAAATTGACGTTTCTGTAAATTTTATCCTACAATTTTGTAAATTTTAACCGCTTAAAATAAACAATTTTATCGGTGTATTCGTGAGGCCTTCTGACTACGAATCTACTGTGCTTGTAAGAGTTAAGTTTAGATCGAAATGTCAACGTAATTACTTTTATCGTCACGTTTACAGAAATCGTTTTTCTTTAATTATCCTCACGGGCACTTTTAAATTAATAATGTAACCGAAATATTCGCCTATGTTGGTGGCGTAAGAGCCCAATCTGTAAAGACCAAACAAGGTCGAATATCTTTAACAGTTCGTACAGTCGGAAATTTTTGTACAGTGGTAGGAGTAGGTGCCACGAACAACATACTAGAAATTCTGACTGGTGAGGTGTAGCGTCCCCGTGGAGACTTTTGACAACTAAATATAAAATACACGAACTATATGGATTTTTGTTAACAGTGAAATATTATTCTGATACTAGAAACTGTAATGAAATCTGTGATTATGTACGTTTAGTAAATATCTCGTTTGTGATTGCTAAAGACTATGACAGGATGTGTATAGAAGAAGTCACCATGTTATCGCTGGCTGGTGTAATTTAATATATATAATCCTGCGATAATATTATCTCTGGGGATTCTGTTCGTTTTGCTCTCGCTTGCTACTGTCTTGTCGTTTTGTTCGCTCGCTATTAATCGGATATACTCGATGTGAGTAATAGTGCATCCGTATACTCACGTCTGTCATTCTGTTGAATTCTGAAAGAGGGACTTCGCAGTAAATGTGGTTACATGTTTTCACTTATAGAAAAGTAATTCCTATTTGCCACGTTCTTTAGTTTTCAACATTTTTAGCACAAACTGCTGCGGGAAGGAACGCAACATCGCTGGTCTCCTTGTTGTCCGCCATTACGCGGAAATTTTAATTTTCATTAACTATTTATGAAATAGCGCAACGTGAAGCGCACAGTCAGTTATCATTCCACAGGAGTTCTGAGATCTGACTGTCACAGATATTTTTCTACAAAAGGTGTAGAGCTGATGTAAATAAAATGTCCAGAATCGATAACGGTTGGTTTCAAGGCTTAAGGTAAAATAATTAATTTTCAGTTTATGATGGTGTAAAAGTAAAAGATATTGAATCATAACAAAATTACTGATTTATGGGGGATATTTTGCAATACTGAAACTATGTTTTTGTAGTGTCTAATTCATACTTTATGTACACGTAGGAACAGACGCTTAACGTCCGACATAAACTGAATTAATTTCACTTGTACCGGTATAATTTTAAATACATAAGCCCCAGTTGCTTTCAGCATGTAAAGTACTGAGTATAAAAGCGTGTAGATACTATTTCTGTGGCCTACGTGTAATGCAAAGGTGTACTAACAAGAACCTACGCAATTACTTTCACGTTAATAGACGAAATATTAAACTTTCTGATCTTAAAGAGTGTGCAAGCTTTAAACATTTACAACTTACACTACTTGCAAAAAAATCTTGTGTCCATAACGATAATATTTGTTTCTTCGAAAAGACACTAACTAACTAGCAAATAAAAAATTGTAATATTTTCCAATAAGATTTTACAGAGGGATGAGTACGGGTGTGGAGGTGTATTTGAAAGTCACTCTTGTACGTTTTTCCCGAATAATTCGAAAATCATGACCTATATCGAAAACGTATCCCAGTACAAAATTAAGCTACGTTACCTTTCTTACAAAAGGACCTGTTCATTTTTTCTGTATGAGTAAGTTAGCGCGTAGCAAGCGAAAGAATATGATGTCGCGCGTGGTTCTTGAATGCCAGATATAACACTACAGGTTATACAAAACGATATCGGTATAGTCTGCTGAATCACCCTGCATGCCGTCAAACAGTTTTTGAAAAATGTGGATAACTGGAATTACTCCGGAAGGAATGGATGGTCTTAGCAATACACCCACGACACAAGAAATGCGTGAAAATAAGACGTCAATAAGTGCAGAACATGTCTTCTGTGAGTCTTCTATATAATTTTCAAAACTTCTGCTGAACAGGACTGAAAAAACCTGTAGATAGACAACTAAATGAGTATGAAGCCGGATTTAGAAAATGCAGATCCACCGTAGAATAGAGATTAAATCTGTAATCCGTCAAAGACAACTGAACAAACACCTACCCTTAAATTTTGTTGTCAAGTTGTGGCCTTTCTTTGTGGTAATAGTAGACTACTTTTTAGTGAGGAGTACTGTCTTGGCTGTCAGAGATTATGAGTCTGTAATCATTCACATACAAATTTTAATAACCACATTTTAAAATCGGAAGCATAATGCAATGTCTCCTAGCTCCATAAGATTCAAAATCCCATACAGATACAACATTCTTAAGGCCAACTTTAGTTTCATTTTTTTGCTGACGCTTCGCTGATACCAGTGACTGGCACTGTCAAAGCTTCACACTCTATTGCTGGTGGTGGACTGGAGTAGAGCTCGCGGCCACAGATTAAATGTACCTGGCACTCCAACGCTCAACGGCCTTTCCGCGGTCATTACCGCTGAGGTTCTCCCTTTGCTACCTGCAACATTCGTTCACTCCTGCACCGGAATCCAGGATATTTTCACCTTGAGTCCTTCATCTTTCTTGTTGAGCCCCATTGTAGGTTTGGGTAGGTGGAGAAGTCGACCGTGACGGGCCATGCGCTGTGCGAGACCGACCACATAGTAAAACTCGCCCACACGGAAGTTCTTGCTGTAGAGAAGGGCCGTCACATCCGCTTGTTCCAGGAAGCTATAGAAATACACAAACATGACAACAGCTTCAACGAAAAAGATGAAAACCTCAAGGTGAACGGATCCTGGATTTCCGCGCTGCAATGACTAGGCGAAAGCCGTTGGGCGTTTGCGTGCGCGCGCCATGTACATACAGGGAGGTCAAGAAAAAGAATGTCTAATACTCTGAGAGGTGGAAGTAGTAATCGAAACAAGGTGGATAAGTCCAATAAACATGGGTATGGAAACGCAAACTTTCCGAGATAAACATGCGTTTATAGGAAGGGCTGCACGCCTCTTGGTTGCCGATATTAGCACAGTAGTTGGATTGGCGCTCCGCAAACGTGTCAGCAGGGTATTATGAAGTCTTACTCTGAATATTCTACCTAGCATTAGTGTTTGTGTGCCCTATTTTACAGTACTGTCAACCCTGGGTACTCATCTTGGTGTTTTACTTCCCTCCAAAGGCGGATTCACTTACGTGTTTACTTCTTTGCGCTGTTTGTACGTACAGGTGATGTAGTAAATTTACATTTTTCTCTCTTCCACCACTTGTTAGTAATGGGAGCCTACTTCTCGACAAATGAAATGGCGAATAAGATATTCTACTTTGGCTTAGCAAATCGACGTAGCCTGCGAGCCCGTGCCCTCTACGCTGAAAAAGATCCACAGCGCAAAGTGCCCTCTGGTAAGCTGTTCGGCAGACTTTTCCAGCGTCTGAGGGACACAGGTACCCTTGCATTTCGGAAGATTGACAGCGGAAGACCCCGCACAGTTCCTACACCTGGCATGGAGGAGGATGTGCTACGTTCGGTGGAAGAAACCCCTGGGACCAGTGTGGGTCGATTAGCAACAGCAGAAGGAGTGTCTCACTGTCTTATCTGGGGAATACTTCATAACTAACCTAAGAACATCACACACATCCTTGCCCGAGGCAGGATTCGAACCTGCGACCGTAGCGGTCGCGCGGTTCCAGACTGTAGCGCCTAGAATCGCTCGGCCACCCGGCCGGCAATGCGTTCAGGCCCTAAGTCCGCAGGATCAACGTGGCAGAAGTAAGTTCTGTCAATGGCTGTTGCAGAAGTGTGCCGCAGGTCAACTGTTCACATCCAACATTTTACTTGCCGATGAGGCGGGGTTCACGAGAGATGATGATGTTAATTTCCATAACCAACATTTATGGCAGATGTAAATTCCTAAGCAATTCAGGAAAGAGGGAATCAACACTGGTTCTCAATCAACATATGGGCAGGCAAACTGGGCGACAGATTAATCGGGCATACATACTCCCACAAAAGTTAACTGTGGCGCATTATCGGACGTCCTAATTAATATATTGCCTACCTTGCTGGAAGCTGTGCCATTGCAACAACGAATAAAAATGTGGTTCATGCATGAAGGCGCACCAGCAGACTTTTATCACAATTAAAGTTGAAACAAATGAGGCCTCGGTCACAATTTATAGTCTTATTAACCAGGTTTCAACACTTCTAAGAGTGCCTCCATCAGAATTTAAATGTTTAAAGTGGCCTATAACGTAATTACTAATTTATGGGAAAAGAAAAATCTGTATATAAAAGTGTAAGTACTGACTAACAATACAAGACAGAGACAGTACTTACATGTCACGTATAAAATAAATAACAGGCCAGAAGGGCTTTAGTCACAAATTTTTTTAGAAGGAATGCTTGAAGGCGAGCCACTATGGGCTGCTCATATCTGTAAAACCACAAGTGGCACGAACACTTGAAGCAGACGTTTCAGGACCGCTTGATTGTTCGGGGGAAGGACACTAAGGATCGCATCTTCAATGTGTGCCAGAAAGTAAAACAACAATTGGGTGTACTTAAAATGGTGCGTCATCCCTTACGCCGGAGGGCAGAGAGGTGCACTGTCTTGAATGGACGCCACGTTGAACACCTCATGTAAACACGTGTTTATCGCAGAAACTATGCGTTTCCGGACCCAAATTAATGGACTTATTTAAGAAAGTATGCATTTCAGCACCCATGCTTTTGGACTACTACCTCTTAAAGTATTCCGACACTTTTTTTTAACACCCTATATAATCTGCGGCCACGAGCTCGAATCCAGTCCACCACCAGCAACGGAGGGTGAAGCTTTGACAATGCCAGCCACTCGTGCTGGCGAAAACTCAGAAATCCGTCAAACAAACGTCGTACGAAAAACACATAGAGGAAATAAACTGCTGTTATACGCAGACTTGACTTAAATTTCAAGATCCTTAAACTTGTCCTACGACGTTTCCTTGTCAGGTGACCCATTAAAAATAAATGTAACCTGTTGTGTGCTTAATTGGTTAACTTCACTGCGTCGACGTCGTCCTTGTGCACAGTAGCCAAGTATAATGATAATTTACGTATTATTTTGCGTCACCAACGGGCATTATACTCGCATGTCTTGTATTACTACGGTTTAGTTTTATTAACGAGGCAGAGTTGAGTCCATTTCCCCTAGAAATACAAGATGGTCGTGCACAGGCAATAATTCACAATATAGTCATCAGACTAGTAACATTCAAACTGTGGGGTGTATGCAACAGATAATAATAAGAAGGTGAGCTATTCATGTATCAATTAATAGGCAGTGTAAGAGGTGAAATATTAATACATCAATTGTGTACTGCACGTGCCCCATCTTTTTCGTTTCAAAGCTGGCAAGTATTTTCATCTATTAAAAATTCACAATCACAAATTTTCAAGACTTTCTGTATGAGTTGAGGAATCTGTAAGGACTAGGAGAAATTATTTTGTACTTCTTTTAGCCGGATTTAAAAACATGGAATATAAAAAAAATTCAGTTTTATTTAAACAATTATTTTCTCCCTTTTAGTGTTGTGTGTGTGAAATTTTTCAGTCGATTTCAAACATCGTGATGAGATTACGACAGAGACATGTGCTAAATTTCAGGTTTATTTCAGTTTCTCTTCACCTGTCTGAAGCAGTATATTGCTTCCTCTTACGTATATCTCACAAGAAGAGCGTGACGGTAAAAATGACAGAGATTCAAGCTCACACGGAAGATTAGCAGCAATCGTTCTTTCCGTCTACCATACAATGTAAGTAGGCTGTTCATGTTTTCTTACTGGCAACGTTACGTAGCGCTCTATATGAAAATCACTGGCTGTGCTGTGTGCAGTCTGTGGCTAGTTTGCATTGTTGTCTGCCATTGTAGTGTTGGGCAGCGGCAGCTGGATGTGAACAGCGCATAGCGTTGCGCAGTTGGAGGTGAGCCGCCAGCAGTGGTGGATATTTGTGTTTTTCCTGTCTTTATGTGTTTAGCTGATGTTGTTATGTTGTAGAATTTTTCTAATACTCAGCTACATTCACTATGATGAGGAATACAGTCATCCTCAAATATAATTGGCATTAATAATATGTTATGTACTTTGTAAAGATGTTTAGACATTATTTATTCTGTTTTGTTTTAATGCTCATGTGTGAAGTTGATGTTTCAAAAGTTATTCTGATCTTTATGTATTTACTTATGTCATAATTCCTGTAACACTGATGTATATGTTTATTTCTATTCTCTTGTAAAGCCTGTACTACAAATGTTATCTGTATTGTTATGTTCTTTAATGATGTATTTTGTACCTTTGTAATTGTATTCTTATGTTATAAAATTGTAATTGATACCAGTTCATCATATTATTAACTTGTTAGTTACATTTCACTGCACACGTTTCTGTTGGTCATAGTATATGAACAATATGTGAGAAGCAGAGACTGTTAGTGTTTGCACGTGTGTTGATAATTCAGCAAGGGACTGGATAACAGCATTGTTGGTTCTAAGGACAATTCCAAAAACTTTGTGAGTGCACAAGTGGTGGTTATGGAGTTGCTATATTCTCCGCAAGACTCGCCAATGGTGATTGTGCACCTGCACAGTCGCAGAAGATGGCTGCTGGCAATCTCTACAAGGACTACAGTGGGTCTGCATCTTTGATGACCCACCAATACCATTATTTCTACAAGGACTGCAGTGGGTCTGCATCTCTGATGGCCCACCAATATCGTAATCTCTACCAGGACTACAGTGGGTCTGCTCTGTGTTGACGTACCTACCAATATTCTTCAAAACTTCGACTGACTCTGCTGTGGGTTTGCTCTGTTGTGGCCCATTACCTGTCTGCATGTCAAGAGTCAGCACTGTCTTTCCGTTGGAAGGACAACACTACTTCTTCAAGACTGCATGGAAATCCACTACTTTCATGTGCATTGTCTTTTACTGCTCAGACTTTGAGAAAAGAAACGGCAGTTTCACTGTGATGAATGATCAGGACTGTCTTTATGGACTGTGAGAAAATTTTAGCTTTTGACCAACATTTTATCAATAAGTGTGTGCATTTGATATCTTTGTTATTGTAATTATGAAAAATTTTATCAAATCATTATTGGCCACTGCCCAAAACAATTTTTAAAATTTTTTGTGGTGAGCATGGGGGCTATGTAAGTAGGCTGTTGATGTTTTCTTATTGGCAACGTTACGTAGCGCTCTATATGAAAATCACTGGCTGTGCTGTGTGCAGTCTGTGGCTAGTTTGCATTGTTGTCTGCCATTGTAGTGTTGGGCAGCGGCAGCTGGATGTGAACAGCGCATAGCGTTGCGCAGTTGGAGGTGAGCCGCCAGCAGTGGTGGATGTGGGGAGAGAAATGGCGGAGTTTTGAAATTTGTAAAAGTGGATGTCATGAGCTGCTGTATATATTATGACTTTTGATGATATTAAGCTAATACATTGTTTGTTCTCTATTAAAATCTTTCATTTGCTAACTATGCCTATCAGTAGTTAGTGCCTTCCGTAGTTTGAATCTTTTATTTAGCTGGCAGTAGTGGCGCTCGCTGTATTGCAGTAGTTCCAGTAATGAAGATTTTTGTGAGGTAAGTGATTTGTGAAAGGTATAGGTTAATGTTAGTCAGGGCCATTCTTTTGTAGGGATTATTGGAAGTCAGATTGCGTTGCGCTAAAAATATTGTGTGTCAGGTTAAGCACAGTCTGTCAGGTTAAGCACCGTCTGTCAGGTTAAGCACAGTCTGTCAGGTTAAGCGCAGTCTGGTATAAATTGTTCAAAGGGGACGTTTCAACAAGATACAATTTATCATGCAAAGGAGTCGTTAGGCCCGTTTTTCTCTAGTATTCCGCGAAATTTCGATTTTGCCGTGTGCAGTTAAAGTCAGCTCAAACAAATACTGCTGATCACATCTTTTCATACGACATCCATTCTCAAGTCAAAGGGTCGGCTTGTTTTCCGTTACAGACAAAATGACTTTTAAGACGTGGTTTTACGTGCCCACTCGATAGGGAGGTCCTAGATTAGCCTACTGCGATGTTTGTTTTATCTGTATGTAGTAACAGGATAAAACTTGAAGAGTAATCAGCAGCAAAGCACCGCCGTGGCCAGAGTTGGCTGCTAGCGTCACGCAGATGCGCTGCTGAACTGTCGTTGCGGAAGTGTTGGTTAGTTTTCGAGTTTTAGTGTCCTTGTTAACACATATAAATGAAATGCATATCGCAGTAGACTAATCTGGGACCTCTCTATCGAGTGAGCACGTAAAACCCAGTCTTAAAAATCATTTTGTTTGTAATGGAAAAAAAGCCGACGCTTTCCGTTGAGACTGTTGGTTGTTTGATTGGGGGATAGCGACCAAGCGGAGAGGTCATCGGTCCAGTCGGATTATGGAAGGATGGGGAAGGAAGTCGGCCGATTTCGGCGTTTGCCTGAAGCGATTTAGGGTTCAAATGGTTCAAATGGCTCTGAGCACTATGGGACTTAACATCTATGGTCATCAGTCCCCTAGAACTTAGAACTACTTAAACCTATATATCCATGCCCGAGGCGGGATTCGAACCTGCGACCGTAGCGGTCTCGCGGTTTCAGACTGAAGCGCCTAGAACCGCACGGCCACACCGGCCGGCCGCAATTTAGGGAAATCACGATAAACCTAAATCAGGTTGGCCGGACGCGTGTTTGAACCGTCGTCCTCCCGATTGCGAGTCCAGTGTGCTACTACGACGGTCACCTAGGTCGGTCCATTCGAACTGGGTGTCACATGAAAGACATGGTGAGCAATATTTGTTTGGTGTGATTCCATCTATAAAATGTAAAAACAAAATTGCAAATATCTAGCAAAACACCAAGGGAAAAGCGCCTGATGACTGTTAGGGTGGACACCCGATGTATTAATTTTCACAACTTTCTTGCTATTAGCCACTTGACCGTCACAGGCAATATTCTTCCTGAATACGTGCCATGGTACCTAACAACGAAGTGTGAAGGTGTTCTTAGTTCATTAACCTTCGGAAGGCATGAAGTTTCGGCGGAACTGGTGCTCCTGGTTGTGGTCTGTTACGAACGTCGTTTGACGTGCCTGAGGTTTTGAGAAGAGACTTGGTCCCTCTCTGCATTTTTAGTGGGCTCTGTGTCGATGTTCTGGTAAGGATTATCATCTGGCGCGCACTATATTTTGTCATAGTAATACTGGAGTTCTAGGACTACCGTCCTATTGACTGCCGGCGGGTGAAATACTCTAACAATAGTTCACGAGTGGCTGCTCTGTACGTCCTAGGAATATGTGGTACCAATCGTGGAAGAGCACGGGTCACGTTTACCTACGAGAAGAGTGGCAGGAGCAACCTGTAATCCTGCCGTCCGGTATCCTTTACATCTGTTTGTTGTAGCCATAGAACATATTCCGACCTCAGACTTAATGAGATATGCCGAACAGAAAATCCTCCTACATTCCAAACAGCACTGATTCTAAAAACACCGATCATGCATGATATCCTGAAAGCCTTGAATAAAGGCGGTCAGGTAGATGTAGTATTTTTTTGACTCCCAAAAAGCATGTGTCAGTACCTCACCTACACTGACTGTCTAAAGTACTGTCGCATGAGGTATCAAAGAGGTTTGTAACTGGACTCACGATTTGTTGGTAGAGATGACTCACAAGGGAACCTCCCCATCGCACCCCCGTCTAATTTAGTTATAAGTTGGCACAGTGGATAGGCCTTGAAAAACTGAACACAGATCAATCGAGAAAACAGGAAGAAGTTGTGTGGAACTATGAAAAAAATAAGCAAAATATACAAACTGAGTAGTCCACGTGAAAGATAGGCAACATCAAGGAGAGTGTAGGTTCAGGAGCGCCGTGGTCCCGTGGTTAGCGTCAGCAGCTGCGGAGCGAGAGGTCCTTGGTTCAAGTCTTCCTTCGAGTGAAAAGTTTATTTTCTTTATTTTCGCAAAGTTATATCTGTCCGTTCGTTCATTGACGTCTCTGTTCACTGCAATAAGTTTAGTGTTTGTGTTTTGCGACCGCACCCCAAAACCGTGCGATTAGTAGACGAAAGGATGTGCCTCTCCAATGGAAACCGAAAACATTTGATCGCAAGGTCATAGGTCAACCGATTCCTCCACAGGAAAACACGTCTGATATATTCTATACGACACTGGTGACGGCATGTGCGTCACATGACAGGAATATGTTGTCGACCCACATAACTTGTACACTTGGCGAATGGGTAAAAAGATTCTTCTACCTTGCCCGATTTAGGTTTTCTTGTGGATGTGATAAGCACTCCCAAAAAAGTGATGAAAACATAAGAGTTTGTCAGATAAACTGCAGCAAATGAATGCAACAGTTTCACAGTCGCACAGTTTTCCCTGTGCTCTGTCAAAACATATGTTTTTAACGTTTTCAAATTTTTCCGTGTGTTGTTGTGTTGTTGTTGTTGTGGTCTTCAGTCCTGAGACTGGTTTGATGCAGCTCTCCATGCTACTCTATCCTGTGCAAGCTTCTTCATTTCCCAGTATCTACTGCAACCTACATCCTTCTGAATCTGCTTAGTGTATTCATCTCTTGGTCTCCCTCTACGATTTTTACCCTCCACACTGCCCTCCAATGCTAAATTTGTGATCCCTTGATACCTCAAAACATGTCCTACCAACCGATCCCTTCTTCTAGTCAAGTTGTGCCACAAACTTCTCTTCTCCCCAATCCTATTCAATACCTCCTCATTAGTTACGTGATCTACCCACCTTATCTTCAGCATTCTTCTGTAGCACCACATTTCGAAAGCTTCTATTCTCTTCTTGTCCAAACTAGTTATCGTCCATGTTTCACTTCCATACATGGCTACACTCCATACAAATACTTTCAAAAATGACTTCCTGGCACTTGAATCCATACTCGATGATAACAAATTTCTCTTCTTCAGAAACGCTTTCCTTGCCATTGTCAGTCTACATTTTATACCCTCTCTACTTCGACCATCATCAGTTATTTTGCTCCCCAAATAGCAAAACTCCTTTACTACTTTAAGTGTCTCATTTCCTAATCTAATTCCCTCGGCATCACCCGACTTAATTTGACTACATTCCATTATCCTCGTTTTGTTTTTGTTGATGTTCATCTTATATCCTCCTTTCAAGACACTGTCCATTCCGTTCAACTGCTCTTCCAAGTCCTTTGCTGTCTCTGACAGAATTACAATGCCATCGGTGAACCTCAAAGTTTTTACTTCTTCTCCATGAATTTTAATACCTACTCCGAATTTTTCTTTTGTTTCCTTTACTGCTTGCTCAATATACAGATTGAATAACATCGGGGAGAGGCTACAACCCTGTCTTACTCCTTTCCCAACCACTGCTTCCCTGTCATGCCCCTCGACTCTTATAACTGCCATCTGGTTTCTGTACAAACTGTAAATAGCCTTTCGCTCCCTGTATTTTACCCCTGCCACCTTTAGAATTTGAAAGAGAGTATTCCGTTCAACATTGTCAAAAGCTTTCTCTAAGTCTACAAATGCTAGAAACGTAGGTTTGCCTTTTCTTAATCTTTCTTCTAAGATAAGTCGTAAGGTCAGTATTGCCTCACGTGTTCCAAAATTTCTACGGAATCCAAACTGATCTTCCCCGAGGTCGGCTTCTAACAGTTTTTCCATTCGTCTGTAAAGAATTCGCGTTAGTATTTTGCAGCTGGAATTTTGGAGAGCGAAGTTGATTATATAAAAAGTTAAACTCTACACTCGAGGGAAGACTTGAACTAAGGACCTTTCGCTGAGCAGCTGCTTACGCTAACCACGGGACCACGGAACTTCTGAGTTCACAGTAACCTTGATGTTGCTTATCTTGCGCATGGACTACTCAGTTTTTATATTTTGCTTATTTTTTTAATAGTTCCACACAACTTCTTCCTGTTTTCTCGATTGATCTGTGTTCAGTTTTTCAAGGCCTATCCACTGTGCCAACTTATAACTAAATCTGACGGGGGTGCGATGGGGAGGTTCCCTTGTCAGTAAGTTATGTTGAACGGACCGTCATCGACAGATGCAGAAGTGACTTCAGGTGTGCCCCATGGAGGCTTGTTGGAACTCTAGCTGTTCATCTTGTTAATTAATGACCTTGCAGACAACATTATTAGTAACGTCAGACTTTTCGCAAAGGATACCACAGACTACTGGGTTGGTGCGTAAGTTCGTAGCGTTTTTCCACAAGTTTAATGGAAAATGGAAATGACCCTATGGCGCCAGAGGCCGGGAAGTTCGGCCGCCAAGTGCTGGTCTTATTGAGTGCGACGCGACATTGGGCGACTTGCGCGTCGACAGTGGGGATGAAATGATGATGAGGACAGCACAACACCCAGTCCCTGAGCGGAAAAAATCTCCCACCCTAGCCGGGAATCGAACCCGGGCCCCCGTGCGTGGCAATCCAACGCGCTGACCGTTCAGCTATTTTTTTTTTATTACTCGCCAAAAACAGTAACAAAAATGGCTACAATGAAATGACATAAATAAGGTGACAGATAATTGCAGTCATAAATTTCAGCATTCAAAAAGTGAGTCTTTAGCAGTAGCACAATTTAGCACCTTCACTGTCACCTTCAACTGGTGGCAGTTCATCATGCACGTTTTCTTCTTCTGCAGCCGGTTCCTCATCATCATTTCCCAGCCCCACAAGTTTAATAAACACAACAGATACACTTACCATAGACTTTAGTCATCAATAATGTATTCCTCGGCACAGTCTGGCAACAGTGGGATAACTTTTTGATTCCACGATTGTAGAAACCAAGTGCTTTTGACGCGAAGAACTCGTCGAGCCATGTTCGGAGCGCATTTTCAGTCCGGAAAGGAAATTCGTTGAATGTTTTTCGATCGAAAGCGAAAAAGGTGAAAATCTGAGGGCGCAAGATCAGGTGCATAAGGTGTGTGCGGGAATGATTTCTCAACTCAACTCATGTGTTGCGTTTTTTATCAGTCTAGCAGAGTGCAGGCGGGCGTTACCGTAGAGCAGCATCACTTCACACAGTCTTGCTGGCCTTTGTTCTCGGATTGCGTCTGCAAGCCATCTCAGTTGTTGACAGTAAACGTCAGCAGTGAAATGATAATTAAATGAAGACCCTAAGATGTCGACAGGCGTTGATTTACGAGGGTAATCCCGAAAGTAAGGTCTCCTATTTCTTTTAATAAGTACATAGACCTGTTTATTTCTACAATGGTTTACATCAGTTTGCAGCTTGAACATTTAGCTATTTTTCGACATAATCACCGTTTCTGTCAATGCATTTTTGTAGACGCTGTGGCAGGTTTGTATGCCCATGTCATACCAGCTCGCCGCCATGCTGTTCAGAAAGTTATGAACCTCTTCTTTCACCTCGTCGTCGGAGATGAATCGCTGGGACCACAGTTAACGCCGGCAGGTACCGCGAAACTCTGAAAAAACTCAAACGGGCAATTCAGAACCGGAGAAGAGGAATGTTGAGCAAGGGCGTACACATTATCCATGACAACTATCGCCCACACATCGCTCGGAAAACCGTTGCTCTCCTACAACAGTTTCAGTGGAACATAATCACCCACCCAACCTATAGCCCTGGTTCCGTAGGTTAAAAGAACATTTGGCCGGAAAGCGATTGAGCTCCGACGACGAGGTGAAAGAAGAGGTTCATAACTTTCTGAACAGCACTGCGGCGGCCTGGTATGACATGGGCATACAGCGTCTACAAAAATGCATCGACAGAAATGGTGATTATGTCGAAAAATAGCTAAATGTTCAAGCGGTAAACTGATTTAAACCATTGTAGAAATAAACAGGTCTATGCACTTATAAAAAAAATAGGAGACCTTACTTTTGGGATTACCCTCGTACATCAACGGAGACAGTTGAAAATGTGTGCCCCAACCGGCACTCGAACCCGGGATCCCCTGCTTACATGGCAGACCCTCTATCCATCTGAGCCACCGAGGGCACAGAGGATAGTGCGACTGCAGGGATTTATCCTTTGCACGCTTCCCGTGAGACCCACATTCCCAACTTAATGTCCACGCACTACATTCGTATTGCCCCTGCCCGGTACACTCATTACTCGCGGCAGACAGTCTTACCGAGTCCCGTAAGAGTTCGGGCAATGCGTGTGCATCCGGCACAGAAGAAGAAGGTCAATGGCCGGTTAGCCTTAACTATAAATGAAGATGGTATCTGTTCTTTCGGATACGTCCGAAAGAACAGATACCATCTTCATATAAATGTCAGCAGCGTGATCGTTATACCTCGGGGAAGGAACTCGTAGTACGAGGTGCATTCAAGTTCTAAGGCCTCCGATTTTTTTTCTAATTAACTACTCACGCGAAATCGATGAAACTGGCGTTACTTCTCGACGTAATCGCCCTGCAGACGTACACATTTTTCACAACACTGACGCCATGATTCCATTGCAGCGGCGAAGGCTTCTTTAGGAGTCTGTTTTGACCACTGGAAAATCGCCGAGGCAATAGCAGCACGGCTGGTGAATGTGCGGCCACGGAGAGTGTCTTTCATTGTTGCAAAAAGCCAAAAGTCACTAGGAGCCAGGTCACGTGAGTAGGGAGCATGAGGAATCACTTCAAAGTTGTTATCACGAAGAAACTGTTGCGTAACGTTAGCTCGATGTGCGGGTGCGTTGTCTTGGTGAAACAGCACACGCGCAGCCCTTTCCGGACGTTTTTGTTGCTGTGCAGGAAGGAATTTGTACAGGAAGGAATTTGTTCTTCAAAACATTTTCGTAGGATGCACCTGTTACCGTAGTGCCCTTTGGAACGCAATGGGTAAGGATTACGCCCTCGCTGTCCCAGAACATGGACACCATCATTTTTTCAGCACTGGCGGTTACCCGAAATTTTTTTGGTGGCGGTGAATCTGTGTGCTTCCTTTGAGCTGACTGGAGCTTTGTTTATGGATTGAAAAATGGCATCCACGTCTCATCCATTGTCACAACCGACGAAAACAAAGTCCCATTCATGCTGTCGTTGCGCGTCAACATTGCTTGGCAACATGCCACACGGGCAGCCATGTGGTCGTCCGTCAGCATTCGTGGCACCCACCTGGGTGACACTTTTCGCATTTTCAGGTCGTCATGCAGGACTGTGTGCACAGAACCCACGGAAATCAACAGTCATTCGGCGATCCCCCAAAACAATTCTGTCCGCAGCTCGTGGTCGTGCGGTAGCGTTCTCGCTTCCTATGCCCGGGTTCCCGGGTTCGATTCCCGGCGGGGTCAGGGATTTTCTCTGCCTCGTGATGACTGGGTGTTGTGTGATGTCCTTAGGTTAGTTAGGTTTAAGTAGTTCTAAGTACTAGGGGACTGATGACCATAGATATTAAGTCCCATAGTTCTAAGAGCCATTTTGAAAACAATTCTCTCCACTTTCTCGATCATGTCGTCAGACCGGCTTGTGCGAGCCCAAGATTGTTTCGGTTTGTTGTCACACGATGTTCTGCCTTCATTGAACTGTCGCACCCACGAACGCACTTTCGACACATCCATAACTCCATCACCACATGTCTCCTTCAACTGCTGATGAATTTCAATTGGTTTCACACCACGCAAATTCAGAAAACGAATGATTGCACGATGTTCAAGTAAGGAAAACGTCGCCATTTTAAGTATTTAAAACAGTTCTCATTCTCGCCGCTGGCGGTAAAATTCCATCTTCCTTACGGTGCTGCCATCTGTGGGACGTATTGACAATGAACGCGGCCTCATTTTAAAACAATGCGCATGTTTCTATCTCTTTCCAGTCCGGAGAAAAAAATCGGAGGCCTTAGAACTTGAATGCACCTCGTACAGCGCACCCTCGCTGTGCCACCAGATGCGTAACATCTTTAGCAGATGCGCGCAGGTCTTGTACGGGGAGCTGCTGCTCTGGGGTTCAACGACTCCTTTCTTTTCCTGATGTTAGCATGAAGACACCATTTCTCGCCACTAGTAGGGATACAGGATAGAAATGGTCGGCGTTGTTCACGAGCCAATTGATAACGAGAAAGAAAAGATCAACATATGGTCACCCACTGATTTTTGTCATTTTGGCTTAGAGCATTCGGTGCTCACACACCAGACTTTTAAACCTTACCCATTGCGTGAAAATGCCGCACGATTGTGGAATGATCAATGTTCATCACATTTCCCACTTCTCGAGTACAGTGACGTGCATCACTGTGGATTAATGTATTCAAACCATTTTCATCAAACGCCGAATGCCTTTCTTGCTGAAAGTGGAGAGCCGCTAATGACAAAACGCTCCTCTTTGAAACACGAAAAACATTTTCTTGCCGTGCTCTGCCCAATGACATTATCCCCATACACGGCGCAAATGTTTCTGGCTGCCTCCGTTGCTGTCACCCCTCTACTGAACTCAAAAAGAAAAGTATGTAGGAAATGTTCCGATTTCTCCTCTTGGCACTCCATTTCCTAGCGTCCACAGTGCCACTCAATATCTCGAAATGGCAAAATGAAAATATTTCAACCCAAATAGCAAAAGTGAACTACATATAAAAATGACAATCGATAAATAAACCCATAGCAACCGGAATATCAACATGCATAATAAAAATTCTACGGGCTTTCTCAAAAAATCTGCAGACAAATCTGCAGTCGGATCCCGATAACATTTCAAAGTGGTGCATAGGTTGCCAATTTGCTTTAAATGTTCATAAATTCAGAACTGTGTACTAAAGAGAACGAGAAATGATAGTATCAATAAGTATGACAGCTTCACTGTTGGAAATGGTCAGTTCGTACAAATACCTGCAAGTAGCAGTGAAACGTCCCCATTCAACAATTATACATGACTGTGCTTAAACTGACACACAATATTTTTTAGCGCAACGCAATTTGACTTTCAGAAATCCCTACAAAGGAATGGCCCTGACTAACATTAACCTGTACCTTTCACAAATCACTTACCTCACAAAAATCTTCGTTACTCAAGCTACTGCAATACAGCGAGCGCCACTACTGCCAGCTAAATGAAAGATTCAAACTACAGAAGGCACTAACTACTGATAGGCATAGTTAGCAATTGAAAGATGTTAATAGAGAACAAACAATGTATTTACCTTAACAGTCATAATATATATAGTAGTTCATGACATCCAGTGTTACAAATTTCAAAACTCCGCCATCTCTCTCCCCACTGCTGGCGGCTCACCTCCAACTGCGCAACGCTACGCGCTGTTCACATCCAGCTGCCGCTGCCCAACGCTACAATGGCAGACAACAATGCATACTAGCCACAGACTGCACACAGCACAGCCAGTGATTTTCATACAGAGCGCTACGTGGCGTTACCAATAAGAAAACCTAAACAGCCTACTTACAGCAGTTTGCAGGCGTGTTAGACGGAACGGTCACGTAGGCTCAGTCGTAGGTAAAGTAGGTGACGGTCTTCGATTTATTGGTAGAATACTAGGGAAATGCAATAGATCCGCAAAGGAGACTGCTTACATATCATTCGTGAGACATATACTAAAATGTTGCTCAAGTGTGTGGAACATGTCCGAAAGAACAGACAACACGCAGAATCTGCAGCTGTGAATTATACGTAAATATATGATTGATGCACCTAGCAGGGCAATGGATCCACTTTCTTCAGTGCGGAGGCCGGCCACTGTGACAGAGCGGTTCTAGGCGCTTCAGCCCGGAACCACGCTGCTGCTACGGTCGCAGGTTCGAATCCTGCCTCGGGCATGGATGTGTGTGATGTCCTTAGGTTAGTTAGCTTTAAGTAGTTCTAAGTCTAGGGGACTGATGACCTCAGATGTTAAGTCCCATAGTGCTCAGAGCCATTTGAACCATTTTTTTCTGTGCGGATGCAGAAATATGTCCGACCTCCTGTGGGAATCTCAGAGTAATGAACAGTGAGTAAAATGGTCAGGGACAGCGAATAGGTGGCGAGGCTCGGTGGGAGCCTGGATAGGCCACGAGGCGTGCCGAGATAGTTTTCACAGCTGAGCTAACGCTGTGTCCCGATGGCGTTGTGGTTAACGCACCTGCCTAGTAAGCATGAGATCCCGGGTTCGAATCCTGATCCGGTACACATTTTCGCTCGTCGCCGCTGATTCCACGTAATGTCCCGCTGTAGCTGACAGCAGTGATCCCCTTCAATTTACAAACATGACTATCAGATAACACTGAACTATATAGAATAAATGGTCACTGGTTTGTTCGAACCCTGGGGCAGCTGTCATGGAGGTTCTGAAGGTATTGAACTCGCAGATACCTGAAGACAGAAGCAAACTATCAGGAGGAAGACTACTTACAAAGTTTTAGGTTTAAGTGATGAATGAAGGAATATACTATAACGCCGTACATATCGCTCCCGTAGAGGTCACGACGACAAAATCCGACTAACTACAGCGCGCACAGAGCCTTTTCAGAAATGATTCTTCCCATGCTGCATACTTAAATGAATCGGGAAGAAGTGCTTGTGCAATAGTAATTACCCTCTGCCATGCACTTCACCGTGGTTTAGAGAGTGCGGATGTAGATAGGTTTCGCAACGTACTTCTTCAGGTACCTCATGTGGAAGGTGCTTGGTCACCTGTTCCAATGCGACAATTGAATCCGTTGCATATGTGGATCTCGGAGTTGCCGCAGAGTCATTTTCACGGCACTGAAACGGCGTCATAATTAAATTGCCTGGTTGTCAGATTTATCGCAGTATTACAGGGAGCTTATGGTGGTAGCCCCTGAGAAGGGCGTTTAGACTTGCACGTCTGTATGTGGACCCACGACTGATCACAGATGGCGGATGACAGGAGGGAGCAACACTAAATACACTGGTGTCCAAGATTAAAGCAACAAACGGAAATTTTCTAAGGTTGTGTTTATTTTGCCACAAAATAGTATAAAGAGGTGACAACAAAGTAGAAACAATGTAAAGAATACAGGACTTAAACAACTGCAACATGCATAATGCTAGAAAAAAATGTTCTTCGTTTTTCCCAACTTTAGAGATTTGCACGCACATTCTGACAACTTGTTAATGTGCTCAGTACAGGGTGTGATTACCACAGGCAGCAGTACAGGTCTGGCAATGACGGGGCATAGTCTTAATGATGTCATCAATCTCATCTTGAAGGAATAATGCCCGTTCTTCCTGCAGAACTGCTCGCAAATATTGGAGAGTGGTTGGTGGATGCTGACGTGATGCAACCTGTCCCGCCAGAGCATCCCAGACATGTTCTATAGGACTGACATCGGAAGAGCGAGCAGGCCACGCCATGCATGCAATATCTTCCCTTTCCAAGAAAACATCAACCACCTGTGCTCTACGAGAACGAGCATTATCGTCCATCAATACGAAGTCTGGGCCCGCAGCACATCGCAACAGCCGCACGTGAGGCCCCAAGATTTCGTCACGTTACCTGACAGCAGTTAAACCTTGCTGATTCATCTGTGCAACTTCATGAAGAGGTGTTCGAGTGCTCAATGTAATCAATGCCACAGCATTAGGGATCCTCCTGGATATCGGCCTCTTTCAACAATGTCTACGTCCAGAAATCGTGTTCCACGTTCCCACCAGATGCGAATCCGTCGAGAATCACTCTCCACACCAAATCTGGACTCATTTGTGAAAAGAACTTCGCCCCATTGTTCGACCGTCCTGGTGGCGTGTTGATGATTCCACTCTGGACGTTTCCTTCTGCGAAGACGCGTCAAAGGTACACATACAGCAGGTCTCCGAAAATAAAGGCCACTCTGCCGAAGCTTTCCGTACACCGTTTGCCTGCTTACAACACGTCCATTGGATGCTGCGAGATCAGGTGCCAGTTGCCGCCCAGTACTAAGACGGTCCCGTCGGTCCCTTACAGCCGAATAACGGTCCTCTCTTTCTGATGTCACATATGGTCGGCCCTGCCATGGTCTTTGCGATAGTTTCGGTCTCTACGTACTGTCGCCACATCTGAGAAACAACAAAACGAGTCACATTATGCCATCGGGCCACATCAGTCTGTGACATCTTCTCTGTGCCATACCGCACCGTGTGTGAGTGCGTACACAGCGACTGTGGATGTGGGACTACCCGGGAACAACCGGGAAACTGGCGTGGTTGTCAGTTGACTCGAATGCCATCTACCGTGCATAACACGATCGTACGGACATCTGTTAACAATCTGCGGGATTATATCGTGAATTAGACACAGGGCTGGGAAATGGTGGTTTGTTTCGGACACCAGTGTATAAGCCGCGCCCTCACCGATCGGCAGTCCGTTCCCTGTGCAATTGCACGCCAGAAGATGCCTGTATCGTCGCTTTCTGAACTACTGCGCACGTTGCACACAGATCTCCGACCGTGAACCTGAGATTTATTACTTTATCAGCAACACCGAAAACAAACCTAAAGACTGAACTGCAACTATCAAAAATGGTTCAAATGGCTCTGAGCACTATGGGACTTAACTGCTGTGGTCATTAGTCCCCTAGAACTTAGAACTACTTGAACCTAACTAACCTAAGGACATCACACACATCCATGCCCGAGGCAGGATTCGAACCTGCGACCGTAGCGGTCACGCGGCTCCAGACTGTAGCGCCTAGAACCGCACGGCCACTCCGGCCGGCTAACTGCAACTATCCTTCCACTAAACCATGTGTGCCCTTTGCCTTAGCCATGGCTATATCTATGTGCTCATTCGATTTTAAATCGCTCCGGACAGATAATCTTACATATTTCGCGATTGTGACAGATACCAGTGATTCATGACGATTACTGAGTCAAATGATATCGGATCGGAAACTTCCTGGGAGGTTAAAACTGTGTGGCGGACCAGGACTCGGACTTGGGACGTTTGCCGTTCGCTGGCAAGTGCTCTTCCGACTGAGGTGTACAAGCACGATTCACAACTCGTTCTCACAGTCTCACTTCAGTCATTACCAAGGGTGTGACTGAGACATTTCTCTGCGGTATCCTTTTTTCGAGGAGAGCTAGTTCCACAATGTATGCAGGTGAACTTCTGTGAATTTTGGAAAGCAGGTCAAGGGTGGTGGCAGAAATAAAGCTGTGAGGGAAACTCGTTAGTCGTGCTTGGATATATCGGTTGATACAGCACTTGCCAGCGAAAGGCGAACGTCGGCCGTTCGAGTACAGTGTCAACATATAATTTTAATTTTTCAGCAAGTTTCAAACCACTGCACACTCCCTAGCAGACTAAAAATTCGTTCTGGATATTGGATTATTTCGTCTATTTTTAGCTCGTTTGCTGGCCCGTGTGACCGAGCAATTCTAGGCACTTCAGTCCGGAACCGCGCAGCTGCTACGGTCGCAAGTTCGAATCCTGCCTCGGGCATGGATGTGTGTGATGTCCTTAGATTAGTTAGGTTTAAGCAGTTCTAAGTCTAGGGGACTGATGACCTCCGATGTTAAGTCCCATAGTGCTCAGAGCCATTTGAACCATTTAGCTCGTTACTAGGAGGTGGAAGTGGTAAGGTGAGAAGTCTTCCGAAGTAAGAGTGATTTCAGGTGTGCCGCAGGGGAGTGTCGTAGGACCGTTGCCATTCACAATAGACATAAATGACCTTGTGGATAACATCGGAAGGTCACTGAGGCTTTTTGCGCATGATGCTGTGGTATATCGAGAGGTTGTAACAATGGAAAATTGTACTGAAATGCAGGAGGATCTGCAACGACTTAACGCATGGTGCAGGGAATGGCAATTGAATCTCAATGTAGACAAGTGTAATGTGCTGCGAATACATAGAAAGAAAGATCCCTTATCATTTAGCTACAATATAGCAGGTCAGCAACTGGAAGCAGTAAATTCGATAAATTATCTGGGAGTACGCATTAGGAGTGATTTAAAATGGAATGATCATATAAAGTTGATCGTCGGTAAAGCAGATGCCAGACTGAGATTCATTGGAAGAATCCTAAGGAAATGCAATCCGAAAACAAAGGAAGTAGGTTACAGTACACTTGTTCGCCCACTGCTTGCTCACCTGTGTGAGATCCGTAACAGATAGGGTTGATAGAAGAGATAGAGAAGATCCAACGGAGAGCAGCGCGCTTCGTTACAGGATCAGTTAGTAATAGCGAAAGCGTTACGAAGATGATAGATAAACTCCAGTGGAAGACTTTGCAGGAGAGACGCTCAGTAGCTCGGTACGGGCTTTTGTTGAAGTTTCTAGTACATACCTTCACCGAGGAGTCAAGCAGTATATTGCTCCCTCCTACGTATATCTCACGAAGAGACCATGAGGATAAAATCAGAGAGATTAGAGCCCACACAGAGGCATACTGACAATCTTTCTTTCTACGAACAATAAGAGACTGGAACAGAAGTGAGAACCGATAGAGGTACTCAAAGTACCCTCCGCCACACACAGTCGAGTGGCTTGCGGAGTATGGATGTAGATGTAGAAGGTACCAGGCCACAAAGACATCAAATTTCACCTTGAAAAGACATATTTACGTAGGAAGTTGCGAAATTTAACAATGTCGAATGAATGTAAGAAAAAGACTAATAAATATTTAATATTTAAAATGCCAGAAAGTTTCAGTTGAGGTTTGACAGCATGTCCTTGTGTAGAGCTTGTGTCTCGAAATAAGTTCAACAAAGCACAGATGAATTTACGCACTACTAGAACACACAGATAAGATTTAAGTTAGTACATGTTAAAAAAAAAGCATCACTAATCATTTAGTTAACACGCCAGTTAACACCTATATGTACAGCAGATCAGAACAATCAGTGAACAGCTATAAAACAATCGAAATATACTCTTTAAGTAAACGAGAGAAATAGTATCCAAACTCTTTAAGTAGAACGCAGATAACTCAGGCTAGTTCTGTTACTTACAGTAATCGTGAATACAAACTAAATTATAGGAAACCAGCACAAATAATACTGATACCTACCAACAGTCCTGAAACCCAATGAATAAGTTCAGCTGTGTCAGCTAACCAAATGGAAACTGGTAAACTTTTCAAATAAAAGTGGAATTAAATCAAACCTCGGCACGTAGTATAAGCAACCACAGGCACCACGGACAGCTCCGAATAACTCTGCATAGTCTACACTCTAATGACCTGCCAGGTTAGCCAAGAGCGCTAACGCGCTGCTTCCTGGATTCGGGTAGGAGCGCTGGCCCCTGATCGAATCCACCCGGCGGATTAACGTCGAGGACCGGCGTGCTGGCCAGCCTGGATGTGGGTTTTAGGTGGTTTTCCACATCCCTCTAGGACCTAGGTGAATATTGGGCTGATCCCCACGTCCCGCCTCAGTTACACGGCTTGCAGACATTTGAAACACATTCGCACTCTTTCATGATTTACACTAGACACAGACAGCTGGGGTATGGGGGCTATGGGGTGGCGGCAGGAAGAGCACCAGGCCACCCCTTAAAAATTAACCTTGCCAAATCTGTACTTAACCCTGCCGACCCTGCGCGACATGGGGGCCACAGGCAGTCGCAAAAGAAGAAGAAGAAGAAGAAGATGTCTACACTCTAATGTGCTTATCAAACAAGTGCAAGGAGCGCCTATGATTACGGCTCAGTAATCCCCATTGCCTTTGAATTCCGTGACATCAAATAGCAAAGTTCCGAAGCCGCCTGCCGCCAAATCAATGGAACGTCTTTTGTGGGCTTGTAAATTGACACAACCACGAAGACACACCGGAAAAAGGTGAGATTGAGCTTTTAGCGTCCATGTCCCACATAACAGACAGCATTTGTTCTTTAATGGCCGTCGTGCAGTTACCGTTGGTAAACGACAGAGACAGCTCTTCCACATTGCCGTTAAGACGGCACGCTGCGCATGCCCTCTCACGGGACGCTAAGGAGGCGGTTGCTTGGCCGCACAGGCAAAGAAATTATACCCTGCTTTGGGAGTTCATATCGAACTGCGCACGGGTCAATCTTCATGTCTCACTGTATTTCGTAACGGTTTCTTCCATGTACTTAACAGCATCGCCTACAAACAACCTGTACAGCGTCCACATTCCAAGACCTTGAATAATCCATCAAAAACTGCACGCGTAGTCTAAAAACCACTCTGAAGTGCATATATGTAGGCTCCTGAAGGTTTTTTTAGTAGGCTTTCTCGGAATAGTTTACGTCTATTTTCCAGAATCTGCAGCTCAGTTTCTTCAACACCTTTGTGACACTCTCTCACGGGTCGAACAAACCTGTGACCATTCTGTGCTGCCCTTCTCTGCCCAGGCTCAATATCCTCTGTCAGTCCGATATGGTACGGGTCACACACACTTGAGCAATATTCTAGGATGGGTTGCGAGTGATCTGTAAGCATTCTCCTTTGTAGATAGATCGCATTTCTCCAGTATACTACCTGCTTCGCCCACGACTTGGCCTCTGTGACAGTTCCACTTCATGTCCCTTATAGGCATACAACTGTGACTCACTGATATTGTATTCATAGGATACAATGTTATTTCGTTTTATGAAGTGCACAATTTTACATTTCTGAACATTTAAAGAAAGATGCCAATCTTTGCACCACTTTTAAATATTATCAAGGCCCGACTCATATCTGTAAAGCTTCGAGTCGAGTCGCAGAGACTTTAAATGAATACAGAGAAGTTGTAACAACACTAACGTTATCCTACTGTATATGTAATAAATTTTTGTCTTCTGAATTTCGATAAATTAGTATAATCGATATTCTGGTTTAATTCCTTTTTTGTTTCATTACATTATGTTGAAAAAGCTATAAACAATTTTCGATGTAAATTTTAATATTTATGTCAAATTTCAAGCAATGTTGTAATCGAAGAGAAGGGTACCTAATGTTGAAACTATTGTAAGATGTGAAAGTTGTATTTGTACGCCTGGTCCATACGTAGGCAATGTATTAGAATATGTGGAATGTAAAACCTTCGGTGAATACCCTGTCTGTAGGGGAGCGCTAAAAGGTGGAGGCAGGCGAGCGCGGGAAAATGCACACGGGCGCTGCACGGCACAACGGGCTCAGCAGTAGTAGTCGGAGTTGGGCATCGATCTGAGAAACACGTGCTGGATCGAGGAGGCTCTCCTGGAAAAAGTGGTTTCGTTGAGCCTCAGATGCGCTGTTTCCGACGTCTATACAGCATGACAATATTCCATAGGCACTAAATGGAAAAGTATTGCGACGCCATGAAGAAGTAAAGTGCCGATATTTCATGAGCCATTGCTGTAATTGCACATGTGCTTTGTGCCTCGCCATCTCGCCGCCTGCCGACCACCTCATCGATACGAACAGGTTGAAACTTTCAGTACTGTATTCGTGTGGACCAGTGTTACTTTTGCTACATACTGTTCAATAATAACTTAAATTTTACCAGAACTGTCCTATCAATTAATTATCCTCACAACTAACCTAGACAGGGTCCTTTCCACATGTTGTGCAATCCGAGTATCCCAAGATGAAGATTTAAAGTTTATGTTAATAATAATTACCTGCAGACCTATCTATGTTAGAATGATGTTTAAAGAACTTTGTTGTTAATGAAATACTGGACGAATAATATAGGTCTGACCAAGTTGGAAGATAATATTGAAATTGGTTTAGTAATGAAGTTTATTTAAATTGAGACAAAAATAACGGTAGTTAAATGAGTAGGAAATAAGACAAAAAGAGTGGTAAATCATATATTGGAAATCGAGAATGCTTAAGGCTCTCAGTGATCAAACTTTCACTACAGTGATCATAACAGTTTCAAGGTCCCCCCCCCTCTTCTTCTTTCTTTCTTTTCTATTCATTTGAATTCTGAAGTGTACTGAACTGATTTGACCAGCAAAGTTATAGTCAATATAAAACCTAAATTTATCAGTGTTTTACCCTTCTTAAAATTGACTTTGTATGTGTGTTTCAAAAGCGCTATTTCTAGGGTAACCTATGTCCGATTTCAGTCAGGTCAATAGACAATACGAAGTTTGTAGTAAACATTGTAGTGTAATGTTGTGTATTTATAGCTTGTCCATATTAGTACAGAAAGTGAAAATATCAGTTCAGTAGAGTTTTCTGGTTCTAAAATTTACCATATAATGCAATGTTACTACGTGTTGTTATGCTTGAACGTACTTCCTCTTGTACAAGGAAGAAACTCAGTTAATGCCTAATTAGGCTGGCGACCGTATTATTAACAATTGGTAGCATCTGCTGTGTGTGTTTCTTTTCCATTCTAACGTGTAGTTGCACTTTAGACTTGCTTGACGTATCATTGTTGGTACTGAGTGGGTGTAAGTCTGATTTTGCCTCCATTCAGGTACACGCGGTCAACATATTTACTAAAATCCTTTCTTGTAAGGTGAAGCCCGTCAACTTACCATAGTACAGGCTTTAAAGAGTTAACGTACGCCCGAGCGTAGACGTTACAAAGTAACTGGAGCCAAAGGCCCCACGTATCATGCTGTCAAACGAAATCGCACCCTAGACCATAACTACAGTTGTAGGTCCAGTATGTGTAGTATGCAGACACTTGGTTGCCGTCGCTAGCACAGAGGCAGAATCAGCTTTCATCAGAAAACAAAACACAACCCCACTGTGCCCTCCAATGACCTGTCGCTTGACACCACTGAAGTCGCAAAAGGCGATGGTTTGGGCTCAGTGGAACCCACGCTACATGGCGTTTGGCTCGGAGGTTTCCTTGACGAAGCCGATTTGTAACAGTTCATTGTGTCACTATCGTGCCAACTGCGGTTAAGATTGCTGCTGCAGATGCAGCCAGAGCCATACCCCGAACACGACGGTCTTTTCTCTCGCGAGTGCCAAGTGGTCGTTCGGCGCCCGGTCTTCTTGCGACCGTAAATTTTCATGATCACCGCTGCCAGCAGTCGTTTACAGTGGCTACATTCCCGCCAAGTCTTCCTGCAGTATCCCAGAAGGAACATCCAACTTCTCGTAACGCTATTACACGACCTCGTTCAAACTCAGCGAGGTGCTGATAATGGTGTCTTTGGCGCCTTAAAGGCATTCTTCACTATTCAAGATTAAATCTAACTTTGGCACAGAAAGGGGTGAATTATACTGGCACTAAAGTCTTTGGTCACTTACCAAATAATATCAAAAGTCTGACAGATAACCAACAAGTATTTAAGAAGAAATTAAAAGAGTTTCTGAATGACAACTCCTTCTACTCCATAGAGGAATTTTTAGATATAAATTTAAAAAAAAAATATTTAAAAAAAAAACAAAAAAATATAAAAAAATAAAAAACACAAAAAAATGAAAGAGTTGTTATATTAACTTAAGTATGTTGTTAAATTAACTTAATTATGTCATGTATTGGAAAATTTGACTCGTTCCACATCATTACGAAATATCGTATTCATGATCCATGGAACTAGTATTAATCTAATCTAATCTAATCTAATCTAACATCAATCCATCATTCCAATCTCAAAGGTAACTAACGCTCACGAGCGTTACAGCGTGTATTTAAACGAAACCTGATTTGCATCCTCATAGTGGCGTTGCTAGCGCCACTCTTACACACTGGCGCGAAATTGGAATAGACATCGTCTTTCAGATGTAGAAACACGCCTATCAACTTTCGTGTACGTCACACAACTGTTTCTTGGTGCTGCAGCTTAGTGCTTAACGTCCTGTCAGTAGTTACGCAGTGCGGGTTCTGGATACGGGATTGGCGGAGGCAGTGTGAAACATGGCGAGAGCATTTAATACAAACTGTATTCTGGGTAATTGCCGTTTATCATGGTTTGATCCGTATTCTCCAGAGTGAGTTATCTCTTGCGATGGACGCAGCTCTGCCAGCTACTTTCTGCTACCTGCAGTGTACCATATTTTGGGCGACTTCTTGACAGTTGGTGTCTAGTGAAAGAGACATATTCTACTTCTCACTTGCTCCGTCTCCAGTGTGTGCCTGGGATGCTTTCGACAGTCGCTGGTGACCACAGTGTGTTGTGTGCTGTACCCCACAGATACCGGCATCCTCAGTGGTAAAGTCCCCGGTCTGTACCTGCAGGTGTAGGTGGGACGCGTCCGGTGCTAGCCAGAGCTAGAGTTATTTGATCCTGCCGAGCCTAGCTAGAGAGTGGTGTGGTGATGACATTATGCACAGCCCACCAAATCGCAATTTTTTCAGTTTGTTTTAAACAAAGTCGATTTCTCTATCCATTTCTAGTGACATCACACACTAATAATGCATAGGGTGAGTTCCTTGTAACTTAGATGGTAGCTTACAAAATTTTCCTATGACATCATTAAATTGTAATGACTCAGCCACATCATATTATATTTTCAAAGCGTCTTACGTCAAAAGTTTGTTAACATTTGTTGAGGTTTCCAGAATACGTCGTGACATCATTATATTACCGTATTTCCGTCTATAGAACAATATCCTCGTATTAACATAGAACAATGTGCTCGTTTTAACATATGCCGAGTCACACAGACACTAGTAATGTTGGAATGCTGTAGGTTTGGTTTGTAGCTAGAGTTTTTTTTCTTTAAAAATCATGTTGTGGAACTTGTTTAACGTTTTTAAAGGCTCAGCAACAACACATAGGTTGCTGATAAAGCATTGCAGAGTATGTTTAATATGGAATATTGGTCGAATTTATTAAACATTTAATTCATCGCCAATAGTGCGTTCTTTGTTAAATAATGCATTGTGAAAGTTGTTTAACTTGAGGTATTGATGTAATTTGTTGAATGATATGCTATGGTAATTGTTTAACATCATATTTACATATGTCTTAGGATACAAAGTAGGTATTTGGAAAATCGGCAAAATTGTGAAGAATTGCCTAAAATTGTAAAATAGCAATTAGTTACGAAAGGAAGAGGTTATTTGTACTTACAGGTCTTCTTATTCTGCCTGGAAGTGGTGGCTGATCCCTGACACTTCATGGTGATCCTTTCACGGCGACATACAGACCTCGAAAGATGCATCCAGCTTAATTTCTCTATTTATAAAGAGATGAAGAGGGGGAAGGAGATCTTGATTCCAATTGTTGCAGGAGGGAGAGGAGGGGGAGGAGTTTGAGGTTCCTGGGAGGGGGGGGGGTTGATGTTGAATATAACTTGTCCATTTACTTAAGGTGTAGCATAATACCAGAAATGTAATCTGATACCTTCTTTATTTTCTCAGTTCCTGGAATTATTCCCTTTTACATTGAAAATGGGGTCAAGGACGTCCAGAATCTGCACTGCGTAATTACTTTCACTGGTGTCAAGGTAATTAGAGACAAAACACAAGCTCAGATTACGGAGCGTTAGTAAGAAAATCGCGCGTGCCCTTTTCAAAGGAACTATCCTAGCGTTTGCCTGGGGCGTTTTAGTGATAGTAACGAAAATCTAAATGTGGATGACAGAATGCTGATTTCAGCTGTCGTCCTCACAAACGTGACACTAGTGTGCTAACCATTTCCATACCTCTATCGGTGGCGGAAGACAGTCCACAAACTAACAGATGAGAGAGCACAAGGCTTGAGCAGCACTTTGTCATACTTTGTTACTAGAATGTAGGACCACGAATGAATTTTACAATGATATAATGTAGGTTGGGAAGCTCGTTCCGGTGAAAGCCAATACCTGAAGTGGCGAAGTATTTTTTAATAAGATAAAGTGGCAGTATCATACAGTTATTTTTGTTCATTTACTTTTAAGTATTGAACCAGGCCAACATCACAGGCAAGGGGAACACAGTCGATCCTTCCCGTGTCTAGAAGCTATATATGACATAAAGAACTTTTACTAAGTATTAGAGTATCCTATATGGAAAATTAATAAATATATGTGCAATCGCTCCACAAAAGTGGCGGGTACCATGTGACATAGCTGTGGGTCACCAGTTTTTGTCGCCAACCATTTAGCCAATGGCATCCGCCTCAACTCGTGGCAATAGGCCCACCTGACAGGAACATGTATTGTAAGAATAGCTATCAATGATATAACGCAGCCCTTCGAATCTGTCGCTTTAGCAGAATGCTGTCATAATGTTATTGTGAGGTGGGACTTCTTGCAGTCATCAGAGCGACATAAAAGATGTAAAATTAGAGCTAAGGTTTCGCTAAGCTATTCCAACAAGCGTACACAACAGGCATCGCTCTGGACGGTTGTACTGAGCGAGGTGACACAGTGGCTGGGACAATGGACGCGCATTTTACATCTCAGTTTTACCTGGTTTCCTAAATCACTCCAGGCTAATGCCAGAACGGTTCCTTTGAAAAGGGCACAACCGATATCCTTCTCCATCCTTTCATAATCTGAACTTGTGCTCCACCTCTAATGACCACACTGTCGATGGGACGTTAAACTCTAATCTTCACAAGGATTTAAAGTCACTCACTCTTGTACAGAAAGGTGTTCACTATTCGGGAACACACATTTTCAATAACTTGCCAGCAACCATAAAAAGCTTAACAACCAATGAAATTCAGTTTAAGAGAAGCCTGAAGTATTTATTGGTAGCCCACTCCTTCTACTCCACTAATGAATTTCTCAGTAGAACCAACTGATTGTGTGTGTGTGTGTGTGTGTGTGTGTGTGTGTGTGTGTGTGTGTGTGTATGTGTATATAAAGTACAATATAACTTCTGCACCATTTCAGTGCAGTAATGTGTTCATTGTAAATAAGTATTGTAGTAGTTCTATTATATGTTTATTACCTTATAAATAAGAAACGTATTTAATTATAAATTCATTGCATTAATGCGCTCTTAGTAAATGAGTGCTGTGAAATGATCCTTTCATACAGTGTTCATTAAAAAAATGATGATTATTCCGATTGGGACCTGTGTAAAGTACATTAGCTTATTTGTTTTAGTTGTAAATATTTGTCATGTATGATTGTTTTTCTGATATGTTCTACGTCCTGGAGGACCTCCTCATTACGGATCAATTGGAGTGAAAGTAAATCTAATCTAATCGTTAACTGGTTGCTGAAGAGTTGTTATCCCGCGGTCGTTAACTAGACGAGTTTCAGTCGACAATAGAACTGCTTAGTTAAACTATGAACCTTTTGTCGATTGCAAAAAGCTACTCAGGCTCACAAAATAAATATATATGGCAGCGGCTATCATGAGTATTGTAAGTGGTCAGGGAGAACTTTGGATCAGCAACTCTCACAAGCATTTGCAACTCTTCCTTAAAGATACTGTAAGTAGGGACAGCCCAACCAGTCCATGAAGGGCAGGTAAGTGTCATCCACAACAGACAAAGCAGCGGATGAACCTACTGCCGAACTGCCAGTGGGATCGGCCTGATCGAGGGCTTACGTCAGCCGTTCTGCTCCAGCTTTCGGATGCATTCAAATCCGGGGTGAAGGAAGAGAGAGAAAGAGGTCCACGGTAAAACGTTGTATCAATACTGGAGAGCATCCACCAATCATGTACCAAGCTGAACGATAAACAATCCAGGCGGAATTGGACAAAATGCTGCAAGATGATATCATTAAACTTTCAGGGAGTTTTTGGTTCTCTACTCGTGACCAGCATCTAGGCGCTCAGTCCGGAACCGCGCGACTGCTACGGTCGCAGGTTCGAATCCTGCCTCGGGCATGGATGTGTGTGATATCCTTAGGTTGGTTAGGTTTAAGTACTTCTAAGTTCTAGGGGACTGATGACCACAGATGTTAAGTCCCATAGTGCTCAGAGCCATTTGAACCATTTTGGTGACCAGCGTCTCTGGAAAACATTGATGGATGCCTGATGTGTAGCTGTCTTTCTTCTGTTTTGGAATCGATTGGCATTCTGAATATACAGACCTTGGTAACGACGTACTGCTTGTTTTCCGGTTTCTGTCCGTGTAGGTGACGGGCTTTTACCTTGGGCAGTTGGAGCCACAGTGATGTAGGGGAGATGTATGAATATATCTGGCGCCTGCAACAAGCAACGTCATGTCACAACCACATTGAAGTCCAAATCCGAAAGGAGAGTCGTAAACTACCACTGAAAGCATGTTTATAAGAACACCAATGTACAACCAGCAGAGTCTGCTATATACAGGGCGTAATGGTTGTAAGTACAGATATTTCTATTGGTGACCGAGGACGGTGTACTGAACAACATTACATCAGCATTTACGACATTTGGCTCTGAGCAAGCTTGGGGACTTAACATCTGAGGTCATCAGTCCCCTAGAACTTAGAACTACTTAAACCTAACTAACCTAAGGACATCACACACATCCATGCCCGAGGCGGAATTCGAACCAGCGACCGTAGCGGTCGCGCGGTTCCAGATTGTAGCGCCCAGAACCGCTCGGCCACTCCGGCCGACTTTACGACATTTCCAGACTAATAATTATAGCTATTACATGTCGTATGTGTTTAGATCGAGTAGTACCGTCACGTATATATGGAAAGAGCGAGCCATTAATGCTCATTTTCCCTTGGGCAACAGGTCAGGTGTTGAAGTGTGGACACGTGGACAGATGTAGTCCACTTAGTGGTCCAGTTACGACTGTACAGAAAACCTCAGGTCGTACAGTTTGTGAAGTATTTGTGGAAAGATTGTTCACTGCAGGGGAAAAACACACACCCTATATACATATACACTCTAAGACAAAAAGAAAGGCGCCACGAAGGAATTAAGTAAATGGGACGGAAATCAGATGTGAAGCACATGTACAGACAAACAAATAAGAACAATTTCAGAAAAAGTGGATGATTTATTCAAGAGAAAGAGCTTCGAAAATAGAGTGAGTCGATAACGCATTGGTCCACCTCTGGCGCTTATTCAAGCAGTTACTCGCCTTGTGATTGATTAATAAGAGTTGTTGGACGTTCTTCTGAGAGATATCGTGCCAAATTCTGTCCAACTACCGTGTTAGATGCCGAAATCACGAGCTGGTTGGAGAATTCTGCCCATAATTGTGCAAACGTTCTTAATTGGTAAGAGATCCAGCGACCGTGCTGGCAGAGATAGGATTTAGCAAGCACAAATAAAAACTAGCAGTAGAAACTCTCGCCGTGTGTGGACAGACGTTATCGTCGGCCTGGAATATCACTGAATCGAACGGAATTCTCCCCTGTGATGAGTCCCGCTTCGAACTGAGGCCCAATGACCAGCGACGGAGTGTCTGGAGACGCACCAGACAGCGATGGGATACCAGTCTGACTGTCATCCACCATACGGCCCAACAGCCAGGAGCGATGATCTGAGGCTCCATTTGATATCATAAAAAGGGCCACTTTTGGTTGTCGTCCGCGGCGCCCATACAGTACAGCTGTTCGTCGACGTTATTCTACGCCCCGTTTTCATAGATGTGTGTGAAATCTTATGGGACTTAACTGGCTGGTTCAAATGGCTCTGAGCGCTATGGAACTTAACTGCTAAGGTCGTCAGTCCCTAAGCTTACACACTACTTAACCTAAATTACCCTAAGGACAAACACACACGCCCATGCCCGAGGGAGGACTCGAACCTCCGCCGGGATCAGCCGCACAGTCCATGACTGCAGCGCCTAAGACCGCTCGGCTAATCCCGTGCGGCTTACGCCCCGTTTTGTTGCCCTTCGTGGCATGCCATCCTGGGCTTACATTTCAGCAAAATAATGCCCTCCAGCACACAGCGATGTTTCTACTACTAGTCTTTGTCCTTGCCTTGACCAGCAAGGTCACCGCATTTCTCCCCAGTTGAGAAAGTTTGGAGCATTATGGGCAGGGCTCTCCAACCATGTCGGGATTTTAACGATCTGTCACGGCAATAGGACAGAATCTGGCACAGGATCTCTCAGGAGAACATCCAATAACATCAATCAATGCCATGCAAAATAACTGCTTGCATAAGGGCCAAAAGTGGACCAACGTGTTACTGACCTGCTAAATTTGTGAAGCACTTTTTATTTAATAAATCATTCATTTTTTTCTGAAATATAAGCTGGATTATGCGTGTTCTAACAGTTACGTGATTCGATTTTGCTGAAGAATAAATACTTTCCCAACGAAGGGCCTAACTCACAACGCAGGTTTTCACGTAGATAGTCTAGTTAACAGCTAATATCTTCAAATATTAGATTTTCTCTTAATGCAGCAACATAGCATACGAGGATACACGATAGTGATGGGTTTTGTCACTATGGCCTTTAGCTGATATAGCACGGTGCACTAGGAGCACTAGGAATTACGGGGCAATCACAGCCCGGGCAGACCGTTCGCTTGGTGCCGGTCTTTCAATTTGACTCCACTTCGGCGATCTGCAGTCGATGAGGAAGATGAGAAGAGCACAACACCCAGTCCCTGGGCGGAGAAAATTCCCCGACCCAGCTGGGAATCGAACCCGGGCCCAGAGGATTGACCATTTTTTTTTACTTTTTTTTTAATTCACCAAAAACAGTAACAAAAATGGTTACAATGAAATGACATAAATAAGGTGACAGATAATTGCAGTCATAAATTTCAGCATTCAAAAAATGAGTCTCTAGCAGTAGCACAATTTAGCACCTTCGCTGTCACCTTCAACTGGTGGCAGTTCAGCATGCACATTTTCTTCTTCTGCAGCCGGTTCCTCATCATCATTTCCCAGACCCAAATTAATCATTCAGTAAATCCTTGATGTGTGTTCCTTCCAGGGTAAATTACATGGACAGAAGAGAAGTCCGGAGCAGCGACATCGCAAAATATTTCACTGCCTTGTTATTTTTGTCAGTTCCAGCCTTCTAAACGCATCTATAGGGAGTTCAAGATCTTCGTTTATATCAGACACCAGATGTTTCTCGCCATATTCTTGTATCTGCTGTACTGCTGATTTATTTTTCATGTGTGACTTGCAGGTGAGGTTAGGGTCGGGAACGCGACCCAATCCATTCCCTCTCTACTAGAAATCCAGTTCCTAACCTATACCCATTCGGTTGAAGACAATTCGGAGCATGTTGCCATATTTCTTATTGTGATTCTGATATTTGAGTATTTTCTCGAATTCATTTTCCATATACATCTTGTATTCAATATGTTCATCGCTCCCAATATTCAGCTACTGGGTGCGGACATCAGCTGAGGTGATTACATTGAAAATTAATATGTACCAGTGCCTTGGTAACTGTACGTATCTGTGAGTTGCTGATTAAACCTTTTGTCCTAGACACACGTTACCATAGTTTTTGAACCACCCTTGTATATACTAGCTACTGTATGACATAATTTACGTGGCTAAGTAAAATACTACAAGAAACGCTGATATTTACTGCAGTATGAAGGGGTCCTCGAAACACAAATAACTTTGCAAGGGCAGATATGGTTGAGAGAATCAGGTTTGCGGACGGGAGAGCAGGGACGTGTGTTCGCGAGCAGCTGCCGTGGACAGCGCGGAACAGCCTCACCTTGAGCCACGGCAACTTAATGTGCGGAATTCCCACCAGCGGCTCGTCTTACAACCCGACGTGTGTCTGTAGTGAACGTGCCGCTCTCCTGATGCTGCTACTAGCCGATCTCAGCAGCTGCGCTTTGAAAGTTGCCAGAATATGTTGAGAGACCGTCTGCTGTATGAGACAAAGGTGACCTCGCCATTCAAAAGTCGTTCTCCTCACAGGTTTCCTTGATCAGTTAGCCTCTCGACTTGGACCAGTGAAGCTACACTGAAGCGTCAAAGAAAGTGGTACAGACATGCGTATTCAAATACAGAGGTATGTAAACGGCCAGAATACGGTGCTGCGCTCGGCGACGCCTAAACAAGACAACAAGTGTCTGACGCAGTTGTTAGACCGGTTACTGCTGCTACAATGGCAGGTTGTCAAGATTTAAGTGAGTTTGAGCGTGGTGTTATAGTCGACACACGAGCGATGGGACATGGTATCTCCGAGGTAGCGATGTAGTTGCGGTTTTCCCGTACGACTATTCCCCGTGTGTAGCGTGAATATGAGGAATCCGGTAAAACATCAAATCCCCGACATCGCTGCGACCGTAAAAACATCCTGCAAGAATGGGACCAACGACGATTGAAGAGAATCATTCAACGTGGCAGCGGTGCAACCCTTCCGCAAATTGGTGTAGATTTCAATGCTGGGCCATCAACAAGTGTCAGTGTGCGAATCATTCAACGAAACATCACCGATATGGGCTTTCGGAGCTGAAGGCCCGCGTGTACCCCTGATGACTGCACTACACAAAGCTTTACGCCTCGCTTGTGCCCGTCAACACCGATATTGGAATGTTGATGACTGGAAACATGTTGCCTGGTCGGACGAGTCTCGTTTCAAATTGTGTCGAGCGGATGGACGTGTGCAGGTATGGAGACAATCTCATGAATCTGTGGACCCTGCATGTCAGCAGGGGACTGTTCAAGGTGGTAGAGGCTCTGTAATAGTGTGGGGCATGTGCAGTTGGAGTGATATGGGACCCCCTGATATGTCTAGTACGTCTCTGACAGGTGACATGTACGCAAGCATCCTGTCTGATCTCCTGCATCCATTCATGTCCGTTGTGCATCTCGACGGACTTGGGCAGTTGCAGCAGGACAATGCGACACCCCAGACGTCCGGAATTTCTGGTTCCAGGAACACTCTTCGGAGCTTAAACACTTCCGCTGGCCACCAAACTCCCCAGACGTGGACGTTATTGAGCATATCTGGGATGGCTTCCAATGTACTGTCCAGAGATCTCCACCCTCTCGTACTCTTACGGCTTTATCGACAGCCCTGCAGGATTCAGGTGTCAGTCACCTTCTGCACCACTTCAGACATTAGTCGAGTCCATGTCATGTCGTGTTATGGCTCTTCTGCTTGCTCTGGCGGCCCTACACGATATTAGGCAGGTGTACCAGTTTCTTTGGTTCTCCAGAGTATAATAATGGCTGCTCCCACATCACTTCTTGGTGCACATTCCGAATCGCATTTGTTATAGCGCCACTTGTGCTCTTATATTCATGGTTTCGAGAAAAGTTATTTTTTAACCTCTGCTATGTATGAGAAACAAAATACTGTGTCTTCTTTTTCGTAGGGAATTACGTTTTCAGTCCATTACTGTATCAAGCTTCTTGTTTCCTTATGATAATTTTATTTTAAATTCATACTGTTTATCGTGGTTCCCACCAAAGCTGAACTACTTTCTTCGACACTCAATTAATTTTATTTTTCGATAAATAGTTATTCTTTTTGAGGTAACCATTCTGATTTACTCATCCTACATACATACAGTGATCAGCCGTAAAATTATGACCACCGATCTACTATCGATATGAACCCGTCCAGGCGAAAGCAGTGTCACCTGGTGGGGAATGACAGCTAGTCAGACACACGGACGGTGCATGTAGTATCGCTGAGAATGCTGTCCGTGTGTAGAATAGGAAAGGCGCACGATCTATCTGAGTTTGATTGAGGGCAGATTATGATGGACTGGAGGCTCGGCATTAGCATTTCGGAAACTGCACGATTCGTCGGGTGTTCGAGAAATGCCGTGGTGAATGTCTTCACCACTTGGCAGAACAAAAGTAAAACCAGGTACAGAGGTCGTGGGGTTGGGCTGCCACCCCTCATTCAGATGTCAGACGTTGCAGGGTGGGGAGACTGATAAAACAGGACAGGCGGCGAACAGCTGCCGAGCTATCATCAAACTTTAATGTTGGGCAGAGTACAAGTTGTAAGTAGGCTGTTTAGATTTTTATATTGGTAATGCCACGTAGCGCTCTGTATGAAAATCACTGGCTGTGCTGTGTGCAGTATGTGGCTAGTTTGCATTGTTGGGCAGCTGGATGTGAACAGCGCGTAGCGTTGCGCAGTTGGAGGTGAGCCGCCAGCAGTGTTGGATGTGGGGAGAGAGATGGCGGAGTTTTGAAAAACGTCACTGCTGTATATATTATGAATATTGAGGTAAATACATTGTTTGTTCTCTATTAGAATCTTTCATTTGCTAAGACTATCAGTAGTTAGTGCCTTCAGTAGTTTGAATCTTTTATTTAGCTGGCAGTAGTGGCGCTCGCTGTATTGCAGTAGCTTGAGTAACGAAGATTTTTGTGAGGTAAGTGATTTGTGAAAGGTATAGTTTAATGTTTGTCAGAGCCATTCTTTTGTAGGGATTTTTGATAGTCAGATTGCGTTGCGCTAAAAATATTGTGTGTCACTTTAGTGAATGTTTGAGTACGTTCAGTTTTGCTCAGCTGTTTGAAAAGCAAATAGTGTAAGAGGTTTATAAGCACAGTCTTGTATAAATTGTTCAAAGGGGACGTTTCATATGTCGACCCTTAGCCTACGATACCTCACTGGAATCTTCTGATTTTTTCTTGTAGTTTGTGTAATTAGTGTAGCTTTTGTTTATTGCTAGCGCGTAATTATAGAGAGAATTTCCTTTGTAGTTGTAGTTTTTCATTGTTGTACTGTAAAACAGTTATGGCATGCATGTAGATTTGCACCAAGTATTTCGCAGCTGCGCTTGCAATTAACTACATATTATTTTTAGTGCTATGTTAATGTGTTCTCTTAATTTTGCTATTCAAATTGTGCTTTTCTGTGTTATCGTGTGAAATATTGTGACAATAATGGCGTGTGAAAAACGTAACACTCGTCTCCAAAGTAAACTGAGAAATAATAGTGACGACGAGCGTAGCTTATCAGCACCACTGGGTCAGACATTCGAAGTAGTAATTTGGTAACTGTGCATAGGGAAATGGAGCGGGCGGCAAATAATGGTGTAGACAGTGAAACAGGTAGTGAACAGGGAAGCATTATCGATCGATCGGTCGGCAACAGCTCGCCTCAGGAATCCGAAATGACAGAATCTTCTAAAGTTAGACACAATGGAACAAAATCAGAAACAAACACAGCAACAGTTAGACACAATGGAACAACATCAGAGACAAACACAGCAAAAGCTTCAAAAGTTAGACACAATGAAACAATACCAGAGACAAACACAGCAACAGTTAGACACAGTGGAACAAAATCTTAAAAAGTTAGACACAATGGAACAAAATCTTCAAAAGTTAGACACCACACTTGAACAAACACGTGAAGATTTAACTACTGAGTTACATAACATCGAATCGAAATGTCAAAAAGTCTGTAATGACGTAAAAACACAAATTTGTGAGCATTTCCAACCTATTTTTTCGCGTCATGAAAATGCATTACAGAATCACGAAGCAGCCATAAAAGAACTGCAAACTATTGTTCATGAAAATCATGAGACCTTGCAAGCTAAAATTGACTCAGTTGCATCTACCGATTCGGTTATGCAACTTGCAAAAACTCAGGAAAATTTAAAGGACACAGTAGATACCCTGAAAATCAGACGTTGCAGGGTGGGCAGACTGATAAAACAGGACAGGCGGCGAACAGCTGCCGAGCTATCATCAAACTTTAATGTTGGGCAGAGTACAAGTGTGTCTGAACACACTGTGCACTGAACACGCCTAACCATGGGCCTCGGCAGCCGACGACCCATGCATGTGCCGATGTTAACACCACGACATCGGCAACTTAAGACTGAAAAAGGCATGTGACCATCGGCACTGGACATTGGCGCAGTGGCAGAGCGTAGCATGGTCTGATGAATCCCGACACCTTTTTCATCATGCTGATGGGAGGGTGCGAACGCTTCTTCTTCCAAGGGAACAACTCCTTGACACCTGTACAGAGGGATGGAGACAGGCTAGCGGCGGCTACATTATACTACGAGGGAGATTCGGTTGGGCATTCAATAGTCCGGCAGAGCCCGAGCAAGGCTTAGACTGGTTACGGAGCATGTACAACTTCTTCATGACGATCAGGCTTCCCGACAGCAGAGGTAATTTTCAGCAAGATAATGCGCCATGTCACAAGGCCAGGAGTGGAATGGAGTGGTTCGATGAACACAGTGACGAGTTCCGATTAATGTGCTGGCCCTCCAGCTCGCCAGATCTGAATGTGACCGAACACATCTGGGATGTGATTGAACGTGGCTTCAGAGCTCATCACTACCCCCCTTCTCCCCCCTCCCCCAAATTTGCGAGAATTAGGTGACTTGTATGTGCAGATGTGATGCCAACTCCCTTCAGCGGCCTACCAAGGCATCATTGCTTGCATGCCACGCCGTTGTTATCCGTGCCAAAGGTGGGCATACCGACTGTTAGGTAGGTGGCTGTAATGTGCTGGCTGATCAGTGTATCTTAGTATCACATTCTCCACTCGAGATGTATAGCTAAAGGGTATTTTTTTCGATTTTCTTATGATTAATTTCGTTTTAGTACGTACTGTATATCATGGTATCCACTACAGCAGGAACGCTTTTTCCCAGTAGTTGATTCTTCGTTTTTTGGCAAATATTTAAAGTTCTTCTCGTGTGATAACAGTTTAGGTTTACTACTGATACATACATATGTACTGGGTGTTAAAAATTTATTCCATATTTTGAGAGGTTGTAGTATGGAGCAGAAGACTGCTGAGAATAAAAAAAAAACACTCTCTCGGTAAGTTTCTCACCGCCGAGAACAGTGTTGGTGTGGGAGGGAGAGCGCGCAGACTTTTAGCCATTCGGGCCACGGCAGGAAGCTGTGAGGCGGAGCGGAATATTTATAGCTGGGCGTGCGGCGCGCGGCGATGTGCTGGCGCCCGCATGCCGCGTACCAGCTGGCGGGTCGTGGTCGACGGTGTGGCTGTGGCTGTGGCTGTGGAAGCCGGCGAGAGGTTGCGACAGGACGCAGGGCTGTTAGGGGGACGCCCAGAGCGGAGCGTGTGGGCGAGGCAGCTGTCAGTAGCCAGCAGGGCGCTCGTCTCTACAACTGGATGTACGGAGTGGATCACTTTCTAGGTCAGCATGAAGTGCACTGAGATGACGAAAGCCATAGGACAGCGACTGCACATATACAGGTGGCGGCAGTGCCGCTTACACAAGGTATGTACTCCGGTGATCCACGTGAAAAGGCTTCCGACGTGACTAATAGTAGTATGTAGTTGGAGCTAGACGCATGAGACAACCAGTTTCGGAAATCGTTAGGGAATTCAATATACCGAGTTCCACAGTGTTAAGGATGTGCCGAGAATACCAAACTCAGGCATTACCTCTCACCACGGACAAGGCTGTCGCTGACGGCCTTCACTTAACGACCGAGAGCAGCGGCGTTTGCGTAACTTTGTCAGTGCTAAGAAACAAGCACCACTGCTTGAAATAACCCCAGAAATCAATGTGGGACGCACAACGAACGCATCCGTTAGGACTGTGAGATGAAATTAGGTGCTAATGGGCTCTGCTAACAGTTCAAAATCGCCTGCAGCGCCTCTCCTGGGCTCATGACCATATCGTCTGGACCCTAAACGATTGGTAAACCGTGACCTGGTCAGACAAGTCCCAATCTCAGTTGGTAAGAGCTGATGGTAGGGTTAGAGTGTGGCGCAGATTCCACGAAGACATGGAGCAAAGTTATCAATAGGGCACTGTGCAAGCTGGTGCTCCATAATGGTGTGGACAGTCCTCTGGTCCAACAGAACCGATCATGGGTTATGTTCGGGTACTTGGAGACCATCTACAGCCATTCATGGGTTCATACGCCAAAACAGCGATGGAGTTTTTATGGACGACCATCCGCCATGTCACCTGGGCACAATTCTTCAAAATGGTTCAAATGGCTCTGAGCACTATGGGACTTAACATCTGAGGTCATCTGTCCCCTGGAACTTAGAACTACTTAAACCTAATTAACCTAATGACATCACATACATCCATGCCCGAGGCAGGATTGGAACCTGCGACCGTAGCGGTCGCGCGGTTCCAGACTGAAGCGCCTAGAACCGCTCGGCCACTGCGGCCGGCCACAATTCTTCGCGATTGGTTTTAAGAACATTATGAACAAATCGAGCGAATGATTTGGCCAGTCAGATCGCCCGACGTGAACCCCATTGAACATTTATAGGAGATAATCGAGAGGTCAATTCGTGCACAGAATCCTGTACCGGCAACACTTCCACAATTAGGGACAGCTATAGAGGCACCATGGCTCAATATTTCTGCAGGGACTTCCAAAGACTTGAGTCTAAGGCATGCCGAGTTGCTGTATTACGCCGAGCAAAATGAGATCGACATGATATTAGGAAGTATCCCATGACTTTTGTCATCTCAGCGTAATTCTCATCACTCTTATAACTGATTTGATGCGGTTCATCACCAACTCCCCTCCTGTGCCAATCCATTCACCTCAGAAAGTAAAGTGGGCAATGAGAGACCTTTCAATGACACTGGAAATAAAATCCTGTCAATAGTTCTGAGCAAAAACCCTAAGAAGTTCTGATCTTACGTAAAATCAGTAAGTGGTTCAAGATTCCCTATTCATTCACTCAGTGACCATACTGGCACCGAAAAGGAAGATAACAGAGAGAAGGCCGAAGTACTGAATTCGGTCTTCCGAAATTGTTTCAGCGCGGAAGATCGTAACACGCTCATTTGAATCGTAGTACGAATATCGAAATGGCAGTCATTGAGATGATCGCGGGATACAGAAGCAACAACAATCATTTAGTACTGGAAAGGTGTCAGAACCAGATGAGATACTTATAAGATTCTACAAAAATGATCCGAAAGAACTTGCTGCCCTTCTAGTAGCAGTTTATCGTAGATCGCTCGAACAACGAAAGGTACCTGGCGACTGGAGTAAAGCGCTGGTCATTCTCGTTTTTAACAAGGGTCTTAGGACAGATGTGCACAGTTGTAGACCTATATCGTTGACGGCAGTCTGCTGTACAATTGTGGAACATGTTTTATGTTCAAGAATTATGAAGTTTTTGGAGAACGAAAATCTCTATAAAAATCAACATGGATTCTACAAACAGAGATATTGCCAAACTCTGTTCCTCTTCAGATTTTTAGGAAGAATGTTAAGGAAATGTCCACGATGGAAGTGGGTTTGGCGCTTGTTCGGCGGAGTCTAGAATCTAGTCCATCAATATGGGATCCTTACCAGGTAGGACTGATAGAGCAGATCCAACGAAGAGCGGCGCCTTACTTCACAGAATCGTTTAGTCCGCACAACAGAGTTACAGAGATGCTCAAAGCACTTCAGTGATAGACGTTGCATGAGAGGCGTTTCCATCACGGAGAGGCGTACTATTGAAATTTCGAGAGAGCGCTTTCCGGGTAGTCTGATGACATATTACTTCCTCCCACATTTCGTGAAAAGACCACGACGACAAGGTTCGAGAAATTAGAGCCCATACAGAGGCTTACCGACAATCATTCTTCCCACGCGAGAGTGGTACACGAAAGGTGCGATCACTTAATGGTACCAGAAGTACCCTCCGCCACACACCGTTAGGTAGCTTGAAGAGTATGATTTAAATGTAGAGAATCACTTGCACTCTAAGTCCCCAATTATTTGTCTGTCTTCTTCTAAGCTTTTCCGCTGTACAGCTCCCTCTAGTACTATGGATATCGTAACATGTCCTCTCATCCTGTCCCCCCTTCTTCTTGTCAGTGTATACCATATGTTCCTTTCTTCGTCGATTCTGCGGAGAACATATATACAGAAGAAGTAATGAATGCATCAGAGGAACGATTGGGCAAGAAGACAAGGCGCAGAGGAAACCCTTGGATAATACAAGGTTTAAACTTTAATTGATGAAAGGGAAAAAATACGAAAGAGCAGAAAATGAAGAAGGCAAAAGGTGCTGCGAACGTCTTAAAAATGAGACCAACAGATGATGCAAAATGGCAAAGGAAGAGTGGCTAGCGGGGAAATGAAAATCTGTAGAAGCAAGACTGTGGGAATGGCAGACGTTTCAGGTGTGAATACTAAAGAAATATATTTGGAGAAACCGGCAGTGGTTGATATGGGAAGCTACTAACGGGGCCGGCTCCAGGGATTTTGTCGCCCCGATGCGCAAATGTCAAGGGCCGCTGCCCTCTCCTCTCCTTGTATTTTGAGACATAGTCAACCTATTTCTCAATGACATTCTCCGATGACTTTTTATTTTCACGTATGATACTATTTCACTCGTCTTTTTGACGTGAAAAGAACTTTAAGATCAGAGCCAGGTATGGGGCACCAACCACTCAAAACAGAAGTGAAACACACGTTCGTTTGCGTGGCCATCATCCGCAACAAACACAAAAATATTTGTTTCGTTTTGTAAGTAAAAACCGCCTTTTCTTGCTGCATTGTATTTTATTCCTACCATTCGCGTTTCGCCTTTTATATCTTCAGGCATCTTCACTGAGATCTAGAATGCTACAGTTTTCATTTTATGTGTGATATTTGCAGATTATAAGACAGTTAGCGTCTCCTTTTTTACGTAAATAAGTGATTACTTATAGCTCTTCGCATTTTTGATTGGTATCTGCGTTTCCTCTCATATGGTTACATGCTGGAGGTCGCACTATAACTTTACTTACGAAACATAAGCACTTTTTCATGTTCAGAACTTTTTTCTTCACGCGTTTCATATCGCGTGCTGTTATTGCTGTGGAACACAACAATGAGGTAATTAAAGAACAACAAAGCGGCAGGAGCGGACGGCATTCCTGCAGAACTTTCAAGCAAGGAGTCTCTGAATGGGAAAGCAACATTCTGAAACTGGTTAATCTCATATGGGAAGAAGAGGAAATGTATCAAACACGGGAAGAGGGAATTATAAGCCCTATATATATGAAAGGAGACCAGATGGAATACGTTAACTACATGGGGATCACACTGCTTAATCTCGGATATAAAATCCTCTCTAACATACTGGTACGGCCGACTCATTTGAATAACAGTGAGGGAAACGGGGCCGTACGAATGTGGATTAATCCGATGTAAGTAAACTATCGACCAGAAATTTATCCTTAGACAAATTCTGGAAAAAGCAGAGGATTATGGGATCGGAACGTATCATCTTTTTTTTAAAGCAGCTTACGGCAGTACAGACAGAGAGCAACTATATCGAGCTCTAGATGAACTTGGTATTCCAAAAACAGTGATAAGCATAGTAAGAATGAGAATGAGACGAAAGCAAGATAGCATAAAAACTGGAGGAATGTTGTCCAATACTTTGGAAATTAAAAATGGACTACGGCAAGGTGATGCGCTGACATGCCTCCTCTTCAATGCCGCCCTGGATAAGGTGATGACAGAAGCAAATATTTTGAATAGGGGACCGATTTTTCATAAATCTGTGCAGATAGCAGGCCGGAGTGGCCGAGAGGTTCTAGGCGCTACAGTCTGGAACCGCGCCACCGCTACGATCGCAGGTTCGAATCCTGCCTCGTGTATGGATGTGTGTGATGTCCTTAGGTTAGTTAGTTTTAAGTAGTTCTAAGTTCTAAGGGACTGATGACCTCAGCAGTTAAGTCCCATAGTGCTCAGAGCCATTTGAACCATTTTTTGTGCAGATACTGGCCCATAGTAGCAAGAACTCTGACGGCTATGGAAGCGACATTTACCGCACTTGAACAGGCCGGCTGGAAAACAGGACTAAATATCAACGAGCAGAAAACAAAATACCTAGCTGCTGGGACAACGCACAGAGAGAACATGCTAGCCGAAATGGGTAGTTATACCTCTGAAAGAGTCGGTCATTGCAATTACCTGGGTTCAACTGTAACCAGCCTAAATGATAGCTGCTATGAAATGAAGCAGAGCCTAATTGCGGCCAGTAAAGCTTATTTCGTCTAAGCAAAGCTTCTATTTTCAGGATTCCTGACTGGCGCCACGAAACTAACCACCTACAGAACACAGACGAGACCAGTGCTTACACACGCCTCTGAAACCTGGGCTCTGACAGCAAGGGATGCTGAATCGCTGGATGCATTCGAGAGAAGGACACTCAAGAGAATCATCGGCCCAATTTGCGAAAGGGGAAGATGGAGGAGAAGATGCAACCGTGAGTTGTAAGCCATCTGCAAAGATCAGCCTGTTAGAAGAATACGAAATTGCAGTACCTGTGCTATTCCTAATAACGATGCTGCTCGGGGTAGCCGTGCGGTTTGAGGCGCTTTGCCACGGTTCCCCCTTCAGAGGTTTGAGTTCTCCCTCGGGCATGTGTGTGTGTGTTGCCCTTAGCGTAAATTAGTTCCAGTTAGATTAAGTAGTGTATAAGCTTAGGGACCGATGACCTTAGCAGTTTGGTCCCATTAAAAACGATGCAAAGTTCCTTCGGATATGTAATATACGTAATGGATGCACAAGTACAGGTTGTGGACACATGGTTGACGACATATGTAAGTTTCGATCTGGCCATAGTCGTCCTCGGTTAGCCAAATGGTAAGGCAAACGCTCGCGATAAGCGGAAAATCAGGATTCAAGTCCCAGTCCGGCACAAATTTTCATTGTCATTCCATTGTGCAGCTGATAGTTATCGACATTCACAACTATGAATACATTTCATGTGTTAAAAGAATTGTGAAGTCATCGAGGCTGAGGTGGGTCGGAAACTTGGCACAGATGAATGATGCGGAAACATCAAAAAAGATTTTGCAAGGAAAGTCAGGAGGACAGAGAGGACGTGGTCGACCGAAAACTAGATGGGATGACAGAATCATGGAAGATGTGCTGCAGGAACGAGAAGATACTAGCAAGGGACTGGGATAAATGGAAGGAGATAGTGGAAGACGCCAGAGTGGCAGAAGAAGAAGAAGAAGAAGAAGAAGAAGAAGGTACTAATGTACCTTCCACAAACCCCAGATGAAATTGTCGTTGTAGATGTGAAATCGGTCAAAAAAAACCTTAGGCATTTCAAAAAAATCAAACGGTTCATATGGCTCTGAGCACTATGGGACTTAACAGCTATGGTCATCAGTCCCCTAGAACTTAGAACTACTTAAACCTAACTAACTTAAGGATATCACACAACACCAAGGCATCATGAGGCAGAGAAAATCCCTGACCCCGCCGGGAATCGAACCCGGGAACCCGAGCGCGGGAAGCGAGAACGCTACCGCACGACCACGAGCTGCGGCCGCTTAGGCATATTTACATTTAAAATAATATAAAACTTGTCATCAAATATTAAATGTTCAGTGCACTTAGGTGCATTGTAAGTAGGCTGTTTATGTTTTCTTATTGGCAACGTTACGTAGCGCTCTGTACGAAAATCACTGGCTGTGCTGTGTGCAGTCTGTGGCTAGTTTGCATTGTTGTCTGCCATTGTAGTGTTGGGCAGCTGGACGTGAACAGCGCGTAGCGTTGCGCAGTTGGAGGTGAGCCGCCAGCAGTGGTGGATGTGGGGAGAGAGATGGCGGAGTTTTGATAATTTGTAATACTGGATATTATGAACTACTATATATATTATGACTATTAAGGTAAATACATCGTTTGTTCTCTATTATCATCTTTCAATTGCTAACTATGCCTATCAGTAGTTAGTGCCTTCTGTAGTTTGAATCTTTTATTTAGCTGGCAATAGTGGCGCTCACTGTATTGCAGTAGTTCGAGTAACGAAGATTTTTGTGAGGTAAGTGATTTGTGAAAGGTATAGTTTAATGTTTGTCTGGGCCATTCTTTTGTAGGGATTTTTGATAGTCAGATTGTGTTGCGCTAAAATTATTGTGTGTCAGTTTAAGCACAGTCGTGTATAAATTGTTCTAAGGGGACGTTTCATATGTCGACCCTTAGCCTAGGATACCTCACTGGAATCTTCTGATTTTTTCTTGTAGTTTGTGTATTTAGTGTAGATTTTGTTTATTGCTAGCGCGTAATTATAGAGAAAATTTCCTTGGTAGTTGTGGTTTTTCATTGTTGCACAGTAAAACAGTTGTGGCATGCATGTAGATTTGCACCAAGTATTTCGCAGCTGCGCTTGCAATTAACTAGATATTATTTTCAGTTCTATGTTAATGTGTTCTCTTATTTTTGCTCTTCAAATTGTGTTTTTTTGTGTTGGCGTGTGAAATATTGTGACAATAATGGCGTGTGAAAAACGTAATACTAGTCTCCAAAGTAAACTGAGAAATGACAGTGAAGACGAAAGCAGTGTGTTAGCGCCACCGAGTAATGAATTAACTAATGTTCAAAGTAGTAATTTGGTAATTGTACATAGGGAAATGGAGCGGGCTGCAAACAATGGTGTAGACAGTGAAACAATTAGTGAACAGGGAAGCATTATCGATCGATTGGTCGGCAACAGCTTGCCTCAGGAATCCGAAATGACAGGACACAATCTTGCAAATACTGTAGATTCAGGTTTTGCGTCCTCACCCTTTTCTCAAATAAGTCAAGACACATTTTCTGCTATTCAAACTGCGAATATTGCCGGTTCAAATGCGTTGCCGAATAGCACTGAGGAACATGTTTCAGACACCAGTGCACTGTTATTACAGTTAATGCAACAAATGGGACAAAGGCTACAAAAGTTAGACACAACGCTTGAACAAAATCAGAAACAAATGGGACAAAATCTTCAAAAGTTAGACACAATGGAACAAAATCAGAGACAAACACAGCAAAAGCTTCAAAAGTTAGACACAGTGGAACAAAATCAGAGACAAACACAGCAAAAGCTTCAAAAGTTAGACACAATGGAACAAAATCTTCGGACGTTAGACACCACACTTGAACAGACACGTGAAAATTTAACTACTGACAAGGGAACCTCCCCATCGCACCTGCCTCAGATTTAGTTATAAGTTGGCAAAGTGGATAGGCCTTGAAAAACTGAACACATATCAGTCGAGAAAATAGGAAGAAGTTGTGTGGAATAGTGAAAAAAATTAGTAAAATATACAAACTGAGTAGTCCATGCGCAAGATATACAACATCAAGGAGAACGTGAGCACAGGGGCGCCGTGGTCCCGTGGTTAGCGTGAGTAGCTGCAAAACGAGAGGTCCTTGGTTCAAGTCATACCTCGAGTGAAAATTTTACTTCCTTTATTTTCCCAAAGTTATGATCTGTCCGTTCGTTCGCTGACGTCACTGTTCACTGCAATAAGTTTAGTGTCTGTGTGTTGCGACCGCACCGCAAAACCGTGCCATTAGTAGACGAAAGGACGTACCTCTCCAATGGGAACCGAAAACATTTGATCGCAAGGTCATAGGTCAACCGATTCCTCCACAGGAAAACAAGTCTGATATATTCTATACGACACTGGTGACGGCATGTGCGTCACATGACAGGAATATGTTGTCGACCCACCTAACTTGTACACTTGGCGAATGGGTAAAAAGTTTCTTCTACCTTGCCCGGTTTAGGTTTTCTTGTGGATGTGATAATCACTTAAAAAAAGTGGTGAAAACATAAGAGTTTGTCACATAAACTGAAAATACAAAATTAAAGTTTCCACTCGAGGGAAGACTTGAACCTAGGACCTCTCATTCCATAGCTGCTCTCGCTAACCACGGGACCACAACGCTCCTAGAGTCCCAGTGTCCTTGAAGTTACATATCTTGGCATGGACTACTCAGTTTGTATATTTTACTATTTTTTTCATAGTTCTACACAATTTCTTCCTGTTTTCTCGATTGATCTGTGTTCAGTTTTTCAAGGCCTACCCAGTGTGCCAACTTATAACTAAATCTGAAGGGGGTGCGATGGGGAGGTTCCCTTGTGAGTTACATAACATTGAATCGAAATGTCAAAAAGTCTGTAATGCGTAAAAACACAAATTTGTGAGCATTTTCAACCTATTTTTTGGCGGCATGAAAATGCATTACAGAATCACGAAGCAGCCATAAAAGAACTGCAAACCATTGTTCATGAAAATCGTGAGACCTTGTGGGCTAAAATTGACTCAGTTGCATCTACTGATTCGGTTACGCAACTTGCAAAAACTCAGGAAAACTTAAAGGACACAGTAGATTCGATTTCAACACAAATGGACACTCTGAAGCTTGGTTCAGAAAAACACACTGAGGAAATGTGTTCACTATCGGAGAAAGTAGCCGAACTTTCGGATCAGGTCACTAACTTATCTACGAAGGTAGATGATAATCTGAATGACACAAAACCGGTAGTCTTTAATGACACAGAAGAGTGCGAACAAATCAGGAAACTGAAACAAAATCTGAATCAAATTAATACGCAACACCAATGAGAAATCCGGGAAGTACAAGATCAGCTGACACAGGTAATACAAGAATTACGTATTTCAGAGGACACTCGTGCTCCAATACGGGAAGAGGGACATAGAAATACGGAACAGCCACAAAATAATAACACAGGGCACTTCGGAAATTATGAAAGAAATTGGCAAGGTACACCGAATTTTGAGATGGAACCGCCGTAAACGACGTAACAATGACCGACATGCGACTCGCCGACATGATGATTTTGATTATAAGCTGTTCATTACTACACGTAAATTCAAAACGTTTAAGTATTCTGCCAACGACATTCATCCACAAGCGTGGCTCCATCAATTCTCTCATTGTTTTCCTCCCAACTGGTCATTGGAGCACAGGTTAGAATTTATGTGTGGCTACTTGGAGAATGAACCAGCTGTAAGAATGCGATCGGTCATTCACGATTGTCACAGTGAAGGAGAATTTTACCATGCGTTCCTCTCAGCCTATTGGTCTCAAGCTACACAAGACCGAGTAAAACATAGCATCATAATGATGAAACGTTTCGAACAATCTGAATTTTCCAGTCTTATGAAATATTTTGAAGAGATGTTGCATAAGAATCAGTATCTTTCAAACCCATATAGCCCCTGAGAACTCATCCGCATTTGCTTAATCAAACTGCCTGAACATTTACGACATATTATTTTAGCAGGACGTTGCAAAGACGACATTGAAGCTTTTCAGGGACTGTTACAAGAACTGGAAATTGACACTGACAATCGCGGAACGAGAAAACAGGAGCACAACAATTAAAGGTCACATCTGTCACAATTCCGCGATGACAGAAATAATACATGACAAGGCTATTCTTATAACGTAAATCGTGACCAAAACAGACACCACCCGTATGACAACCGTTGGCAGAGTAGTAATAATTACAGGGAAAGATCACCTCTCTGCGGTAATGAATACGACAGAGACACTCATAGAAACAGACAATTTGGCAACCAGAACAATTATAATCACGGGAGACAGAATAACTTCAGACGCAACGGTCCACCGTGCAGTGATAATTCAGGGAGAAATTCTCCACCACTTAACCGACAAGAAAGAAACTACAGAAACTACCAACAGAACGACAGACCTGAATCCCGTCAGAACTGGCGGAATTCAAACAGAGCAGGGCACTTTCGACAATGTGAGTTTGTAGAAGTTAGGCCTCCTAATCCCAGTAACGACGCGCGCCAACAAAGAAAGAGACAATGACTCACACCGCAGGCAGCCACTTGCGCCCGCTGGCTCAGGGAAAAATAACATTGACGCTAACCTTGAGCAAAATTCCAGTATTCTTTACCGACGTATACCACATGATAACTGCGTTAAAGTTGAAACTCTGTGTGCTAGGAAGAGCAAAGGGCTACACCACATTTCACATGTTAAACCATTTACTGAAAGATAATCTGCTTTTTAACTTTGTCTTTCCCATAAAACGTTTCACTTCACATTTCTAGTATGCTTTGTCAGACTTAATATTTGTTAACATGCAACAATGTTTTGAAGTTAACTATCCAATTAAGAACCAAGAGAACTTATTTAAACAGAAATTATGAATGCATTGTTATTGCAAACAGATGACACAGTCTTATTGTGTGTGTACATTCTTGCTTGTTAATTGCACGATTACGTAACGACTATAAGGCTCACATACTTAGAACATTTACCAGTACTGCTAATGAGATTCTAATGCAACATTTTGGTTTACTTGAAAATACATTCTGAATTAGGTTAGGTTAGTGTTGTTTAACGTCCCGTCGACAACGAGGTCATTAGAGACAGAGTGCAAGCTCGGGTTAGGGAAGGATGGGGAAGGAAATCGGCCGTGCCCTTTCAAAGGAACCATCCCGTCATTTGCCTGAAACGATTTAGGGAAATCATGGAAAACCTAAATCAGGATGGCTGGAGACGGGATTGAACCGTCGTCCTCCCGAATGCGAGTCCAGTGTGCTAACCACTGCGCCACCTCGCTCGGTCATTCTGAATTAAAGTACTTTCTGTGAGATACCAGATGACACAGTGATTAGTTTATGTGACAACTACACGATTTTATCACGACGTTACTAATGAGTGACAATTTACAGTGTTGCTTTTGCGGTGTATCTGTTTTATATCTGCACAGTTTTTCTGAATTCTTCTGGAAAGTAAAACATGTTTTAGTAGTAACTTTTGTGGTATAGCTACAATGAGACAGCCTTTTCCGTAGCACAACAATACGTTAGAGCACAGTAATTTCTTCATCACAACAATAAGCGTAATAACTAAGGTATCTATACGCAAAGCATTTCACTTTTGTTTATCATGAGGTAAGTACATTGACTTCTGCAGAACTTAGCTTTCGGAGGACGATAGCTACGACACTTCCACAGAGATTATCTTACAACAAGATGCACATTTAGCGCTACAGGACACGCATTTGAGTGCTTAATTTTGTACTTAAACCATTTATTTTTCAAGATTTTTGAAATACAAAGAAAGTTTTCTGTGATACATTTCATTCCATTGCTGTAATCTGTAACACCTGAGGGTATAATTACCTTAATCCTCAGGGGGGTACACTCCTGCTTTGTGTACCATGTGTTTGGCAAGCACAAGGAGCCCTAGCTAATATGGTATTTGCTTATACAACTTTACACATCGGTACCATATTTCTCTAATACATAAATTACACAGCTATCTGATCATTTAACTGAGAGAGACAAACTTTTTTATTACGTCAGTGACACATGTTTACGCAATTACAGAGTTGGATTACTTCACACTTACGAAATTGTATTTTGTCTGTACTGTGTGAACTGTTCATATTTTTTCGGACCCATTGTGATACTATGAGAGCTTTGAATGATGTATTTGGTATGAGATCATGATTTTTAAAGTACGTTTGAGGTAGATGACACTACTGAAATGAGCAGAGAATTTTCTTTAGGTTTTGAAATTATTGCAGAAAGCTACGACGTTTTTGAGATTTGACTGAGGTGTTATGATGTTATTATTATGACGACGATGTGTAATATGCTGCTGAGGTATGTTTATGATTAATAGGCTGATGTTATATGAGTTATTTGATTATGCTACGTATCTCTTATGATGAAATATTGAAGAAGTGTCGACGAATATGTATATGTATAATGAGGTAAGGAATAATGAGTAGTGGTTAGGGACTCTGGTTTGTGAATAAGGATGTTGGAAACCAAGAATCATACTTTCAGAGTTATGAAATGTATGTAAATGCGTGAATGTATTACAATGCCGACGAAAATTTTTTGGACACTGTTATATTCATAAGATTTTGTTTCTACACATTTGCAACGCAAATTCTCGACCCGTGAAATTTTGTATATGAGACTGTCACTGTAGCGGAAACTGCTGTCGTAAATATTTCCGTAAGAAAGTTAAGTGACCACCTGCACGTAATACGTCGTGGGCACCCAGCTGTGTCAGATGCCTGGAGAACAAGCCATTAGGGTGTGCCTTTTCGGAAGCACAGGTAGAAAAAAAAAGGCAGGCCATTATCCTCGCTATTGACATTTCCTTGTTGAAAGCATACTGTGGAGCTCGTAATTTATGATATTTACTGAAATGCCTAATGAAACGATGAGAAACATTTCACGGCTATTGTCTTGCTAGTTGAGAAAAATGCCATATGGCTTGCTTTATGTATTTATTTACACATTTTGTTTAATATCAAGTTTTTAGCTGCACTGCAGCATTGGTTAAAATAGAATTTTATAGATGTACTAATATAAATATTTTCTGTCTACAGATCCAGAAAATACTAATTTTGTAATACATTTCCCAAAAATGGGGGAGCACAAAAACATTTCCCTTCACAGGAACTGCATACATAACTTTCTTTTCAACTACTTGGTAATTTCTTTTGGTAGAGTAAGTTTTTGTGATGCATCACTCTAGTGTTAAGGTGTGACATAAGTATTAAACATAGCCATTTTTACTGTAATATCTTTTCTGCTTGAGCTTTGTCATGTATAGATATAAGTTTTATATTTTTTATATTTTTTATATTTGCTGCTGCTGTTTGCCAGGCATAGTGCTACTGAATTTTAATTTGTGTTACTCTTCTAAGCTAGTTTTACTACTGATTTATTTTTCTTGTTTGCTGCACAGTGCCTTATCTTAGTTGTAATATTGTTGCTTCACCAATTTCCATTTTTTTTTGTCATTGCTGTTTGTATTAATTGTTTTGTGCTGCTGCATTGCCTCGTCCCGTAGTTTATGCATCTGAGCTCAGTAGATTTAAGTTAGCTTAAGAGGGGGTAGACTATATAAGAAACTAACTATGATGAATTGGAAGAAATGCATTGAGAAGCTATAAGAAAATGGTGTGGCCAAAAAAAGAATTTTGAAAGAGGATATGAACAAAAAAAGTAGGGTTTAGGGACAACAGGTTTAGGTAGGATTTTCTTGGAAATAAATGTTGAGGTAAGATAATGGTAAATAAATAATGAGGTAAGAAATGTGTGAACAGAATACAGAAAGCATGCTTGGATAGAATTTTTTGGCTGGAGCAAATATCGAATTAAGAGGAACGATCTATGGAATGAAGTTTTGGGTTGGACTGCAGTACCAAATGTTACACTGAAAACAAACCCTGTCCTTTCCTTTTGTGTTATCCCACTATGTGTTTGTGTACCCTTGTGTATTTGTTTTCTTCCTGTCTCTGTGTAGTTTCATAGAATTTTTTCTTCTTCTAATACTAAGCTACATTCACTATGATGGGGAATACTGTTATCCTCAAATTTAATTGGCATTAATAATATGTTATTTACCTTGTAAATATGCTTAGACATTATTTATTCTGTTTTGTTTTAATGCTCATGAGTGAAGTAGATGTTTCAATAATTATTCTGATCTTTTATATATCTACTTATCTCATAATTCCTCTAACATTGATGTATATGTTTATTTCTATTTTGTTGTAAAGCCTGTACTACAAAAGTTATCAGTATTGTTATTTTCTTTAATGAAGTATTTTGTACCTTTGTAATTGTATTCTTATGTTATAATATTGTAATTGACACCAGTTCATCATATTATTAACTTGTAAGTTGCATTTCACTGCACACGTTTCTGTTGGTCATAGTATATGGACAATATGCGAGAAGTGAGGACTGTTAGTGTTTGCACATGTGTTACAAATTCAGCAAGGGACTGGATAACAGCATTGCTGGTTCTAAGGACAATTCCAAAAACTTTGTGCGTGCACAAGTGGTGGTTTATGGACTTGCTATCTTCTCTGCAAGACTCCTCGATGGTGATTGTGCACCTGTACAGTAGCAGCAGATGGCTGCTGACCATCATCTCTACAAGGACTACAGTGGGTCTACACCTTTGCTGACTCACCAATACCATTATTTCTACAAGGACTGCAGTGGGTCTGCACCTCTGGCGGCCCACCAATACCACCATCTCTACCAGGACTACAGTGGGTCTGCACCTCTGGTGGCCCACCAATACCACAATCTCTATCAGGCCTACAGTTGGTCTGCACCTCTGGTGGCCCACCTATACCGTAATCTCTACTGGGACTACAGTGGGTCTACTCTGTGATGACCTACCTACCTATATTCTTCAAAACGTCGAATGACTCTGCTGTGGGTTTGCTCTGTTGTGGCCCATTACCTGTCAGCATGTCAAGAGTCACCACTGTCTTTCCGTTGGAAGGACAACACTACTTCTTCAAGACTGCATGGAAATCCACTACTTCCCTGTGCATTGTCTTTTACTGCTAAGACTTTGAGAAAAGAAACTGAAGTTTTACTCTGATGAATGATCAGGACTGTCTTTATTGACTGTGAGAAAATTTTAGCTTTTGACCAACATTGTATTAATAAGTGTGTGCATTTGATATCTTTGTTATTGTAATTATGAAAAATTTTATCAAATCATTATTGGCCACTGCCCAAAACAATTTGTAAAATTTTTTGTGGGGAGCATGGGGGCTATGTAAGTAGGCTGTTTATGTTTTCTTATTGGCAACGTTACGTAGCGCTCTGTACGAAAATCACTGGCTGTGCTGTGTGCAGTCTGTGGCTAGTTTGCATTGTTGTCTGCCATTGTAGTGTTGGGCAGCTGGACGTGAACAGCGCGTAGCGTTGCACAGTTGGAGGTGAGCCGCCAGCAGTGGTTGATGTAGGGAGAGAGATGGCGGAGTTTTGATAATTTGTAATACTGGATATTATGAACTACTATATATATTATGACTATTAAGGTAAATACATCGTTTGTTCTCTATTATCATCTTTCAATTGCTAACTATGCCTATCAGTAGTTAGTGCCTTCTGTAGTTTGAATCTTTTATTTAGCTGGCAATAGTGGCGCTCGCTGTATTGCAGTAGTTCGAGTAACGAAGATTTTTGTGAGGTAAGTGATTTGTGAAAGGTATAGTTTAATGTTTGTCTGGGCCATTCTTTTGTAGGGATTTTTGATAGTCAGATTGTGTTGCGCTAAAATTATTGTGTGTCAGTTTAAGCACAGTCGTGTATAAATTGTTCTAAGGGGACGTTTCATAGCATATGATAATTCTTAGGTTCTGTAGCCACGATTCATCAAATTAAAAAAAAACCGTTTTTACAGTATGTACTTGCAATGATCACATTACTGCACAAAATTTGTACAGAAATAAGATTGTACATAGCAAATAGAGTTATAAAATTATTTCCGAACAGATTTAAATTATACTTACTATTATGAATGATTTATTATGCAATTCTACTTCTGTTGCATATGTTTTCATATGATACTGTAAACAAAATTTATGAACGTCTATGTTATTTAATTTATGGCAGTTCCTTATGAAAGTGGCAACTTTTCCTTCATTTCCGTCCCACAAAAGTGAGAAGCTAACCTAAATCCTGCAACATTTAACATGTTCATACCAGAGGTCAAATGATATTCTGAGAGGCAGATTATGTAAACAGGGTTGGTTGACTAATTCATCAATGCAGTTAAGTAGTTCATTGATTTTACCGCTTAGCCCTCTAATATTTTGATGCGTTAGAGGCAGTTGGCGTTTCACACTGACTGAGATAAAACTAGGTAGAAATAAAACCGCGGAGCTAACAATTCCTACGGCAAGTCAGACACTTAACTCACAGCAAAATAATAGTTCAGTAAGTCAAATTGCCGAAAAACAAGAAAACACATTTATGAAAATTAGGCCTACTTGCAATTGTATGTTAACAAAGCTGCTACGTGCAAAGTTTCTAGTTCCAATAAATTAAATTTATACTGCGTTTCGCAAATAAGAATTAAAACAGTCAAGGGATTCGCTGTACTTAACTTGTTGGAAGGAAAAGGAACAGTTAAATGAGATTCTGTAAGTTAACTGCTCCAAAACGTAAACAAAAATACAACTGTAACCCTACTTTATGGTCTTTTTGCGTGTTCTGGAATAATATACAAAGAAAAGTGAAACCTTTAATGGTAAGCTTCAGCACACTAATAACGTATTTAACGTGTTATCGGTATTAAACTAAGTTTTATTTCAGTCTAAATCACTAATCTGTTCGAGAGCACAAAACTCGCGTCTCTGAACCTCAATATTATAGCTTAAATCGAAACTAAAATTAATGATAAACGTACACTCACAGACTTACCTTATATTGCATAAATTTTTCTTGCTTTGCCATCAGCGAACTTCTATTTGACTTCGTTGAAATCCAGGGATTCCGTTATCTCATGCTCAGTCGACATCCTTGCCAGCCCACACAGTCGTTTCTGTCTCACTGTTGACCTCAGATATGTTTTAATCAGTTTAAACTTTGAAAAACTTCTTTCTCCACTTGGCATTGTCAACGGTTGTGTTACGAGACTTCGTAAGGCTGCACCTACGTTGAGCGCACTGCCATACTCTTGTATGAGTTTCTAAGTTTCAGTTGTGTGCTAGCAGGCTTTACCAGCGTTGAGACCAGTTTAAGTTCATTATTTAAAATCGACAAGACTGATGCCTTTAACATGTCCGAGACAAACTGTCACACACTTTGGAACACTTGTAGGTTAGTACGTCAGGTGACATCTCTTTAATTTTATTAATGCAGCACGAAAGAAAATCTCTCAGTGACTTTGAAGCTAATAAAATCTCTCACTGAGAGCACATATAACATGAAATATTTTAAAGTAAACATCTATTTTGTACAACGTTTGTGGATCTTCAGCTTTCTCATATTCTCCCTCGTACTGGAACTGTTTCTTCTTCCGTCTCTTTCGTATCTGCACTCATGCACACAACGTGGCACTACACAAAACTGGCGCTAATAACATAGGCACATAGGGAACACACACGACACAGGTCTGTAAGTCCACGGTATTGGTGATAAATTGGGAAAAACGTCCCGAAACACATGTGCTACAAAACGCCACTGTTTCCTGCGCATGTACCCCGACATCAATATGGGATATGATCATCATGCACACGTACACAGGGAGCACAACAGGTAGGCATACTCTGGATCAGGTGGTCGAGCAGCTGCTGGGGTATAGCCTTCCAGACTTGCACCAGTGCCTGTCGGAACTCCTGAAGTGTCCTAGGGGTTTGAAGACGTGCAGCGATACGTCGACCGAGTGCATCCCGGACGTGCTCGGTGGGGTTTAGGTCTGGAGAGCAGGAATGCCACTCCATTCGCCTGATATGTTCTGTTTCAAGGTACTCCTCCACGATGGAAGCTCGGTGGGACCGTGCGTTATCATCCATCAGGAGGAAGGTGGGACCCACTGCGACCCTGAAAAGGCGGACGTACTGGTACAAAATGACGTCCCGGTACACCTGACCTGTTACAGTTCCTCTGTCAAAGACATGCAGGGGTGTACGTGTACCAATCATATTCCCACCCCACACCATCAAACCACGACCTCCATACAGGTCCCTTTCAACGACATTAAGGGGTTGGTGTCTGCTTCCTGGTTCACGCCAGATGAAAACCGGCGAGAATCACTGTTCAGACTATACCTGGACTCGTCCGTGAACATAACCTGGGACCACTGTTCCAATGACCATCTACTGTGTTCTTGACACCAGGCTTTACGGGCTCTCCTGTGACCAAGGGTCAGTGGAATGCACCTTGCAGGTCTGCGGGCGAATAAACAAGGTCTGTTCAGTAGTCTGTAGACTGTGTGTCTGGTGACAGCTGTTCCAGTGGCTGCAGTAAGGTCCCGAGCAAGGCTACCTGTAATACTCCGTAGCCGTCTGCGGGCACTGATGGTGAGATATCGGTCTCCTAGTGGTGTTGTACACTGTGGACGTCCCGTACTGTAGCGCCTGGACACGTTTCATGTCTGCTGGAATCGTTGCCATAATCTTGACAATCCCGCGTCCGGCCATCCTGATTTAGGTTTTCCGTGATTTCCCTAAATCGCTCCAGGCAAATGCTGGGATGGTTCCTTTGAAAGGGCACGGCCGACTTCCTTCCCCATCCTTCCCTAATCCGATGAGACTGATGACCTCGCTGTTTGGTCTCTTCCCCCAAAACAACCAACCAACCATAATCTTGAGATCACACTTTGTGGCACACGGAGGGCCCGTGCTACGACCTGCTGTGTTTGGCGAACCTCGAGTCACCCTAGTATTCTACCCCTCATAACGGCTTTGAGCCATTTTCGACACACAGTCACCATTCGCACGTCTGAAAACGTCTGTACACGTAGTCACTGCACCGTACTCTGACATGCACCAACACACCTCTGTGTACGTGGACTGCTGCCAGCGCCACCGTGCGACGACCGCAGGTCAAATGTACCACATGGTCATACCCCGAGGTGATTTAAACTCGCAAACCGCCCACCAGAGCGTTGTGTCGCCATGTATCAGTATTATTCTTAATTTATGAGCATGAGTCTACGTTGTACCTGCCTAAGATCGAGTTTTGTGTATGAATGAGATGTATTTACAACTTAAGCTCACACGTCTTTATTTAAGCAAAGCTTCCATTGTCTTGTTTAATTCATATTTTTGGAACCACATTAAAAATTAAGATTTTGCTGCCCCCAATCATCTACCGTGCTGGATGGTGGCCAGGTTCCCCTCCGCCCCCTCCACCTCCTCTCCAGAGGCGGCCCTGACTACTCATAAGAAAGGAAGGCTGTGAAGTGGAGGGAAAAACAGTAGCCACTAGTTTTACGTGGTCGGCGCCGCTCTAGCGAAGGTACCGTACCCTGTTAAGGGCATATGGTCCCGAGGCTATAAGAGCGGGTTCGCTGCCAAGTGGTCTAAGTCACAGAAACTGAAAAATAGGCTGACACCACTTATTACTAGACAGGCAGATCTTTGTATCCGACAAGTGACGTGGGTTCTTATTTGATAGGTGGCTTACACTGAATGGACCTGCTGAGTGCCTTGGCGATCGAGTGTTGTACGTTCAAATGTTCATGGCAGTCAGGTCCGTTACCGTCGTATGATAACGAAAGAGTCTGTTGTTCATGAAATGCAACGTTCAGATTTTACGACAAACACTTTCAGGAGTGTACGACGAGGAGGAAAAAAGAAATGCTGCTGAAAACGAAAGTACGGGCTGAAAAAGCGTCATATCAAATACGATATAGAGCATTGAACGTAAGGACTTTTTTTTTGTATAAATAACAACTTCATGAAAGTGAAGGAACGTGAAGGCCGGATTTTAGGTGCCTGATTTCTAGATCTTTGCTTGGCGTGAATTTCAAACGGTTTTCCCTGATGGAAAGTTCCTCACAGAAGCAAAGAAAGAAACATGGCGGACCTTCCCACTGTCGTTCCTTTCTAGGCTTACAATGTTGTAGTGGCAACGCTTCAAACGATGACGAACAATTTGATGAAACCATGATAACACAAAAGTAATGACATTTCCTGAATTTTTATTTCGTGTTCTTTCAATTTTCCTTTCTCTTACTATCTCTTGACAATATGTCTCAGTTCGGTTTTTTGAGTCAGCTTTTCTTTAAGATCATTCCCCTTCCGAAATCATTTGTTTTAGATACTGATTTTGTAAGAATTAATTTTGAGGTAGTTAAAATCTTTCAGCAATAGATTTACAAAATGTGATAGAAAGTTTATGTTTACAAGTTATTACCGTGTCCTCATTTATTAAATATTTGATAATGAGCTACAAACTTTAAATTTGCTCTCCTGACAAACTTGAATTTTGGACATACACCATCTGGCAGCCAGTCTGACCGTAAAAGCCGGTCGTCACTTCAGGTAATGCGCAGGAATTTGCATTGAAAGAGCCGTCGTGATGGTTCGCTGGAGACTGGCGCTTCGGTCTAGTGTAGCCACACATCTCGCTAAGACAAGAAGTTTCGCCCCAGTGTCCCCGTTTCACATGAAGCTAACGTCCGCATGAGAACGTCCGGGCTGTGCATAAGAATGTAGGCTGCGCAACGGTATATACGCCACACTGCATGCAGTCGCCTCACTCGTGCAACTAACTTTCTTCTTGTTCACAGGGCAGCACATAGTCTACTTCCTTCACAGAGGCATGTAGCTGTCCTAAGTTTATTTTGCCTAACTGGCTACCCGGCCAGTGCTAGTACACCGATAACTAATGCTCGTAACATACAGCGCAATCAAATAGACAATCAACAACTTCTTAACACTTTCACGGAAAACAGTACACTGTGACTTAATGGTGGATTACGAAGCTGAATGCAAATGTGGATAACATATGCAGGGTGTTAGAAATAAGCGCCTCATATTTCTATAAGAGGTTAAAACAAGATGTAGAATTCCCATAATTAGATGCCCAGAAACAAATACACTCCTGGAAATTGAAATAAGAACACCGTGAATTCATTGTCCCAGGAAGGGGAAACTTGATTGACACATTCCTGGGGTCAGATACATCACATGATCACACTGACAGAACCACAGGCACATAGACACAGGCAACAGAGCATGCACAATGTCGGCACTAGTACAGTGTATATCCACCTTTCGCAGGAATGCAGGCTGCTATTCTCCCATGGAGACGATCGTAGAGATGCTGGATGTAGTCCTGTGGAACGGCTTGCCATGCCATTTCCACCTGGCGCCTCAGTTGGACCAGCGTTCGTGCTGGACGTGCAGACCGCGTGAGACGACGCTTCATCCAGTCCCAAACATGCTCAATGGGGGACAGATCCGGAGATCTTGCTGGCCAGGGTAGTTGACTTACACCTTCTAGAGCGCGTTGGGTGGCACGGGATACATGCGGACGTGCATTGTCCTGTTGGAACAGCAAGTTCCTTTGCCAGTCTAGGAATGGTAGAACGATGGGTTCGATGACGGTTTGGATGTACCGTGCACTATTCAGTGTCCCCTCGACGATCACCAGTGGTGTACGGCCAGTGTAGGAGATCGCTCCCCACACCATGATGCCGGGTGTTGGCCCTGTGTGCCTTGGTCGTATGCAGTCCTGATTGGGGCGCTCACCTGCACGGCGCCAAACACGCATACGACCATCATTGGCACCAAGGCAGAAGCGACTCTCATCGCTGAAGACGACACGTCTCCATTCGTCCCTCCATTCACGCCTGTCGCGACACCACTGGAGGCGGGCTGCACTATGTTGGGGCGTGAGCGGAAGACGGCCTAACGGCGTGCGGGCCCGTAGCCCAGCTTCATGGAGACGGTTGCGAATGGTCCTCGCCGATACCCCAGGAGCAACAGTGTCCCTAATTTGCTGGGAAGTGGCGGTGCGGTCCCCTACGGCACTGCGTAGGATCCTACGGTCTTGGCGTGCATCCGTGCGTCGCTGCGGTCCGGTCCCAGGTCGACGGGCACGTGCACCTTCCGCCGACCACTGGCGACAACATCGATGTACTGTGGAGACCTCACGTCCCACGTGTTGAGCAATTCGGCGGTACGTCCACCCGGCCTCCCGCATGCCCACTGTACGCCCTCGCTCAAAGTCCGTCAACTGCACATACGGTTCACGTCCACGCTGTCGCGGCATGCTACCAGTGTTAAAGACTGCGATGGAGCTCCGTATGCCACGGCAAACTGGCTGACACTGACGGCGGCGGTGCACAAATGCTGCGCAGCTAGCGCCATTCGACGGCCAACACCGCGGTTCCTGGTGTGTCCGCTGTGCCGTGCGTGTGATCATTGCTTGTACAGCCCTCTCGCAGTGTCCGGAGCAAGTATGGTGGGTCTGACACACCGGTGTCAATGTGTTCTTTTTTCCATTTCCAGGAGTGTAGCTGTTGACGTATGGGCCGTTTTGCTCGTGACGGGTAACGTCTAGTATTTATAGTTGAGGCAGAATTTACAAGAGATGGCTCACTGAATTACAATAATATGCACATGTGGCCAGATGAAAATCCTGGAGCAATCATTAAGGTTGATAAGTGTCCTGTATAATTTTGGTATGTGAATTTTTGGTACCTGAATCGATCGTGAGCGAGCAGCGGAGCTGTAAGCTGTATCGCAGAAGTTAAGCACCTTTAAGCTGCTCGAGGGCGCAATGGAATAGACAATGTTTAGCTTTAGAGAGACGCAGTCGAAGTTCAACTGTGTTAAAGTTAAGCTGATAATTTTATAGGCAGTGTTAGTGAGGAAGCTATGGCAGTATTATGATTCAAATTTAATGTCACTTTTTGTTCAATCAACAAGATTACGAAACTGATTTGTGAAGGAAGAAATCTAATGGAATTTCAGCTAAATACAATAATGATGCCGTCCGGTCTGGCCGAGCGGTTCTAGGCGCTTCAGTCTGGAACCGCGTGACCGCTACGGTCGCAAGGTCGAATCCTGCCTCGGGCATGGATGTGTGTGATGCCCTTAAGTTAGTTAGGTTTAAGTAGTTTTACGTTCTAGGGGACTTATGACCTCAGCAGTTAAGTCCCATAGTGCTCAGAGCCATTTTTATTATCAGCCGGCCGCTGTGGCCGAACTATTCTAGGCGCTTCAGTCCGGAACCGCGCTGCTGCTACGGTCGCAGGCTCGAATCCTGCCTCTGGCATGGATGTGTGACATGTCCTTAGTTCAGATAACTTTCACTATATATTATTATTTGTTTAGATAACTTTCAAGGTGAGGCATCAGAATCGTTTCAATATCAATGTAAGAGCAGGAGTGGTCTGTGACAGATTCGTAGCGCTTTACACTTCTTCAAACAGATAAAGAGGTGTTTTGGATTATCGTTTTCTGTGCCATGAATCACCACCTCTACTGGAGAACGTTACCCTTGCAGAAAGACGACTGTGGTTCATGCGCGATGGACACAACCCTAGTTTCTACGGACAGTGCGACAGTACCTCACTGCATTGTTTCGTCGACGATGGATTGGTCGAGTACGTCCAATAGCAAATTATTTTAGGTTAGATTTAAACCTTTTTTGGTTACCTGTCAGACATTTTATGTTATTGAGCGAATGATCAAAAATTTTTGTTACTGCATTTTAACTTCTTTCTGAGCCACTGATAGCTTTGATAATAGGTGATAGAGGTCATTGTTTCTCTAGTGTTGTAGGTGAGAACATCGATGTTTCCAAATTGTGACAAATTTCACTAGCGAATATATATAGTGTGAAATTGCATTTAAAATACTTAACTCCCTGAAGTAGTTCCTACAAAATCGCTGCGAGTGAACACACCAAATATTATTCTTTTGTACAATCAATACTTTCTTTGTAAGTGATATTCCAGAAAACCATTCCATAAGACATTGTGTGTAAATATGCAAAATACGCCAGAAAGTTGATTCGCTTCTTTCCAAGACTAGCAATTATAAGAAGGGCAAAACTGGCTGAATTTAATCGTGTGAGAAGCTCAGTAATACGTTTCTTCCAGTTCAGGTTTCCATCAATATGTACACTCAAAAGTCTAGAGTATTCTACCCTATTTTCTGACTCTTATTCACGTCCTACATGAGTAGCTGGTATGACAGTTTCTTGTATAGAACTGCATGTAGTGTGTCTTCTCAAAATTAAGAAGTAGTCAATTTTTAGAGAACCATGTAATGTGCAGAACAGCAGAAGAGTACCGCCGATTTACTGCACACATACCTCTAAAAATGCTTATGGGGTACTTTGAGGGCATGCAGCGAATTATTATGAATGCTAAACAGGAGATTATCCCGGTACGAAGCGCAACGGATAGCAACTCTTACATTCAAGGAGCTCAAGAGGAGAATCAGATCATCATCAATAAAATTATATGGAAAATGCCGCACACCACTGTGGCAGACGAGGAGCATTTGAAGCTTTTAAAAGTTCTGAATACCAGTACATACCTGCCACTAACTTTCCGCTCATGGGAGGTTTAGGGTACCCCAAATTACCGACAGCGATCAGACAAACATGGGCTATTAAAACCTGAGTGCAGCTGGAAACATCAAGATTCATCATACTTGCATTCCAGACCAATAGAAGGGGGAATTTAGCCAATGATTCCACCGTATTTGACAATGGTAATTTAATTAATGCCAGAGACTACTTGAATTCCGAATTCTATCCGTATGACAATTTACTGTTACAGTGGGATCAGAATATGTACAGTCTTGCATTTGACATGTATGCAAGATTCAGTGGTTCTTACTATGAAGGTGCTGAAGAGGAAGGATGCCTACTCAGTCCATGGAAATTCAAGAAGCTGGCGCCAGTCATCGTAATAGACCGTTCTAAGCAGAATGAGATAATTAAATGAGTACCTATAGATGTAAGAATAGAATCTGAATTCTTATCAAATCTCCCAGAACACACTGCAGCATATGCTCTAGTTCTACATAACTATGTGATTAACTATTGCCCACTTACTGATTAGATCAGATTAAATTAGATTATTATTTGTTGCATAGATCATGAATACAACACTTCGTATTAATGTGGAACATGTCAGGTTAATAAGATATTACAAGATATTACATTACACAAAATATTACACGACACTTAATATTTTTAATTTTTTCGTGGGGGTTGGGGAAATTACCCACTTACTACATCCAAAAATTCATCTAATGAGTAGAAGGAGTTGCAATTACGAAATTATTTTAATTTCCTTTTAAATGCTATATGCCTATCTGTCAGACTTTTGATGCTATTAGGTAAGTGACCAAAGACTTTTGTGGCACCATAATTTACCCCCATCTGAGCCAAAGTTAGATTTAACCTTGAGTAGTGAAGATCATCCTTTCTCCTAGTGTTGTAGCCATGTACACTGCTATTACTTTTGAATTCATTCGGATTGTTAATATCAAATTTCATAAGTGAATATATATATTGTGAGGCTACAGTGAAGATCTCTAGCTCTTTAAATAAGTGTCTGCAGGATGATCTTGGATGAACTCCAGCAGTTATTCTGATTACACGCTTTTGTGCAATGAACACTCTTTTACTCAATGATGATTTACCCCAGAATATGATGCCATACGAAAGCAGAGAATGAAAATAGGCGTGGTAAGTTAATTTACTCAGATGTATATCGCCAAAATTTGCAATGACCCTAATAGCATAAGTAGCTGAACTCAAACGTTTCAGCAGATCCTCAGTGTGTTTTTTCCAGTTCAAACCTTCATCAGTGCATACACATAGAAATTTTGAATATTCTGCCTCAGCTACCGATTTTAGATCAAAGTCTATATTTATTAATTGTGTCATTCCATTTACTGTGTGGAATTATATATACTGTGTTTTGCCAAAGTTTAATGAGAGCCCATTTGCAGAGAACCACTTACTGATTTTCTGAAAAACATCGTTTATAATATCACCTGTTCATTCTTGTCTGTTGGGTGTGATAGCTATACTTGTATCATCGGCAAAAAGTACCAGCTTTGCATCTTCGTGAATATAGAATGGCAAGTCATTAATATATATTAAGAACAGTAGAGGACCCAAGACCGAACCTTGCGGCACCCCATTCTTGATTGTTCCCCAGTTTGAGAAATCACCAGTTTTTTGCATATTATCTGAACTGCTTACTTCAAATTTCTGCACTCTTCCAGTTGTGATGTGTAGCGTGCTGTATAGATGACCAAGTGCTGTGGCATGCCCAAAGCATTTCACAATGACAAGTTGCAGTGTGAACGTCGTTGCCGACATTCAAGATTTCTATCATGATGAGTATAGACAATTCATATTTAAAGATGTTGCACTCTTAGCATACACGGAAGATGGATAATGGAGACATTCTCAGAAAGAATTGCATCACCGAGGCCTTTCAAGGATGTGAACTGTGCTAAAACACGGAGGAGTGCAAAGTGGCTAACACGTTTCTTTCATGGACTCCACTGGATGATCCTGGTATACCTTATAAAGAAATGATGACGTCACTTCGAATATTCGATCGTTCTGAGACCAATATCTACGTCAAAGGCTAGGAGAAGATCACATAAATACAGCGAATCTTCAAGTTTGCATCTATTCAAGACCTGGAATTCTACGGGTGTCCTGCTGTCATAAGCCCAGGAAGAAGAAGGTGAGTTAAAATAGTGTTGTGTCTGCTTATGGAAATGTAAATTACTTATTAAATTATGGAAATGTAAATTACTTTTAAGGTAGATGAATGAAAATAAATAAAATTTTACCTCACATTCTGTGTTTTCCTTTCTTTCTACCTCGCTCTACCTAGACAGTATGTAGCTTGCCGTGATCCTATGTCTGTGTCTTTGTTCAAACACAGGAGATATAATTTCAGAAATGTTTGCTGTATGTATTTAGAAGCGGACACTATCACGCGCCGGCTATTCCCAGAGACCTATACGTGCAGCACGATAGGCGAAAAAATGAAATGAAAAAAGCATTACATATATTTTGTTTTTCTCCAGCTTAAACGTCACCTCCCTCATGCTTTAAACAAATATCTTGTGCATCTTACACTGCCTTCATATTCATTTGTAAGGGTAGGGATTTGTGAAGTAACAACAAAGACAGTATGGTAACGAATAACAATTTTTTATTCAGACATAAATACTCAGTAGTAATACAGCTTTGCATCCACAAATACTGTTGTTTTTACAATACACAAAGTACTACTGCTTTTAAATTCACAGTTCTTATTTCTGTTGGAATTTTTTTTTATTTACGGTTCTTGGTTTTTAAAAATAGTAGTTCTGATTATGCGTTTTAGAGCACATGTTTGTCGCACATTTTTTTCTTATTTCGGTCCATACTACCACTTCCCAAATTATGGAAAGCAAAGAACTTGCAGTAGAAGAGATTTGTTTCATACTATTTAAAATGAAAAATTGCTCGTAGCGTACAGCACATTTTTAATAAGAGTTATAATTTATTCCTAGCACATACTGCTTATATATTCCTGGCTGGATATATGCTACTTATTTAGAAAAAAAACAGAATATATTTACTCACAGACATCCACACTCAAACGCACTCACAAGCATACACACAGACACACATAAGCACTGACTCTTGCAGGCACGCCATACATCACGCACACACTATTTAAACTACGATAAAAGAGCCATAATATTAGATACAAGCTCTCGCTCAGCCAGCCACTCACTCACTCTCTCTCAGTCACACAGTCGGAGTCATCCACCCCCTCTCGGGCTTCAAGTAAATAGTGTGAGTACGGGAGGGTTTCGATCCCTTCATCACAAATGACTTCTTTATCGTCATGAGGTGACAATCCGACTTACGATTGCAGCACAGTGTACACCTCTTGACCTCGCGATCGAACACTAGTTTGCTGTACCAAATGCGGAGGTTGCGGCAAAGCACGGTGAACGCCGCCATACAGGCACTGCAAGTAGTCTTCGACCTCGGACACGTGATGCCGCACGTCGCGCACCCTTAGCTCGCCTCTGGGTGTCTCCATCTACTATACTATACGCGTACCCAAATTGACTGGTTTCGAAGACTCTACTGAAACCTTCGACATATAAAAAAAAAAAAAAAAAAAAAAAAGGGGGAGAAGAAATTGTTCAAATGGCTCTGAGCATTATAACATCTAAGGTCATCAGTCCCCTAGAGCTTAGAACTACTTAAATCCAACTAACCTAAGGACATCACACACATCAATGCCCGAGGAAGGATTCGAACCTGCGCGGTGGCGCGGTTCCAGACTGAAGCGCGTAGAACCGCTCGGCCACATCGCCCGGCTTCGACATCTCCACGGCAACAAAGTTCTTATTAAAAATAGTGGCCTCCTTAAAATTTGGTCTGGCGACACAGTTTCTTACGTCCTAACACCCACCCCATTCGGTAATAATCAAAATATCGCGTTCATTTCTTACATTCTGCGTGGTTTTACCAAAACCTGAATTATTCATCAACTTATAAAAATATTTTTCGAAATCACTAGCAGCGCCCGCCCTCTTTGCAGTATTTAATTCAATATACTCCTTCAACCAGGGGTCTGATTCAAGGAGATAACCCAGGTGATTCTATCTAGCTCCATCCCTATGCTGAGACACTGCTGGACATTATGATAATGAATTACATACCTCTGCATGTGTCCAAAGGTGGTCATCTGTTTAGGGGTAGTGCTCCGTCGCGGAACTTGTTGCTCTGGACATAAGGGCAAGTTACTTGTCATTTCATGCAAACTAACAGAATATATGAGGTCTGCTCCACCAAATACCGTACATCACAATCAGTCACCTAATCCCTCTAATTCGTTTACGGACACCCATTGAAACCCAACAACCGGCGGTGGCTGCATCATGGCGTTCCCGTATAAGTTATTCAAATCCAGATATGGAATATAACTTGAAGCGAGGGATGTGTTGAACCCCACATCCATAGGTGGATTATTTGCCTTGGCGTGTCTGTGGACACAGTGGCAAAGTCCTCCACGGATCCCGCGCCCAAAGAAAAGAAGCAAATCTTCATCAGTCAAAAGTTCGATGCTTCGCCTCGCTTTCTTGAGTATTGCATCCCAGGACAACCCAGGTGCCGTGTAACAAAAGTCAGGGTCCAGAGAGTATGTGGCCATGCGTACACTCCGGAACTGCCGGCCGTTGTGGCCGAGCGGTTCTAGGCGCTTCAGTCTGGAACCGCAATACCGCTACGGTCGCAGGTTCGAATCCTGCCTCGGGCATGGATGTGTGTGATGTCCTTAGGTTAGTTAGGTTTAAGTAGTTCTACGTTCTAGGGGACTGATGACTTCAGATGTTAAGTCCCATAGTGCTCAGAGCCATCTGAACTCCGGAACTTTTCAAAAACATCCGCAAGCAAGCGTACGTCGGTGTCCATGTGTAGTTTTGGAATGTAGTTATGGCATCGCCTGCGAGAGTACTGGTAAAGGCAGATATGTCGGGCAGCCTGGTTTCGTCGAGTTTCGCCTTACTATCCAGACACTCATACAGGAAAACCCCTTTCCTAGTCATAAGCTGAAACTTTTCCTCGTTGGTGTATGCAGATCGGGTGATATTCATATCCTCCCGAGGTAGAGTTTCAACGCGTTTCTGGAGTGGCACCTACATTAAAGGCAGCGTGTCAAGGAAGGGGGGTGTAATTTTTGGTGTCATTCGTTTCTAGAATGAAATATGATTCTCAATACTCTCCTGATTTTTCTCCCAATCGAAATTAACCAATTGCTCAACTAGAAAGTGAGCGCCATACCCTCTTAAATTATGGAAGAACCCGGTATGTGTCGTGGTAACTGGTACTTCAAATTGCATGCATTGCGAGCTGCACTGCGGAACTTCCCTGTAAGATGACAATGATCTCTATGGGGTGTTTCAGCTTTTCTATCTAATGGGAGCTCACAAATATGACAGTTAACCGCATCATTATATAATTTTTTATCCTCCTCGGATTCGGTCATGGGGATGTTGGTGCCGTAAAGCCTGTCAACTTGCCATGAGAGTTTACAAGCTCAGTGAGCAGCCAAACCGCAGGATTAACCCCAACATAAGATTCATAGCGGTTAAGACTTGAATCATATGAACATGCAAGTTGGTACGCCGCCACATACGGTATGTGTTTTTGCATGAAGGTGGTATGCGAGGCTAAGGGGTTACCTTCACAGCAGGTGATAGCGCAAGGAGACATTCGAAGTTTGCATATACAACAAATGGACATCGTTCGTGATGGTGAGCATTCTTGAATTTAATGAACTTGTTTTATTCTGTAGGCATAACAACACGTACCAGTTCCTTAGATTCACAGTACTCCAGATATCTTTTTAAATACTTTTCTTCTGGAAAGGTACACTCCTTGAAATGGAAAAAAGAACACATTGACACCGGTGTGTCAGACCCACCATACTTGCTCCGGACACTGCGAGAGGGCTGTACAAGCAATGATCACACACACGGCACAGCGGACACACCAGCAACCGCGGTGTTGGCCGTCGAATGGCGCTAGCTGCGCAGCATTTGTGCATCGCCGCCGTCAGTGTCAGCCAGTTTGCCGTGGCATACGGAGCTCCATCGCAGTCTTTAACACTGGTAGCATGCCGCGACAGCGTGGACGTGAACCGTATGTGCAGTTGACGGACTTTGAGCGAGGGCGTATAGTGGGCATGCGGGAGGCCGGGTGGACGTACCGCCGAATTGCTCAACACGTGGGGCGTGAGGTCTCCACAGTACATCGATGTTGTCGCCAGTGGTCGGCGGAAGGTGCACGTGCCCGTCGACATGGGACCGGACCGCAGCGACGCACGGATGCACGCCAAGACCGTAGGATCCTACGCAGTGCCGTAGGGGACCGCACCGCCACTTCCCAGCAAATTAGGGACACTGTTGCTCCTGGGGTATCGGCGAGGACCATTCGCAACCGTCTCCATGAAGCTGGGCTACGGTCCCGCACACCGTTAGGCCGTCTTCCGCTCACGCCCCAACATCGTGCAGCCCGCCTCCAGTGGTGTCGCGACAGGCGTGAATGGAGGGACGAATGGAGATGTGTCGTCTTCAGCGATGAGAGTCGCTTCTGCCTTGGTGCCAATGATGGTCGTATGCGTGTTTGGCGCCGTGCAGGTGAGCGCCACAATCAGGACTGCGTACGACTGAGGCACACAGGGCCAACACCCGGCATCATGGTGTGGGGAGCGATCTCCTACACTGGCCGTACACCACTGGTGATCGTCGAGGGGACACTGAATAGTGCACGGTACATCCAAACCGTCATCGAACCCATCGTTCTACCATTCCTAGACCGGCAAGGGAACTTGCTGTTCCAACAGGACAATGCACGTCCGCATGTATCCCGTGCCACCAGACGTGCTCTAGAAGGTGTAAGTCAACTACCCTGGCCAGCAAGATCTCCGGATCTGTCCCCCATTGAGCATGTTTGGGCCTGGATGAAGCGTTGTCTCACGCGGTCTGCACGTCCAGCACGAACGCTGGTCCAACTGAGGCGCCAGGTGGAAATGGCATGGCAAGCCGTTCCACAGGACTACATCCAGCATCTCTACGATCGTCTCCATGGGAGAATAGCAGCCTGCATTGCTGCGAAAGGTGGATATACACTGTACTAGTGCCAACATTGTGCATGCTCTATTGCCTGTGTCTATGTGCCTGTGGTTCTGTCAGTGTGATCATGTGATGTATCTGACCCCAGGAATGTGTCAATAAAGTTTCCCCTTCCTGGGACAATGAATTCACGGTGTTCTTATTTCAATTTCCAGGAGTGTATTTAGACACCTGAAGCAAATGTGCTGTTTACACTTGTGTTTATTGAGTTGGAAGTTATGGAGGAGGGACATGTCTTTGATCCATACGTAATGCTCATTATCACCTTCGGAGAACGGCAGCGTGTTTACTTGAAGATCACACTCACTTACATATTTCGAAAAATGGAGTGGTCCAACTATAGTATGCTTGTTCTGCACATCTGGCTTGCCTTTCTGCTTCTGCTTCAGACCATAAACGTGAACCGATATTTCAGGATTTTGTGCCTTAAGTTTTGGTATGTCCTGAATCATTACAGGGAACTCAATACCATCAAAATTATGACCTCTGGGAATTTTATTCCTTCATACATTGTATGTTTTTGTGCACTCGGGATGGTATCTGTAATGGTAATTTCTCTCAGAAGCCAGAATTGACCATGCAAAACAAGCGTTATCCTTTTCATTTTGAACGTTAATACAGGCCTGCTTACTGTTAATCGCCAGGGAGTTTGATATAGCTGGACCCTCCATTTAACGGATCATAAACATGGATATGGATGTCGAGGTGTGGTATTTGGCTGAGTACTTTAGCTGACCCTCTTACTACCATCTTGGGACACCAGGCCAGTACAGCACCCAAGCTGGTATCATGATACCACTCAGCGATTGATGTACTCCGAGATGCAACGCCATTCTCACCCGAGATGTAGTGCAAGGCTTTCTCCTCAGCAGCTTCCTACTGTTTGGATGGGTGACCCAACTCGCAGCAGAGCACTGCATTACATTTAATGGCACTATATCTCGGATCGTCTAGGGCTTTGAGGAGCTCTGCCTCCAGTACTGGGAGGCATGCTTCTAGAAACTGTTACTCAAACTGGTGGCACTAATGTGCATTTCGTGCAACTGTTTCGGCGTCATGATCGGCTCACCTTAATGCGGCTGTTGGCGCGTTGATATGGGGCTGTGGAGGGCGCTGGTGGCAGAGGGCATGAGTCACATATCAGTGGTGCCCATTGGGTCCATCAGTAGATCGGGTTTCACTAGGAATACCCTGCACCTCAATAGGTGTGGGAAGGGGAGGCTGGCAAAGCTTACAGGTGATAGTGTAGTGGGTGGTGGTGGGATCATTCATGGAAAAATTCCTATAGTAGTTGGTGTTAGGGCTGCACCTTTTTTAGATTGAAGTCAGCTGATAGGTATACCTACTTAAAAGAAGTTTCTCTAACTAAGGGCTCACTTTCAGATGACATCATGTTTTCAAGTAGAGAAGGAATTAGCATATTTCGTCAAAATATAAGGGGCATTAGAGATAGTGAACTGCTTATAGATGTTGACTCTGAAATTCTTGGCATGTCGGAACACAATTCAGAGGCTTCCTTTACCAGGATACAGATTAGCTGGCTGTTTTTCAAGGAGTTCCTTGTGGGGCGGAGATTGGCTACGTAAGTAAAAAACAGTAGTCCATTTGAGCCCAAAGACTTATCATGGCACTGCACTGAACAGATATTTGAATGATGTGCAGGGGCAGTTGAATTTAGTGAAACTAAACTTCTGATTGTTGTTATTTATAGGTCCTCTAACTCTGACATAAGAGCATTTCTGCTCAAGCTAGAGAGGGTTCTTCATTCACTTTGTAGGCAGTACCAGAAATTAGTTATATGTGGTGACTTCAGTATAAATTTTGTGTATGATGGTGCAGTAAAAAGTATGTTGGTAGATCTCCTAAATTCACATGATCTGATGCATTTTTTTTTCAATTAGGGTGGAGGAGAAACAGTGCACAGCCATAGACAATATTTTTATTCATTCTTCATTACTAGATGGGCATTCTGTTAGTGAAAGGGTGAATGGCCTTTCAGGCCATGATGCACAAATTTTAACACTAAAAGGCTTTTATAGTGAAACAAATGTCACATATAACTACAAACTATGTAGGAAAGTTAATCCAACAGCAATAGAGAGATTTTTAGACCTTGTGAAGGAACAAGAGTGTCAGGATGTTTATAGTGCCGATACCATAGATGATAAATATAATGCTTTCCTTCACAAATTTTTCTTTGAGAGTTGCTTTCTATTAGAACGTTCTAAACGGGATACTAGCAGTAATAGGCAGGTGGCTGACTATATATCATGTAGAACAAAGCGGGAATTATATCAAAATGTTAGAAGTAGTCACAATCAAGTCACAGTAACCCATTACAAACAGTATTGTAAGGTGCGTAAAAATTTTATTAGGAAGGCAAAGAGTATGTGGTATGCAAATAGAATAGCTAATTCACAGGATAAAATTTACAACCGTATCGTCAGTTGTGAAGAAAGTGTCTGGTCAGCAACACAAGGTCTACAATATAAAGTCAGTTTGTAGTAAAAATATTTCTGTTACTGATGAATCAGATATATGTACAGTATTTAACCAACATTATCTGAGCATTGCTGGTGAATTAAATAAAAAATTAGTTTCTACAGAGAATCGTATAACTTTTTTGGCAAATGCCTTTCCGAGATTCCTGTCTGAAATACTCCTCTGTGGTACAGACAAGAGGGAGATTGAGTCAATAATTAAATCACAGAAGACTAAGGGCTCTCATGGCTATGATGGAGTGCGTAGCAGAATATTAAAGTACTGTGCTGCACATGTTAGCTTTGAATTTAGCTATATTTCTAATTTTTCCTTTAGGAATGGTCAGTTTCCTGAATGATTAAACTACTCAGTAGTAAAGCCGCTGTATAAAAAGGGAGAAAGGGGTTATGTAGATAATGTTAGGTCTATTTATATGTCATCAGTGTTTGCTAAGTTATTGGAAAGACTGTGTATGTAAGGATGATTGATCATTTTATATCACACGATTTGCTATCAAATGCACAGTTTGGCTTTAGAAGTCGTTTAAGAACTGAACATGCTATATTCTCCTTTCTCTGTGAGGTACTCGATGGGTTAAACAAAAGGTTTCGAACGCTAGGCATATTTTTTTGATTTAACTAAGGCGTTTGTTCCAGAAGTTAGACCATTACAGAATACAGGGAGTAGCTCACAATTGGTTCACCTCTTACTTTAGCAACAAACAGCAGAAGGTCATTATTCACAATGTTGATAATAGCTGTGATGCGGGGTCTGAGTGGGGTAAGGTGAAGGGGAGGGGGGGGGGGTGCTTCAGGGATCAGTGTTGGGGCCACTCCTGTTCCTTATTTATATAAATGATATGTCCTCTAGTATCACGAGTAACTCTAAAATTTTTCTGATTGCTGATGACACGAGCTTGTTAGTAAAGGATGTCGTGTGCAACATTGGCTCGGTCTCAAATAGCGCAGTTCATGAAGTAAGTTCATGGCTTGTAGAATATGAACTAACGCTAAATCACAGTAAGACTCAGTTTTTACAGTTTCTAACGCACAATTCAAAAAAACCTGACGTTTTAATTTCACAGAATGAGCATATGATTAGTGAAACTGAACCGTTCAAATTTCTAGGTGTTAAGATAGATAGTAAACTGTCGTGAAAAGCCCACGTTCAGGATCTTGTTCAAAGACTTAATGGTGCCATTTTTACTATCTGGACGATTTCTGAACTGAGTGATCGTTCGACCCGAAAATTAGTCTACTTTGCTTATTTTCATTTTCTTATGTCGTATAGTATTATATTTTGGGGTAACTCTTCCCATTCCAAAAGCATATTTTTGACTCAGAAACGGGCGGTTCGGGCAATAAGTTTAAGTTCACGAACCTCTTGTCGATCCCTGTTCACGAGTCTGAGTATTTTGATATATATTCCATACTGTCATTTCTTGTTAACAATATTAGCTTATTCCCAAGAATAAGCAGCTTTCACTCAGTTAATACTCGGTAGAAATCAATTCGGATCGGACTTCCTTAACTCTTGTGCAGAATGGTGTGCAGTATACTGCTGCATCCATTTTCAGTAAGCTGCCACCCGAATTCAGAAACCTTTGCAATAGTCCACGCGTTTTCAACTCGAATCTGAAGAGTTTCCTCATGGGTCACTCCTTCTATTCTGTTGAGGAGTTCCTTGAAAAATTAAGCTGATTCTTGTTGTATTGTTGATTGCGTTTTCTTAAACTTTTGGCTTGACTTCTTTTGGGTTCATGAACATTTTACTTTTATCTGTTATTACTTTTATGTTGTAATTTCATGTACTGACACGTTCCATGACCTTGGAGATTTGCTCCTCAATTTGGTCCTAAGGAACTTCAAGTGTAAATAAAAAATAATTAAATGCACCCCAGCCAGATTCTCACTTCTAATAAATGAGATACGTCCCTGAAAGGCCCTAGCAAATGTCGAGTATTCTAGAGAGGTCATGATGTACTTCACTATCAATACGAGATAGAGAACTACCACTAGCCACAGGTTCATTATCATTAATTCTACAGCTAGGCGACGACTGCGTCCAGCTAGTGGATGAGGATGCTGGGGAGGAGGCGCCTTCATGGGGGAGGGGTATGCGCCGTGGCATACATACCTGTCGTTGTGGGCGAGGGCGAGCAGCCGGAGTGTGAGTAGGAGGAGAAGGTGGCGGTGAGCTCCTATGGGGCCACCCAGGCTGCAACGAGGGCGCTCATTGATGCTGCTGCACCATCCCAGCCTGGGGGGTGGGAGATCGTTGCTCTGATTGAACTACCCACGGACGCCAGAGGGTATGTGGTGGTTCGGCGGCAGGCACTGCAGCAGCCGCGGCCGCCTCTCGCGCAGCAACGAATGGCGCGTGTTTGATACCCGCCCCCACAATCACTGCTCTAGGTGCACGTGGCACAGCAAGCTGTTGTCTTGGTGGTGATGGTGACACCTTTGTAACATACGAATAACGCAAATAAAGTTAAGCACAATGCCCAAGATTTTTTTAAAACTATATGCTGTAAACAAACAACGACAATTAAGTACATCTCCATTCCTGAATAATAATTATATGCTTTAACGATGACGGTCACATTATAATCAGTTTTTACACACTCGGTGCCAGGACTGAGCAGTTCAGTCCATCTTTCTGGTAGCTCTCCCATCCAGTCAAATATCTCCATCTCCTGTTGCAGACGAGAGAGATCGCACGCCTTTCAGCAGCCACCATATCACGTTCCCACTCAAGAATTTAACCCTCGCCGGAATTATTAATGTTGTGGAGCCATCAATACATCGTCCGCCCCCGGTAGCTGAATGGTCCGCGTGACGGATTGTCAGTCCTCTGGGCCCAGATTCGATTCCCGGCTGGGTCGGGGAATTTTCTCCGCCCAGGGACTGGGTGTTGTGCTGTCCTCATCATCCTGCTATCATTATCATCGGCTGCAGGTCGCCGAAGTGGCGTCAAATTGAAAGTCCGGCACCCGGCGAACGGTCTGCCAGACAGGGGGCCCTAGCCATACGATTAAATAAAAAGCGATCCATCTCACATAATTCATCTACAACAAGATATTGATTATTAGAAAAAACAACAAAAAATTGGTACTGAATCTGACTACAGCAAGATATTGATTATACATAAATACACTCCTGGAAATGGAAAAAAGAACACATTGACACCGGTGTGTCAGACCCACCATACTTGCTCCGGACACTGCGAGAGGGCTGTACAAGCAATGATCACACGCACGGCACAGCGGACACACCAGGAACCGCGGTGTTGGCCGTCGAATGGCGCTAGCTGCGCAGCATTTGTGCACCGCCGCCATCAGTGTCAGCCAGTTTGCCGTGGCATACGGAGCTCCATCGCAGTCTTTAACACTGGTAGCATGCCGCGACAGCGTGGACGTGAACCGTATGTGCAGTTGACGGACTTTGAGCGAGGGCGTATAGTGGGCATGCGGGAGGCCGGGTGGACGTACCGCCGAATTGCTCAACACGTGGGGCGTGAGGTCTCCACAGTACATCGATGTTGTCGCCAGTGGTCGGCGGAAGGCGCACGTGCCCGTCGACCTGGGACCGGACCGCAGCGACGCACGGATGCACGCCAAGACCGTAGGATCCTACGCAGTGCCGTAGGGGACCGCACCGCCACTTCCCAGCAAATTAGGGACACTGTTGCTCCTGGGGTATCGGCGAGGACCATTCGCAACCGTCTCCATGAAGCTGGGCTACGGTCCCGCACACCGTTAGGCCGTCTTCCGCTCACGCCCCAACATCGTGCAGCCCGCCTCCAGTGGTGTCGCGACAGGCGTGAATGGAGGGACGAATGGAGACGTGTCGTCTTCAGCGATGAGAGTCGCTTCTGCCTTGGTGCCAATGATGGTCGTATGCGTGTTTGGCGCCGTGCAGGTGAGCGCCACAATCAGGACTGCATACGACCGAGGCACACAGGGCCAATACCCGGCATCATGGTGTGGGGAGCGATCTCCTACACTGGCCGTACACCACTGGTGATCGTCGAGGGGACACTGAGTAGTGCACGGTACATCCAAACCGTCATCGAACCCATCGTTCTACCATTCCTAGACCGGCAAGGGAACTTGCTGTTCCAACAGGACAATGCACGTCCGCATGTATCCCGTGCCACCCAACGTGCTCTAGAAGGTGTAAGTCAACAACCCTGGCCAGCAAGATTTCCGGATCTGTCCCCCATTGAGCATGTTTGGGACTGGATGAAGCGTCGTCTCATGCGGTCTGCACGTCCAGCACGAACGCTGGTCCAACTGAGGCGCCAGGTGGAAATGGCATGGCAAGCCGTTCCACAGGACTATATCCAGCATCTCTGCGATCGTCTCCATGGGAGAATAGCAGCCTGCATTGCTGCGAAAGGTGGATATACACTGTACTAGTGCCGACACTGTGCATGCTCTGTTGCCTATGTCTATGTGCCTGTGGTTCTGTCAGTGTGATGTATCTGACCCCAGAAATGTGTCAATAAAGTTTCCCCTTCCTGGGACAATGAATTCACGGTGTTCTTATTTCAATTTCCAGGAGTGTATGAGAAAATTAAATAAATAAATAAATAAATAAAAAGTTCATACCAGATGGAAGTGATGACTCCTGGTCATCATTCTCGATGCATACCCCTACTAGAATCCCATTCTCCTCTTGATCTGTAGCAACATCTACAACAATGAATAATATATATTTCACACAACTGTATACAATGAAAAAAAACCTATCGGCTATATATTACAACTGTACTTACTTTTTTGCTGCATTTCAGACTCCAGCAGCAGCTCAATGTCCATCAGCTGCTGCTCTAATGCTGCAACAACGAGACCAAAATTTTTATAAACACTAGTTACGATCCGAATACATCAAGAGCTGTTTTCTGAACATGTAAACTATCACACAGAATTTGGAGATGTGCTTACATGATGGAATCACAACCTCTTCCACTTGCTGGAGACTTTCAGCTGGCGTTCTAGTTCTATCAACATTTCAGGAATGAATGCTGTAATAGTAAGAAAAAAGAACTTTTATAAATACTTGTTACAAAAATGTAACACAAACTCCAAAAATTTGAATACACTGCTACGAAATTTTACAACTATCCCAGTTTGAGCTCATAATTTTTTTTTGTAAGCACATATATAGATATTGACCTAAGTTTGGCCATTTGCCACCATCACTACCGATGGCATCATTGCTGACTGTTTCATGTTGCAGGACACAACTAGGCACTGTCAAAGACTGTGATGATTGTAGTGGGGGTTGTGCTATATATAGCTTCAGACTCTACCCTCTACTTTGCAGAGGACCAATAGGAACTCTGATTGCCATACCAGCAAGTCCTTTTTTCCTCAATCAGGCTCGCTGCAGCTGTTTGAGGGAAATGTCATATCTGTGGGGGGAGGAAAAAAAGATCGTAGACAAATGTCCTTTGTTTGCTGGCAAGTGGTTGGAATGTTGAACGAACCTGCTAGCTTTAGAAAAACACTCTTTGTTCATTCTGAAGAAAACAGATAGCTTAAAGCTTTGCTCTTTCCTTTTGAAGCTATTGTCATGTTTATGAATTTCTATGGCTTCCATGAATAAGTGCGCATAGTAGCCCTTCTTCTCATCGAGAACTTCCGTGATTTAAATGATGAAAACTGTGGCAGTTATTTATTTTTGATGTTTAGCACAACTATTTTCGAGAATTTATTCTCATTTTCAACTACAATTGTGCGTTTCTTTACCTGAATATGTTTGCTGATGTTCGGATGTGTGATTTTCTGCCTCCCTTGCCTCTTTTATAGGTTAGGCTACAATCAGAGAATCGAACAAAATTAATTGCTGACTGTTTTTAAACGCTGTTAGAAATGGTACTTTTGTGTGACTACTTAAAAGTATTGTGCCTCCTCCATTGTACAGAATATCACACGCACGCAAATCATCACTTACACTGTTTGTTTACAAAATATGCTACAAAGATATTACGAGAGCGCAGTTTTCATTATTTAAATCATGAACGACACAGTTGCAGACTATACTGAATCATCTAATATGATGAACGAAATTGAGAACTTCTGTGTCAGCGACTTTTTATGATGTCGATCTCACACAGCACATGTTCCGCCACGGCCGATTTCTCCACCTGCCACAACCTGCAATGTAGTTTAAGTTCAGAGATCTTGGTCTTGATGGATCGCCGGCCGAAGTGGCCGTGCGGTTAAAGGCGCTGCAGTCTGGAACCGCAAGACCGCTACGGTCGCAGGTTCGAATCCTGCCTCGGGCATGGATGTTTGTGATGTCCTTAGGTTAGTTAGGTTTAACTAGTTCTAAGTTCTAGGGGACTAATGACCTCAGCAGTTGAGTCCCATAGTGCTCAGAGCCATTTGAACCATTTTTTTCTTGATGGATCGTCCACTTATTTCCACATTGACTTTTCCACATATTCAGGATATGCGGTATACTTCCCACACTGCAAATGGGTCCCTTTAGTCCTTTGCAGATCTGAGACATTCTTTGATCTTGTTGGTCGAAATGGAAATACTCTTTAGGCCGTATTTTCACAATTCCGGCCGATTCTGTCACCCTGTGGCTGAATGGCAGAAAGACTGTACCCGAACTTTCTTCTTCTAGTGTGTCCCTTCGCCAAATGTTAGGTTTCGTGACACTTCTTACGCGATAGGTGCTCCTCAGAACACTTTGCACGTGTTGCACCTAGCGTCTGACACACTGCGGCTCACATATTCGTCGGTGAGCGCATCACGGTGCATTGATCATCCCTCTTTTCTGGTTGCGTTGATGATTTGACAGTTTGTACAAGTACTGTCTGTGTGTCGATTTTTGGTACATGCTGTGTTCATTCCTCGTAACCAGCACTTCTACAGAGTGTAGCTTTGGTCCTTTTCTACCTTCTTCTTTTTCTTCTTGTACTTCTTCTTCTTCTGGCTTAGCCATTATGCCCGATGCGACTGCACATAGTTAACTCAATCTGTTTCTCGGCCGTCCTACACCTCTTTTTCCTGAGGGCTTGTTCTTGTTTTCAACGGCTGGAATTCTGTCTTCATCCGTCCGCTTGAGGTGTTTTTCCATTCTTCTCTGTATTCTTCAATCTTTTCTCAAAAATCATAAATTGCCTATTCTGTCCGAATGTCATCATTTTGTATGTGGTCCCTTCTTGAGCAACCTTCGGCAGTTCTCAAAAATCACATTTCTGCTGACTGCATGCAATTTTTTTCTCTCTTTCTCTCGATCCAGGATTCGCTGCCATAAAGCAGCACAGAAACTGCCATTGTTTTTATATAATTTCAATTTTGTGGCTTTTCTGACTTTATTTTTTAAAGTTTTGTTTATGATTCATATGTATGTCTTTGTCTATGTCCAGACTTATGTCACTGACTAAATAACTGAAAATGCAACTCGCTCAAGTACCTTGTTTTCGATAACTATCTTAGATCTAACTCGGAATTTCCCGTAGTGGAGCATAAATTTTGTTTTGGTAGCTGATATTTTTAGATCGTAATGTTTTCTTACCAACTCATATAGCTTATACACAGCGTGTTGTAGGTCTACCTCGGTATTTTGTAACGGTAGTTCCTTTTCAGCTGTACGCCGTCATGGACTTCCTTCTTCCACTTTCTTATTCCATCTTTAATATATGTATGTTGAACGAGTCGGTGGCAAGCTAAATCACTGACTGACACCTTGATTTCTTGTTGTCTTGTTTGTTTTTGACATACCTGTATTTATGATTATTTTGGTGTCTTCATACATGCATTTCATTACCTGCACAAAATGCATCGGTTATCATCGCTTGTCCGTTATTGTCCTCAGTCTCTTTCTCATGACCGAGTCAAAGGCTTATTCAAAGAAAATGAAAGTAACATGTGTTTAGAAATTGACTTCCGGTCGCTCTTCTAAAAGTTTCTTGATGCTAACAATATTATCCTGCAAGAGTGTCCTTTCCTAAATCTACTTTGCCTCTCTCAAACATGCATCTATTATTACTTTCAGCCGATTGTTTATTATTTTTTATTTCTGTAGCATAATTTTATGGTGGCGCGGAGACTGTTCTGGTGTCTTTGGAAGTCACCGAGTTCTTCCTCACCATCGCTCCACAGGACGAAGGTATCGTCGACGTACCTGCTCCACATCTTAGATGTAAAACTTATTAGGTCCATTGCCTGCCTTCAGAAACTCAATGAAGAAACTGGCCACCAATGAACTAAGTGGACCACCCACGGCGACACCTTCCAGGTATTCGCTGAAATCGCCATTCCACACGAAGGAGCTCGTGGTAAGACGTGCGAGAAAAAGGCTGGTGATGTCATGCGAGAATCGTCAGAAAAATCGTCAAACATACGTCGGTTGAAGAACCCGAGACAGACGTCAACAGGCAATGTATCAAAAAGTTGATAAGAGAGTCTCAATAATTTCGTGAGCTAAGCTACCATTTGGAACAAACCGTTTAGGTGTATTTAACGCAGTTACGTAAGAACAATCTTCTGTAATCAGTGGAAACCTTTTAGCTCATTCTGTACTTCCGTGTAGATTGCAAAATCTGGTAATCTCTAGTTTACTGATTTTGAGCCGCAAGGGACTATCTGTGATATTACATTAGAGAAGATAATCTTCTTTGCCAAGCTCGCTAATAATAACCTCTCTTCTCTATAACCGGTTTCGGTAATCAGTGTCACCATCTTCAGATATCGACAGACCGGTTATTGCATATTTCTTGAAAAACCGTACAGGTACTCTTTCTCATGAACTGGAAGGACGGTAACAGACTAGGAGACAAATGCATCGACATGTCAAAGTTAAAACAACTGTATACACAGATATTCACCGCATACATCTGCCTTACGTCACTTACAACAAATGTATGTGGTGTACAACTGTGTATATAAATCTTCCAGGCAGATTCAAACTGCGTGCCGCACCAATACTCGAACTCGGGACCTCTGCCTTTCTCGGCCGAATGCTCTACTGACTGAGCTACCCAACCACGATTCGCTCGTCTTCTTGACAGCTTTAATTCTACCAGTATCTCCTCTCCTACTGAAAGGGTCCTGTAGCCACCTTTCATTGCCAACTCTCGTAGTGGTCAAGTCGGCAAAGAGGTTTCCGCTACTGGTGAGAAATCCACCTGCGTTAGGTTGGTGGCGGAAATGGCATTCTGGGGTTTTCCGGTCCACGCGGAGCGTGGAAGAGGCTAGAGAAGCGGGAGGCAGTCTGCCGCCGGTACGGGAAGTGTACACAGCTGTGCTCCAGTTGAAGAAGGGTGAGTTGGACTGACCGCGTGGCGCGTTGTCACATAGAGAGGGGAGCTTTTAGCTTTTGGTCACGAATTTCGTCTTATTAAGATTTACTTGCTGGGTTGCAGCAGGGAATGCAAGGCTTTTGTAGACTTTCAGTTTGATTCCCAATGCAGTCTTGACTTTGATCCGTGAGAGGAACGCAGCACAAGGGAGTTGCATATGTTGAAGTGCCCTCGGTTCAGTGTGAATGTTTATGTGCCTACATCTGTGTATGTATGCTTCTAATCTTTTCCGGATCTTGGTAATTTTTGTGTATTTGTGAATTTTCTTTGTCTCATGTGATACATAGTTAGCATGCAACAGCAGTCTATAGATGCACTACATCAATGTTTTAAGGAATAAATAATTTTGCCTTCAATCTTATCTTGTGTACCGCTGTTACGTCGCCGTTACCTTCGCCATTTACCTTATAGTTTTCCTTGTTGGCCCACCTATAGCGTTTCCATGTGCACAGGTGTAGTGATTAGTGTCCTTTTTTTTATCTGAAACAAATGCTCTGGAATAGATCGTGTTTTCACGAATCTTGCTGCAGGCTGCACTTACGCATGGTGTTCACGACCTCTTTACTTTACTCAATATTTGATTCACGGGAAGAATGCCTGGATCATATTACGTAATAACTACATCCCATTCATTATCAATGACTGTACAATGAATGTTCTTTTGTGAGTTTTTCTTATTAATAAATTAAGTAATTTTCCGACTCAGTGCTACCTCTTCTTGTCGTGTGGCTAGAGTCGGTGGCGACCCTATCTTTTATATTGATTTCAGTGTCAAGTAGCATTTTCTTATTCAAAGTGTGCGTGGCTCTTTTAGCTATCAGGATACATTCGAAGGGCGCTTCTTGCTTCTTGCACCTACCGTCCTTTTATTCACGCTACTTATATTCACGCCACTTACACATGGCGACCCTGCCAGGATTTCGGTAAACCAGGGAATCTTCTGATGCGCAGTGAGGATTAGTTATTTTCGGTTGGATGTGCTAATTGGTATGTTGTCTTTCTGTGATACAGAATTTACGTGAATTTATGATATAGGTGTGCATTTTCTTACATGTTTTATCTTGTATATGTATTACTGTATAGATATTGTGATTTAGTATTCAATTGTGTTACAAGTGTGGGTTGACTCTTGTCCTGTGGCGTGTATCGGTGTCATATAGTAAATCTTGGGTGCTTTGTGGGGACTGTGAGTCCATTAGGAGACTTTGGCATTATTCTTGTTGTATTTTGGAGCACGGAGTAATCCTTATGATGGAGACGCGTAGCTGTTCAGGGAGCCGCGATCGGAATAACCTGCCAGACAATAACCCTGAACAAGGACGAGGTCAAAACGTCGAGTCCGACCAGGAACGAAACGCGGAAAACGCAAGTACAAGTGTTGTCCATCCTGAGCCCGCCGTAGTGATTTCGAATCATTCGATAGATGCAAATTCATTACAGGCTATGCTACGACAATTACTAGACAGTAATAGGAGACATATCGAGGAGGTGAATAAAAAACAAGCAGAAGAAAATAGGAGGCATATCGAGGAAGCGAATAAAAGATTGACTAGTGAAATAGTACAGGGTGTTGGGGAGAAACTGGCGATCATTGACCAACGCATCTCCGCCTTAGAAGAGGGGCACCAAGTCATTAGCAAGCGGGTCATGGAGCAAGAAGAAAGGTTCGCTGGGAATATACGTGTACTAGCAGAACAATGCCAGAGTGAACAAGCGGCCCTTGAGTCCCGAGTAGGACGAAATTCCGCCAGGGATCTCCGCGCGTTAGCAGAACAATGCCAGAGTGACCACGCGGCTCTTGTGTCCCGAATAGAGGACACTGCGGTTAAGTGCCCGGTCCACCTTAGCGCGCAGGTAGAAACCCTCAGCCAGGCGATAATAGCTCTCGAGCGAGAGCAAGGGCTTACGCAAACAAAACAAGACACGGCCCACCGAGAGATGCGAGAAGAAATAGCCAGGATCTCAGACGCAGTGGCGCGTAAGTCTGACAATAATAGGGAAACGACTACCTCGTCATCAGCGGATGCAGACGAAATACCGTCGATAAAGAAATGTCGGCGTGGACAGTGTGAAATAAACATACAACAAGGAGGGGTTACCGAGGGAATATGTGAGCGCATTGCCCGTTTAGAACTTCACCTAAAAGGGTTAAAGGCCCATGAAGTTGAAAGAAATGAACGAAAGGGCCATTATTCCGACGATGATTCCGGGAACGATGGCGAATTTGATCATCGCCATGATCACGGATCTCGTACCAGGTGGGAACGGCGCGGATCCCCTCAGGAACGTTCGCCAAGGGAAACTCACGAATTTGACTTTAAACATTTTCTGACCGTGAGGAAGTTTGAAGTCTTCCGTAACTCGGCTACGGGGATTCACCCGCGGGCCTGGTTACAGCAGTTCGAGTTCTCCCTCCCTCCTACGTGGCCCAGTGCGCACAAAATAGAGTATATGTGCGGCTACCTCGAAGGTGAGCCAGCGGCGCGGATGAGGTCAATTGCACGCAATTGCTACACTGTTGGGGAGTTTCGTCAACACTTCCTGTCGATATATTGGTCAGTGGCAGCGCAAAGTCGTGTAAAACACGGACTCATTATGCTACCAGAGTTAAACAGGTCAAAATTCTCCAGCCCTGTGCAGATGTTCGAGCACATGCTGCAGGCGAATGAACATCTTGACGATCCTTATGGACCTGCAGAAATTATTCGTATTTGCCTGGGAAAGTTTCCAATGCAGTTGCGGCACGTTATCCTTGCAGGACGATGTAAGGATGACGTAGAGGGGTTTCGCAATTTCCTTTTAGAGCTTGAGTGCGATGCGAATGGCACCACGCAGAATTACGGTCAGAGCGCCTACGAGCAGCGGCCGCGCGAGCGAAGCCGCAGCCGTAGAGACAGGTGGCACTCCAGACGTAACGGGTCGCCTCAGAGTTACAGGGCGCGCGAGCGTTGGCAGCGTCGCGATTCCTCACGGAACGCGGGCAGAACGAACGATGCCAATCGTCATCATTCGCCGAGAGTAAATCAAAGACACCCCCGGGAATTTAGAAGATACGGTAATGAGCAGAGATATTGGAGTAATTATAGCGGACCTAGGAACGGTAGTCGTGACCGACCACAGAATAATTATCGAACAAGCAACAACAGGGGTGCCGTAAACAGTACGGGTGGTCTGCCAGTGGGTGTTGAAATTCGTCCCGCAAACCCGCGGCACAATCCGACAAATGCCTCTAATCAAAGGGATCAATGACTGTTGGCTGGCTCGGTTGGCATCAAACTTAATGAGGACCGGTGCTATTGATGATATTGATGTGCATTTGAATAAAGGAAGACGATATTAGGGAAGATTTGTTGAGGGAGCGCCACAGTATTGGTGTGCCCGTGGTAAACCCAGTCGCCTCTGTTTCGTAAAATTACAGTGTATATTTTCCAATGTTTTGATTCACTCTGGTGTGATTAAAATTAAAGTGTATATTTTTTATGAATTGTAAAGGGTCCCCCAATATGTGTGTAGTTATTTCTTCTTGTCAGCAGAAAGGAGTAGTGTTGTGCGGTTTCAAAACATCTGAATGTGAATGATTACGAGGCTCATATGAAGCGTTTCCTATTACAGTAAGATGGCTTTCGTTTTTTGATGACTGAAAAGGTATCGGGTGTGTTGGCGTGGCGAGTCAATGGTCGTAAGGTAATTCTTGATGATAAATTACAGTTTTAGTGTTCTTATTCCCCTTAGGTGAGCAAGATTCAGTGAGACTTTTCAAATGTACTGCGATGTTGATGAAGCGACTTGGTGACTTGTAGGTGAAGGATTTGTGTATGAAAGGAGATTAATAGTGTTTGATTTTCAGAGTTGCCACCTTATAAGACATTTGGAAAGTGTAACTTGCCGCCACATACTACTAGGTACGGTTGAGGGCACCAGGATGTGAAACCCCAGAAGATGTGTACGGAAACAGCTTATAAACTCAAGCAGTTTGATATTTAATAGAGAATCAATGCGACTACCTCCAAGCTAAAATAACATGACGGTAGGTGAGGACCCCTGGGGACATGTGGTGAGTAAGTGTGTAATCATTATGAGTATCTTATGATAGCAGTAAGTTGGGTACTCATGGCCCTGGACAATGGATTTCTTTTGACAGTATTTTTTTATGTACTTATAGGACGAAGTGTTTATGTGTTGCTAATAGGATAGGATGACTTTTATTTTCATTTTTATGCCCACTGACCTTTTGCATTAGTCTGATGAATAGATGTTGAAACAGTTACCATTCCAGATGTGACTTGAATGAACCTTCTGTGTCTCATTAATCATAACTTTTATTACGCAATGTCCATAGAAAAGAAGTCTCGGAAATTTTTCACAGATCAGCAAACATGTTCTGCAAACCTTGGAGGAGCAGTCAATGAACAACGATATGGGTATTGGTGTTGGAAGGAATATTTTGTTTATATGTGGGAATTGTAGTCGGGCTATATGGTGATGGTGACTAGTACGAGATGTGTAGATTGTGTGTGAGAGCGTAGTTAGGAGCAGGTAGAGTTTTGTGTCTGTAGCTAGCAGCGGCGCCAAATCCTATCCAAATCCTGACCAAACCTTGTACAAGATCTACCCTGAATGATTGACAGCAGATGTAATGCTGGAACTATATTTTATAAAAAGGATTTTTTGTTTGTTTGAATATTGGTTATTTAATTTTCTTCATTGTTTTTTTATTAGTAATGTTAAGAAGGCCCTTTTTGTCAAGTTAATTTTGGGCACTATTCCATGTATTGATCAGGAGTGAGAAACTCCGAAGATTTTGTGGTAATCTGTACACATGATATTTTGTAACGATCCCTGTGAGCGCAGTTCTTAAGTGGGTGCAAGGCCGCCTAGGGAGCCTCCGCATCAGAAAGCACAGGGCTTGGTCCACCGGCAGGCGTTGCCGAACCCTGGTATCAACGGCGAAGCAGTGATGCGGCGAGCGGTCACAGCTGTTTCCCCGTCAGAGGGGAGGGGACGCTGGTCTGCCCCCAGGCGCAGGCTCACACCGGAGTCCGCAGGCGTGTCACCACGGCAGCGCCAGCTGATGGCCGGCGTTCCACCCCATGCGCTAGTCATCTGACAAGCGAAAGGGAAAGTATGACGCACACCAGGCGAGGCCGCCGATCCCTGAGCGCCGCTAGTCCAGACGGCTGCTGCGGTAACGCCCACTGCCCGGAGGGACGCGGGTCCCACCACTGACGCATCAGCTGAGACGGTGCAAAGAGGTGATAAGCGGGTCTCGAGCCCGACACCCGCACGAGTTTACGTCGACCTCGATGCGACGCAGAAGAGCGCGTGTCTCCCCATTGACACGACAGGAGACGGGGGCGTGTGTCGGTAAAACACATTCCTCCACAACACACGGACGACGACCGCCAAGCCGCCTTCTCGATGATGAGGCAGGGCCCACAGGCGACGATGTCCTGCAAATCTGCAACGCAGAACCATCCCACAGTATGGACGCAGAGGGTGGAAACGGGCACGAGGCAACGTCGCGGGGTGCTGTCTAGGATGAACAACCTGGGTTACAACGGACGTTACAATCAACGCCGCTGCGAACTCCCCAGTTCAGTGTTGTGGTCCCCTAGTAGCTTATCCTCCAAGTCGCCTTTAGAAGAGACGCCCACCCCAGCACCTAAAGAGAATACCCAGTGAAACAACCATGTGGCGAAACTGAAAAATGACAGCGTGTCAACGAGTTGATTTCTGGATGTGTTTTTGTACTCATGTCTTATTTTCCATAGGTGATTATTTACCAGCTGTCATACCACTGGGTTCATTAATGATTTTGTATCACGGTATTTGTTGTGAATATTGTATTTTGCACTTTCACTTGCATGTTTTTATATATGTCAGCACCAGATGATACTGCTTTGGTTCGTGATAATGATTTTGCATCATTGTATTTGTTTATATATTTATATATATTATGTACCTGTTCACCTATGTCTCTATGTTAACTTTTGATAGTTGGTTAAAGCAATTTTAAAATAATATCTCATGGTTGTGGTCGTAATAGGTCAGATGACATGATGTTAGCGTAGTATATCACGCTTAATTTAATTTGTTCTGTTTGCTTTGCGGACCGCATGAGGTCACAATTATTGACTAAGGTCAGATAAAGCTCACTTGGATATAAGAGATTAATCAACTCCTTTGTGCTGCTGTTTACTGTTGCAATTGTTACTCGTTAGGGTATGTTTGTTTCGAAGACTGTTGGCGAATCTCCTAGCATGGCGAGAAAATTCGCGGCACAGTCTTCTCCGGGACGTTTGGGGTGATGAAAGGGTCCTGTAGCCACCTTTCATTGCCAACTCTCGTAGTGGTCAAGTCGGCAAAGAGGTTTCCGCTACTGGTGAGAAATCCACCTGCGTTAGGTTGGTGGCGGAAATGGCATTCTGGGGTTTTCCGGTCCACGCGGAGCGTGGAAGAGGCTAGAGAAGCGGGAGGCAGTCTGCCGCCGGTACGGGAAGTGTACACAGCTGTGCTCCAGTTGAAGAAGGGTGAGTTGGACTGACCGCGTGGCGCGTTGTCACATAGAGAGGGGAGCTTTTAGCTTTTGGTCACGAATTTCGTCTTATTAAGATTTACTTGCTGGGTTGCAGCAGGGAATGCAAGGCTTTTGTAGACTTTCAGTTTGATTCCCAATGCAGTCTTGACTTTGATCCGTGAGAGGAACGCAGCACAAGGGAGTTGCATATGTTGAAGTGCCCTCGGTTCAGTGTGAATGTTTATGTGCCTACATCTGTGTATGTATGCTTCTAATCTTTTCCGGATCTTGGTAATTTTTGTGTATTTGTGAATTTTCTTTGTCTCATGTGATACATAGTTAGCATGCAACAGCAGTCTATAGATGCACTACATCAATGTTTTAAGGAATAAATAATTTTGCCTTCAATCTTATCTTGTGTACCGCTGTTACGTCGCCGTTACCTTCGCCATTTACCTTATAGTTTTCCTTGTTGGCCCACCTATAGCGTTTCCATGTGCACAGGTGTAGTGATTAGTGTCCTTTTTTTTATCTGAAACAAATGCTCTGGAATAGATCGTGTTTTCACGAATCTTGCTGCAGGCTGCACTTACGCATGGTGTTCACGACCTCTTTACTTTACTCAATATTTGATTCACGGGAAGAATGCCTGGATCATATTACGTAATAACTACATCCCATTCATTATCAATGACTGTACAATGAATGTTCTTTTGTGAGTTTTTCTTATTAATAAATTAAGTAATTTTCCGACTCAGTGCTACCTCTTCTTGTCGTGTGGCTAGAGTCGGTGGCGACCCTATCTTTTATATTGATTTCAGTGTCAAGTAGCATTTTCTTATTCAAAGTGTGCGTGGCTCTTTTAGCTATCAGGATACATTCGAAGGGCGCTTCTTGCTTCTTGCACCTACCGTCCTTTTATTCACGCTACTTATATTCACGCCACTTACACTACCTTCCAAACTTCACAGAAGCTCTCCTGCGAACCTTTCAGAAATAGCACTCCTGGAAGAAAGGATACCAATTCATGTCGCCGCAATATCCTTTCTTCAAGGAGTGCTACTTCTGCAAGGTTCACAGGAGAGCTTCTTTGAGTTTTTGAAGGCGGGAGAAAAGGTACTCGTAGAATTGAAGCTGTGAGGAGGTGTAGTGAGCCGTGCTCGGGTAGCTCAGTCTGTAGAGCCAAAGGCATAGGTCCCGAGTTCGAGTATTGGTCCAGCACACAGTTTTAGTCTGCCAGGAAGTTTCATACCACCGCACACTCCGCTGCAGAGTGGAAATTTCATTATAGGACTGTGTACATAGTTGTTTTAATTCTGACATGCCGATGCATCAGTCTCCTAGTCTGTTACGTACCTAACAGTTCATGAGAAAGAGTACTTTTACTGTTATTTTAAGAAATATGCAATAACCTGTCTGTCGAAGTCTGAAGATGGTAACACTGATTACCGAAACAGGTTATCGAGAATAAATATTATTAGTGATCGTGGCAAAGAAGTTTGTCTTCTCTAATGTAAAATCTGATAAACTGTTTTTCGCAGCACTCAGGACTGCCGTGCCCGGTCACTGGTTTGCCAAACAGCTGCCGTTTCCGCTGTGAGAAGAAAAGACACGAACATCGCGTGGCCAGCGGCCTTGGCCGGCGTACCGACAGCGCCTTGTCTGGTACTGCCGGCTGCCGCTAAATCTACATCTACATCTACATGGTTACTCTGCAATTCACACTTAAGTGCCTGGCAGAGGGTTCATCGAACCATTTCCATACTACTTCTCTACCATTCCACTCTCGAATGGCGCGTGGGAGAAAGGAGCACCTAAATCTTTCCGTTCGAGCTCTGATTTCTCATATTTTATTATGATAATCATGTCTCCCTACGTAGGCGGGTGTCAACAAAATATTTACGCATTCGGAAGAGAAAGTTGGTGATTGAAATTTCGTAAATAGATCTCGCCGCAAAGAAAACCGCCTTTGTTTCAGTGACTGCCAGCCCAACTCGCGTATCATATCAGTGACACTCTCACCCCTATTGCGCGATAAAACGAAACGAGCTGCCCTTCTTTGCACTTTTTGGACGTCCTCCTTCAATCCCACCTGGTAAGGATCCCACACCGCGCAGCAATATTCCAGCAGAGGACAGACAAGTGCAATGTAGGCTCTCTCTTTAGTGGGTTTCTCACATCTTCTAAGTGTTCTGCCAATAAAGCGCAGTCTTCGTTTCGCTTTCCCCACAATATTATCTAAGTGGTCTTTCCAATTTAAGTTGTTCGTAATTGTAATTTCAAGGTATTTAGTCGAATTGACAGTCCTTAGATTTGTGCGATTAATCGTATACCCAAAAATCATCGGATTTCTTTTAATACCCATGTGGATGACCTCGCACTTTTCTTTGTTTAGTGCCAATTGCCACTTTTCGCACCGTACAGAAATTCTCTCTAGATCATTTTCTAATTGGAATTGATCGTCTGATTAAGTTATAGCGTCATCTGCAAACAATCTAAGAGGGCTGCTCAGATTATCACCTAGATCATTTACATAAATCAGGAACAGCAGAGGGCCTATGGCACTATCTTGCGAAAAGCCAGATATCACTTCTGGTCTACTCGATGATTTTCCGTCTATCACTACGAACTGTGACCTCTGTGAGAGGAAATCACGAATCCAGTCACACAACTGAATTTGATTAGTAGTTGCTTGTGAGGAACGGTATCAAAAGCCTTCTGGAAATCTAGGAATATGAAATCGTATGTATACAGGAAGGTACAACTCTAAACCGCTTTCGACAAAATCGAGTCTGAAAATTTTAGGCGTTCCTATGTTCTTTGAAAGGTCGCTAGTGTTCACAGAGACCTCAGCCGAGATAGTAAGCACTTAGTTTCCTCATCGCGAGGTCTTTGGATCGAATCTCGCTGTCGGTTCTTTCTTCCGTGCCAAGTAACTCTAACATGCTCTAAGACAGATATAGAAAACAGTTCACCGCGAAAGAATTATCCGAATGTGACGGAAATCGGTAGCTGATGTACATGTATAGAAAAACAAATGATTTCAGAAAAACTGTATGATTTATTCAAGAGAAAGAGCTTCACAAATTGAGCAAGTCAGTAATGCGTGGAATAAATCTGGCCCTCATGCAAATAGTTATATGGCTTGACATTGATATAGTTGCTGAACGTCCTGCTGAGCGACATCGTGCCAAATTCTGTACAGCTGGCGCGTTACATCGTCAAAATGCCGAACTGGTTGGAGGGTCTTGCCCATAATGATACTGCGTGACAGTTATTGAACTATATGTAAAAACGTAAATTAGTTACAAGCTACGGCGTGCACAGACTTTATTCAATATCTAAACATCACTACAGGATATTAGGATTTACCTTATGACATGTTCGATATACCTGCCATCATAGGCGATGATGTGGCGCAGACGAATAGCGAAATTCTGCATGGCCCACTGAAGTATCAGAATATCGATGCTGTAGATGACCTCCTGAATGGCTGTTTTCAGCTATGCAATTGTTTTGGGGTTATAGCTGTACACCTTCTCTTCAATATAGACCCTCAAAAAGAACTCGCGTGTGTTCAGATCGGGAGAATATGGCGACCAATCGAGGCCCGTGCCAGTGGCCTCTGGGTATCCCACAGCCAGAATGTGGTCGCCAAAGTGCTCCCCCAGGACATCACTCTCCTGCTTCGATGGTGTCGCACTCCGTATTTCATGAACCACATCCTGTCGAAATCAGGGTCACTTTGGATAATGAGGATGAAATCATTTTCCAAAACCTTTACGTACCGTTCGGTAGTCACCGTGCCATCAAGGAATATCGCGCCGCTTATTCCGTGACTGGACATTGCACATCACACAGTCACCCGTTGAGGGTGAAGAGACTTCTTGATCGCGAAATGCGGATTCTCAGTTCCCCGAATGCACCAGTTTTGCTTATTGACGAACCCATTCAAATGAAAAAACGATGCGCGTGAGCATGCGCACACTAATTCACATCATGCCCCGAGGCCAACCGTGCAGTTTGGAAGTCTTAACGCAAACCATTCACAAGTTATGACGATTTTATTTCATATAGTTTAATAATTCTCACCCTGTACCAACGTCCTCAATTAGGGTGAGATCAGGAAAACTCACTGGTCAAAGAAGGGTTTGGTTAGAACAAAGACTTGTAGTAGAAACTCTCGCCGTGTGCGGGCAGGCATTATCTTGCTGAAATGTAAGTCCATGATGGCTTGCCATGCAGGGCAACAAAACGGGACGTAGAATCTCGTCGACGTACCGTACCGACGTCCTGATGCCGTGGATGACAACGAAAGGGATCCTGCTATGAAATGAATTGTTACCACTTATAGTTGTCGGGTCGAGCGATAATCAGGTAGTTATCTCACCACGGTACAGGGCGTCTCCAGAGACATCTTCACTAGTCACTGGAACTTATTTCGAAACGGGACACATCGCTGAAGACAATTCTACTCCAGTCCACAAGATTCCAGGTCGAAGACGTGTCTAGACACCCCCTGGACGGTGGTGCTATACGAACCTATCGAACGCCATACGACCCGATAACTATGAGTGATGGTCTGAAGCACCATTTCTTTTCATAGCAAGACCCCTTTGGTTGTCATCCGCGGCACCCTTATAGCACGGTGATAAGTCAACGAAAAAACACTCCCCGTTTTGTTGCCCTTCATGTCAATTCATACTTGGCTTACATTTCAGCAAAATAATGCCCGCCCGCACACGACGAGAGTTTCTACTGGTTGGAGTATATACCGTTAGTTTTCGTGCTTTCCAAATGCTACCTGGGCCAGCAAAGTCGCCGGATGTCTCCATAATTGAGAACATTTGGACCATTATAGAAAGGCCCCTCCAACCATCTAGGCATTTTGACTATCTAATGAGCCAGTTGGACAGAATGCGCAACTACACTCCTGGAAATTGAAATAAGAACACCGTGAATTCATTGTCCCAGGAAGGGGAAACTTTATTGACACATTCCTGGGGTCAGATACATCACATGATCACACTGACAGAACCACAGGCACATAGACACAGGCAACAGGGCATGCACAATGTCGGCACTAGTACAGTGTATATCCACCTTTCGCAGCAATGCAGGCTGCTATTCTCCCATGGAGACGATCGTAGAGATGCTGGATGTAGTCCTGTGGAACGGCTTGCCATGCCATTTCCACCTGGCGCCTCAGTTGGACCAGCGTTCGTGCTGGACGTGCAGACCGCGTGAGACGACGCTTCATCCAGTCCCAAACATGCTCAATCGGGGACAGATCCGGAGATCTTGCTGGCCAGGGTAGTTGACTTACACCTTCTAGAGCACGTTGGGTGGCACGGGATACATGCGGACGTGCATTGTCCTGTTGGAACAGCAAGTTCCCTTGCCGGTCTAGGAATGGTAGAACGATGGGTTCGATGACGGTTTGGATGTACCGTGCACTATTCAGTGTCCCCTCGACGATCACCAGTGGTGTACGGCCAGTGTAGGAGATCGCTCCCCACATCATGATGCCGGGTGTTGGCCCTGTGTGCCTCGGTCGTATGCAGTCCTGATTGTGGCGCTCACCTGCACGGCGCCAAACACGCATACGACCATCATTGGCACCAAGGCAGAAGCGACTCTCATCGCTGAAGACGACACGTCTCCATTCGTCCCTCCATTCACGCCTGTCGCGACACCACTGGAGGCGGGCTGCACGATGTTGGGGCGTGAGCGGAAGACGGCCTAACGGTGTGCGGGACCGTAGCCCAGCTTCATGGAGACGGTTGCGAATGGTCCTCGCCGATACCCCAGGAGCAACAGTGTCCCTAATTTGCTGGGAAGTGGCGGTGCGGTCCCCTACGGCACTGCGTAGGATCCTACGGTCTTGGCGTGCATCCGTGCGTCGCTGCGGTCCGGTCCCAGGTCGACGGGCACGTGCACCTTCCGCCGACCACTGGCGACAACATCGATGTACTGTGGAGACCTCACGCCCCACGTGTTGAGCAATTCGGCGGTACGTCCACCCGGCCTCCCGCATGCCCACTATACGCCCTCGCTCAAAGTCCGTCAACTGCACATACGGTTCACGTCCACGCTGTCGCGGCATGCTACCAGTGTTAAAGATTGCGATGGAGCTCCGTATGCCACGGCAAACTGGCTGACACTGACGGTGGCGGTGCACAAATGCTGCGCAGCTAGCGCCATTCGACGGCCAACACCGCGGTTCCTGGTGTGTCCGCTGTGCCGTACGTCTGATCATTGCTTGTACAGCCCTCTTGCAGTGTCCGGAGCAAGTATGGTGGGTCTGACACACCGGTGTCAATGTGTTCTTTTTTCCATTTCCAGGAGTGTATTTTCTAAGATAAGTCGTAGGGTCAGTATTGCCTCACGTGTTCCAACATTTCTACGGAATCCAAACTGATCTTCCCCGAGGTCTACTTCTACCAGTTTTTCCACTCGTCTGTAAAGAATTCGTGTTAGTATTTTGCAGCCGTGGCTTATTAAACTGATAGTTCGGTAATTTTCACACCCGTCAACACCTGCTTTCTTTGGGATTGGAATTATTATATTCTTGTTGAAGTCTGAGGGTATTTCGCCTGTCTCATACATCTTGCTCACCAGATAGTGGAGTTTCGTCAGGGCTGGCTCTCCCAAGGCTATCAATAGTTCTAATAGAATGTTGTCTACTCCCGAGGCCTTGTTTCGACTTAGGTCTTTCAGTGCTCTGTCAAACTCTTCACGCAGTATCATATTTCCATTTCATCTTCATCTGCATACTCTTCCATTTCCATAATATTGTCCTCAAGTACATCACCCTTGTACAGACCCTCTATATACTCCTTGCACCTTTCTGCTTTCTCTTCTTTGCTTAGAACTGGGTTTCCATCTGAGCTCCTGATATTCATACAAGTGGTTCTCTTTTCTCCAAAAGTTTCGTTCTTTGTAGTTTTTTCGTTCGACGCTTATTTAGTGAGATAGTTGGCCCGGTCACGATCAATGGACCACCCTGTATACTCAGTTGTGTGATTTGCCGCGCAACCCAAATTTAACGGATTCCTTTTAGAACTCACCTGGATGACAAGTCAGTTGCCACTTTCCGCACCATACCGATTTTTCATCTAAATCATCTTGCAATTGTTTTTGGTTTTATGATGACTTCACTAGACGATAAGTGACAGCATCATCTGGAACGAATCTAAGAGAGCTGCTCATATTGCGTCCTAAATCGTTTATGTAGACGAGGAATACCAGAGGGACTGTAACATTTCCTTGGGGAACGGCTATTGCTTCTGTTTTACTCGATGACTCTCCATTAGTTACTACGAACTTGTGACCTTTCTGATAGGAAATCACGAATTCAGTCGCACGACTGAGACGATACTCTTTGGGCATATGGTTTGATTAGAAGTAGCTTGTGAGGAACGGTGTCGAAAGCCTTCTGGAATCTAGAAACGTGGAATCAGTTTGAGAGTCACTGTCGACAACAGTAATTACTTGGTGCGAATAAAGATTTAGTTGTGTTTCACATGAGCGGTATTTTCTGAATCCGTGCTGATTCTACTTCAATGAGTCGTTTTCTTGGAGGTAATTCGTAATGTTCGAAAACAGTATAATTATGTTCCAAAATCCTCCTGCAAATTGACGTCCGTGAAATGGGTCTGTAACTCAGCGGATTACTTCTATTTCCTTTATTGAGTATCGGTGAGACCTCTGCAACTTCCTCGTTTTTTTGGTACGGATATTTCGTCAAGCAAGCTGTTGTATACGATCGGTAAATATGGAGCTATGACATCGGCATACTCTTAAAGGAATCCAATTCGTCTGCAGTTTGGACCGGAAGACTTGCCTTTATTAAGCGTTTTGAGTTGTTTCGTTACATCGGGGATATCTTCTTCTAAGTTACTCGTGTTGGCAGCACTTAGAAAATTTCAAGATCCAGCTTCAAATGATGAATCTAGCAATGTATCACAACTCCCTACGTAGATTACAGGTCCAGAAGAGATTGCGAGGGCAGTTTATACTAATTACAGCGGCCAGTGAGGAGTTGAAGCAGTCATACACTCCTGGAAATTGAAATAAGAACACCGTGAATTCATTGTCCCAGGAAGGGGAAACTTTATTGACACATTCCTGGGGTCAGATACATCACATGATCACACTGACAGAACCACAGGCACATAGACACAGGCAACAGAGCATGCACAATGTCGGCACTAGTACAGTGTATATCCACCTTTCGCAGCAATGCAGGCTGCTATTCTCCCATGCAGACGATCGTAGAGATGCTGGATGTAGTCCTGTGGAACGGCTTGCCATGCCATTTCCACCTGGCGCCTCAGTTGGACCAGCGTTCGTGCTGGACGTGCAGACCGCGTGAGACGACGCTTCATCCAGTCCCAAACATGCTCAATCGGGGACAGATCCGGAGATCTTGCTGGCCAGGGTAGTTGACTTACACCTTCTAGAGCACGTTGGGTGGCACGGGATACATGCGGAAGTGCATTGTCCTGTTGGAACAGCAAGTTCCCTTGCCGGTCTAGGAATGGTAGAACGATGGGTTCGATGACGGTTTGGATGTACCGTGCACTATTCAGTGTCCCCTCGACGATCACCAGTGGTGTACGGCCAGTGTAGGAGATCGCTTCCCACACCATGATGCCGGGTGTTGGCCCTGTGTGCCTCGGTCGTATGCATTCCTGATTGTGGCGCTCACCTGCACGGCGCCAAACACGCATACGACCATCATTGGCACCAAGGCAGAAGCGACTCTCATCGCTGAAGACGACACGTCTCCATTCGTCCCTCCATTCACGCCTGTCGCGACACCACTGGAGGCGGGCTGCACGATGTTGGGGCGTGAGCGGAAGACGGCCTAACGGTGTGCGGGACCGTAGCCCAGCTTCATGGAGACGGTTGCGAATGGTCCTCGCCGATACCCCAGGAGCAACAGTGTCCCTAATTTGCTGGGAAGTGGCGGTGCGGTCCCCTACGGCACTGCGTAGGATCCTACGGTCTTGGCGTGCATCCGTGCGTCGCTGCGGTCCGGTCCCAGGTCGACGGGCACGTGCACCTTCCGCCGACCACTGGCAACAACATCGATGTACTGTGGAGACCTCACGCCCCACGTGTTGAGCAATTCGGCGGTACGTCCACCCGGCCTCCCGCATGCCCACTATACGCCCTCGCTCAAAGTCCGTCAACTGCACATACGGTTCACGTCCACGCTGTCGCGGCATGCTACCAGTGTTAAAGACTGCGATGGAGCTCCGTATGCCACGGCAAACTGGCTGACACTGACGGCGGCGGTGCACAAATGCTGCGCAGCTAGCGCCATTCGACGGCCAACACCGCGGTTCCTGGTGTGTCCGCTGTGCCGTGCGTGTGATCATTGCTTGTACAGCCCTCTCGCAGTGTCCGGAGCAAGTATGGTGGGTCTGACACACCGGTGTCAATGTGTTCTTTTTTCCATTTCCAGGAGTGTATTTTGTGCGCTGCATACGTGGATGGAACGTTAAGAAACCTAAATGGTACAATGGGAAGTACGCTCTGCCATGCATTGCACATTGGTTTGCACAGTATGGGTTTAGATGTAGAATTATTGTTATAAAGGAAACTGTTTTCATGTTTTCAAGTCTCATACAGAGGAAGCGCACATATTGCACTATGAGTAGGAGAATAAACTACGTACAACTCATGCCATCTATAGAGGATGAACCAGAACTCTTCCGACAAAATTTCAGAGTTTGTTCAGGGATATTTTCTGAGTATTTCTGTATAAGAAGCCTTAATCTCCCGTGGCTCGCTACAAAGCAGTAATGTAATCATGGGTAGCAGACTTTGATGCGGGGATTATGTTTGTTTCTGCGAAAATACTTTCACAACAGTCAAAACATAATAACTTGAACTCGTCCAGTTATTCGTGAGCTCCTACGTACAGATGCAAAACTGCTGTTATGGGGTTGCCGTCGCTGCCGGAACAGCTGAGCATATATGACAGTCGTACCATTTTCCCATTGCGTTCACTGAACCCATAGACGAGATGAAAATCGGCCCATTCTTCGTGGGTAAACCTATCCCTACCGTTGTATATCATTGTTAAAACGTACGACTAACACTGCTGGAAAAACAAACACAAGAGTGGAGCGAGCAGTACTGAATGCAAGATTGAGGACCAAGCAGGCCTTAGTGTTGTCAACTGTGTATGATGTTGTGCATAAAAGACTTAAGTTGGGCGCCTACAAATAGCAACTGTTACATGAAATAAAGCCTACTGATAAAATCGAAAGGAATGAGTTTGCTATTGACTTTCTACACAGAATTGATGATGATGTCAATTTTTTAAAAAAGATTCTCTTTTCTGATGAGGCTACATTTCATGTCAGTGGAACAGTTAATCGTCATATCAGCAGAATTTGGGGGGGGGGGGGGGGGGGCAGAGCATCCACATGAAGTTATTCAGCATCAACGTGACTGTCCCAAAGTTTATGTCTGGTGAGGTTTTATGGAAAATCGTGTGATTGGTCCTTTCATTTTTGTAGAAAAAACAATAAACGGGGAAGTTTACTGTGTCATGTTAACAGAGTACATCATTCCCCACGTGGACGATATTGAGGCTGAAAAGGAGTTTGTGTTTTTCCAACAAGATGACGCTCCACCTCATTACAGTAACCTTGTGCTCTTGACACTCGCTTTCCAGGAAGGTGCATAGGTAGGGCTGGCCCAATACCTTGGCCACCACGAAGCCCAGACTTAACCCCACCGGACTTTCTCTTTTCGGGCCACATAAGAAATGTTGTGTACAGTGAAAAGATCAGAGACATCAATCATACATGGGAAAGAATAGTCGCGGCAGATGGGACAGTTACACCTGAAATGTTGGTGAATATGTGGCGAGAAGTGGAATATAGTCTCGACGTGTGCAGGGCAACAAATAGATATTACGTTGATGTCTACGAACATTAAACAAAATTTGAAAGAATTCTCTTTCATGATATGTACTCATTGACGTAATTTTTCATTAACTTCCCTATTAAATTTATATTTAGAACTAGGGAGTTCTTTTTCAAACACCCTGTATATAAATTGGCGAACCACAACAGCTAGCGACAACACTTCATATTCTAGCCCAACTCAATTTCAACTGACTCTCTATTCCAGAAAATGAAATCCGCCCCCTATTTATCCATCCAATCAATTGTAACTACTATCAACTATTAATAATTCCCACCCAGTCTACAGCCCATGGTATAGTGGTACAGTCTGCCTTTAGCAACTGAGTAGTGTGGACGTGTCATATTTACACTTGCAGAGTGCGTGTACTAGTTTTGTTTACCTTCTGTGACCATTACTTGCGCGCCGTTTGGTACTCCATACCAATGGCGACCAGATTCCATAAATCAATACTCCATTTCACATTATGCAATGACTGTGCAAGACCAAAGGCGTTTGTGATGTAGCCAAAATATACTGTGTAAGTTAGTTACTGATGATACGACTTGCAATAAGATCCTTCGGGACAAGCGGCAGGGGCCTCGCTTCTACCACGCCAACGGTAAAGTCGGCGTGGTGACGGTCGATCACACAGGATTAGGCATGAGGACAATTCAAGTTTTTGAACTGTTGTTTCACCTCCTGTTGTCTGGTGTCATGGACACCTTCCATCCTTATGGGACCGTTCACTGCCGTGGAGCCGAACAGTGGGCATAATTTCGAACATACCCGGTCCTCAACGGGATCCACCAGAGTACTATGGACCTCTATCGTCATGTGCTATCCTATCTCCAGTTATGCGGCTAAGGTGCAGTCTTCATTTATGGCGGCTAACCGTGGACTCGTTCAGGAAGCGGCAAGGAAGAGCATCAAAATGTCTCCAGCATAGCGCCACATAACTGCCAGCCTCTGACGTGACACCTGCACCACAACCGATTTCCCTTCCAGTTTCCTACGGACAGCTCTCGTTGCCCCTGCAATTTCTTAGCACCTTCCAGATCCTGTATTGGCGCACGTATTGGACGCCACATAAACAACCAGTGCACAACCTCCTCAGCAAGAGACGGCCTCGCCGACGTCATCGGCACCATGCCTGTGGAAGCCGATCATCCCTCAGATGACGCGCATAAAAATTTGTCGGTTCACTTCCCACGGAAATTCCGATATGATTGCAAGCTTTTGATGATATCCACCGTCATCTTCGTCGGGGACAAAATCTGACTATCGTGGACTTTTCATAGAGGTGGAGCCCCTCCACGCCCACACCGGCATGATGGCCTACACGTAAGGTCTACTGCCATCTCTGCATAATGATTAGGTTTCACTAAAGTGAGGTCTTGCAGAATGTGGGTACTGCGATGTTTTGCGTACATCTGGTAAAGGTCAACCATTAATATGCGCTCATCTGGAGATAGATTGGGTCGAAAGTTGAACGAAGGGTAGCGGTTTGAAAGGCAGAGGGGGAAAAAGTGCCAAGGCAAGAGCCAAGGGAAAAAAACCTTGCGATAGTTGGGTCGTGTTATAAGAGCAGTAACGGTTTTCTTGCTGCGTGCGACAGGTCATGCAAGGGTAGGCTTTGTTTGTAGTGGTGTTACTCGACGGCAGCTGCTGGGTGCCGGTTTTGACTTCTCGGTCAGCGTCAGCATACCTGTAACAGTTAGGTTCATCATCGTTTAGTGTCCGATAGGTCTTATATCGGATTCTCAGTGTAGGGTAATGTTGGTGGTTTGTTTGTGCATCAGTGTGCGAACTTGACGGTTCCCTGCTGTAGCCTGTTAGTGGGCTTTAATAGCAGCTTTCATATCTAGTCAACGTTGCTGATACGCAGGAGCTTGCCGATGTTTGTGTATGTTAGCTTGCCATAGGTGGTTATGCCCTAGCTAGTAGAGTCTTTGGCCGCTTATGCTTCCACCTATGGTTGTGATCATAGTTTCCCAGAGTAAGGATGAAGGGATTGTTCGAGTGTCTCGAGTTCCTGTATAGTCGTGTGGCGTGTTTTTTAAATAGTTAGTTGGCGGTTTCAAGGCGGTATTCATTGTGGAGATCCACATGCGTGTGTAGCGTGGAGCTTTGCTAACGATGCGTAGCACTTTGTTCTGTATGATCTGCAGGCGGCGCAGGAGTGTAGGAGCTGCATATCCACAGACGGGAGCTGCGTACTTCATCAGAGGTCTGATCAGTGTCATGTATATGGACCCCGACACCCTCCTTTTCAGTGTACTTTTCCTGTTGAGCATTGGATGGAGTTGTTAGTGCCTCGCGTACGCTCTGTTTACAATGTATTCAATGTGGTACCCCCATGTAAGTTTCCGGTCTAGCCAGACACCGAGATAGCTGACTTTCTCTCTGAAACGCACTGGGCGTGCATGTAGTGTTTGTTACCTGTCGACAGTGTTGATGCTTGCGCAGTAGCTTCGGCCTGCGTGCGAACAGAACTGCTTCGCACTTGTCGATGTTTACTTTAATACGTCATCGTTCCAACCAAGGCTCAGCAGTTCTGAGTGCTGTCCGTATTCGTGAATTTATTGTTCGATGGCTTCCAGTCTTACGCAAGGATGGCTGTGACATCCACGTAGAAGGCTAACATCGTGTTTTGTGTTGCTGGAAAATCATTAATGTATAGGTTGAACAAATTGGGCCCCAGGATGCTTCCCTGGGGTACTCCATCTAGGATACCGTGTTGTAGCGACTGTTTGACCTGCACGTCGGTGTTAAAACATCTGCTCATGAGATATGACTGTATGATACGTACGAGTCCGTCGGGGAAACCAGCATCGATGAGTTTGTGTATAAGGCCGTTGTGCCAAAGACGGCCTAAAGCTTTTTCAGTGTCCAGGAACACGTCCCCTGTGGCTTTGTTCGTGTTTCAGCCATGTGTTATATGTGCAGCTATGCGGAGGAGTTGTTGTGTTATTGAATGGTGATTCATAAAGCCGAATTGCTCCGGTCTTAGGGTATCATTGTCGATGCAGTGCCTAGTGATGCATTTTAGTATTACCTTCTCAGCTATCTTGCTGAGAGAGCAAAATGGTTCGAATGGCTCTGAGCACTATGGGACTTAACTTCTGAGGTCATCAGTCCCCTAGAACTTGGAACTACTTAAACCTAACTAACCTAAGGACATCACACACATCCATGCCCGAGGCAGGATTCAAAAATGGTTCAAATGGCTCTGAGCACTATGGGACTCAACATCTTAGGTCATAAGTCCCCTAGAACTTAGAACTAATTAAACCTAACTAACCTAAGGACATCACACACATCCATGCCCGAGGCAGGATTCGAATCTGCGACCGTAGCGGTCGCGCGGTTCCAGACTGTAGCGCCTAGAAACGTTCGGCCACCCCAGCCGGCTCTGAGAGAGCACAGCAGATTGATAGGTCGGTAATTTTGTGGGTGGGAGTGGTCTTTCCCTGGATTCCTGAACATCAGGACCTTGGCCACCTTCCAAAAGTCTTGGAAGTGTTGGTGTTTCAAGATGGAATTCGTTTTGTGTGCAAGGTATTCCACGGCTCTATCCGTGAACTCCTGGAGGACACAGTTTTGAATGCCATCTGGCCCAGGGGCTTTCCTAGCATTGGTATGCTTGAGACCCGAAGTAATTTCGTTTGTACTAGTACATCTGATTTCGTAACGCATGGGCTGGGCTACAAGATGTGTAAACTTCTAGTGCGTTTCAAATGCGAATACTGGGTCTGAAGGAGGCAGATTTGACATGAAAGACGCTGCAAGTGTTGTGGCAATAAGCTCTGCCTTCTCCTTCGCGTAGTAAGCTGGGCCATCTGGTCCTTGTAGAGTGGGGATATAATGTTTCTCCCTGGTGAAGTGTCTGGTTAGCTCCCACACGCCAGGACATGTGGTATCCAGCCCTGCGAGTTTCTGCCCCCATTGTTCGTTTCGAAATATTGTATTTTGTCATGTGTTATACCCTGGAGTCTGTTGACGTGCAGTTTATAGAACGGGCGCCTGGTACGCTGCCAGTATCTCCTGAGGCGTTTCTTCATTGAGACAAGGCCCAGGATTTCCTGTGGCAGCCCGTCGAGTGTTGTTTTGGTGTTGTACGTGGAATAGCGTCAATCATTATGTCTTGGACGGCAGTAGTAAGTACCTCCACCACCGCATCAATTTTTTTGCGTGCGGTTAATTTCGTGGGTGTCTGGAATACGTCTGTCAAGCGTTTCCTTGAATAGGGTCCAATTCGCGCGCTTGTAGTTCAGTATACTACGTGGTTCTGTGTCCTGCAGTGTGTCTTCCGTGTGTAGTATTACAGGCATGTGGTCTGAGTCCAGATCGTTTTCAACCATAAGGTTGAGTGTGCATGTTATGTCCTTGATGAGGGCTATGTCTAACATGTCTAACATGTCGCCTGAGTCGAGTCTGTGCAGGCATTTACGTGGCTATGTCGGGCCCAAGTACAATGTACACTCCTGGAAATGGAAAAAAGAACACATTGACACCGGTGTGTCAGACCCACCATACTTGCTCCGGACACTGCGAGAGGGCTGTACAAGCAATGATCACACGCACGGCACAGCGGACACACCAGGAACCGCGGTGTTGGCCGTCGAATGGCGCTAGCTGCGCAGCATTTGTGCACCGCCGCCGTCAGTGTCAGCCAGTTTGCCGTGGCATACGGAGCTCCATCGCAGTCTTTAACACTGGTAGCATGCCGCGACAGCGTGGACGTGAACCGTATGTGCAGTTGACGGACTTTGAGCGAGGGCGTATAGTGGGCATGCGGGAGGCCGGGTGGACGTACCGCCGAATTGCTCAACACGTGGGGCGTGAGGTCTCCACAGTACATCGATGTTGTCGCCAGTGGTCGGCGGAAGGTGCACGTGCCCGTCGACCTGGGACCGGACCGCAGCGACGCACGGATGCACGCCAAGACCGTAGGATCCTACGCAGTGCCGTAGGGGACCGCACCGCCACTTCCCAGCAAATTAGGGACACTGTTGCTCCTGGGGTATCGGCGAAGACCATTCGCAACCGTCTCCATAAAGCTGGGCTACGGTCCCGCACACCGTTAGGCCGTCTTCCGCTCACGCCCCAACATCGTGCAGCCCGCCTCCAGTGGTGTCGCGACAGGCGTGAATGGAGGGACGAATGGAGACGTGTCGTCTTCAGCGATGAGAGTCGCTTCTGCCTTGGTGCCAATGATGGTCGTATGCGTGTTTGGCGCCGTGCAGGTGAGCGCCACAATCAGGACTGCATACGACCGAGGAACACAGGGCCAACACCCGGCATCATGGTGTGGGGAGCGATCTCCTACACTGGCCGTACACCACTGGTGATCGTCGAGGGGACACTGAATAGTGCACGGTACATCCAAACCGTCATCGAACCCATCGTTCTACCATTCCTAGACCGGCAAGGGAACTTGCTGTTCCAACAGGACAATGCACGTCCGCATGTATCCCGTGCCACCCAACGTGCTCTAGAAGGTGTAAGTCAACTACCCTGGCCAGCAAGATCTCCGGATCTGTCCCCCATTGAGCATGTTTGGGACTGGATGAAGCGTCGTCTCACGCGGTCTGCACGTCCAGCACGAACGCTGGTCCAACTGAGGCGCCAGGTGGAAATGGCATGGCAAGCCGTTCCACAGGGCTACATCCAGCATCTCTACGATCGTCTCCATGGGAGAACAGCAGCCTGCATTGCTGCGAAAGGTGGATATACACTGTACTAGTGCCGACATTGTGCATGCTCTGTTGCCTGTGTCTATGTGCCTGTGGTTCTGTCAGTGTGATCATGTGATGTATCTGACCCCAGGAATGTGTCAATAAAGTTTCCCCTTCCTGGGACAATGAATTCACGGTGTTCTTATTTCAATTTCCAGGAGTGTAGTTTCCGCCTAGTGCATGTTCGTATAGTTTCTTGTCATTGGAGGTACGTATTCATGAATTCCAGTCGGGGTGTTTTGCGTTTAGATCTCCAGTGGCGATTATCCGCACTGCTATGTTGAGAACTGTGCTGATATCCGTGTTATGTTTTTAGGAGGGTTGCACAGCGATACCAGTGTGGTGTGGCTCCGTTGAACTTGACCCTGACGGCCATGGCCTCTAGTATTTTCAAGTGCAGGGAGCTCGATGTTTCCGTGTGTTCTATATCTTCGAGTATGATGGCTGTGCCGCCCCCCTTCCTGCCGTCCACATGGGATGTTCAGCTATTTGTGAGGCGTAAGCAGTGTTTCGTTCACTAGGGTGATTCGGATACTCTTTCGTTCCATGAACGCAACAATTTCGGCTCTTTTGTTTGCGATCCCATTGGCATTCCATAACAGGATCTGTGAGTTTGTGTTGCCGTTTGCGGTTTGGGGCTGATGTGGCGTGTTATCTATGTATTGGTGTAAACAGTGGTGTGATACTAGTTTGTATGCTAGTCCAGTTGAGCGAGCCCGACATGAACTGTGTAAAGAGTTGTGAGACATATTCCATAATCTTCATGACTACCTCGGTGGTCGTGAGTTCGGGGATTAATGTCTTCATTATACTTCGGAGTGTTGAGTTAATGTTGGGAGTGTCGGCCTGTGGATTACTGGTTGTGTTGGTGGCCACTGGTACTTGTGTTGGCGTCGGGTGTGGACTGGCTTGTGTGTCAGCTGTTTGAGTCGTAGTTGTGGGCGCCAGTGTAGTCTCTGTGGTGAGTGGGTGTGTTGTATGGATCGTTGTGTTGGTGTCAGATTTGTGTGTGTGCGTGCTGGTGTCCTGTTGTCTATGTACTTGTTGTGGTGTGGTCGTGTTTCCCGTGTTCCATTTTCTTCTCCTTCTTCTTCTCCAGGGTTGTGGCGGTCCCTGTGTAGGTATGTCTTCTGTGGCCTGTGGTGAGCTGCAGTCCGTGGTCTCCAAGGATAGGGTGTTGTTGTTATTTGAGTTTTGTGGTGTAGCCGGCGCGGGTGTGGTGTTGGGTGTTGTACATCTTGGCTATATGTCTGTTGCTGGGGATGTCTGTTGTGTGTCTGCGCAGCTCTGAGATTCCTCTGATCGTCACGCGCTGCTGGGGGCACCACCTACCATTCCAGCAAAGGATATTCCACTCCTTATTGGGCGTGGGGGCGGTTTCGGAGCTGTTATGGCGGTAATTATTACGTGTTTGGCAGTTTGCGCCTCAGAGCCTCCTTGTACAGCCGGCCGGCGTGGCCGAATCCTGCCTCGGGCATGGATGCGTGTGATGTCCTTAGTTTAGTTAGGTTTAAGTAGTTCGAAGTTCTAGGGGACTGATGACCTCAGAAGTTAAGTTCCATAGTGCTCAGAGCCATTTGAACCGTTTGAACCTACTTGTACACAATGCACCCCCTGTAGCTGGCCAGATGGGCTGCAACACAGCTGGCACATTTGCACGGTGCTGTGATGGGAGTTTGCAGTGTCGGATTGTGTGACCACCAGCACGCTTGTGGCAGTGGACAGCGAGACCGCATCGGATAACCGCATGTGTGAAGCGCCGGCAGTTGTCGCATTGTTGGGGGGTTCGCAGCGTGTTGTAAATCTCTACATTTATGACCATTTGAACAAGTAATTTCATCTTCAGCAGGTCTCGTGATTTGACCGTGTCGACCAGCTCAACCATGTAGTTATGCGATTGTCTCACTGTGCCGATCTCAGTCATTTGGTTTACACGAATGCATTCCCACCCAAGGGAGGTTAGTTCCTCATGTACTGTCTCGATCTGGATTCGAGAGTCTGTCCCCTTGATTACGTACTGCTGGGTCTTTTCCAAGATGGTCTGTACGTGAAGTGTTCTAACTTTCTTTCTTTTAGAAAGTCCAGCAAATTCGTATAATCTGGCTTGTTCGTCATGTACAATGTGGCGTGGTCCCCAGTGAGTTTGAGTAGAATGTTGTGGAGTTGTGCTTGTTAGTAAACTCTCTGTTGTGTACGATTAGTGGTGGGAAGCCAGCGGAGGACTTGTTTGGATTCTGCGTAGTTGCTTGTGTACTTGAGTGCGCAGTGGTGGCAGGGTTGTTTGTGTTGTCCCCTGTGTTGCTCGTGTTGCTATTTTGCGTCGTCGGAGTTGGCAGCAGCATTCTGCGGTTGCCTCGTGAGTTTGTGGGCTCACTTGTCTGTGTGTCTTTACAGGGTTTGCGTCGTGGACTGACCTGTTGCCACGGTCTGCCTTCTGTGTTGTTTGTATCTTCTGTCGGTTCCGGCTCTGTCGGTGCCTGAGCCACCAGAGGTGACAGAGACGGCATGTCTAGCGTGTTTGCGGCAGGCGCTTGTGTGTGTGTTGGTGTCTGCACGTGTCCAGTCTCCATGAGCAGCTCGACCAGCTTTTTCTGCTTGGCGATCTGCTGATTCTTCGAGGCAACTGCCTCTTGGAACGTGGGGAATGCGACAGAGATGCTGGCGGGAACAGTCGGCATCCCCCGCCTCTTGTGCTGCAGCTTTGCTGCGGGTTACTGGAGGGGACATGCGGGAAGGATCGGACATCGTTTCTGCATAAGGATGTTTTATTTGGATAGGCTCCGGAGGGGGAGGAGGGCGAGGGGAGGCGGGGGAAGCCTACGATAATTTTGCTTCTTTCGAAAATGACAGCTTTTGCTTTTTCGGTTAGAATGCAATAATTTTGTGTACCTACAGGAGAGCCCCTACAGTCTATCTGCGCGAAGTGCATTGTGTGGCGCAAGAGAGCACGAGAAGAAGAGAGCAATCTACCGTGCGCGTTGCGTTATCTGACGTGAACGAACCCCTGAAACTGAAAAACCCTATCAAAGAACGGGAGAGCCCCGCTGGGGCGTTTGCAACCAAGGTTGCGGGGAGTTGAGCCAAATCTCTTGCTGCTAAGCGCTCGGCAGCGTTAAGCCAGTTGCGCTAGTTCGCGGCGATCTGAAGAGCGTCACCGGCAGCTACGCCTGTTACAGCTTATTAGCGACCACTCCGTAGAGATATCCTAGTGGAGCTACGCCAGGCGCAGAGAGCAGCGGTCCGCTCAGGTCGGCTGTTCGATTGCGAATACCATTATCGTGGACTGGGAAGGTTCCCTCTTTTATACCCACAGAACGCCATTCAAATGGTTCAAATGGCTCTGAGCACTATGGGACTTAACTTCTAAGGTCATCAGTCCCCTAGAACTTAGAACTACTTAAACCTAACTAACCTAAGGACATCACACACATCCATGCCCGAGGCAGGATTCGAACCTGCGACCGTAGCGGCCGCGCGGTTCCAGACTGTAGCGCCTTTAACCGCTTGGCCACCGCGGCCGGCGAACGCCATTCGATTGGCTGGATTACGTCATGATGGCGGTGACAGAGGTGGCGTGCTCTATGTTCATAGATTTTGCTTGCACTCTCTATCTGGTGTTGCTTGCAGCGCCATCCATTGCATCAGGCGGTGAACTGCGAGAAGTATTCCTGTAAGTTTTTTCATTGTCTAGTGCATGCCTCCATGCATTGCTAAGAGCAAAGCTGGTGTCTCTGATGAAATCATTTTCACAAAGTCTGATTTCAAAGTTTCTCCCATCACAGAAGTGAGAGGAATTATTCCTGTTTGTTCAAACAAAATCTTGTTCTTATTTAACACGCTGTTCTTTGCCACCATTCTCGAGGGTTGGAACCCTCACCTTCCAAGTGGAAGAATACGGTTGCCAGGCATACCCCCTGTGGACTGGATTTGTTGATTTGGAAGATCCTCCCCTTCTCCGGCTGCCACCTGCTGTTGTAGTCACCTGTTCTACATCTGTCGCCACCTGCTCTCTTCCCTTTGTCTGTCCTTCGCCACCTGCTGTCTTCCTGCTGACCATCCACTGCTGCCTGCTGTTTGTCTGTCGCTGCCTGCTGTCTTCCTACTGTCTGTCCATCACTGCCTGCTGTCTCCCTGCTGTCTTTCTGTCACCGCCTGCTGTCTCCCTGCTGTCCATCCATCACCACATGCTGTCTGTCCGTTGCTGCCTGCTGTTCATTCGTCGCCACCTGCTGTCTGTCGTTGCCTGCTGCCTGTCTGTTGCCACCAGCTGTCTGTCCATCACCGCCTGCTGTCCGCCCATTGCCGCCTGCGGTCTGCCACTGCCTGCTGTTATCGCTGTCCCCTTTCCTTTCCTTGCCTACCCACCCTCATTCCTTGGCTCAGTTTTCATCTCCATGCCTCAGCGACACTTGTCACAGTAGGCTCCACACTTTTCCATTAGCCCTTCCATCACTACCGTCAACTACACCTCCCCACCTCCCCCTCCCCACTTCAACTATCACATCCTGGAGTGCCACCTCTGACCTCTTCCCTTACACCTCTCCACCCCTCCTCCCATTCACCTATCCCCTCTTCTCCTCCCCAGCAGTTTACACACACCTATACACCCTTCCCCCCAGCCTCAATGCCAGCAACAGCTTCCACTCTTGCCCCTGTCCTTACATATGCATCTGCTGCCACATCTACTATACCCCCTCTCACCTGCCCAGTCACCTCATCTTCTGCCTCCCTTCCCTTAATGACATCACACCAGGCCATGATTGCCACCATAGAACCCTCAGCACCTCCCAACACCTCTGCCACACCTGAAGGTTCTGCCACCCGCCATCTCCCTCTCCTCCCTGTCCCTCTCCCCTCCTCACAGGCTACCCTCACCAAAAAGTCTCAGAAGGGCATAAATGCTGACTCTTTTCCTGCCACATCCAACAAAAAATGACTGCTCCATCCCCCTCCTGCCATCGTCTCCATGGATACCACCCCTCCTCTTGTCACCCAAACCCCTGCACCTGCCCTCCACACATTTATCCTTTCAATCCCCAGACGCCAAGTTCCTAGATGCCTGTACCCGCACCATGGAGATACGAAAGTATATCCCAGGTCCTCGTCCTCCCATTTCTCAACAGATTCCCCACAGGGACTCAGTCCTTATCGAGCAAGTCCCCCTCCTCCTCCTTTCATACGGACCTTCTTTGTAAACTACTCAGTTTCACATTTGGCCCCATGTGTCCCTCACACCCTTCCCCTCCTCTTCCTCTCCCCACCAACTCCAGCCTCCCCGTTGCCCCCCGACCTACACCGCCATTATCGCCAAGCTCAGCAAGGTCATCATGGAGGATGAGGTGCTGGCTGAACTCAGTTCTCACCCTGACCTTGAAATCCGCTCTGCTCGCCGTATCCACAATGCCACAAGTCATACTTATCTCTTGTGGGTGTTTCTCGAGTCTACCCCCTCCACTGACCAACTCCTCTCACCAGGTGCCCTGATTTTTCCTGCCACCACCCAGTTGAATCCTCCAAATCCCCTCCTCAGTCCTACCACTGCCAGTGCTGTTTAATGTATAATGACCACCTGACCCAGAACTGTGAAAACTCCTTCACCTGTCCCCATTACAAGGCCTTTCATTTACTCAAGAACTGTCTCAACCTCATACCACCTTTCCTTCCTGTAACACCTTAATGGACCACATCCCACCTACTCCTACAAATGTAAGGCTAAGCCACCTCCTGCCACCCCCAAGCTTACCACCCCCATCCATCCCATAACCCCTGCCATCCACCCAACAATTCCCTCCACCTGCCCCCCAAGGCTGAAGACATCATCCGTTTCTTTAGTCCTCCAAAACATCCACCCTTTCCAACGTCCCCAGACCCTCCAACAGATCTCCCTCACTGCCTGCTCCATCTTCCAACTCAACACCTTCGCCACCTATTTCCACAACCAAGACCACTTCACCTTCACCCACCTAGACACTCTAGTTTAAGGCTCTCCTCTCCTGTCCCGTCACCACCTTCTCTTCTAGTCATGGCGCGACACGAGTGTCACATCCTCTTCCAGAACATCTGCTGCTTCTGCACCAACAAATACCTTCTCATGAGCACTATCTGCCAACGCCAGGTCGACACCTTCCTCCTGAATGAAACCTTTCTCCAGCCCCACCATCCTGTCTGCAACTCCCCTTGTATCCTACACCAAACAGATGATCCTGGTTAAATTTTGGCTCTGTTGTACCATGTGCTCGAATAACTGTGTTAAGATTGGAAATAGTGAATTTTGCAAACTGATGAGTTTGTCCTTAACTTCAAGCTGTGTAGTCTCTGACCAGGTTGCTGAGAGAAATGCACCGGATCTTAAATACATAAATGACGACTGCCGAATACCTCCATGTTGTTGTAGTTTTAATTTATGATGATTTACAATGAACAAACGATTATTTGAAAATTTTCAGTTATAGTAACATATTCTGAACAAACGAGTAACATCTTTGGAATGCATGCTTTTGTTAAAAACGAAGTTTTCCTGTACTAATTTTCGTAAAGCAGTTAATTTTAACAATCAGTTTTAAGACATATAAATTTGACAAATATACATCAAGTATTTTATGTGCTTTCAATTGCAGAATCTCCAGTGCTAAACTTTTAAACATAGAAATGTCTTTAAAATCTTCCTAAAGGTTGATAACATACCAAATGCTGAACTTCTCACTATATATTATTCGATAATCCGTTATACTAAATTTGACCAAAATCTTCTATACATGTTATACTAAATTTGCATTAAGAACATAGTTCTTCATCGTTTCGGACTTAAAATCATTTCGGTGACTGAATGGAAACACGTATGCACTAAGCTTCAGTTTCTGCAGCATTACACTTTTCATAAGAAGTAGTCTAAGCCATAAATTGCTTCAAATAGTGTCAATCAATGATATACTGTACATTACAGATGAAAATACGATAGTAAATATACAGTAACAATAATAAAAATTTATCGCGTACTTTTATTGAAATTGCATCGGCTACCCTACATGAAAGGACTGCTACAATCTGCATCCGCTTGCTGTGTTTAAAATGTGGTGTCTGTGCAGTTCAGCCACCAGACACAAACACACACACACACATACACACACACACACACACACACACACACACACACACACACATACACACACACACACACACACACACACACATACTCCACATACTCCCTCCTTCCATTACCAGACGATTCCATGGGCCTTACAACTGATACACTATGTGGTCAAAAGTATCCGGACACCTGGCTGAAAATGACTTACAAGTTCGTGGTGCCCTCCATCGGTAATGCTGGAATTCAATACGGTGTTGGCCCACCCTTAGCTTTGATGACAGCTTCCACTCTCGCAGGCATACGTTCAGTTAGATGCTGGAAGGTTTCTTGGGTAATGGCAGCCCAATCTTCACGGAGTGCTGCACTGAGGAGGGGTCTCGATGTCGGTCGGTGAGGCCTGACACGAAGTCGGCGTTCCAAAACATTCCAGAGGTGTTCTATAGGATTCAGGTCAGGACACTGTGCAGGCCAGTCCATTATAGGGATGTTATTGTAATGAAACCGCTCCGCCACAGACCGTGCTCGATCGTGTTGAAATATGCAATCGCCATCTCCGAATTGCTCTTCAACAGTGCGAAGCAAGAAGGTGCTTAAAACATCAATGTAGGCCTGTGCTGTGATAGTGCCACGCAAAACAAGGCGTGCTGCAAGCCCCTTCTATGAAAAACACGACCACACCATAACATCACCGCCTCCGAATTTTACAGGTACTGTTGGCACTACACACGCTGGCAGATGACGTTCACCGTGCATTCCCATACCCACACCCTGCCATCGGATCGCCACATTGTGTACCGAGATTCGTTCACCCCACACAACGTTTTTCCACTGTTCAATCGTCCAGTGTTTACGTTCCCACATTACGACTCTGTTCAACTGTCGGCGGTCCCTGTCAGTCAACAGACGAGGGCGACCTGTTCTCTTTCGTCCTGTACGTGTCCCTTCACGTTTCCACATTATGATCACATAGGGAAAAGTGGACCTAGGGATGTTTAGGAGTGTGGAAATCTCGCGTACAGACGTATGGCACAAGTGACATCCAATCACCTGACCACGTTCGAAGTC